>NW_028237764.1:620353-1240706 GCF_034619465.1 Leptosomus discolor
TTTCTTTTTCAACTGTTCCTGATGTAGCAACAGCTCGTCTTGGTGCCCTTGAATTCCCTTTTGGGTTTCAATTGAGTTTTGATATGGGCCATTGCTGTGCCTGGGGGATGCTGTCTTTGAAGGCAAGATGTCTCCAGGCACACTGTTAAAATGCTTGGGCTCTTCCTTGGTTGAATGGTCAGGGGGTGAGTAAAGACGCCGCTGTGATGCGCTTTATGTTCACCCATCTTTATGTTAGATAGAATAAGGGACAGACCTTGCCTCTTTGGTGGCATCTCTGATTGATGCCTCTGACTGATGGCAACCATCAATGGCACAAAACACTAAATCCCACTCTCTGAGGTGCCATCAGGGGTGTCTCTAGCACACCTTCCCTTAATGAAAATTGCTTTTCCTGTAGGACCTGTGACTCCTGTGCCAGCCCTGACATCTCAGGTAGCTCTGTGGGCCTGGACTGGAACTTTGACTTGAGTAGCTGCTCTGAATCGTGTCACACGACGTGGGGCTGACCATGAGACAACTGCCAATGCAGTCAGTGAAGATCTAGTAAATCCACCAGATGGAGAGGAGGAAGAGAGGCACTGAGCTCTCCCTGTGGCACATGACTCCATCCCATCAGACGAACACCTCTACAGGCCACCCTGAACATCATGACAGGGACAGGTTCAGATGCCCTTTATTGGGGCATCAGCTGCCATTGCAGTTGGCCAAAGGAAAGTGCCAAGAGCCTGCGAGAAGAGGCCCCCAGGTGTTGTCCTGTCCCTGTATCAGCCTGCACATATCTTCCATCTGACTCTATTACCTGCCCTTGTTGAACCTCATGAGGTTCCTCCCTGTCCACCTCTCCAGCCTGTCCAGGTCTCTCTGAATGGCAGCACAGCCTTCTGGCGTGTCAGTCACTCCTCCCAGTTTCTATCGTCACCAAACTGGCTGAGGGTGCACTCTGTCCCTTCATCCAGTGGCTGATAAATAGAGTGAATAAGATTCGACCTAGTACTGACTCCTGGGCACATCACTAGTTACAGGCCTCCAACTAGGCTCAGCAGCACTGATGACAACTCTCTCAGCTCTACTGCACATTTCTTCTTCCTCATGTCCAGTCTCCACTTTCCAAGCTGCACCTTGTAGCAGTTTTTCTTTCTCCTGATTTTTCCTGCTTCCAAGGAAAGATTAAAAACCTCAGGAAGCCCCCTTCAAGCAGCCAGCCTAACTCATCATCCTTCCTCTGGCCTTTCACCTGACCAGACAGAAGTAACCTCACCTTGATCTTCTGAACCTGCTCTTTCAGCTTCCTGGAGAGGCACAAACAAGTCACACGCCTGCTGCTGTCCCATCAGGTACTCAGGCAGAAGGCGCATGACAATCCATACCCAGGCCTTCTCCCTGAATGGGGCTCCCCTGTACAGGGGGAAAGGAAGGACATTCAATAGTGTTAGCCCGAATGCTGAACAAGTCGGGAGTTGGAGGATGAGGAAGCTCAACAGCTGGAGTCACTCACCAGGGACAAGGGAAGTGACAGAGAAATCCCTGAGGAACATCAACACAACAAGCAAGTAGACCGGGTGCAACAATGGAAGTGGCTGAGGTGGACCAACACTGGGAACAGAGGAGTTAACTAGTCATAAGTTAGTGGAATCCTGTAGGGTCAGGACATCTAGGGAGAGCTTCAATGTCCAGATGGGCTTGAGGTGGAGAGGTGGACTTGACCACTGTAGCCATTGCAGGTGTTATTCAGGAGTGTGACACATGCATCATAGTCAAGTGAGCCAAGCGAGCAAAGCCTCTGTGGTGTGAAGGATGGTGGCTGCGATATCAATCCAGAGAGGCCTCACAGATGGGTTATATCACACTGCCACGAACCTGCCAAGGCAAGTGACATGTGCTTACTGTGGTGGAAGTGACAACCAGATGGATGGCAACATGGCCTGTGACCCAAACCACCCCCCAAAACACCATCCTGGGCCTTGAAAAGCAAGTGCTGTGGCACCCCAGAAAGACCTGAGGCAGACAGCAGGATTCCTTTCTGAAACACCCTCAGAAGCCCCTGGGCCAGGGAACGTGGCAATGATTGGGTGTGCCACATCCCCTGTCACACACCAGCCTCCGGAATGATTGACCAAGAGAAGGGACTGTTAAGGACAAGACTGAGAGCAAAGGATGCTGGGAAATACAAGCGGTGGGATGCAGACTGGGCAGAAGCCACCTGCCTGGTTAATACCAGAGGATGGACTGATCAACCTGGCCCTGCCCAGACAAAAACCTGCCTATTGCAGAAGGAGATAATGTCCCTATAGTGCACGTAGGGAACTGTCTGGGAAAGACAGCACAGGTTATACCTCCCTCAGGAAAAGGCCAACCTGATTGTAGGATTTCTTTTCTCAAAGATGTGGGTGCACTGGGTTTATTTCTGGAAAATCTGATGTGTACCTGCAGTAGATTTAACCTGGGTAGAAAAAAACTCACAATTTGAGTTGTACATTTTAGAAAGTTCTACAGCACATATCACCTAAATGAGCATTCTAAAAGCCTGAGCAAGTGAAACAACGATCCAACCTGAGCTGGTTTCATGACCAGTAACTCCACACATCACACCTCTCTTGTCCTCAGTAACCGCCATCCCAAATGAAACCCAAGTCATGGACAACATTAAATCAGTGGACACTTTATGGATCATTTCATGGACGTGTGAGAGGGATGACCCATAGATAAGGCAATAATAGCTGTCAGTCACGTGATGGGAAGGGGTGGTGGCAGATGAGGTGCTTTTGCACAGTGTGGAGCTGAGTATGAGAGTAAGGGGATGGAGAAGGGGTGGAGATTGGACTGGGTCTGGCTGGGCTGGAGATACATTTGTTCATGGAGGCTCCCATGGTCTTGTGTTTGATTTGTGATCAAAACTATGCTGAGAACACACTAATGTTGTGGCTGTTGCTGAAGAGTGTTTGCACAGCGTCAAGGCCTGCTCTGTTTCTGACTGTGCTCCAGCAGTGAATAGACTGGGGGGGTGAGAGTACAAGAGGTTTGGAGGGGACACAATCAGGGCAATGACCCCAAGTGACCATCTTAACCCACAAGTTTTCTTGCTTTTACTCTTCTTTCCTTTTCCGCTGTTCCACAGAGGTTGGAGGAGGGAGGTGTGCAAGCTGCAGGGTTGTGCCTAAATTCTTGCTGGGTTTAACATACAACATGTACAAACAAGGAAGAGCTGGCTAGGAATGGAAAAGGCCAGGGGGAGAAGGTAGAGTTGTGGATACTGAGAAAAAGGGAAGAAAAGAAAGAACAGAGCTTCTATAGGGCAGACTTTGGCCTGCTGATGGACCTTCTTAGAAGAAACCATCGGCTACAGACAAGCAGAGAATACAGGTCCAGAGCTGTTTGATACTCAAGGATCTCCTCTTAACAATCCAGAACAGTCCACCTTGACATGCCTGAGGTCACATAAAGGTGGCAGGAGGCTGGCATGGCTGAGAAAGGAGCTGCTGGCTAAAACCAAGCATGAAGGGGACGCCTAGAAAAGGCGGCAGCTGGCTGCCTTCCAGCCTCCTTGGTTCTGTGATTCTGGGAACAGGGTGACACTCCAGAGCTCTTGGCAGCACTGTCCTCTTGCCACATGTCCCTCAGGCGTTGCTCAGGCCTCTCCTGGGGACAGTCTGATCTGCACGGTGCAATGGCAAGCGCAGGTGTGGGACACTGTAGGACATCCTGTGGTGGAGACGCTCAAGGACTCTGGCAAGACAAAAAGCCCCCAAGAGAGCTGAGGTCTTTCTCCCCTTGATTATGGCTGTTGTCTCAACCCCCAAGGCCTACCAGAAGACCCATTCACCTTACGGCACCAGCACCTCAGTGCCTCCTCAGCCCACCCAGGACAAACCCAGAAGCAGAGCACCTTGGCCCTGCCCTTGGCACTGCACATCCCCACATCACCCTGCCCCAGGAAGAACCCTGAGGAATGGCTGAGGGACAGGGTCTGCCCTGCACGGGCTGGCGAGTCAGTGCTTGGTCTTTTGGCTTGATGAAGCACAGCAAGGTATACTCAGCATCAGAGCCACCTTCACCTTGCCTTTGCCTACCTGTCCTCACTGCCTCCAGGTTTCTCCTTTAACCAGCCCCCAGAGAGGCTTTGTCGGTAACGTCCCTCAGTGGAACCCATGAGTGCTCCAAGAAACTTTGGAGTTTGCATCTGACTTTGACTCCTCGAGAGGTTTCCTCAGGTTCCCCTCAGTCTCTTAATTTCACGAACTCGTTGGCAAAACCACCAGAGAGATCATTAAAAAGTTGTTGGGCTGTTGCTCTGCTGCTGAGCTGGGCTGGGCTCCTGGGACAGAGAGAGCTCCTAGCAAGCAGGCAGAGCTGCAGGGAGACAGCTCTGCCCAGCAGCAGCTGCTCTGCAAAGCGCAGCAGGGCTGAGGGGGCTGCCTGTGGGCACCAAGGAGAAAGGAGCGGGGCAGAGAGAGGTTGAAGGCAGGGGAGAGGGGGAGGATGGGTGAGAGCTCACTGGAGGAGAACTCTTCCCAGCCTCTGACACAGTAAGTCTCTGGGTGCAGGGTGATGTGTCGGTGGCTCCTTGCAGGATCTCCTGAATGTGTCCAACCTCTGGGATCTGTCTGTGATGGAGAAGAGGAAGCCGGGCTGCAGAGCAGGGCTTCCCTAGTGCCGTGTGAGAGGGACAGGGCATGACGGCTGCCTTCTGGTGGGGATGGCTGTGGGGTGTGAAGCCCAGTGGGGATGGCTTCAGGATGTGTAGGTGGGTGTGCATCCAGGTATTCCAAGGGCTGTCCTTCCAAGCAGTGTATCTTTACCCCAGGGGCTGTGACCTGTGGCAGGGTATCTGTCATCAACCAGCATCATCACTCAGCCCAGAGATTTCCTCATAGAGCTGTGGGGAGAAGCTCTGAGTGGAAGGACTGATCTCCAGCAAAGATGCATCTCTTCTGACACAGAAATCTCTTCCTTCTACAGAGACAAGTGACTGAGAGGAACTGGCCTGGGATGTCACCAACGGGGAGGTGTTGTGCTCTGTTGTGTAAGGAGAAGGCTTTCCTGGGTGCCAGCGGTCTTCCTCTCCTGTTCTTCATTTGCATAATGATCAATGTACTGCTCTGTATTTTTTTCTCCTGTTCCTGCTGCTCCTCTTCTTGCTTGCAAAAGCTCAGGTTTGTGGGGGGTATGGGCGACGTCTGCTGTGTCTCAGATGCAGTTTGAGACACTGACCATGGGAGGCTGTGGGCAATGTAGAGTGCGGTACTTGTAAACGAGCGGAGTCTCTCTTCAGGAGATGCTGGGCACTGTCTTTCACGCACCTGAGCATCTCCCTGGGGTGAAGAGTTTGAAGTGCCCTTCCACCCTGCTGGGGGCACTTCAGCAGGGGAGGATGGGAACCTAGTGACAGCCCCATTCTCCCCCACAGGCACGCTGCTCTTATCATGTCTGGAGAGAGCCAGGAGGTGGAAAACGGGGGTGAGAAAGGTTCTGTGTCGGCTGTGAGTGATTCCAACGCAGACTTTGCTGTTCAGGCGAGCAGAGTTGGAAGGGCTGGGTCCCTCCCTGGGCTCTTCCCTCTCAGACACAGCTGGTCTGGGTGCTGACTCCATTGCACTGCAAAAAATAGGGACAATTGTCACACGGTCACTGAGGCAAATACCTCTCACAGGACTGAAGGCAACCATTGCCAAGAACACCTACAGAAGGCACGGGCTGTTTGTCATCACTGCAATAGCACAGGTCTGACTTCTCTGGAGCCCATGGGCAGAGCCTCTGCTCGTCCAATCCTAAACTCAAAAGACGAACTGACTGAAGTCCCCCCTCAAAAAGAAAGCCATCTTTGGGGTTATCTGGGAGAAATGGTGTAAGACTGGTTCAGAGAATTCTGTCCTAATTTGTCAAAGTCTTCTCCTTTTTCAACAGTCCCCCATTCCTGCAGTGAAACAATGCCCAATGCCAGCTCGATCACTGAATTCCTACTCTTGGCATTTGCAGACACACAGGAGCTGCAGCTCTTGACCTTCGGGCTCTTCCTGAGCATCTACCTGGCTGCCCTCCTGGGCAACGGACTCATCATCACCACTGTAGCCTGCGACCCCCACCTCCACACCCCCATGTACTTCTTCCTCTTCAACCTCTCCCTCCTTGACCTGGGCTCCCTCTCCACCACTCTTCCCAAAGCCATGGCCAATTCCCTCTGGAACACCAGGGCCATCTCCTACTCGGGATGTGCTGCACAGGTGTTTCTATTTCTCTTTTTTATAGCAGCAGAGTATTTTCTTCTCACCGTCATGGCCTACGACCGCTACGTGGCCATCTGCAAACCCCTGCACTACGGGACCCTCCTGGGCAGCAGAGCTTGTGTCCACATGGCAGCAGCTGCCTGGGGCACTGCTTTTCCCTATGCTCTGCTGCACACGGCCAATACATTTTCACTGCTCCTCTGCCAGGGCAATGCTGTGGACCAGTTCTTCTGTGAAATCCCCCAGATCCTCAAGCTCTCCTGCTCAGACACCTACCTCAGGGAGGCTGGGCTACTTGTGGTCAGTGCTTGTTTAGCCTTTGGGTGTTTTGTGTTCATTGTGGTGTTCTATGTGCAGATCTTCAGGGCCGTGCTGAGGATCCCCTCAGAGCAGGGACGCCACAAAGCCTTTTCCACCTGCCTCCCTCACCTGGCCGTGGTCTCCCTGTTTGTCAGCACTGGCGTGTTTGCCTACCTAAAGTCCCCCTCCATCTTCTCCCCTTCCCTGAACCTGCTGATGGCAGTTCTGTACTCAGTGATGCCTCCAGCAGTGAACCCCCTCATATACAGCATTAGGAACCAGGAGCTCAAGGATGCCCTGAGGAAACTGATGACTGGTTTTTGTTCAGATGTAACAATGAACTGCCCATCTTCTTCTGCATATCACTAGTAATGAAACTCATTAGAGGCTCAGCCTGTCTTTGGTGAGTGGTTTGCTTTCGTTTCTCTTGGTTTTAGCTCTTCTTGGTTGTATAAATGCTGTCCAAAAAATGTTGTCATTCTTCATCCTATTTCCATGTCAGTCTCTGCCCGCCTTGTGTGCCCCACAGACTTTGTGTAAATAAGGAGCTGTGCTCTCTGTGTGTTTAAACCAAATAAAGGACCCTGCACCGACTTGTTTGCCTGAGTTCCTTCCTCTCAGATCTTCTCTGGATTTGCAGGGGCAGCGTCTGTGTGCTGGGGTGGAGGGGGCAGTAGCCACTCTGAGCTGGGTCTACCTCCCAACCTCACCAGCATGGCCCTGGCCACCACAACCCACTTGCTCTGCAGAGCAGCACCACCAGTTCAGGGTCTGTGGGGAGCCTGGGGAGGGGGTGCAGGAATGGCCATCCAGGTCAGCAGAGATGAGCTCTGTAGGGAAAAGTCTCTGTGGGGAGATGGGATGCCCTGGGAGAAGAGCAGGGCATCGTGTGTGTGTGCAGGGGGGACATGGAAAGAGAAACCCTTTGGTGTGGGTGTCAGCTCGGGTCAGGCTGCCCTTTCCCTGGGGCAAAAGGACCTTCCTGAGGATCCCCTAGGCCAGTTGTCTCCTGCTGTCCTGGGGAGGAAGTTTAGCACGTGGGTCTGCAAGGGGCCTGAGGTGGGGATCTCCTCAGCATGCCGGCTGGATGAATGTTCTCAGTGGCCTGTTTCTTGCTCTGGGACATGAAGGACATGCAGAGGAGTGTCTGGTCTGAGCCTGTGCTCCCTGGACACCCCAGGGGTGCTGCCCCAGGGCCATCCTCACAGAGCAGCCAGTAACAACCACCATTTCCAGCACTGGCCTCTCACCCCAGCTCGCAGAGTTTGCTTGTCCTTTCTCAGAGGGCCAACAAAATGTTCCCAGAAGCTGGGTCCAGTGTCCAATGTGCAACAAGCCAACTGTACACACAGAGATGACATATTTATTTATAAATCTGGGCAGAAAAGGGTGCTAGGTCAAAATTCCACAAAGCTAGCACACCTTGTTGCTTCACTTAGTAGTTTTTATGCAATTTAAAGCTACATAACTCAATTACTACGAAAGTTCAGAAAGTAGTTTCTGTTATACTCTCTACACCAAAATGCAATATATAAACTGAATTCATTTGCTTACAGATTTTCAAGGATATTTTTTCTCAAAAAAGTGTTTTTTACTGATGGGTTGTACTTGCCTAGATCGCATAAATCAGTACAAACAAGCAAGACTATCTGGTGGGACTCTCCCTGGTAGGATGTTTCTCTTTTATCAGTCTGTCCCTGTTCCTCTCATTCAGCAGAACAGACATAAGTCAGTCACGCATTGCTCATAGACCACCTGGTCCAGCATACAAAACCACTGGCCCGAATTCTTGTGAAAAACAGGACCGAGCTGGAAAAACAAGACCAAATTTGGGAAAAGAGCTCTTGCTGATAGACCACCCGGTCTATTGGAGTAAACAATAGGCCCCACGTCTTGTGAAAACAAGAGCAGAATCTTGCAAAAAAGGAGGCAGAAAAACAGGGCCAAAATTGGGAAAGAAAAGGAAGGTAAAATTCCATTGCTAAAAAGAGAGAAAAAGAAGGAAAAAAGACATTTTCAGTGCCGCTGTACAAGAAAAGGACTAGGTCAGCAGTCCGTGTTTGCACTGTACAGATGAGAGGTAAGCATGCATCTGGTATGCATGTGGGGAGGTGAACCCAAGCGAGCACAAGTGCCATCAGCTGCTCCTGGGGGTGCCATGAAGGCCTGTGAGACAGACGGTGTCTGGAGGTCACTTCCCGTGGAGAGCAACATGCCCTGGGAAACCACCGGAATGCAGCCCTGGGATGCGCTTCCTTGAACCCCGGTCCCCATGTCCGTTCCTCACGTCGTGGTGCTTTTCAGGCGAGTGCAGAGCAGGGCGATACCCCCCAGGGCCGAGGGACCTCCCAGCCTCTGGGAGTGGCAGCAGAAGGTCGGAGAGACACTGACTGCTGCAGCGCACTGCCTCTGCGTGTGCAAGGGAAGGACTCGTGTCTCTGATCACCCATGGGTGTAGGAGGAATGCACGAGGCCAGAGGAGATGTGGGAACCTGGCAGAGCTCTGACATTTCTGTGTGTGACTCCAGAACAAGCCCCACCGTCCCAGTGATGTTCATCTCAGCTGCCTTGGACAGGATCCTTGCAAGTGCTCCTGTCTGCTACGTCCCCCTTGCCTGTGATTCTGGATTGTGCCCTCCCAAGTGCCAGAGCAGGCAGAAACGTTCTGGGGTCCTTGGAAAAGGCAGACGTCCATCCACCTTCAAGAAGGGCAGGGATGAGGATTGCTAGAATTAAAGCCGGTCAGCCTACCTCAGTGCCTAGGAAGGGGATGGGGTCCGTGCTCCTGCAGCCACCTCCAGGCACCTGAAGGCGAAGAAAGGCACTGCTGAACCAGAACAGTTAGGGGAAACAAGGACACGGTGTGTGCCTGGCCTTTCACACGGCCTTTGACATCATCTCCCACAGTCTCCTTAGAGCCTACTGACGCTCTCAGGGCTGACAGAGCGGATGGTACAGCGAGGGTGGGAAGTTGGCTGGATGACCAGGTCCAAACGTGACCAGTGGTACAAAGCTCTCCTAGAAGCCAGTCGTAACCGGAATCCCTCAGTGTTCAGCATTCGGGCCAACACTATTGAAAGTCCTTCCTTTCCCCCTGTACAGGGGAGCCCCATGCGGGGAGAGGGCCTGGGTATGGATTGTCATGTGCCTTCTGACCGAGTACCTGATGGGACAGCAGCAGGCGTGTGGCTTGTTTGTGCCTCTCCAGGAAGCTGAAAGAGCAGGTTCAGAAGATCACGGTGAGGTTACTTCTTTCTGGTCAGGTGAAAGGCCGCAAGAAGGATGATGAGTTGGGCTGGCTGCTTGAAGGGGGCTTTCTGAGATTTTTAATCTTTCCTTGGAAGCAGGAAAAAACAGGAGAGAGAAAAACTGCTCCAAAGTGCAGCTTGGAAAGTGGAGACTGGACATGAGGAAGAAGAAAACTCCAGAAGAGCTGAGAGAGTTGTCGTCAGTGCTGCTGAGCCTAGTTGGAGGCCTGTAACTAGTGGTGTTCCCAGGAGTCAGTACTAGGTCGAATCTTATTCACTTTATTTATCAACCACCTGAATGAAGGGACAGAGTGCACCCTCAGCCAGTTTGGTTATGATACTAAACTGGGAGGAGTGGCTGACATCAGAAGGCTGTGCTACCATTCAGCGAGACACGGACAGGCTGGAGAGGTGGGCGGGGAGGAACATAATGAGGTTGAATAACGGCAAGTGTAGCGTCCTGCACTTGGGGAGGAATAACCCCATATACCTGTACAGGCTGGGGGTCGATCTGCTGGAGAGCAGCTCTGCGGAGAAGGACCTGGGAGCTGTAGTGGACAGCAAGTTAACCATGAGCCAGCCATGTGCCCTTGTGGCCAAAAAGGCCAGTGGTATCCTGGGGTGGGTGAAGAAGAGTGTAGCCAGCAGGTGGAGGGAGGTTGTCCCCCCGCCCCTACTCTGCTCTTGTAAGGCCACATCTGCAGTGCTGTATCCAGGTCTTGGCCAGCTAGTTCGAGAGAGACAGGGAACTACTGGAGAGAGGCCAGTGGAGGGCTACAAAGATGATGAGGGGACTAGAGCATCTCTCTTGTGAGGAAAGGCTGAGAGACCTGGGTCTCTTTAGCCTGGAGAAGACTGAGAGGAGGTCTTATCAATGCTTATAAATATCTAAAGGGTGGAAGTTGAGAGGATGTGGCCAGGCTTTTTTTCGTGGTGTTCAGTGACAGGACAAGGGGCAACAGGCATATACTGGAGCACAGGGAGTTCTGCCTCTACATAAGGAAAAGCTTTCACTGTGAGGGTGACAAAGCACTGGAACAGGCTGCCCAGGGAGGTTGTGCAGTCTCCTTCCCTGGAGATATTCAAAACCCACCCGGACACAGTCCTGTGAGACCTGCTCTAGGTGAACTTGCTTTAGCAGGGGGGTTGGACTAGATGATCTCCAGAGGGCCCTTCCAACCGCCACTATTCTCTGATGCTGTGATTCTGTGAAAGGCTGGCACCCATCCATTGCAGCACTCCAGGCTATGTGACTTGTCCCACCACGCCTTGGCTGTTAGTCCATCCATATCAAAAAGCACAGGCTCTCTCTCAACTTGTCTGCACCCCAGGTTGGGGGCAGTGGTGCACGTGGGCTGTGGCACCTCTGGTGTGGCTGCAGGCCAAGCCCTGACTTGTCTTTGGGAAACCTGGTGCAGAGGGTCCAAGTCCCCATGTGTGCAAAGGCTTTGCTTCAGAGCACAGACACGGCCGAGTGGGCAGCAGATGGACAAAGAAAGCTGCAACAGGATGCCAAGGGAGGGAGCAAATCCCGCTGTCCCCAGGGACAGAGAGGAAGAGGGCTGAGAAGTGCAGCCCTGGCAAGAAATGGATTTGCTGTCAGTGGGGTCTCTGCTGCCCCTGAGGGCCTTTGTTGGAGGTGAAGGGGATCTGCAGGAAGGAGAAGGTGCTGTTGCCAGGCCCCCTGGGAAAAGTGTTTCTCTGTTCCTTGACTGTATCATCACGGGGGTGAGAAAAGGTTGGTGGAGCTTAAAAAGAGAAGTTTGAGAGTGTGGGGACACGAGTGGAGACCTGGGTGTGATTCACCGTGTGTTCCTGGACTGCTCTGCATCTCCTGGCTAGAGAAGAGCCAGACCTTGCCACACTGCCAAACAACGTTTTACATTGGATTCTTATACAGTTCAGGCATTAAGGTAAAACATGTCTTGATTAATCACTAATTACACACACCACTGATTACTAATCCTATTAAAACTTCACAAGCAGCTCTATTTCTGCAGTGTCCCCATCCATCAGCATTCCCCTGCTTGCCTATGGACGCAGCGATTCCTGGAGTTGGTCTTCTGATAGTATTTAATTTTGATGGCAGATGCTGGGAGGGGTTCAAAGATGCGTTAGAGCGGCTGGGATGCTAGCATTATCTGTGTTCTCCAGGAGTATACTTTATCCTTCATGGACAGCTCTAAGATTCCATGGCAGGGCTGTTCTTCTGGTGCTTATGATGGGATGGTGTCCTTAATTTGTTTCAGCAAATCATTATACAATGTGAGATACAGATATCTTTATTAAGAAAGGTAATAAAACTTCGTAATGTAAAGAGTAATTAATATAACAGTTTAGGAGGGAAATTTTCATAGCCTTGGACAAGGGGATGCCTGTGGGCAGGTGGATTCTTCAGAGGACTCTTTGATGGTCAAGGATCACCTCTTCATGACCCAGAACGGTCCAAACCAACATACATGAAATCACGCCAAGGTGGGAGGAGGCTGGAGTGGATGAGAAAGGAGCTCCTGTCTTATATGGAGCACAAAGAAGAATCACACAGAAGGTGAAGGTTGGCTGTCTTCCAGCCTCAACGCTTCTGTGATTCTGCTCTGGAGAGACATTTGCTTGTGTGTTTGGCAGTGCACGGGGGAACTGAGGGAATGAGGGACTCCTGGGACCAGCTCCTAAACAGACAGAGGGTCTAAGACCAGCGGCTGGAGGGATCCAATGTCCCTTCCAGGATGCATGAATGACGCACCATGAGTCTTCCCTTGATGACAACAGGGAGAGCTCTCAGGGCCCCATGACCACAGAAGGAAGCAGACACAGGTTTGGTGCACTCAGCTGTGGCTTTTTTGTCCCCCTCAGTCATTGACTCAAGGCTGCCAGGCAGGTAACCCCAAACAGACCTCATCACATCCTGAGCTGAACCTTTGCGTTTCCTTTTCCCTCTTTCCCACTCCCAGGTTCTTCCCTTTCATCATCCTCCTACAGATTCCTCTACAAACAGCCCAGCTCTGCTCTTTCCCCACTGGCCATGGTTTGCTGACTTTGTGCCCTCACACAGTGTTCCTCAGATCATTGTCATGCTGATTCTGACCTTGCCCAGCACAAACTAGTAACTCCTGTTCTTGTCTGTAGCGCCCTGCAACTCCTCATGCTGTCACCTTGTGGTGATGGCTCTCCACAACCAGGGTGAGCCGCCTGCACGCAAATACTAAGAGCTGACCAAATGGAGCTTCAGCGCAGGCAGACCTTGAGGAACTCTGGGATTCAGCCAACAGGAACCTCTGCAGTTTTACAAGGAGAAGTAGCATCGGGGGGAACAAATAAGCCCATAAGTCAGGGCCAGCTGGGACGTGACTGGCTGAGCAGGAGAATGGCCTGGGCACCACGAGGGACACCGTACAAGCCAGCGGTGAGCACTCACCATGAACAAGGCCAGCTGCACAGGGGGATGCATGAGGAGGAGCGTGGCCACACAGACATCTTGAGTTTTCATTCCCCTCCAGTGAGCCCTGGTGTGGTCACACCTGGTCTGGTGTGTCCCTCTGTGGGAATTCCTGCTGTAGACAGGTGGGGAGGAACTGGAGAGTGCCCAGAGGAGGTCTGCACATGCCCTGGACTCTCAGCCCCAAACCCCGTCTTTGCAGCCCTCTTCCATCTCCACACATCCCCAGGAACATGCTGTCCCTGCAGAACTGCCCAGCTCTCCCAACAGCTTCACGTTACCCTCCTAGAGAATGGGGGTATTTAGTGTCACCTGTGGGAAAGCCCTGGGTACATCCCTCAATATACTTATTAACGTACCCGATACCTGAAACCCTCTGGTGATTCTTAAATCCAGCCCTATGTCTCAAATAGGCTACAAAATTGAGCTTTTTACTCTTAAAAACACGGGGAAAGAGGAACTTAAGAGCTGAAGTTCCTCAGGTTTCCTTGGAGAAAGAGCTCAGCCTGAAAGCACTGCAGCAGGGAATCCCATTTCATCTCAGAGCGGCTGTGAAGGAAATTAACTCTGAGCCAGTGTCAAACACGCTTTTATAAGGGCAATAGGCGTCCCAAATTTGGTCCATGCCTCAGGTAAGTGATGAAAATAAAAACATTTGTCTACTAACACAAGAACCATGAATGACAACACAGCAATTATAATAATATAAAAGATATTAAGAACAAAATAAAACATATCCCAAAAAAAGTGAAGAAAAAAATCCAACCTCTAAAAACCATACGACATACAAAAAATGCCAAAGAAGTATGGAATCAGATAATATGTGAATCATTTGTGCAGAGAGGAAATAACTTTTTCACTATTGAACAATGTGGAAGGAATGAGTTTCTTAACAGCATCCTTGAGCTCCTGGTTCCTCATGCTGTAGATGAGGGGGTTCACTGCTGGAGGCACCACCGAGTACAGAACTGCCAGTAGCAGGTCCAGAGACAAAGAGGAGGTGGAGGGGAGCTTCAGGTAGGCAAACATGGCAGTGCTCACAAACAGGGAGACCACGGCCAGGTGAGGGAGGCAGGTGGAAAAGGCTTTGTGGCATCCCTGCTCCGAGGGGATCCTCAGCACAGCCCTGAAGATCTGCACGTAGGACACCACAATGAACAAAAAACACCCAAAGCCTAAACAGACACTGACCACAAGTACCCCAGCCTCCCTGAGGTAGGTGTCTGAGCAGGAGAGCTTGAGGATCTGGGGGATTTCACAGAAGAACTGGTCCACAGCATTGCCCTGGCAGAGGGGCAGTGAAAATGTATTGGCCATGTGCAGCACAGCGTAGGGAAAAGCAGTGCCCCAGGCAGCTGCTGCCATGTGGACACAAGCTCTGCTGCCCAGGAGGGTCCCGTAGTGCAGGGGTTTGCAGATGGCAACGTAGCGGTCGTAGGCCATGACGGTGAGAAGACAAAACTCTGCTGTGATCACGAAGACAAAGAGAAAAACCTGGGCAACACATCCCGAATAAGAGATGGCCCTGGTGTTCCAGAGGGCATTGGCCATGGCTTTGGGGAGAGTGGTGGAGAGGAAGCCCAGGTCAAGCAGTGAGAGGTTGAGGAGGAAGAAGTACATGGGGGTGTGGAGGCGGTGGTCACAGGCTACAGTGGTGATGATGAGTCCGTTGCCCAGGAGGGCAGCCAGGTAGATGCCCAGGAAGAGCCAGAAGTGTAAGAGCTGCAGCTCCCGCCTCTCTGCAAATGCCAGGAGGAGGAACTCTGCGATGGAGCTGCCATTGGACATTATTTCGCTGCAGGAATAGGGGACTGTTGAAAGAGGAGAAGATATTGACAGTTTTGTCTGAGCCTGTTTTATGCCATTTCTCAGAGAAAACACACAAAATGACTTCTTTTTTCAGAGGAACTTCGGTCAGTTCCTTTTTGTAGGTGCAGGATTGACGAGCAGGGGCTCTGCCCATGGGCTCCAGAGAAGTCAGACCTGTGCTATTGCAGTGGTGTCAAACAGCCCCTGCATTTGGTAGGTGTTCCTGGCAGTGGGTGCCTTCAGTCGAGTGACACGCATTTGCCTGAGTGACTGTGTGACAATTGTCCCTATTTATTCCAGTGCGATGGAGTCAGCACCCAGACCAGCTGTGTCTGAGAGGGAAGAGCCCAGGGAGGGACCCAGCCCTTCCAACTCTCCTCTCCTGAACAGCAAAGTCTGGGTTGCAATAACTCACGGCCAACACAGAACCTTTCTGACCCCCATTTTCCATCTCCAGGCTCTCTCCAGACATGATAACAGCAGCGTGCCTGTGGGGGAGAATGGGGCTGTCACTGAGTTCCCACCCTCCCCTGCTGAATTGACCTGAGCACAGGGGAAGTACACTTCAAGCTCTTCACCTCAAGGAGGTTCTCATGTGCCTGAAAGACAGTGACCAGCACCTCCTGTAGGGAGGATCAACTTGTTTCCAAATCCCACACACTGCATTGCCCACAGCCCCCCAGGATCAGTGACTCAAATGCATCTGAGATGCCTAACACTCCCCCCACAACCCAGACCTTCCAGAAGCAAGAAAAGGAGCAGCAGGAATTGGAGAAAAAAATGCAGAGCAATACCCTGATCCTTCTGCAAATGGGGAACAGGAGAGGAAGACAGCTGGCACTCGGGAAAGCCTTCTCCTTACACAGCACACACAGCACCTCCACTTTGGTGACATCCCAGGCTGGTTGCTCTCAGGCCCTTTTCTCTGCACAAGGAAGAGGTTTATATGTCAGAAGAGATCAATCTTTGCTGGGGATCTGTCCTTCCACTCACAGCTTCTCCCCACAGCTCCCCTCCCCAGGGGCAGGATGAGTACTGATGTAGGCTGGTGACAGAGTCCATACCCAAGGTCACAGAGCCCCATGGTGAAGACACCCTGCTTGGAAGGACAGCTCTGGGCTCCCCCGGGTGCACACCCACCTTCACACCCTCACGCCATCCCCACCAGAAGGCAGCCGTCATGCCCTGTCCCTCTCACACTGCACTAGGGAAGCCCTGCTCTGCAGCCCGGCTTCCTCTTCTCCATCACAGACAGATCCCAGAGGTTGGACACATTCAGCAGATCCTGCAAGGAGCCACCGACACATCACCCTGCACCCAGAGACTTACTGTGTCAGAGGCTGGGAAGAGTTCTCCTCCAGTGAGCTCTCAGCCATCCTCCCCCTCTCCCCTGCCTTCAACCTCTCTCTGCCCCGCTCCTTTCTCCTTGGTGCCCACAGGCAGCCCCCTCAGCCCTGCTGCGCTTTGCAGAGCAGCTGCTGCTGGGCAGAGCTGTCTCCCTGCAGCTCTGCCTGCTTGCTAGGAGCTCTCTCTGTCCCAGGAGCCCAGCCCAGATCAGCAGCAGAGCAACAGCCCAACAACTTTTTAATGATCTCTCTGGTGGTTTTGGTGCCACATCCGTGAAACCCAGACACTGAGGGGAAGTTCAGGAAACCTCTTGAGGAGTCAAAGTCAGATGCAAACTCCAAAGTTTCTTGGAGCACTCATGGGTTCCACTGAGGGACGTTACTGACAAAGCCTCTCTGGGGGCTGGTTGAAGGAGAAACCTGGATTCAGTGATGACAGGTAGGCAAAGGCAAGGTGAAGGGGCCTCTAATGCTGAGTAAACCTTGGAGTGCTTTGTCCAGCTAAAAGACCAAGCCCTGACTCCCCAGCCCCTGCAAGGCAGACCCTGTCCCTCAGCCATTCCTCAGGGTTCTTTCTGGGGCAGGGTGATGTGGGGATGTGCAGTGCCAAGGGCAGGGCCAAGGTCCTCTGCTTCTGGGGTTGTGCTGGGTGGGATGAGGAGGCACTGAGGTGCTAGTGACAGAAGTTGGAGGCGTCTTCTGGTAGGCCTTGGGGGTTGAGACAACAGCCCTAGCCAAGGGCAGAAAGACCTCAGCTCTCTTGGGGGCTTTTTTTCTTGCCAGAGCCCTTGAGCGTCTCCACCACAGGATGTCCTACAGTGTCCCACACCTGCGCTTGCCATTGCACCGTGCAGATCAGACTGTCCCCAGGAGAGGCCTGAGCAATGCCTGAGGGACATGTTCTCCCTTCCCAGAGGCTGGAGGTCAGGACCTGTAGCCTTCATGGAACACCCCCAGGTCTCCTCAGCATCAGAGCGAACTTGCCCTTGCCTTTGCCTGCCTGGGATGAAGGGAGCTCCTGGCAAGAGGGCAGTGCTGCCAAGAGCTCTGGAGTGTCCCTCTCCTCGCACAATCCCAGAACCAAGGAGGCTGGAAGGCAGCCAGCCCCTACCTTTTCTGGGCTTCCCCTTCATGCTTGGTTTTAGCCAGGAGTCCTTTCTCAGCCATGCTAGCCTCCTGCCACCTTTATGTGACTTCCAGCATGTCAAGGTGGAACATTCTGAGTCATGAAGAGGAGATCCTTGAGCATCAAACAGCTCTTTGCACTCATCTTCTCTTCAGGGCTGTAGACCGTGGGTTCTTCTAGGGATGTCCCTCAGCAGGCCCTCCAGAAGCCCTGTTCTTTACTTTCTTCCCATTTTCTCAGGATCCTCAACTCTGCCTTCTCACCCCTGACATTGCCGTTCCTAGCCAGCTCTTCCTTGTTTTCTATATGTTGTGGATTAACAACCCCAAGAAATTAGGCACCACCCTGCGGCTTGCTCACATCCCTCATCAACCTCCGTGGGACAGGGGAAGACTAAAGGGTAGTAAAAGCAAGAATACTTCTGGGTTAAGGTGACCATTTGCGGTCAATGGCCTTCTTGTTTCTCCTCCCAACCTCTTGCACCCTCACCCCTTTATTCACTGGTGTGGCACAGTCAGAAGCAGAGCAGGCCTTGAGTCTTTTCAAACACTTTTCAGAAACAGCTTCTACATTCGTGTATTCTCAGCATGGTTTTAGTCACGAAACTGAGACATAGTACCACGGAAGCTTTCATGAAGAGAAGTAAGTCCAGCCCAGCCAGGCCCAGTCCAATCTCCATCCGTTATTCCATCCCATTTCTGTCATAATCAGGTCCCACACTATCCAGAAGACCTTCATATGCAAACACCCCCTTCCAATCGTACTGTTTACAGACAGCTATCACTGCTTTATCTGTGGGCCACCACTCTCAAATGTCCATGAAATTGTCCGTGAAGTGTTGAATGAGTTCGTCAATAACTTCTTTTCCATTTGGTATGGGGGTTACACAGGACAGGAAAGGTGTGTTGTGTGGAGTTACTGATCATGACAAGTAGCTCAGGTTGGGTGAGGTTACCGGCTGGACGGTCAAGCACAGGGTGATGGTGAACAGAGTTCAATCCAGATGGTGACTGGTCACAAGCAGTGACCCCCAGGGCTCAGTTTTGGGGCCGGTCTTGTTTCACATCTTTATCGACGATCTGGATGAGGGGATTGAGTGCTCCCTCAGTGAGTTTGCTGATGACATTAAATTGGGTGGGAGTGTTGTTCTACTCGAGGGTAGAGAGGCTCCACAGAGGGACCTGGATAGGCTGGATCGATGGGCTGAGGACAATTGCATGAGGTTCAACAAGTCCAACAGCCAAGTCCTGTACTTGGGTCACAAAAACACCACACACTGCTAGAGGCTGGGGATGAGTGGCTGGAAAGCTGCCCGGCAGAAAAGAGCCTGGGTGTGCTGCTCGACAGGCGGCTGAACGTGAGCCAGCAGTGTGCCCAGGTGGCCAAGAAGGCCAACAGCATCACGGTCCGTATCAGCAATGGTGTGGCCAGCAGGAGCAGGGAGGTGATTGTGTTCCTGTACTCAGCACTGGTGAGGCCGCACCTCAACTTCTGTGTGCAGTTTTGTTCCTCTCACTCCAAGAAAGACATTGAGGTGCTGGAGCGTGTCCAGAAAAGGGCAACAAAGGTGATGAAGGGTCTGGAGAACAGGTCTTGTGAGGAGCAGCTGAGGGAACTGGGATTGTTTAGTCCGGAGAAGAGGAGGCTGAGGGGAGACCTCATCGCTCTCTACAACTACCTGAGAGGAGGTTGTAGTGAGGTGGGGGTCAGTCTCTTCTCCCAAGTAACAAGTCATAGGACAAGAGGAAATGGCCTCAGGTTGCACCAGGGGAAGATTAGAATGGACATGAGGTAATATTTCTTTCCTGAAAGAGTTCTCAAACACTGGAACAGGCTGCCCAGGGAAGTGGTGGAGTCACCATCCCTGGAGGTTCTCAAAAAACACAGTTCCACGATTCTATGATTGTTGCACTTGCCTAGATTTTTGAAACGCTCATTTAGGTGATATCTGCTGCAGTACTTGCTAAAATATACAACTAAAACATGCTGTTGATATTAAACTGGGAGGAGTGGCTGACACACCAGAAGGCTGTGCTGATATTCAGCGAGACCTGGACAGGCTGGAGAGCTGGGCAGGGAGGAACTTCATGAGGTTCAATAATGGCAAGAGTAGGGTCCTGCACATGGGGAGGAATAACCCCCTGCACCAGTAGAGGCTGGGGGTTGACCTGCTGGAGAGCAGCTCTGCAGAGAAAGACCTGGGAATTGTAGTAGACAGCAAGTTAACCATGAGCCAGACGTGCCCTTGTGGCAAAAAAGACCAGTGGTATCCTGGGGTGTGTGAAGAAGAGTGTGGCCTGGGCCTGCAGAGGGCTCTTCCAACCCCCACCCTTCTGTGATTCTGTGATTCTGTGAACTTGAGGAGAGGAGCCTGGGCATGATGAAGGATGTCGCATTAGCCAGTGGCACATGCTGACCAGGAATAAGGCCTGCTGCACACAGGGCTGTATTAGGGGGAGCGTGGCCACCCAGACAGCAGTTATCATGGCCCTTGACTGAACACTGGTGTGGCCACATCTGGACTAGTGTGTCTCCATGTGGGGCGCTCTATTGTGGAGGAATGGGCAGGAGCTGGAGAGGCTCTAGATGGGATCTGCCAAGATGGGGTTTGGGGCCTGTGTGGAGGGCTGAGGGACCTGGGCTTCTTTAGGCTGATGGAGTTGACGCCCAGGGCTCTATAATAACTGCTTGAAGGGTGTTTCCAGAGATGATGGAGCTTTTCTGGGAAGTGGGAAGAGAAGGAAAGAAGGAAACCTCCACAAAATGCCGCTTGGAAGGTTCAGACTGCATGTGAGGAAAAAGAAATCTCCCTCAAAGGGTAGCCTTGTGGTGCAAGAGGTCCCCCAGAGGGTGTCAGGATCTGCCCACGGCTTTGTGTTTCAAGGAACAGGCAGTGAGGGTGGAGAGACGTAAGTAAATGTCTAGAAATGCTGAGGGCAGAGCTGTGTGGGAAAGCAAGATGGGTGTGTGCAGCCTGCAAGGGAAGAGGTGCAGGCGTGGCAGAGTGCAGGACAGCCTGCAGCAGAGATGGCCGAGGGCTCTGGCAAGGCTCAAAGGCCCAACAGGAGCAAGGTCTTGGGCCCCTTGGCTATGGCAGTGGCCTCTGCCACCAAGGCCTCCCAGGCAGAACTTTCCATTTCTCCTTCCCCGTTGCTTGGGGAAGCCGGGAGGGCTTGTCCAGTTTCCCTGCCTTTGGCACTGCTCCCCCTCACACCCCACTGGCCCCGGGAAGAGCCCTGAGCCCCCCATGAGGGGCAGGATCTGCCTGCCCAGGGCCTGAGGGTCAGGGTTTGGACGTTCTGCTGGGTGAAACCAAGCCAGGGTTTTCTCAGCACTCCAGCCCCCTGCACAGGGCCTTTGCCTACCTGCAAGCACAGCCTCCAATTCTCTGCTCTAACGAGTCCCTGGGGAGGCTCTGTCAGCAGTGGCCCTCAGTGGGGCCAATCAGTCCTTCAAGGGACTTTGGGGTTTGCTTCTGACTTTGACGACATAAGCAGTTTGCTCAGTCTCTTCTCAGTAGCTGAGATTCCTTTACTTAAGGCCAAATACCCCATGGGGCTCATTAAAAGACAGAAAGCCCTAACGAGCTATTTCTCTTCCTTTCATTTTTTCAAGTCTTCGAGATTTCTATAGCTAATTGTAGCTCTTTCAGAATGTAGTTACAGAGGAAAATTGAAAAGTGCACCTTATTAAAATTAATTTAAAAGTGTATTTTTATTCAATTTTCAGTTTAGAGAAGAGGTGATAGTAGGATTCTTTAATTGATATTCATGCAGAGTGTCTCCTCAGCAGGTCTGGACAGCTAGGAACAGCAGTCCCTTGAGGTCTGACACTTTATGGACAGCTTTGCTCCTCACCTCCTCTACATCCTCATTGCTGTGTTTGTTCGACGGGGATTTACATCCTGTCTTACCTCACACTTCTCCACTCAAGTCTGCAGACAACTGTTACATCTCCATTGCACCATCTCCCACCTGCTTTCCTTAGAGAACTGCCTGCACACAGGCACAGAAGGACTTCCCCCATGGGCAAGGAAAGAAAAGTAAAGCATGACCAAGTCTCATCAACAATAAAACACACTCCTCAACTGTGTGCTAAGTACAAGATGTCTCTAATGAGGTCGCCTTTCGACAAGGGATAATCCTATGAGAAATGTCTTAGATCAATACATACACAAAGGTAGGTATAAACCTAATGAAAGAGCTGGTGAGAGAAAACTAGACTACTGAAATTGTTTTAGTCCCTCAAGCTCAAAGCAGCTGCATAGGTGAGAGGTGTCTGAATGAACAAAGAGTAAAGGAAGGAGAAAAATGGAGAATGATGGACAAGGCCTTTGCCTGGGCAGTTGGCATCTGAAAAGATGACTTCAGAAATGATCATTTTATCAGGACAGGTGAAATCACATGAAAAGGCAGAGAAATCAAATACAGCGTGTGACAGGCAGAGTAGTGGTAATGCAGGAACAGAGGAAGATCACCATGGCTTTGGCAAAGACCCAGCTGGCCCCTGGCCTCACACCTCCTCAGCCACCATGGCCATCCCAAGCCCCTGCACAACCCAGCTCCAAGCTCTTGCTCTCCCAACTCCCCAGGCACCTGGGACCTCAGCAGCAGCTGCAAACCCAGGGGCTGCCTCCTGGCCTCCCCTTTCCTCAACCCCCTGGACATCACAGGCACCTCCACCTGCCAGGACCTTGCTTCTGCCCTATCTCCTGCTCAGGCACAGGGGACATCACCAGCAGCTGCACGTGCCGTGGTCCTGCTCCGCACCTCCTGGCTCCTCAGCCAAGAGGGGCTAGCCAGAAACGGGAAGAGATCCAGGACATGCTTCTGTCCTGTCCCCTCCTCAGCCATCACTGACATCCCCAGCAGCGGCACAAGCCTGCTGCACACTCCTGCCCTAGCAGCTCCTGAGCCATCAGGGACAGCAGGAGGAGCTGCACAAGGCAGGGGCTGCTCTTCACCTGTCACCTGTGCAGCCACCTATGACGTCACCCAGCACGACCCTTTTAGCTTAGTATCCTGTTTTAATGTGAAGCAAGAACAGCAGGGGTAGCACTGACCCAAATATTCTTCATTTTCCTACCACAAAGGAACTTCAGAGCACTCCAGAGAGTCTGGCGGCTCTCAGCGACCCATGCAGTACTTTAGCCCTCCGGCAGCCTGTTCCAGGCAATAAAAGCCTTCATGTCTGAGCTGCGAGTGTAGTTTACTCACACGCACCTCACTCAAAAAACCAGAGGTGGGGAATGCTCCACTTGCACTTTTGACACTGACACTTCCTGATGGTGCCGGTTGCCACGTCTGCCCCAGCCAACCGCAGCTTCTTCAGAGCAGTCATGGGGGTGATTTTTTCCCCAGAGAAGTTCTTCAGGCAGCTGAAGGGATGTTTTACTTCATTGCTGTGCGTCACATGTCAGTGATTCACTCCAAATGTTACGAGCTGACCACTGTTACACGCCCCACAAACGCAGACACTCCACAAGAAGCCGACACCTGACTAGGACAAAAGATTGCACAGTGAGGAATGATTAAGGCCCTGCCTGTAACCTCCTCTATTACTCCTGAATTTGACACCTTCTGGATGCAAGAACTAAGGCTAAAAACGCGCTCTACTACCAATCGGAACACGCACAGAATTTCAATATTATAAAAAATATTACAAAAGAAAGCTGACAAATCCTTCATGCAATTGGGATTTGAGAAGCAAGCTGACACTGAACAAGGCAGAGCTTTCCTCCATGTTTTCTGATTCATGAGATCCATTTCTTCCCAATGAATACATGAAGATTCTGTAAACAAGTAGCCACCTCAGTGTGATAGAATGATTATAGTAGACTTAAAAAAAAAAAACAAAAAATCAAAAAATTCTCACACGTAGGGAAACGCCAGGGGAGCGACGAGACCCGCCCGGAGCTGGCAGCTCTTGCGGGAGAGGCGGAGGGGCCGTCGGCATGGCCAGAGCAACGGCTGTCACCGGCTGTCACTGCCTGCCCACAACAGGAGCCTGTGGGGAGCAAAGGAGCGGAGCGAGCAGCTCCCGCGGCATTGTGCGGGGAGGGCGCTGAAGCTCCGCCAGTTGGAGAGGCCAAGGGCGCTCATCCTCCCTGACCCTCGAGGCAGAAGGGTGGGCACTCGTGGCAGAGCCAAGGCTGCAGCTCTGGCTGGACACTCTGCACCACCGGCCCCGGCAGGGACCAGTGCCTCCAGCCAGACGGAGCTGCTGAAGGGAGAGGCTGCGGTTCAGCCCTCAGCCTGGGGGAAGTGCCTAGACCTTCCTCCTGGGGAAGGGGTGGGGAACAAACGCAGCTGCAAAAGCTGTGCTCAGGTGGAGGACCTCCTGCGGCAGGTGGCTGAGCTGCAGGAGAAGGTCACGAGGCTGCGGAGCACCAGGAAGGCAGAAAAGGAGAGACCAAGCTGGATGCAGGGGAACGCAGCAGCGGAACCACAGCCTCTGGCCAAAGAGCCTGAGGTTCTTCCACCAGCACACCCAAAACTGCTCCCTCCGGCCAAAGAGTAAAAACTCTTCCACTGGCACACCCAAAACAGGGGGAAGCCAACCCTAGTGCGGATTGGGAACTGGTGCAGGGACGATCCAGAAGGAGGAAGAAGCCTTCCTCAAAGCCTGAGGTGCTCCTACAGAACCACTTCATGGCTCTGCAGAATGAGGAGGGAAAAAAGAATGATGAGATAGACAACGCCTCAGAGTTGGGGAAGGCGGCTAGATCGGCTCCCTGAATTACAATAAGTGCATCCAAAAAAAAGCAACAGATAATAGTAGTGGGAGACTCTCTTTTGAGGGGTACTGAGGCGCCCATTTGCTGACCCGCTGTCTAGAGAGTTTTGTTGCTCACCAGGGGCTGGGATTAGGGATGTCACAGAGAGTCTGTCTGACCTGGTACCTCCCATGGAGCACTCTCCATTGCTGCTGTTTCCCATGGGTAGCAGTGACACAGCCAGAAGCAATGTCATGAGCATCGAGAGGGATTCCAGAGCCCTAGGAGAGGCAGTGAAGGACTCGGGGGCCAAGGTCATCTTTTCACCAGTCCTCCCAGTCAAAGGCAAGGGGCTTGGAAGAGACCAGATTCAGGAAAATCCATGAATGGCTGAAGGAGTGGTGCCACAGCCAGGGCTTTGGCTACTTAGACCATGGGACTCGCTTTGAGAAGCCTGGTCTCCTGGGGGTTGCTGGAGGACATTCTCTCAGAGAAGGGGAGAACATCTTTGGACAAAGGCTAGCCAATCTCAGAAGGAGGGCTTTAAACTACATTGGCTGGGGGAGGGGATCCTCAATCCATCCCACTTCAAGGCCAGTGCCAGAAACAGATGCCCTCGCCCTGGAGATGGATCCCAGCCAGCGAGAGAGCACATCAAGTATAAGAGAATGATTTCCAGCCAGGAAGCACTCCAGCTGGGAAGTCGGCTTCAACAGGGGGAGGGACCCACATAAATGCCTCTATGCAACTCACAGATAGTGGGGAACAAACAAGAGGCATGAGAGATGTGTGCACATCTACAAGGCTGTGATGTTACAGGTACCAGTGAGAGGTGGTGAGATAGCTCCTGTAACTGGAATGCAGGAACAGATGGGTATAGGCTCTTTAGGAAAGACAGGCAGGGGTCCTGGTGGGCAGCAGGATGACCATGAGCCAGCCATGTGCCCTTGTGCAGTCCAGAGGTTATGATCTGGTGGCAGTTACAGAGATATAGTGGGACAGCTCACATGACTGGAATGTGGTCATGGATGGCTGTGTCCTTTTTAGGAAAGACAACCCAACAAGGCGAGGTGGAAGAGTTGTTCTTTACGTGAGAGAGCAACTAGAATGTATGGAGTTCTGGCCAGGGGTGGATGAGGAGCGAGCTGAGTTTTTGGGTGAGACTCAAGGGGCAGGCTAGCATGGGAGATACTGTTGTGGGTGTCTGTTACAGGCCACCTGACCAGGATGAGGAAGTTGGTGAGGCCTTGTACAGGCAGCTGACAGCAGCCTCACAATCACAGGCCCTGCTTCTCATGGGGGATTTTAACTCCCCAGATATCTGCTGGAAGGCCTACACAGCCAGCCATTCACTACCCAGGAGATTCCTCCAGTGCATCGGTGATAACTTCTTGATGCAATGTTGGTGGATGAGCCAACTAGGAGGGGAGCACTGTTGGATCTCCTACTCACTAACAAGCAGGGTCTGGTTGAAGCAGTGAAGGTCGAGGGCATCCTTGGCTGCAGCGACCATGAGATGGTGGAGTTCAGGATCTTGTGTGGCAGGAAGAGAATACCAAGCAAAATCAAAACCCTGGACTTCAGCAGGGCCAACTTTGGCCTTTTCAAGCAATTGTTAGGGATAATCCCACGGGACAGGGTACTAGAAGGTAAAGAGGCCCAAGAGAGTTGTTTTTTATTCAAGGACCAGTTCTTCTAAGCTCAAGATCTGAGCATCCCAGTGGGTAGGAAATCAAGAAAGGGAGCCAGGTGACTTGCATGTCAAAACTAGGAAGAGATGGGCAAACTCAAGTGGAAGAAGAGATTCTATAGATCTTGGAAGGAAGGGATGGCCAATTGGGAGCACTGTAAGAGTGTTGTCAGAGGATGTAGGGAGGCAACTAGGAAAGCTAAGGCCTCCTTGGAGTTAAGCCTTGCAAGGGAGGTCAAGGACAACAGAAAGGGCTTTTCCAAATACACTACAGACAAAACTAATACCAGAGGCAATGCAGGCCCACTGTTGAATGAGGAAGGTGCCCTGGTGACAGAGGATACAAAGAAGGTGGAGCTACTGAATGCCTTCTGTGCCTCTGTCTATACTGCTGGGAACAATCCTCAGGAGTCCCAGACCCCTGAGGCCCCAGAGGAAATCAGGAGAAAGGAGGAGTTTGCCTTGGTTGATGAGGACTGGGTTTGGGATCAGTTAAGCAAGCTGGACATACACAAATCCATGGGCTCTCATGGGATGCACCCATGGGTGCTGAGGGAGCTGGCGGAAGTCATTGCTAGACCACTCCTCCTCGTCTTTGGGAAGTCGTGGGGAACAGATGAGGTGCCTGAGGACTGGAGGAAAGCAAATGTCACTCCAGTCTTCAAAAGGGCAAGAAGGAGGACTCAAGTAACTACAGACCGGTCAGCCTCAGCTCCATCCCTGGAAGTCTTCAAGATGAGGTTGGATGGAACCTTGAGCAACTTAGTCTAGTAGGAGGTGTCTCTGCCATGGCAGAATGGTTGGAACTAGGTGATGTTTGAGGTCCCTTTGAACCCAAACAATTACATGATTCTATGATACTATGTTTACATCATTGACTTCTGCAAAGTCATTGGGCATTAGTAACTGGTGTTTCTCTTCAATGTGGTTCCATCTGTTACTTTTGGGAGAACAGAGGTGTCCTTTTCTTTGTTGCCCACTTGTTCTTCTCAGAAAGGGGAGGTGATAAGTCTTGGGTCTCCAGATAATGATGCAGCAATTTTATGGGAACATTGTTGCTGTCTCCTAATGCCTGTGCAATCTGGTGTGGAATTGTGGCATCAGAGGAGAGAAGTTAGCGGTGAGGAGATCCTGAGAGATGCCCTGAGGCAACCAGTCTCTGGGTGTCAGGGTGTGTGGGCAGGTCCCTAGGGTGGTTATCACCTCCCAGTGCCTGTGCTTTGAAGCCTGAAAAGGCAGGTAATCCCTCTCCATGGACACACTGCCTAACAGAAGGGTGTCTTGCCTAACCCAGTGAAACGCATTTAGTCACTGTTTGGTGCTGTCAGAACAACATGGTTGAGATATGGACCCAAGCCACCTCTGAGGATGCCATGACTGTGACATTGACATAACAATGGAGTACACCATGTTTGGGATGGGAACCCAAATGACACCCGAGGGAACCAGGGATGAGACAGGAAGACAAGCCCCAACTCAGTAATCACCCTAGCAGATGTCCAGATGGGCTTGAGATGGAGGGGTGGACTTGACCACTGAAGCCATTGCAGGTGTTATTCAGGAGTGTGACACATGCGCCATAGTCAAGTGAGCCAAGTGAGCAAAGCCTCTGTGGTGTGAAGGATGGTGGCTGCGATATCAATCCAGAGAGGCCTCACGGATGGGTTATATCACACTGCCATGAACCTGCCAAGGCAAGTGACATGTCCTTACTGTGGTGGAAGTGACAACCAGATGGATGGCAACATGCCCCATGATCCAAAACACCTCCCAAAACACCATCCTGTGCCTTGAAAAGCAAGTGCTGTGGCACCCCAGAAAGACCTGAGGCAGACAGCAGGATTCCTTTCTGAAACACCCTCAGAAGCCCCTGGGCCAGGGAACGTGGCAATGATTGGGTGTGCCACATCCCCTGTCACACACCAGCCTCCGGAATGATTGACCGAGAGAAAGGACTGTTAAGGACAAGAGTGAGAGCAAAGGGGGCTGGGAAATACAAGCGGTGGGATGCAGCCTGGGCAGAAGACACCTGCCCAGTTAATACCAGAGGATGGACTGATCAACCTGGCCCTGCCCAGACAAAAACCTGCCTATTGCAGAAGGAGATAATGTCCCTATAGTGCACGTAGGGAACTGTCTGGGAAAGACAGCACGGGTGGCTCCTTCCTCAGGAAAAGGCCAACCTGATTGTGGGATTTCTTTTCTCAAAGATGTGGATGCACTGGGTTTATTTCTGGAAAATCTGATGTGTACCTGCAGTAGATTTAACCTGGGTAGAAAAAAACTCACAATTTGAGTTGTACATTTTAGAAAGTTCTACAGCACATATCACCTAAATGAGCATTCTAAAAACCTGAGCAAGTGAAGCAATGACCCAACCTGAGCTGGTTTCATGACCAGTAACTCCACACATCACACCTCTCTTATCCTGAGTAACCACCACAGCAAATGGAACCCAAGTCATGGACAACATTAAATCAGTGGACACTTTATGGATCGTTTCATGGACATGTGAGAGGGATGACCCATAGATAAGGCAATAATAGCTGTCAGTCACGTGATGGGAAGGGGTGGTGGCAGGTGAGGTGCTTTTGCACAGTGTGGAGCTGATTATGAGAGTAAGGGGATGGAGAAGGGGTGGAGATTGGATTGGGTCTGGCTGGGCTGGAGATACATTTATTCATGGAGGCTCCCATGGTCTTGTGTTTGATTTGTGATCAAAAGTATACTGAGAACACACTAATGTCTGGCTGTTGTTGAAGAGTGTTTGCACAGCGTCAAGGCCTGCTCTGTTTCTGACTGTGCTCCAGCAGTGAATAGACTGGGGGGGTTAGAGTACAAGAGGTTTGGAGGGGACACAATCAGGGCAATGACCCCAAGTGACCATCTTAACCCGCAAGTTTTCTTGCTTTTACTCTTCTTTCCTTTTCCGCTGTTCCACAGAGGTTGGAGGAGGGAGGTGTGCAAGCTGCAGGGTTGTGCCTAAATTCTTGCTGGGTTTAACATACAACATGTACAAACAAGGAAGAGCTGGCTAGGAATGGAAAAGGCCAGGGGGAGAAGGTAGAGTTGAGGATACTGAGAAAAAGGGAAGAAAAGAAAGAACAGGACTACTATAGGGCAGACTTTGGCCTGCTGATGGACCTTCTTAGAAGAACTGATGGGCTACAGCCAAGCAGAGAGGACAGGTCCAGAGAGCTGTTTGATACTCAAGGATCTCCTCTTCATGATCCAGAATAGTCCACCTTGACATGCCTGAGGTCACATAAAGGTGGCAGGACTCTGGCATGGCTGAGAAAGGAGCTGCTGGATAAAACCATACATGAAGGGGAAGCCTAGAAAAGGTGGCGGCTGGCTGCCTTCCAGCCTCCTTGGTTCTGGGATTCTGGGAGGAGAGGGACACTCCAGAGCTCTTGGCAGCACTGTCCTCTTGCCACATGTCCCGCATACGTTGCGGAGGCCTCTCCTGGGGACAGTCTGATCTACACGGTGCAATGGCAAGCGCAGGTGTGGGACACTGTAGGACATCCTGTGGTGGAGACGCTCAAGGGCTCTGGCAAGACAAAAAGCCCCCAAGAGAGCCGAGGGCTTTCTCCCCTTGGCTGTGGCTGTTGTCTCAACCCCCAAGGCCTACCAGAAGAGCCTTTATACCTTAAGGCACCAGCACCTCAGTGCCTCCTCAGCCCACCCAGGACAAACTCAGAAGCAGAGGACCATGGCCCTGCCCTTGTCACTGCACATCCCCACATCACCCTGCCCCAGGAAGAACCCTGAGGAATGGCTGAGGGACAGGGTCTGCCTTGCAGGGGCTGGGGCTCAGGGCCTGGTCTTTTGTCTTGATAAAGCACAGCAAGGTTTACTCAGCATCAGAGCCACCTTCACCTTGCCTTTGCCTACCTGTCCTCACTGCCTCCAGTTTTCTCCTTTAACAAGCCCCGAGGGAGGTGTTGTCAGTAACATCTCTCAGTGGAACCCATTAGCACTCCAAGAAATTTTGGAGTTTGCTTCTGACTTTGACTCCTCGAGAAGTTTCCTCAGCTTCACCTCAGTCTCTGAGTTTCATGAACTTCATATAAACCACCAGAGAGATCATCAGAAGTTGTTGGGCTGTTGCTCTGCTGCTGAGCTGGGCTGGGCTCCTGGGACAGAGAGAGCTCCTAGCAAGCAGGCAGAGCTGCAGGGAGACAGCTCTGCCCAGCAGCAGCTGCTCTGCCAAGCGCAGCAGGGCTGAGGGGGCTGCCTGTGGGCACCAAGGAGAAAGGAGCGGGGCAGAGAGAGGTTGAAGGCAGGGGAGAGGGGGAGGATGGGTGAGAGCTCACTGGAGGAGAACTCTTCCCAGCCTCTGACACAGTAAGTCTCTGGGTGCAGGGTGATGTGTCGGTGGCTCCTTGCAGGATCTCCTGAATGTGTGCAACCTCTGGGATCTGTCTGTGATGGAGAAGAGGAAGCCGGGCTGCAGAGCAGGGCTTCCCTAGTGCAGTGTGAGAGGGACAGGGCATGACGGCTGCCTTCTGGTGGGGATGGCTGTGGGGTGTGAAGGTGGGTGTGCAGCCAGGGGTGCCCAGGACTGTCCTGCCAAGCTGTGTCTCTTCACCTCAGGTGGCTGTTACCTGGGGCATGGACTCTGTCACCAGCTGGCATCAGCACTCATCCTGCCAGGGAGTTCCTCACGGATCTGTGGGGGAAGCTGTGGGTGGAAGGAGAAATCCCCAGCAAAGATGCATCTCTCCTGACACATAAACCTCTTCCTTCTGCAGATAAAAGGGACTGAGAGCAACATGCCTGGGATGTCACCAACATGGAGGTGCTGTGCTCTGCTGTGTAAGGAGAAGGCTTTCCCGAGTGCCAGCTGCCTTCCTCTCCTGTTCCCCATTTGCAGAAGGATCAGGGTGTTGCTTTGTGATTTTTTTCTCCAATTCCTGCTGCTCCTGTTCTTGCTTTTGAAAGCTCTGGGTTGTGGGCATTGGACGTCAGGGGATTGTCTCAGATGCATTCTGAGACACTGAACGTTGGGGGCTTTGGATAATGTAGAGTGCAGTAACCTGAAACAAGATGAGTCTCTCTTTAGGAGATGCTGGGCATTGTCTTTTGGGCACCTGAGCATCTCCCTGGGGTGAAGAGCTTGAAGTGCCCTTCCCCCATGCTGGGAGCACTTCAGCAGCAGGGATGGGAACCCAGTGACAGGCCCATTCTCCCCCACAGGCACGCTGTTGTTATCATGTCAGGAGAGAGCCTGAAGATGGAAAATGATGGTGAGAAATATTCTCTCTCAGCCTACAGTGATTCCTTCCCAGACTTTGCTGTTCAGGAGAGCAGATTTGGAAGGGCTGGGTCCCTCCCTGGGCTCTTCCCTCTCAGACACAGCTGGTCTGGGTGCTGACTCCATCGCACTGGAATAAATAGGGACAATTGTCACACGGTCACTGAGGCAAATACCTCTCACTCAAGTGAAGCACCCATTGCCAGGAACAGCTATTGAATGCACGGGCTGTTTGACACCACTGCAATAGCACAGGTCTGACTTCTCTGGAGCCCATGGGTAGAGTCCCTGCTCGTCAATGCTGACCTCACAAAAAGGGACTGTCTGAAGTTCCCACAAAAATGAAGCCATTGTGGGAGATATCTATGGGAAAAGGGATAAGACTGGCTCAGCGCAATCTGCCCTCACTTATCTATGACTTTTTCTCTTTCAGCAGTCCCTCATTCCTGCAATTAAATAATGTCCAATGCCAGCTCCATCACCCAGTTCCTCCTCCTGCCATTTGCAGACACACGGGAGTTGCAGCTCTTGACCTTCGGGCTCTTCCTGGCTATGTATCTGGCTGCCCTCCTGGGCAATGGCCTCATCATCACCACTGTAGCCTGCGACCCCCACCTCCACACCCCCATGTACTTCTTCCTCCTCAACCTCTCCCTCCTCGACCTGGGCTCCCTCTCCACCACTCTCCCCAAAGCCGTGGCCAATGCCCTCTGGAACACCAGGGCCATCTCCTACACAGGATGTGCTGCCCAGGTATTTCTCAATCTCTTTTTTATTGCAGCAGAGTATTTTCTTCTCACCGTCATGGCCTACGACCGCTACGTGGCCATCTGCAAACCCCTGCACTACGGGACCCTCCTGGGCAGCAGAGCTTGTGTCCACATGGCAGCAGCTGCCTGGGGCACTGCTTTTCCCTATGCTGTGCTGCACACGGCCAATACATTTTCACTGCCCCTCTGCCAGGGCAATGCTGTGGACCAGTTCTTCTGTGAAATCCCCCAGATCCTCAAGCTCTCCTGCTCAGACACCTACCTCAGGGAGGCTGGGCTACTTGTGGTCAGTGTCTGTTTAGGCTTTGTTTGTTTTGTGTTCATTGTGGTGTCCTATGTGCAGATCTTCAGGGCCGTGCTGAGGATCCCCTCGGAGCAGGGACGCCACAAAGCCTTTTCCACCTGCCTCCCTCACCTGGCCGTGGTCTCCCTGTTAGTCAGCACTGCCGTGTTTGCCTACCTGAAGCCCCCCTCCATCTCCTCCCCATCCCTGAACCTGCTGCTGGCATTTCTGTACTCGGTGGTGCCTCCAGCAGTGAACCCCCTCATCTACAGCATGAGGAACCAGGAGCTCAAGGACGCCCTGAGGAAACTGATGACTGGTTTCTTTGCAAAAGCAACAATGAACTGCCCATCTTCCTCTGCCTATCACTAGTAATGGAACTCATTACCGGCCCAGTCTGTCTTTGGTGGATTGTTTGCTTTGGTTTCTTGGCGTTTTAGCTTTTCTAGGCGGTATGAAATCTTTCATTAAACTAATGTCCAAGAAAATGTTATCATTCTTCGTCCTATTTCTATGTCAGTGTCTGCCTGTCTTGTGTGCTCCAGAGACTTTGTGTAAATAAGGAGCTGTGCTCTCCGTGTGTTTAATCCAAATAAAGGACCCTGCACTGACTTATTTGTCTGAGTTCCTTTCTGCAAGATCTTCTGTGGAGCTGCGGGGGAAGCATCTGTGTGCTGAGGTGGAGGGGGCAGTAGACACCCCGAGCTGGGTCTGCCTCTCAGCCTCACCAGCGTGGCCATGGCCACAACAGCCCACTTGCTCTGCAGAGCAGCACCACCAGTTCAGGGTCTGTGGGGAGCCTGGGGAGGGGGTGCAGGAATGGCCGTCCAGGTCAGCAGAGATGAGCTCTGTAGGGAAAAGTCTCTGTGGGGAGATGGGCTGTCCCGGGAGAAGAGCAGGGCACCATGTGTGTGTGTGCAGGGGGGACATGGAAAGAGAAACCCTTTAGTGTGGGTGGCAGCTCGGGTCAGGCTGCCCTTTCCCTGGGGCAAAAGGACCTTCCTGAGGATCCCCCGGGCCACTTGTCTCCTGCTGTCCTGGGGAGCAAGTTTGGCACGTGAAGCTGCAAGGTGCCTGAGGTGGGGATCTCCTCAGCATGCCGGCTGGATGAACGTTCTCAGTGGCCTGTTTCTTGCTCTGGGACATGAAGGACATGCAGAGGAGTGTCTGGTCTGTGCCTGTGCTCCCTGGACACCCTGGGGAAGCTGCCCCAGGGCCGTCCTCACAGAACAGCCAGTAACAACCACCATGTCCAGCACTGGCCTTTTACTCCAGCTCATAGAGGTTGCTTGTGCCTCCCAGAGGGACACCAAAGGACAAGGTCAGAAGTCCGTGTTTGCATTGTACAGAGCAGACGTAAGCATGCACATTGTGTGCGTGTGGGGAGGTGATTCCAAGCAAGCACAAGGGCCATCAGCTCTTCTTAGGGATACATGAAGGCCTATGAGACAGACAGTGCCTTCAGGTCACTTCCCGTTGAGTGTAACATCCCCTGGGAAACACCTGAATGCAGCCCTGGGATGGGCTTCCTTGAACCAACATCAGGAGTAGCGCCCTGGCTTGTGAAGGTGTTTTTGAGGCAACTGTTGTCTGAGTATGGGATAGTGGATGAAAGGCCGTGTGGCTTGTAGAGGTGCTTGTGTTGCCCTGTTTCCATGCAGATGTGAGTGGGCGGGAGGAGGCAGCTGGGTTGTGCAGGTGCTTTGTGATGTCACTTGTGGCTGGGAGCTCTTCGTGCAGAAGGAAGCTCCTGGCCTGTGCAAGTGCTTGTGATGTCATTGTTGGGTGAGGAGGTGTGAGGCCAGGGGCCAGCCTCTGGTTTGTGCAGCTCCTTGTGATGCCATAGGAGCCTGAGTAAGCGATAGGGGAGAAGGAGGCACTTGGCTTGTTCATGGGCTTGTGACGTCCCATGCGAGAAGACCTCTCAACACCACCATTCTCTGCAGCCACATTGTTCCTCACCACCACCTGTGACTGGTCGGCTGGGCTGGATGCCTCACCCTTCTTGGAGAGGAGGGAAGGGAGGGCAGAAGGGCGGAAGGAAAGAAGGGAGGGCGGAAGGGTGGAAGGGCGGAAGGGTGGAAGGAAGGAAGGAAGGAAGGGCGGAAGGAAGGAAGGAAGGAAGGGCGGAAGGAAGGAAGGAAGGGTGGAAGGAAGGAAGGAAGGCAGGCAGGGAGGAAGGAAGGAAGGAAGGAAGGAAGGAAGGAAGGAAGGAAGGAAGGAAGGAAGGAAGGAAGGAAGGAAGGAAGGAAGGAAGGAAGGAAGGAAGGAAGGAAGGAAGGAAGGAAGGAAGGCAGGGAGGAAGGAAGGAAGGCAGGCAGGAAGGAAGGAAGGCAGGAAGGAATGAAGGAAGGCAGGCAGGAAGGAAGGAAGGCAGGAAGGAAGGAAGGAAGGCAGGAAGAAAGGAAGGAAGGGAGCACAGCCTATTCATCACAGCGATGAAGGTCTCTGTAATAAATGATGGCTAACTAGCCTTTAGAAAATTAGATTTTAGAAAAGTGCTGCTGACCAGCCTTTAGAGGGAGGGAGGGAGGTTGATTTGTACTAACCCTTATGCATAGACCCATTGCTGGCTAACTAAAGATAAGAATGAAGCAGAATGCGCCAAGCGAAGGACACCAGGTGGAATCCTCCCATCAGACTGTGGGGCTCAAGGAACACAAAGCACTGAGCAGGAAAGATAGGGAGGGCAGTGAGCAAGAGCTGGTTCTGTGAATTGGAAAAGACTCAAGATGGTAAAGTGCATGTGCCACAGGACAAGTTCAAAAGTTCGATCCTGAGGAAGACTTGGACCTTCATCTCCAATGATCACCAAGGATCCCTGACGGGGGTGTAACTTGGACAGACTGAGGTAGGACTGTGGAAGGAACTTATGTTAATGAATTCCTGGAAATAATTAGAATAACCCAACCTTTTCATAGAAATGTAATGAGTAAACATGAAAGCTGTAAATATAAGGCAAGAATCCTAACGCTTGGGCGCGCATGGATCAAAGGAGCCATCCCCTGTGCTGCCCGTTGCCGCAATAAAGAATCCCTGCTGAATAACACCGAGTTGTTAGTGAATTTTATCCGAGTCACTTCCACCACCACAAGCCTGCTTCCAGCGCCTGCCACACCATATTTTCAACCTCTGTGAAACCACAGGCACATTTACTGTAGCCTTCCGCCACCATAAGCCTGCTTCCAACGACTGCCACAGAATATTTATGATGCCTGTGACCTCACAGGCAACTTTACGGTAGCCTTCCAGCAGTGTAAGCCTGCATCCAGTGCCTGCCACACCATGTTTTTAATCTCTGTGACATCACAGGCACCTTTATAGCAGCCTTCCACCTCCGTAAGCCTGCTTCCAACAACAGCCAAATTATCATTTTGAACCTCTGTGACATCACAGGAACTCTCATTGCAAAATTCCACTAGCAGAAGACTGATTCTACTGCCTTCCACACAAGATTTTCAATCACCCGTGTCAGCACAAGCACGTTCATAGCTACATTTTACCAGCATAAGCCTGCTGCCTGGGGCTGCCACAGCAGATTTTCAGCACCTGTGACATGACAGTCACTGTGATGTCAAGATTCCAGGGGCATAAGCCTGTGTCCAGTGCCTGCCACACCAGATTGTCAACCACCTCTGTGGCATCACAGGCAGCGTCGTGGCAACTTCCACCTCCATAAGCCTGCTTCCAGTGACTGCCACACCGTATTGTCAAACTCTGTGACATCCCAGTGAAGCGCGGAAACAGACTCTGTAACTCGCAGAGAGTTCTAAAGCCGGTGTGTTTGTTACAGCGCTGGGTGCAAGGGGGATCGCTCCTCCTCGCTTGCACACCGGGTCACATTCGAAAACTCTATTTATTACATCAAAACATGCATATTCATGAGTTAGTACAACAAGTTCAGAGAATAGCTGGGAATATCATAATTGTTTATCGGAAGTAATTATCGTATGTTTCCTCCTCTTGGCGCATGCGTGCTGTAATCTGGTGGTCATCTTTTGGGGGCTTTCAGAGGAAGGCTCATAGTCTTCTTCATCGTGTACTTCTCTCCTTTGGTACAGGATCCCGGACTGGCTTAACTCCAAACCAAAGAACCAGTCTGAACCTGATGATTGTTTCACAAAGACAATCAAGTCCTTCTTTCTCATCCAAGTAGTTCCTACTGTCTCAAACATTTCAAGGCTGCTTCTCCTCCCTTATCTTGTGCTAAGTCTAGCTAGCTGATTTCTGCTTTCTCCTAAGATATGCTAAATTAACTTTTTATTCCACAGATCAATATGTTCATGTTTCTCCTTGAGAAAATGTCATGTGATTTTCTGTGGCAGCAGAGTGTCATTTTCTGTATCTGCCTTCCTGTTTGTAGGGATGGATTTGTTGCTCACAGTACCTATTTCCTGAAATCCTTGAGTGTGAGGGGTTTTTGGTAGGATTTTTGTTTTAGGACTACTCTAATCTTTCTATCACACTGAGGTGGCTAATTGTTTATAGTTCCTTCATGCTTTTGTTGGGATGAAATGTATCATAGGAGTCAGAAAACGTGTAGGAAAGCTCTGCCTTGTTCAGTGTCAGCTTGCTTCTCAAATCCCAATTGCATGAAGGATTTGTCACCTTTCTTTTGTAATGGTTTTTATAATATTGAAACTCTGTGCGTGTTCCGATTGGTAGTAGAGTGCGTTTTTAGCCTTAGTTCTTGCATCCAGAAGGTGTCAAATTCAGGAGTAATAGAGGAGGTTACAGGCAGGGCCTTAATCATTCCTCACTGTGCAATCTTTCATCCTAGTCAGGTGTCCGCTTCTTGTGGAGTCTCTGCGTTTGTGGGGCGTGTAACAGTGGTCATCTCGTAACCTTTGGAGTGAATCACTGACATGTGACGCACAGCAATGAAGTAAAACATCCCTTGAGCTGCCTGAAGAACTTCTCTGGGGGAAAACTCATCCCCCTGACTGCTCTGAAGAAGCTGCAGTTGGCTGGGGCAGATGTGGTAACCGTCTCCGTAAGGAAGTGTCAGTGTCAAAAGTGCAAGTGGAGCTTCCCCACCTCTGTTTTTTTGAGTGAGGTGCGTGTGAGTAAACTACACTCGCAGCTCAGACATGAAGGCTTTTATTGCCTGGAACAGGCTGCCGGAGGGCTAAAGTACTGCATGGGTCGCTGAGAGCCACCAGACTCTCTGGAGTGCTCTGAGGTTCCGTTGTGGTAGGAAAATGAAGAATATTTGGGTCAGTGCTACCCCTGCTGTTCTTGCTTCACATTAAAACAGGATACTAAGCTAAATGGGTCGTGCTGGGTGACGTCATAGGTGGCTGCACAGGTGACAGGTGAAGAGCAGCCCCTGCCTTGTGCAGCTCCTCCTGCTGTCCCTGATGGCTCAGGAGCTGCTAGGGCAGGAGTGTGCAGCAGGCTTGTGCCGCTGCTGGGGATGTCACTGGAGGCTTTGTGTCAGTTCCAGCAGGAGGAGGACCACGGCACGTGCAGCTGCTGGTGATGTCCCCTGTGCCTGAGGAGGAGATAGGGCAGAAGCAAGGTCCTGGCAGGTGGAGGTGCCTGTGATGTCAAAGGGGGATGAGGAAATGGGAGGCCAGGAGGCAGCCCCTGGGTTTGCAGCTGCTGCTGAGGTCCCAGGTGCCTGGGGAGTTGGGAGAGCAAGAGCTTGGAGCTGGGTTGTGCAGGGGCTTGGGATGGCCATGGTGGGTGAGGAGGTGTGAGGCCAGGGGCCAGCTGGGTCTTTGCCAAAACCATGGTGATCTTCCTCTGTGCCTGTATTACCACTACTCTGCCTGTCACACGCTGTATTTGATTTCTCTGCCTTTTCATGGATTTTCACCTGTCCTGATAAAATGACCATTTCTAAAGTCAACTTTTCAGATGACAACTGCCCACGCAAAGGCCTTTTCCATCATTCTCCAGGTTTCTCCTTCCTGTCCATTCAGACACCTCTCACCAGCGCAACTGCTTTGAGATTCAGCGACTAAAAGAATTTCAGTAGTCTAGTTTTCTCTCGCCAGCTCTTTCATTAGGTTTATACCTACCTTTGTGTATGTATTGATCTAACACATTTCTCATAGGATTATCCCTTGTCGAAAGGCGACCTCATTAGAGACACCTTGTACTTAGCACACGGTTGAGGAGTGTGTTTTATTGTTGATGAGACTTGGTCATGCTTTCCTTTCCTTTCCTTGCCCATGGGAGAAGGCCTTCTGTGCCTGTGTGCAGGCAGTTCTCTAAGGAAAGCAGGTGGGAGATGGTGCAATGGAGATGTAACTGTTGTCTGCAGACTTGAGTGGAGAAGTCTGAGGCAAGACAGGAGGTAAATCCCCGTTGGCCAAAGACAGCAATGGGGAGGTAGAGGAGGTGAGGAGCAAAGCTGACCATAGATTCAGACCTCAAGGGACTCCTGTTCCTAGCTGTCCAGAGCTCCTGAGGAGACACTCTGCATCACTGTCAATTGCAGAATGCTTCTATCATCTCTTCCTTAAACTGAAAATTAAATAAAAACACACTATAAAATTAATTTTAATTAGGTGCACTTTTCAATTTTCGTCTGTATGTACGTTCTGAAAGGATTCCAATTAGCTACAAAAATCTTAAAGACTTGAAAAAAATTGAAGACAGACGAATATCTCCTTACGGCTTTCTGTCTTTTAATGAGCCCCATGGGGTATTTGGCCTTAAGTAAAGGAATCTCAGCTACTGAGAGGAAACTGAGCAAACTGCTCAAGTTGTCAAAGTCAGAAGCAAACCCCAAAGTCCCTTGAAGGACTGATTGGCCCCACTGAGGGCCACTGCTGACAAAGCCTCCCCAGGGACTCCTCAGAGCAGAGAACTGGAGGCTGTGCTTGCAGGTAGGCAAAGGCCCTGTGCAGGGGGCTGGAGTGCTGAGAAAACCCTGGCTTGGTTTCACCCAGCAGAAAGTCCAAGCCCTGACCCTCAGGCCCTGGGCAGGCAGATCCTGCCCCTCGTGGGGGGCTCAGGGCTCTTCCCGGGGGCAGTGGGGTGTGAGGGGGAGCAGTGCCAAAGGCAGGGAAACTGGACAAGCCCTCCCGCCTTCCCCAAGCAACGGGGAAGGAGAAACGGAAAGTTCTGCCTGGGAGGCCTTGGTGGCAGAGGCCACTGCCATAGCCAAGGGGCCCAAGGCCTTGCTCCTGTTGGGCCTTTGAGCCTTGCCAGAGCCCTCGGCCATCTCTGCTGCAGGCTGTCCTGCACTCTGCCACGCCTGCACCTCTTCCCTTGCCGGCTGCACACACCCATCTTGCTTTCCCACACAGCTCTGCCCTCAGCATTTCTAGACATTTACTGATCATTCTCCACCCTCACCGCCTGTTCCTTGAAACACAAAGCCATGGGCTGATCCAGACTCCCTCTGGGGGACCTCTTGCACCACAAGGCTGCCCTTTGAGGGAGAATTCTTTTTCCTCACATGCAGTCTGAACCTTCCAAGCGGCACTTTGTGGAGGTTTCCTTCTCTTCCCACTACCCAGAAAAGCTCCATCATCTCTGGAACCACCCTTCAAGCAGTTATTATAGAGCCCTGGGCGTGAACTTCATCAGCCTAAAGAAGCCCAGATCCCTCAGCCCTCCATACAGGCCCCAAACCCCATCCTGGCAGATCCCATCTAGAGCCTCTCCAGCTCCTGCCCATTCCTCCACAATAGAGCGCCCCACATGGAGACACACTAGTCCAGATGTGGCCACACCAGTGCTCAGTCAAGGGCCATGATAATTCCTGTCTGGCTGGCCATGATGCCCCTAATACAGCCCTGTGTGCAGCAGGCCTTATTCCTGGTCAGCATGTGCCACTGGCTAATGCAGCATCCCTCATCATGCCCAGGCTCCTCTCCTCAAAGTCACAGAATCACAGAATCACAGAAGGGTGGGGGTTGGAAGAGCCCTCTGCAGGCCCAGGCCACACTCTTCTTCACACACCCCAGGATACCACTGGTCTTTTTAGCCACAAGGGCACGTCTGGCTCATGGTGATCTTGCTGTCTACTACAATTCCCAGGTCTTTCTCTGCAGAGCTGCTCTCCAGCAGGTCAACCCCCAGCCTCTACTGGTGCAGGGGGTTATTCCTCCCCATGTGCAGGACCTTACTCTTGCCATTATTGAACCTCATGAAGTTCCTCCCTGCCCAGCTCTCCAGCCTGTCCAGGTCTCGCTGAATATCACACAAGGCACAGCCTTCTGGTGTGTCAGCCACTCCTCCCAGTTTAATTTCAACAGCAAGTTTTAGTTGTATATTTTAGCAAGTACTGCAGCAGATAGCACATAAATGAGAGTTTCAAAAAAATCTAGGCAAGTGCAACAATCATAGAATCATGGAATTGCGTTTTTTGAGAACCTCCAGGGATGGTGACTCCACCACTTCCCTGGGCAGTCTGTTCCAGTGTTTGAGAACTCTTTCAGTAAAGAAATATTTCCTAATGTCCATTCTAATCTTCCCCTGGTGCAACCTGAGGCCATTTCCTCTTGTCCTATGACTTGTTACTTGGGAGAAGACACTGACCCCCACCTCACTACAACCTCCTCTCAGGTAGTTGTAGAGAGCGATGAGGTCTCCCCTCAGCCTCCTCTTCTCTGGACTAAACAATCCCAGGTCTCTCAGCTGCTCCTCACAAGACCTGTTCTCCAGACCCTTCATCACCTTTGTTGCCCTTTTCTGGACACACTCCAGCACCTCAGCGTCTTTCTTGGAGTGAGGGGCACAAAACTGCACACAGAAGTTGAGGTGTGGCCTCACCAGTGCTGAGTACAGGGGCACGATCACATCCCTGCTCTTGCTGGCCACACCATTGCTGATACCAACTGTGATGCTGTTGGCCTTCTTGGCCACCTGGGCACACTGCTGGCTCACGTTCAGCCGCCTGTCGAGCAGCACACCCAGGTTCTTTTCTATCGGGCAGCTTGCCAGCCACTCATCCCCAGCCTGTTGCAGTGTGTGGTGTTTTTGTGACCCAAGTACAGGACTCGGCTGTTGGCCTTGTTGAACCTCATACAATTGTCCTCAGCCCATCGATCCAGCCAATCCAGGTCCCTCTGTGGAGCCTCTCTACCCTCAAGCAAATCAACACTCCCACCCAATTTAATGTCATCAGCAAACTCACTGAGGGAGCACTCAATCCCCTCATCTAGATCGTCGATAAAGATGTTAAACAAGACCGGCCCCAACACTGAGCCCTGGGAGACACGGCTTGTGACCAGTCACCATCTGGATTGAACTCTGTTCACCATCACCCTGTGCTTGACCATCCAGCCGGTAACCTCACCCAACCTGAGCTACTTGTCATGACCAGTAACTCCACACAACACACCTTTCCTGTCCTGTGTAACCACCATACCAAATGGAAAAGAAGACATTGACGAACTCAGTTGACACTTCACGGACAATTTCAAGGACATTTGAGAGGGGTGGCCCACAGTTAAAGCAGTGATAGCTGTCTGTAAACAGTACGATTGGAAGGGGGTGGTTGTATATGAAGGTCTTTTGGGTAGTGTGGGACCTGAGTATGACAGAAATGGGATGGAATAACGGGTGGAGATTGGACTGGGCCTGGCTGGGCTGGACTTACTTCTCTTCATGAAAGCTCCCGTGGTGCTATGTCTCAGTCTTGTGACTAAAACCATGCTGAGAATACACGAATGTTCTAGCTGTTTCTGAAAAGTGTTTGAAAAGACTCAAGGCCTGCTCTGTTTCTGACTGTGTCACACCAGTGAATAAAGGGATGAGGGTGCAAGAGGTTGGGGGGAGAAAAAAGAAGGCCATAGACTGCAAATGGTCACCTTAACCCGCAAGTATTCTTGCTTTTACTATCCTTTAGTCTTCCCCTGTTCCATAGAGGTTGGTGAGGGATATGAGCAAGCCGCAGGGTGGTCCCTGATTTCTTGGGGTTGTTAATCCACAATACATACAAAACAAGGAAGAGCTGGCTAGGAAGGGAAATGTCAGGGGTGAGAAGGCAGAGTTGAGGATCCTGAGAAAATGGGCAGAAAGTAAAGAACAGGGCTTCTAGAGGGCCTGCTGAGGGACGTCCCTAGAAGAACCCACGGTCTACAGCCCTGAAGAGGAGTGCAAAGAGCTGTTTGATGCTCAAGGATCTCCTCTTCATGACCCAGAATGGTCCACCTTGACATGCTGGATGTCACATCAAGGTGGCAGGAGACTGGCACGGCTGAGAAAGGAGCTTCTGGCTACAACCAAGCATGAAGGGGAAGCCCAGAAAAGGTGGCGGCTGGCTGTCTTCCAGCCTCCTTGGTTCTGGGATTCCGGGAGGAGAGGGACACTCCAGAGCTCTTGGCAGCACTGCCCTCTTGCCAGGATCTCCCTTCATCCCAAGCAGGCAAAGGCAAGGTGAAGGTCGCTCTGACGGTGAGGAAACCTGGGGGTGTTCCATGAAGGCTACAGGTCCTGACCTTCAGCCTCTGGGAAAGGAGAACAGGTCCCTCTCAGGCATTGCTCAGGCCTCTCCTGGGGACAGTCTGATCTGGATCTGCACGGTGTAATGGCAAGCGCAGGTGTGGGACACTGTAGGACATCCTGTGGTGGAGATGCTCAAGGGCTCTGGCAAGACAAAAAGCCCCCAAGAGAGCCGAGGTCTTTCTCCCCTTGGCTATGGCTGTTGTCTCAACCCCCAAGGCCTCCCAGATGACCCCTTCACCCTATGAAACCGGGACCTCAGTGCCTCCTCAGCCCACCCAGGACAAACCCAGAAGCAGAGCACCTTGGCCCTGCCCTTGGCACTGCACATCCCCACATCACCCTGCCCCAGGAAGAACCCTGAGGAATGGCTGAGGGACAGGGTCTGCCTTGCAGGGGCTGGGGAGTCAGGGCTTTCTTTTGGCTTGATGAAGCACAGCAAGGGTTACTCAGCATCAGAGCCACCTTCCCCTTGCCTTTGCCTACCTGTCCTCACTGCCTCCAGTTTTCTTTTTTAACCAGCCCCCAGGGAGGCTTTGTCAGTAACGTCCCCCAGTGGAACCCATTAGTGCTCCAAGAAACTTTACAGTTTGCATCTGACTTTGACTCCTCCAGAGGTTTCCTCAACTTCCCGTCAGTGTCCGAGTTTCACGGACTTCGCACCAAAACCATTAGAGAGATCATTAAAAATTTCTTGGCCTGTTGCTCTGGTGCTAATCTGGGCTGGGCTCCTGGGACAGAGAGAGCTCCTAGCAAGCAGGCAGAGCTGCAGGGAGACAGCTCTGCCCAGCAGCAGCTGCTCTGCCAAGCGCAGCAGGGCTGAGGGGGCTGCCTGTGGGCACCAAGGAGAAAGGAGCGGGGCAGAGAGAGGTTGAAGGCAGGGTAGAGGGGGAGGATGGCTGAGAGCTCACTGGAGGAGAACTCTTCCCAGCCTCTGACACAGTAAGTCTCTGGGTGCAGGGTGATGTGTCGGTGGCTCCTTGCAGGATCTCCTGAATGTGTCCAACCTCTGGGATCTGTCTGTGATGGAAAAGAGGAAGCCGGGCTGCAGAGCAGGGCTTCCCTCCTGCAGTGTGAGAGGGACAGGGCATGACGGTTGCCTTCTCCTGGGCATGGCTGTGGGCTATGGACCTGGGCATGCAGCCTGCGCTGCCCAGAGCTGTCCTCCCAAACAGGTTGTCCTCACCCAGGGGGCTGTGACCTGGAGCAGGGACTCTGTCATCAGCCAGGATCAGCACTCAGCTTTCCCACTGAGCTCCTCATGGAGCTGTGGGGAGAAGCTGTGGGTGGAAGGGAGATTCCTAGCAGGGCAGGGCAAGGATCTTCTGCTGTTCAAAGGGTGCTGTGCTGGTCAGGACTTCTCACTGCTCCAGATCACCCCCAGAACAATGGCAGAGGAAGCTTCTCATGAAGCACATCAAGGCAGGGCTTACCTGAATGGGATGGAACCTGTGCTTTCAGTCTTCTACTCTTAATCACCTCAGGGCTGGAATGAGGGTTTGGACATGGAAATTATTCTCTCCGTTTGGGAGAAGGCACTGAAACTCCAGATGTGTTTCACTTGGAGCTTTCTAAATCCGGGAGTATCAAAAACAAACCACCTTTGGATTACAGGCCTTCCCAGCATCAACTCTCCATCCTCATCAGCAATGAACTCATGTTCCCATCAGAGCCTGGTGCCACGGAGGTGCCCCTGGGCAGTTCTTGGCTGCCAGGAGGTGTATGCAAGGCTGAGCTGCGTACACAGAGCATGGGATGGGGTCTGTGGGTGCTGCCGGGGAGGAGATGTGGGGACAGAGAAAGAGTTCCTGACAGGGACAGCTCCAGGCAGCAGAGACCTGGGCAGAGAAAACTAGAAATGTCATGGCAGTGGGAATTCAGAAAGCTCCTGATCCAATACAGAGAGGTGCTTCTGAGCAAGCCTCCCTAGTCAGCTCTGCCCCACAGCAGACCCTCTGCCCTCAAGCTGAGGGGGGTCCAGGGCAGATGCTGTCTCTTCTGCAGCAAGAGCTGCAGTAGAGCAAAAGTGCATCTCTCCTGACACATAAACCTCTTCCTTCTGCAGAGAAAAGGGACTGAGAGCAACCGGCCTGGGATATCACCAAAGTGGAGGTGCTGTGCTCTGCTGTGTAAGGAGAAGGTTTTCCCATGTGCCAGCTGTCTTTCTTTCCTTTTCCCCATTTGCAGAAGGATCAGGGTATTGCTTTGTGTTTTTCTTCTTTGTGCTGCTGTTTTTTCTTGCTTATGGAAGCTCTGGGTTGTGGGGATATCTCAGATGCACTTTGAGATACTGGCCCTGGGAGGCTGTGGGCAACGCAGCGTGTGGAAATTACGAACAAGCTGACTCTCCCTTCAGGAGAAGCTGGGCAGAATTTTGCAGGCACCTGAGCATCTCCCAGAGGTAAAGGGGTTGAAGTGCCCTTCCCCCATGTTGGGGGCACTTCAGCAGGGGAGGATGGGAATCTAGTGACAGCCCCATTCTCCTTGACAGGCATGCTGCTGGTATCATGTCTGGAGAGAGCCTGGAGATGGAAAATGGCTATCAGAAAGGTTCTGTGTCAGCCGTGAGTGATTCTGAACCAGAGCTTGCTGTTCAGGAGAGCAGAGTTGGAAGGGCTGGGTCCCTCCCTGGGCTCTTCCCTCTCAGACACAGCTCGTCTGGGTGCTGACTCCATCGCACTGCAATAAATAGGGACAATTGTCACACGGTCACTGAGGCAAATACCTCTCACTGAACTGAAGGCACCCATTGCCAGGAACACCTACCGAATGCACGAGCTGTTTGACACCACTGCAATAGCACAGGTCTGACTTCTCTGGAGCCCATGGGCAGAGCCCCTGCTCATCAAAGCTGACTTCACAAAAACGAAATGACTGAATTTACCCTTAAAAAAGAAGCCATTATGGGTGTTATCAGAAAGAAATTGCATAAGACTGTCTCAGAAAAATCTGTCCTCACTTGTCAATGTCTTCTCCTCTTTCAACAGTCTCCTATTCCTGCAGTGAAATAATGTCCAACGCCAGCTCCATCACACAGTTTCTCCTCCTGCCATTTGCAGACACCCGGGAGCTGCAGCTCTTGACCTTCGGGCTCTTTCTGGGCATCTACCTGGCTGCCCTCCTGGGCAACGGACTCATCATCACCGCTGTAGCCTGCAACCACCGCCTGCACACCCCCATGTACTTCTTCCTCCTCAACCTCTCCCTCCTTGATCTGGGCTCCCTCTCCACCACTCTCCCCAAAGCCATGGACAATTCCCTCCGGAACACCAGGGCCATCTCCTACGCAGGATGTGCTGCCCAGGTATTTCTGTTTGCCTTCTTGCTCACAGCAGAGTATTGTCTCCTCACCGTCATGGCCTACGACCGCTACGTGGCCATCTGCAAACCCCTGCACTACGGGACCCTCCTGGGCAGCAGAGCTTGTGTCCACATGGCAGCAGCTGCCTGGGGCAGTGGATTTCTCAGTTCTGTGCTGCACACGGCCAATACACTTTCACTGCCCCTCTGCCAGGACAATGCTGTGGACCAGTTCTTCTGTGAAATCCCCCAGATCCTCAAGCTCTCCTGCTCAGACACCTACCTCAGGGAGGCTGGGGTACTTGTGGTTGGTGTCTGTTTAGCCTTTGGTTGTTTTGTGTTCATTGTGGTGTCCTACGTGGAGATCTTCAGGGCCGTGTTGAGGATGCCCTCGGAGCAGGGACGCCACAAAGCCTTTTCCACCTGCCTCCCTCACCTGGCCGTGGTCTCCCTCTTTGTCAGCACTGCCATGTTTGCCTACCTGAAGCCCCCCTCCATCTCCTTCCCATCCCTGAACCTGCTGATGGCAGTTCTGTACTCAGTGGTGCCTCCAGCAGTGAACCCCCTCATCTACAGCATGAGGAACCAGGAGCTCAAGGACGCCCTGAGGAAACTGATGACCGGTTGCTTTGCAGAAGCAGCAATGAACTGCTCATCTTCCCCTGCATATTACTAGTAATGGAACTCATTACTATCCCAGTCTGTCTCTGGAGGGTTGTTTCCTTTGCTTTCTTGGCATTTTAGTTTTTCTAGGTGGACAAATTATTAAATCTGCATTAAATTGATGTCCAAGAAAATGTTATCATTCTTCGACCTATTTCTCTGTCAGTGTCTGCCTGTTTTGTGTGCCCCACAGACTTTGTGTAAATAAGGAGCTCTGCTCTCTGTGTTTTCAAACCAAATAAAGGACCCTGTACCAACTTGTTTGTCTGAGTTCCTTTCTCCAAGATCTTCTGTGGAGTTGTGGGGGCCACGTCTGTGTGCTGACGTGGAGGGGACAGCAGCCACCCTGAGCTGGGTCTGCCTCTCAGCCTCACCAGTACGGCCCTGGCCACCACAGCCCACTTGCTCTGCAGAGCAGCACCACCAGTTCAGGGTCTGTGGGGAGCCTGGGGAGGGGGTGCAGGAATGGCTGTCCAGGTCAGCAGAGATGAGCTCTGTAGGGAAAAGTCTCTGTGGGGAAATGGGATGTCCTGGGAGAAGAGCAGGGCATCGTGTGTGTGTGCAGGGGGGACATGGAAAGAGAAACCCTTTGGTGTGGGTGTCAGCTCGGGTCAGGCTGCCCTTTCCCTGGGGCCAAAGGACCTTCCTTAGGATCCTCAAGGCCAGTTGTCTCTTGCTGCCCTGGGGAGCAAGTTTGGCACATGGGTCTGCAAATTGCCCGGGGTGGGGATCTCCTCAGCATGCTGGCTGGATGAACATTGTCAGTGGCCTGTTCCCTGCTGTGGGACCAGTCCCAGCAGGGCTGCTTTCCTGGGCTTGACTGGGGAGAGGCCATGAATGTGTCAAGATTCAGGAGGGGCTGGGCTGGCTGGGCTGGCAAGTGCCCTCGAGAGGAAATACCAGTGAGCAGCTCAAGTGTGTGAGTGTGCAGGTTTGGAGGACACAGCAGTGACCTGCACAGTCGGCCTTCTGCTCTGGGACATGAAGGACACACAGAGCTCGGTCTGGTGTGTGCCAGTGCTCCCTGGACACCCCGGGTGAGCTGCCCGAGGCCCATCCTCATAGAGCAGCCAATAACAACCACCATGTCCAGCACTGGCCTCTCACCCCAGCTCACAGAGATTGCTTGTCCCTCCACAGAGGGACACCAAAGGACTAGGTCAGAAGTCCATGTTTGCATTGTACAGAGCAGACGTAAGCATCCCCATCGTGTGCATGTGGGGAGGTGATCCCGAGCAAGCACAAGGGCCATCAGCTCTTCTTAGGGGTGCCATGAAGGCCTGTGAGACAAGCAGTGCCTTGAGGTCACTTCCCGTTGAGCGTAACGTCCCCTGGGAAACACCTGAATGCAGCCCTGGGATGGGCTTCCTTGAACCAAGATCAGAAGTAGCGCCCTGGCTTGTGAAGGTGCTTTTGAGGCAACTGCTGTCTGAGTATGGGATAGTGGATGAAAGGCCATGTGGCTTGTAGAGGTGCTTGTGTTGTCCTGTTTCCATGCAGATGTGAGTGGGCGGGAGGAGGCAGCTGGGTTGTGCAGGTGCTTTGTGATGTCACTTGTGGCTGAGGAGCTCTTAGGGCAGAAGGAAGCTTCTTGTCTGTGCAAGTTCTTGTGATGTCGTAGTTGGGTGAAGAGGGATGAGGCCAGGGGCCATCCTCTGGTTTTTGCAGATCCCTGTGATGTCATAGGAGCCTGAGAAAGTGATAGGGGAGAAGGAGGCACTTGGCTTGTTCATAATCTTGTGATGTCCCACGTCCCTGAGTGGCTGATAGGGCTGGAGCAGGAGCCTTCTCTGTGCAGCTGCTGAAGGTGTCACAAGTGCCTGGTAGCTGATAGGGCAGCTTGTGCCTCGTGCAGGTGCCTGTGATGTTACACGTGGGTGAGTAGGTGACAGGGCTGAAACATGGACCAGGCTTGTAGAGCTATGTTAAAGGAGAGCCCAGCCCCTAGGTTCTGTCCCCGAGTCGGTTCATTCCAGCTCGAGCTGGACTCCTCCCAAGAAGGACCCCCTTGGTTCTTTTCCTGTGCTTTTTAATGCCTCACAGTCTGTTACAGGAGCTGTTCATGCAGCTGTTCACCTGACACGTGTGTGTCTTTTGTCCAAACAAATTGTTTAATTGTTACTTCTCCTTTTCAGTGATTGCGTTTGGGTGCAGGCACCTTTACCTTCTTACACAGTTTCATAATCTTTGGTTCCATCTGCATCTGGATCTCCGCTGTCTTCTGCTGACTCCAGCTAGAATGGTCTCTTTCTTCGTTTCCAGAATTATAGTTTCTTTTCCTTTGGTCAAACAGTCGCTCTAATTCATATTTCCAGGCCTACCACCTTCATTAATATCGCTTATACAACTTCAGTATGTGGGTGAAGTTACGGTTTGTCAGTCACACAAAACTGCTGGCCATTCTTCCCGGGCTAAGAAAGAGTTCAGCCTGAGTTCACTGCGTGGCTGGGTTGCAGCCTGCGACCTAAGGCTGCAGCAATGTAGGCACTCATGGTAGCGATGTTAGTGAGTAACGCTGGCCAAGGACATGACTGGAGAGGGCAAGGTTAAGATCCCTTCAGTTCTCAACAAGCTGCTTGTGATGTCACATGATCCCAAGCAGGGTAGAGGGCCAGAGGTGTCCCCTGGCATGTGCATCTCCTTGTAATGACCCTGATGGCACCGTAGCTAGTAGGGCAGGAGCAAGCTCATGGTTTGTGCAGGTGCCTGTGATGCCCTAGGTGGCTGAGCCCCGTCTCCTGCCAGGTTCTGGCCTGGCCGATGTGAGCAGCTCCTGTCATGCGGCTCTTCCTGCCCAGGACTGTGGCTGGATCACAGTGTGAGAATTAGGACCGCTGAACTTTATGTTTGTCTCAAACTTCGTACCTTGTGGTTTTGGAGAGGAAGTAGAGACTCAAGTCGCCATAGCGACAGACGTGGTAGGACTTTGGGCTAGACGACATGGCTTCCTGGAAACACCTTTTTTTGTCGTTATGTGATAACAGCTAAAGGCATGAATTTGTTCAGCTGATGTGCTACAGCTCGCATCTGTGTAATGGAGGTTGCATAGACTGCCAGCTCGTGATCGGCGCGTGGAAGCAAAATGCCGCTGTTGGATTGGATCTCACTGCTTGACCCCAACACATCACATCGGATTGGCGTGGGACTATGGTCCAAAAAGGACCCTCGGTAGCCTCTGGAGTGAAGTAAAAAGAGAACAAGTGGAGCAGAATGAAGAGGAGCGAAGAGGAGTGGAGTGGAGACCTGCCCGCCTGCCTGCCTGCCTGGACTGGCCCACTGCTGGTTGTGTATTGTCTAATACCACCTTGGCAAATAGACATTGTTCTGGCCTTTGTCAGACGTGTAGAAGTTTGACCTTTTGGGGCTGTTAAGAGAGCAAATAGTAGAAGTTAAGTCCGCCCGAATCGTAACTCCCAGACCCATGTCTGAACCCATAAGACATGCCAGAAACACAGGAATGTCGGGTGTTACTGAAGTATTTGGAAAAGCAAAAGTCTAAGCCATCTGGCTTAGAATGGGCTCAAAAGAATTGGTTTAATCTTTCAGCAGTGACAGATCGGATGATATGTTTACAAAATGCAGCCCGTGTGCGGGCAGGAAAAGGGAAAGGAATGTTATGTGCTGTATTAGGTGCTGTTTTCATTGCAGCAGTTGAGGAAAAGGAACAAAACCATATGGCAGAAACCCAGTTGATTCAGTCTCAACAAGGTTTGATCAAAACATTACAGTGTCAATTAGAAGAAGTGAGGTCTCAAGTGGCTCTGCTGAGACAGGAATTAATTAATCGACTCTTAGCAGACACAGATGACCCCGATGCCATTGCGGCGACCAAAAAGAAAGCCGAGGGAGTCACCCCTCTGCCGACTTATCCCCAAGCTGAGTTGTTTCAATTGAAAGAAAGGTTGGACAAATTAGAAGTCCTGTTGAGACCATTGATTAAGAGTGACTGTATCTGTGATGGAGAGGACGATGTGCCTCAGGTCATGACTAAAGAAGTGCCATTTACGGCCACTGCATTGGCAAAACTCAAAAAAGATTATGGCCACATGTCAAAGGAATCGGAAACAGAATATGTGTGGAGGGTCTCTCTAACCAGGGGAGACCAGATCTTATTGACAGAAAAGGAAGCTGAGGGATATTGGGGACCTGGAGTGTTTTTGACTACAGGGAACTGTAGGGCTCCCTGGTCCCTGACTCAGCAGGTTACTTACTGGGCCGGAGGTCTCAATCCGTTAGAACGAGGAGATCCACTGGCAATCATAGGATCTACAGATCAATTAGTAGAGAGTGTTCAAAAAGCAGCTTGTCTGCTAATGATGTGTGATAGGGCATTAAAACTTAATCAGGAGTCACCCATGATGATTCCTGTGGACCCAGAGAGGATGACCCCTCTCATCCGAGGGCTCCCAGACTCCCTGAAGGCCATGGGAATTCAATTGCAAGGCCAAATGAGAGCCACCGCAAGTGACGACCGAGTCGCAGTGGCACTGGAACGAACAGTCACCCCAGATCGCAAACATCCTGGTAGGTAAGTATGGACTTGGGGAGAGGTTGCTCAAGAATTAATTAATTAGGGAAGGAAATACAGCCCTGTGCCGAGCCACCCCAAACAAGAATCTAAGGGAATCAGGTGAACCGAGGAGGTACCCATTTGGAGAGAAACCCCAGGAAAAGTCTCTAACCTGGTCAGGAGATGGTCAGACAGTGAGCGACGAAGAAAGAGGGTCGATTTGTGGATGGAAGGGCTGAAAAAAGGGATACCTAGAGGAATAATGGACAAACAACCCACTAGAGCCTTAGAAATATTGGTACCCGATTGGACTAAAGAAAAGCCCAGCACCCCCTCTGCACCCCCTTTCCTGAGTCACACCTGCAAGACCAAGGAGGCATAACATGAGCAGCAGGGAAACGATCTTCTCCTCCCCCTGTAAGTGAGGCAGAAGGAGGAAGGTGGCAATATTTAGGGAGGCTCACTGAAAATGAAAAGGGTGATTCGATGATTACTTGTGCAATTGGACCCAAGTGTGTCACCACTACCTTTTGGCTAGACACTGGAGCACAAATTTCGGCTCTAAAACTGGACGATGCCCGTCAATGTGGTATCACTCCCTCTCATAAACGTTTTTTTGTGGCTGATGCTTTTGGTAATATTCAAGCCCAATTGATGGCCCGGGTGAATCTTAAATTGCCTGGAGACGACCACCTCACCCATATGGAAAAGGAATTCGGGTCTTTCCCAGTTAATTTTTTAGAATTCAATGTACCGAAAGGCAAATCCTGGATCGATGATAGAGGGAGGAGTTGGACTTTTGGAGTGACATCTTTTGATATTTGACTGCTCCAGTCTGCACCCCTGCTCCCTCCTTCTAAACTGACTAATGTCAAACCCTATCCCCTTCCTTTGGGAGCATGGAAGGAGTCATTCCTGTGTAACAGAACTAAAAGAACAAGGGATTGTAGTGTCATCCCTCTCACCTTATGATTCTCCAGTATGGCCCGTGCGCAAACCAAATGGAAAGTGGAGGCTGAATGTGGATTATCAACATTTGAACGCCAATACGGGGCCTCTGACAGCAGCTGTACCTAAAATTGCAGAGTTAGTGTCCACCATACAAGAGCAGGCTCACCAAATATTGGCCACAACTGATGTAAAGGATATGTTTTTTATGGTGCCGCTGCAGGAAGAAGATCGTGCTCGGTTTGCTTTCACATGGGACGGACAGCAGTACACATTTACCCATCTTCCTCAAGGCTATAAGCCTTAAGTTGAGGCAGGCGATGGAAGCAGGCTTATGGTGATAGAAGGTTGCTGAGAAAGTGCCTGTGATGTGAGAGGGGGTTAAAACTGGTGTGGCAGGCACTGGAAACAGGCTTATGATGGAATCCTGCAGTGAAGGTGCTTGTGATGTCACAGACGTTGAAAAAAATGAATTGGTAGACGCTGGGAGCAGGCTTACTGTGGGGGAAAGCTACTGTAAAGGTACCTGTGATGTCACAGAGAGTTAAAATCTGGTGTGACAGTCACTGAAATCAGGCTTATGGTGGTAGAATCTTGCAGTGAACGTGCCTGTGATTTCAGAGGTTCTTTAAAATCTGGCAAGGCAGGCCCTGAACACAGGCTTATGATGGTAGAATTTTGCCGTTAAGGTGGTTGAGATGTCACAGAGGCAGAAAATATGGTGTGGCAGTCACTGGAAGCAGGCTTAAGGCTGTGGAAGCCTGCCGTGAAGGTGCCTGTGTTGTCGGAGGAGGTTGAAAATGTGGTGTTGCAGGTGCTGGAAGGAGGTTTATACTGGTGGAAATTTTCTGTGAATGTTCTTGTTATGCAACAGGTAGTTGAAGAAATGTGTGAGGTGTTGGAATCAGGCTTCTGCTGGTGGAAGTTTGCTGTGAAGGTGCCTGTGATGTCACAGTGGTGGAAACTCTTGTGCGACCGTTTCTGGAAGCAGGGTTATGGTGGTGAAAGCTTGCGGCGGTTGTGCCTGTGATGGCACAGGCAGTTTAATAATGTGGTGTGGTAGGCTCTGGACACAGGCCTGTGCTCATGGCATCTTGCCGTGGCAGTGATTGTGATTGCACAGGTTGTTGGAAATCCAGCGTGGAAGGCACTGGAAGCAGGCTTATGGTGGTGGAAACTCACAGTGAAGGTGCCTGTGACGTCAGAGGTGGTGGGAAATCTGGTGTGGTAGATGTCATGGTCCACTCCGTGGACTCGTGATGGTTCGTTTGCTGTGATCTTGAAGTGCAAATTTAAGGCAACCACGCCAAAGGGGTTTGCTTAAATCAAAGACTGAAACTTTATTTTTCACCAGTAAAGCGATGTGCGGTAGGTAAAAGGTCGAAACGAAAGGGAAAAAATTAAAAGTGAAAAGAGGACAGAGATCAATAGCTACCACCAGGGGTCCAAGGCGTCCCTATGGTCCCAGGTCCAGGCAGCGTCCCGCCAGTCCTAACGATCGTTGTGATCCTTGGTGGGGGAAGCTTCCAAAGTTCGGGTGCTGAGGAGCCATCGTTTATGCCAAGAAGCACCCCTGCTCCTCCTCTGTATCTCCGCCTCTTCTTGGCTCCGTCGATGCTGATCAGTCTTTCATGACGGCAGTTATGCGGCCACCTGATCAGCTCAGGCTTGTCCCGCACCGGAGAACGGCACAGCACTCTTGGTGCCATGCAGCTCTCCCTCCCGGAGCGCTCGTACCGCATTCCAATCTCGGGATCAGCAACTGTGTCTCAGGCAGGCCGCTGCAGACTCATGTCAAGATGTTACCCTAAGTTTTGGGGTACCTTATTGTCTATATCCCTGATGACAAGGTTGAGACAATGCTGTTCTTCAAACCGATTCTTACACCACCCCATGGCTCAGCATTGTCGTCAGGACCACATGATGGTGGCCTAGTTCTCAAAGAGAGGCAGAGAGAGAGAGAGAAAGAGTAACAATGATAATAATACAAAATCAAATTGTTTCACCAAAAAAATTGCCTTACCAGAAATTATTATTTTATCAAACACATTATAGAAGAAATTAACGGTTTAAGCCTGCAATGATTTTATGTCCTCTTCTCAAGCGATCCACCTTGGGTCAAAAGACTTAGGGATGTCCACGTTGGTTGGGACATTAAGCAGATCATGTGCATTAAGTACGGATGCCAATCGTGTCAACCGATTTGTCATTCTCCAATTTATGACCTAGAGTGTTGTTGACAATACAAAACTGATTGAAAACCAATATTGTTGAGGACAATGATGGGGTGACGCAACTTGTTGAGGACGCCTGTAGCAGTAGGTGACCGTCTGAAAAGCGTGTCCCACCATTTGTGTTCTGCATCCCTTTTCACCCTTTCCATAACACGGTGTATTTCTTCCACATTGTGATGGACAGTTATCAAGGTTTTGTGCCCGTTTTCCCTGACCTTTTCCCAAATCTCGATCAAATCCTGGTTTTGTAGCAATTGCCTTTCCAAAGCGAGATTCATCCCAATGGATGTAGGCAGCAGTTTGTGAATCAGTGTGTCATTGGATTGCAAGTGTTGGTGGGATGTGGCTGGGGCTAGATAAGAAAAGTCACATCCAGTGATTTTAGTAAAAATCACAAACACAGAAATTTGAACCATTCCTACTATCCACAACTACCCCATCTACGGATACAGACTCACAAGCAGTCCTCAAGCAGGCACAGCCTTTGCCAATACACCCAGGTACAGTTTCAGGAGATCCATCTGGACGAATCTCGAAATGACAAATATTTTGTTCAGTGTCCAAACAGATGTCCTCAGCTTGGACTGCAGTACTCTCACAGATGAGCCCTTGTTGTTCTCGTACAATACAAGACTCCAAATCAACCGTTTGCCATTTCTCATCCACCTTTCGGGCCCAGACTTTATGCTCAATAGGATAAAGTGCAGCTCCGTTGTGGTTCAATCCTAATGCAATGACAGGATGAATCAAGTATATTGACGCACTGTGTACGGTTAGCACAAATATTGTGGTGGTTTGTGACAGGGTCATAAGTGAGGTTTACCAGATTCCACCAGGATTGGTGTTCCTTCTTGAAGTCAGTGGCACTGTCCCAAATTATTTTCCGAATTCAGTGGGGAGAGTGCCTTCTTCACCTTCTCTTATGATTGAGGCGGCTACATATTGCATCCACAGTTGAGCCTGGATACAACTGAGAGCCAAAGAGAGGTCGTTTTGGACAACACCAAGTGCGTCCACAATCATTTTGTGGTCCTTTGCATTCACCTTTTCCCATGTTGGTAATATTTTTGATAACAGTCATTGGTTAGTTCCTAAAGCCAACAGGGAAGATCGTAAAGGCCATTGCAATTTGGCCAGATCACTAGTCGTGGTAGCTGATTTCTTCATGAACACCTCTGAATCGATACTATTTAGAACTCCCAATCCTGTTCCCAAAACACCAGTTAGGTCTCTCTGTGTTTGTCTCCTGGAAGGAGCTTGTTTTTGCAGCCAGGTTGCCCACCCCTCGTAAGAAGTGTTTAGGAAAGGTGAGCAAGCTGGCTGAATTTCTGAGACTTTTTTTGTATCAGCAACTCAACTTGTTTAAGAGACCACACCGGATTGAACAACGTTGGTTGCTAGCCCGTATTCCTGATCACATACAGTCCAATTCCAAAGATTTTTGGACTAATCACAACAATTGGTTGGGCAGTAGGTATTACAACTTCTATTTTAAGTTCCCCCCAGTATCTTGTATTGGTTTTGCCACACATGTTCTTATGGGAGTGCTGTACAGCAGTCAAGTTTAGCCAGCAACCTTGGTTTTGATTTTTACACGACAAAATAGGGCCATGCGGTTCAATTCCATAAATGTTTCTGGGTTCGATGAGGGATTTAGTCATCAATACCTGCATTGTGTTGTGATCACTTCACCCTATACCACCATAAAAGAGGGTATAACTTCACTTTTGTCAGCCAGTGTGAACAGGGTATCTATGCCATGGTGTGTGACTACTGCAACAAGCATCACTGGAGGCTCAGTTACAGCATTTATTTTGAAGTTGAATGTTAGGACCAATAGGCCTGACCGGTTTGCCAGATTACTGTGCCAATTACACACTCCACAGACAGGCTTGGTCAAAGTGAAGTTGTACCAACGATCCCCTTGCTCATTAATACAGGATTTGGTGATTTCCCCATTGTCGGTACTTGGGTCTAAGGTGAAGTTACCAACAGACTTTTGTAGGCAACGCATGATGAGAGAAACTTGTTTGTTGCATTTCCACTCTGTAGCAGGACAGAGTTTGGCTGTGATGCTGGGGTGAATTTGGGTTGTTGAATCTAGATCCAAAAGATTTCCAGAAATTACAATTGAGGAGGCTTTTTCATAGAGAAATTTTCCACTTTTCCGCATCCTACCTGTATCTTTTCTCCAATTGTTCCAGTCAGGGCATGAACCCGGTCTTTTCTGTCCCACTCCCATTCATTTAAGTGGTACACCTCAGTGTCATGCATTACTACAGCATCTAAGGTTGGGAGGCGGTCCTTGGGATAGTACGCTAGAGTGCTGGTGGACTTGACAATAGCTTGGGACCATGGCCATTCTGCATTCTTTTGGTTACAGGTTAGTGGTAGGATGCAGAAAATTATAACCCGTCCAATCATTAGTCCAATTAAATGATCAGTCTTTCTAAAATTTAGCCCTCCAAATTATCATCCACAAGGAGTTCATCCTGTTCTGAGTGTCCATCGGAGTTCTCCTGCAACAATGAAACACCAGAGCTTTCCTCTCAGAGGCAGAAAGTTAAAATGATGAAACTATCCAGCGAGTATGTATCCAATGTTCCTTTCCCAGGGCATCGGAGGCTACCCGTGTATATGCACTTAGTGGGGCTTTTAGCCCGAGTGGTACGCTTCGCATGATGGGAAGTTCCACCAGTAAAGGCCGTCCTGGGAAGTGAGCTGGATTCTTAGAGTCCTTTGTTTCCTTTGATAAGGGAACCAAAGAAGGAGCCTTTGGGCAAAAGGCGGTGATTTTGGGGCAACCATTTACCCCTCATCTGTCATTTACTCCTTTAATTGCTTCCCACCGAGGACGGACATCGCAATTTCTCCTTTGTGGTTTCAAAAGCCATTTCAAGAGACCATTAGTTCTTTTTGCAATCCCATCGACTGGTGGGTAATATGGGGTGTGAAAGGTCCATTTAATCCCTTCACTTCCTGCCCAATCACGTACAACTCTGGTGGTGAAATGGGAACCGTTATCAGATTGTATTTCTTGTGGTTTTGGAAAAGCTCCAAACCATTCTCGCAATGCCTTCACAATGTTTTCTCACATAGCCTTGTTAAAGGCTTCTGCTTGAACTAGTCCTGATGCTATTTCCACTCCCACCAGCACAAAATGTTTTCCTTCTGATTTCTTAAAGGGGCCGATATAACCCACCTGCCAGGCATCCCACAAGCCTCTACCCTCCCACAAATGCAGAGGGTCACCCTCTAAAGGGTGCCTTTTTAGCCGTGTATGACATTGTTCCCAGGCAATGTGCAGGTTTTACACATTTCTGTGGTGACAGGCCAGCCTCGGGCAAGGGCTTCATGATACAAGTCTTTAGCCCCTGTGTGTTTGTGCTTTACATGCAACCATTCTAACAGGCGTTCCCAATCCTCTGTCATTTGGTCTGTTTGCACAGGGGCTAGCCTTGCTACCTCATCACCTCTGTTCTTCCACTCCCCCGCTGAACCCCCATCTCCCTGATGAGAAGCTCCCCATCCCACAGCAAAATTCCCTCGGCTTGCAGTGCTTAAGAGGTCTTGCCATCTTTCCTTTTGCAACACTGGAACTCTGCTAACCTCCCATTCATTCTGCTCCCAGAAAGGAAGACATTCTGTACATCCCTTAAACACAGCATAGGGATTGGTATAAACATGGACAGGAGAAGGAGTTTGTGCTTCATGCTGGAAAACGCTCCACACTGCCATTAATTCACCTACTTGGGCACTGCCCTTTCCCTCTGCTACAATCCGTTGCTCGGAGGAGGTATGGAGTGCCACTGCCCAATATCTCCACGCTTTTCCTTCTCTCTTGGCAGAAGCGTCAGTGAACAAGCACTTACTGACTGATCATGGGAGAAAGGAGGGGCCACCCGAATGACTGAGGCAGGTTTATCTTGGCTTCCGTCCTGGCTCCCCAGTTCTTCTGTAGTCAGTTTTTTTAAAGCTCTTTCGATCCCTGAGATTATGTTACAATAGTGTTCGATCTGGGCATACCTCTTTTGAACCGAAAGCTCTCTGGGCCACCCTGTCACAGGGGGAGGTCCCGGTAGTAACAGCTTTTATAACTTTAAACAGGCCTCTTAATACGATTGGTTGTTGTCGTGCGATTTTCCCTACTTCTACGAGAGCCAGGCTAACCACAAACCAACCTCTCTCCCACGCACCATATCTCCTCTCAGCATCCTTAAATCTTCGTGAGTAAAATCCCACGTGCCGGGTTGGACCCTCAAGGCCACATTGCCATCTGTGTATTGACAACCCTGACATGACGTACCTCCATTCCACCCAGAAAGGATCCGTAGGGTGGATAGGGCCGAGAGATTCTTCAAACTATGATATAGATTGGTGAGACCACACAGGCCTTTGGGGAGCCAAGAACAGTATTAGCATATAATTGCTGCATCATTATCTCCAGACCCAAGACTTATCACCTACCCTTACTGAGAAGAACAAGTGTCCAACTAAGATAAGTGAAGCTCTCTTCTCCCAAAATCAACATCAGTACCTTCATTAAACAGAAACAGGAGTTGATGACTCCTGATGACTTTGCAGACATGAGTGATGGAACATCGGGATTAAGAGATAAACCACAAGAATGGTGCTGGCTGGTGATGCTGCAAGAGCCACAAAAATATGCTGAACTGTGTATATGGTTTCGATAATTAGTAGCACGCATTAGCAGGTAGCTTGGTGATTCATATCATACCCTTGTAGCATAAGCTATAGAACCCCTAAAGAATAATCCAATAAACATAAGGAAAAACTTTCTCGCTGTGAGGGTGACAGAGCACTGGAACAGGCTGCCCAGAGAGGTGGTGGAGTCTCCTTCTCTGGAGACATTCAAAAGGCGCCTGGACACCTTCCTGTGTGACATTCTCTAAGTGGTCCTGCTCTGGCAGGGGGGTTGGACCAGATGATATTTCGAGGTCCCTTCCAACCCCAAACATTCTTTGATTCTGTGATTCTGTGAATGGAGTTCGATCCAGATGGTGACTGGTCACAAGCAGTGTCCCCCTGGGCTCAGTATTGGGACTGGTCTTGTTTAACATGTTTATTGATGAGCTGGACGAGGGGATCGAGTGCCCCCTCAGAGAGTTTGCAGATGGCATTAAATTGGGTGGGAGTGTTGATCTGCTGGAGGGTAGAGACCTCTGCAGAAGGATCTGGACAGGCTGGATCAATGGGCTGAGATCAATTGCGTGAGGATTAACAAGGCCAAGTGCCCGAGTCCTGCTCTTGGGTCACAACAACCCCACGCAGCGCTACAGGCTGAGGATGAGTGTCTGGAAATCTACCCGGCAGAAAAGGCCCTTGGGGTGCTGGTCGACAGGCGGCTGAACATGAGCCAGCAGTGTGCCCAGGTGGCTAAGAAGACAAACAGCATCCTGGCCTGTATCAGAAAGAAGGTGGCCAGCAGAAGTGGGGAGGTGATCCTGCACCTTTACTCTGCACTGGTGAGGCCGCCCCTCGAATCCTGTGCGCAGTTTTGGGCCCTTTACTGCAAGAAAGCCATTGAGGTGCTGGAGCGTGTCCAGAGAAGGTGGTGAAGGGTCTGGAGAACAGGTCTTATGAGGAGCAGCTGAGGGAATTGGGGTGGTTTAGTCTGGAGAAGAGGAGGCTGAGGGGAGACCTCATTGCTCTCTACAACTACCTGAGGGGAGGTAGTAGTGAACTGGCTGTTGGTATCTTCTCCCAAGTAACAAGTGGTAGGACAAGAAGAAATGCCCTCAAGTTTCTCCAGGGGAGGTTTAGTTTACAGGTGAGGAAAATTTTCTTTCCTGAAAGAGTGATCAAACATGGAACAGGCTGCCCAGGGAAGTGGTGGAGGTGTTCAAAACATAAGTTGATGTAGCACACAGGTCCGCACAGGGGGTCTGAGCCTGCTCAGGGAGGGAAGGCAGGGGGGAAAGAAGGGGAAGGGACAGGAGCAGAGTAGAGGGGAGGGGAGCTGCTATGGCTTTGCTCTGGATCAGCAAGGCTTTCCCAAGATTCGGGTCTGTCTGTTCTCCAGCCACAGCCCTGGGCAGGAGGAACAGCGTGGCGGGAGCTGTTCACATTGGCCAGGCCAGAACCTGGCAGGAGATGGGGCTCAGCCACCATGGACATCACAGGCACCTGCACAAACCATGACCTTGCTCCTGCCCTACTAGCTACAGTGCCACCAGGTTCATCACAAGGAGATGCACATGCCAGGGGACACCTCTGGCCCTCTACCCTGTTTGGGATCATGTGACATCACAAGCAGCTTGTTGAGAACTGAAGGGACCTTAAGAGCTCCTCGGCCACAAGTGACATCACAAAGCACCTGCACAACCCAGCTGCCTCCTCCCGCCCACTCACATCTGCATGGAAACAGGACAACACAAGCACCTCTACAAGCCACATGGCCTTTCATCCACTATCCCATACTCAGACAGCAGTTGCCTCAAAAGCACCTTCACAAGCCAGGGCGCTACTTCTGATCTTGGTTCAAGGAAGCCCATCCCAGGGCTGCATTCAGGTGTTTCCCAGGGGCTGTTACTCTCAACGGGAAGTGACCTCAAGGCACTGTCTGTCTCAGAGGCCTTCATGGCACCCCTAAGAAAAGCTGATGGCCCTTGTGCTTGCTTGGGATCACCTCCCCACATGCACACAAGGGCATGCTTACGTCTGCTCTGTACAATGCAAACATGGACTTCTGACCTAGTCCTTTGGTGTCCCTCACTGGAGGGACAAGCAACCTCTGCGAGCTGGGGTGAGAGGCCAGTGCTGGAAATGGTGGTTGTTACTGGCTGCTCTGTGAGGATGGCCCTGGGGCAGCACCCCTGGGGTGTCCAGGGAGCACAGGCTCAGACCAGACACTCCTCTGCATGTCCTTCATGTCCCAGAGCAAGAAACAGGCCACTGAGAACATTCATCCAGCCCGCATGCTGAGGAGATCCCCACCTCAGGCCCCTTGCAGACCCACGTGCTAAACTTCCTCCCCAGGACAGCAAGAGACAAGTGGCCCGGGGGATCCTCAGGAAGGTCTTTTTGCCCCAGGGAAAGGGCAGCCTGACCCGAGCTGCCACCCACACCAAAGGGTTTCTCTTTCCACGTCCCCCCTGCACACACACACGGTGCCCTGCTCTTTTCCCGGGACAACCAATCTCCCCACAGAAACTTTTCCCTACAGAGCTCATCTCTGCTGACCTGGACGGTCATTCCTGCACCCCCTCCCCAGGCTCCCCACAGACCCTGAACTGGTGGTGCTGCTCTGCAGAGCAAGTGGGCTGTGGTGGCCAGGGCCATGCTGGTGAGGCTGATAGGCAGACCCAGCTCAGGGTGGCTGCTGCCCCCTGCACCTCAGCACACAGACGCTGCCCCCGCAACTCCACAGAAGATCTTGCAGAAAGGAACTCAGACAAACAAGTCAGTGCAGGGCCATTTATTTGGATTAAACACACGGAGAGCACAGCTCCTTATTTACACAAAGTCTGTGGGGCACACAAAGCAGGCAGATACTGACATAGAAACAGAATGAAAATGACAGCACTTTTGTGGAAAACATTAATACAACCAAAAATCTAAAACCAAAGAAATCAAACAAAACAACCTCCCAAAACAACACACTGTGACAGTAATGACATTCCATTACGAGTGACATGCAGAAGATGGGCAGTTCCTTCTTGCTTCTGCAAAGCAACCAGTCATCAGTTTCCTCAGGGCATCCTTGAGCTCCTGGTTCCTCATGCTGTAGATGAGGGGGTTCACTGCTGGAGGCACCACCGAATACAGAACTGCCATCAGCAGGTTCAGGGATGGAGAGGAGATGGAGGGGGGCATCAGGTAGGCAAACACGCCAGTGCTGAGAAACAGGGAGACCACGGCCAGGTGAGGGAGGCAGGTGGAAAAGGCTTTGTGGCGTCCCTGCTCTGAGGGGATCCTCAGCACGGCCCTGAAGATCTGCACGTAGGACACCACAATGAACACAAAACACCCAAAGCCTAAACAGACACTGACCACAAGTAGCCCAGCCTCCCTGAGGTAGGTGTCTGAGCAGGAGAGCTTGAGGATCTGGGGGATTTCACAGAAGAACTGGTCCACAGCATTGCCTTGGCAGAGGGGCAGTGAAAATGTATTGGCCGTGTGCAGCACAGCATGGAGAAACCCACTACCCCAGGCAGCTGCTGCCATGTGGACACAAGCTCTGCTGCCCAGGAGGGTCCCGTAGTGCAGGGGTTTGCAGATGGCAACGTAGCGGTCGTAGGCCATGATGGTGAGTAGGTAAAACTCTGCTGACATCAAAAAGAAAATGAAAAAGATCTGGGCAACACATCCCGAGTAGGAGATGGCCCTGGTGTTCCAGAGGGCATTGGCCATGGCTTTGGGGAGAGTGGTGGAGAGGGAGCCCAGGTCGAGGAGGGAGAGGTTGAGGAGGAAGAAGTACATGGGGGTGTGGAGGTGGGGGTCACAGGATACGGCGGTGATGATGAGTCCGTTGCCCAGGAGGGCAGCCAGGTAGATGCCCAGGAAGAGCCCGAAGGTCAAGAGCTGCAGATCCCGTGTGTCTGTGAATGTCAGGAGGAGGAACTGGGTGATGGAGCTGGCATTGGACATTATTTCACTGCAGCAATGGGAGACTGTTAAAAGATGAGAACACATTGACAAGTCAGGACAGATTCCTCTGAGTCAATCTTATGCCATTTCTCACAAATATCCCTCACTATCTCTTCTCTTTCTTTTGGGGGACCTTCGGTCAGTTCCTCTTTGTGAGATCAGGTTTGACGAGCAGGGGCTCTGCCCATGGGCTCCAGAGAAGTCAGACCTGTGCTATTGCAGTGGTGTCAAACAGCCCGTGCATTACGTAGATGTTTCTGGCAATGAGTGCCTTCAGCTGAGTGAGTGGATTTGGCCTCAGTGACCATGTGACAATTGTCCCTATTTACTCCTGTGCGATGGAGTCAGCACCCAGACCTGCTGTGTCTGAGAGGGAAGAGGCCAGGGAGGGACCCAGCCCTTCCAACTCTGCTCTCCTGAGCAGCAAAGTCTGTGTCAGAATCACTCACGGCTGACACAGAACGTTTCTCACCCCCATTTTCCATCTCCAGGCTATCTCCAGACGTGATAACAGCAGCGTGCCTGTGGGGGAGAATGGGGCTCTCACTAGGTTCCCATCTTCACCCCATGGATATTCTCAGGTGCCCGAAAAAAACTCCCAGTGGCCCATGAAGGGAGAGTCAGCTAGTTTCCATGTCCTACATACTGCATTGCCAACAGCCTCCCAAAATCTCTGCGTCAAATACATCTGAGATACCTCCCACTCCCCCCACAACCAAGAGCTTCTACAAGCAAGAAAAAGAGCAGCAGGAATTGGAGAAAAAAACACAAAGCAATACCCTGATATTCTGCAAATGGGGAACAGGAGAGGAAGGCAGCTGGCACTCGGGAAAGCCTTCTCCTTACACAGCAGAGCACAGCACCTCCATGTTGGTGACATCCCAGACCAGTTCCTCTCAGTCACTTTTATCTGCAGAAGGAAGAGGTTTATATGTCAGGAGAGATGCATCTTTGCTGGGGATCTCTCCTTCCATCCACAGATTCTCCCCACAGCTCCATGAGGAGCTACCAAGGCATGCTGAGTGCTGATCGTGGCTGATGACAGATTCCCTGCCCCAGGTCACAGCTCTCTGAGGTGAAGTGACAAAGCTTGGGAAGACAGCCCTGGGCACCCCTGGCTGCACACCCACCTTCACACCCCACAGCCATCCCCACCAGAAGGCAGCCGTCATGCCCTGTCCCTCTCACACTGCAGGAGGGAAGCCCTGCTCTGCAGCCCGGCTTCCTCTTCTCCATCACAGACAGATCCCAGAGGTTGGACACATTCAGCAGATCCTGCAAGGAGCCACCGACACATCACCCTGCACCCAGAGACTTACTGTGTCAGAGGCTGGGAAGAGTTCTCCTCCAGTGAGCTCTCAGCCATCCTCCCACTCTCCCCTGCCTTCAACCTCTCTCTGCCCTGCTCCTTTCTCCTTGGTGCCCACAGGCAGCCCCCTCAGCCCTGCTGCGCTTGGCAGAGCAGCTGCTGCTGGGCAGAGCTGTCTCCCTGCAGCTCTGCCTGCTTGCTAGGAGCTCTCTCTGTCCCAGGAGCCCAGCCCAGCTCAGCACCAGAGCAACAGCCCTAAACTTTTTAATGATCTCTCTGGTGGTTTTGGTGCCAAGTCCTTGAAACTCAGACACTGAGGGGAAGTTGAGGAAACCTCTCAAGGAGTCAAAGTCAGAGGCAAACTCCGAAGTTTCTTGAAGCACTAATGGGTTCCACTGAGGGAGGTTACTGACAAAGCCTCTCTGGGGGCTGATCGAAGGAGAAACCTGGAGGCAGTGAGGAGAGTAGGCAAAGGCAAGGTGAAGGTGGCTCTGATGCTGAGTAAACCTTCGTGTGCTTCATCAAGCAAAAGAAAGCCCTGACTCCCCAGCCCCTGCAAGGCAGACCCTGTCCCTCAGCCGTTCCTCAGGGTTCTTCCTAGGGCAGGGTGATGTGGGGATGTGCAGTGCCAAGGGCAGGGCCAAGTTCCTGTGCTTCTGGGTTTGTCCTGGGTAGGCTGAGGAGGCACTGAGGTGCTAGTGACATAAGGTGAAGGGGTCTTCTGGTAGGCCTTGGGGGTTGAGACAACAGCCCTAGCCAAAGGGAGAAAGACCTCGGCTCTCTTGGGGGCTTTTTGTCTTGCCAGATCCCTTGAGCGTCTCCACCACAGGATGTCCTACAGTGTCCCACACCTGCGCTTGCCATTGCACCGTGCAGATCAGACTGTCCCCAGGAGAGTCCTGAGCAACGTGTGAGGGACATGTTCTCCCTTCTCAGAGGCTGGAGGTCAGGACCTGTAGCCTTCATGGAACACCCCCAGGTTTCCTCAGCATCAGAGCAACCTTGCCCTTGCCTTTGCCTGCTTGGGATGAAGGGAGCTCCTGGCAAGAGGGCAGTGCTGCCAAGAGCTCTGGAGTGTCCCTCTCCTCCCAGAATCACAGAACCAAGGAGGCTGGAAGGCAGCCAGCTGCCGCCTTTTCTGGGCTTCCCCTTCATCCTTGGTTTCAACCAGTAACTCCTTCTCAGCCATGCCAGCCTCCTGCCACCTTTATGTGACTTCCAGCATGTCAAGGTGGAACATTCTGGATCATGAAGAGGAGATCCTTGAGCATCAAACACCTCTCTGCACCTGTCTTCTCTGGTGGCTGCAGCCTAAGGCATTTTTCCAAGGAGGTCCCTCAGAAGGTCAAATTCTGCTCTCCTGAAACCCTATTTTTGCCTTCTTCAATTTTCTCCACATCCTCCAAACTACCTTTTTACTCTGAACATTTCCATTTGTAACCAGCCTTTCCTTGTTCATCCATGTTGTGGTTTAAACCCTACAAGATATGAGGCACCACCCTACAGCTTGCTCACCTCCCTCCCCCAACTCAGTGGGACAAGGGAAGAGGAAACGTAGAGTAAAAGCAAGAAAATTTAAGATGGTGATTTGAGGTCACTGGCCTGCTTGTGTCTCCTCCCAACCTCTTGCACCCTCACCCCTCTATTCACTGGTGCGGCACAGTCAAAACAGAGCAGGCCTTGAAGCTTTTCAAACACCATTCAGAAACAGCTAGAACATTCGTGTGTTCTCAGCATTATTTTAGTCACAAAACTGAGACATAGCACCATGGGAGCTTTCATGAAGAGAAGTAACTCCAGCCCAGCCAGGCCCAGTCCAATCTCCACCTATTATTCCATCCCATTTCTCTCATATTCAGGTCCCACACTCTCCAAACGTCCTTCTTCTACAACCACTCCCTTCCAATCATGGTATTTACAGACAGCAGTCCTTGCTTCAACTATGGGCCACCCCTCTCAAATGTCCATGAAATTGTCCATCAAGTGCCATCTGCTTTCATGTTGTCCATGATTTGGCTTCCATTTGGTATGGTGGATACGCAGGACAGGAAAGGGGTGTTGTGTGGAGTTTCTGGTCATGACAACTAGCTCAGGTTGGGTGAGGTTACTGGCTGGACGGTCAAGCACAGGGTGATGGTGAACAGAGTTCAATCCAGATGGTGACTGGTCACAAGTAGTATCTCCTAGGGCTCAGTATTTGGGCCGGTCTTGTTTAACTTCTTTATTGATGATCTGGATCAGGGGATCGACTACTCCCTCAGTGAGTTTGCTGTTGGCACTAAATTGGGTGTGTTGAACTGCTCAGGGCTAGAGAGGTTCCGCAGAGGGACCTAGACAGGCTGGATTAATGGGGTGAGGGCAATTGTAGGAGGTTCAACAAGGCCAAGTGCCCGAGTCCTGCTCGGGGTCACAACAACCCCACGCAGCACTACATGTTAGGGGATGAGTGGCTGGAAAACTGCCCGGCAGAAAAGGGCCTGGGGGTGCTGGTCGACAGCCAGCTGAACATGAGCCAGCAGTGTGCCCAGGTGGCCAAGAAGGCCAACAGCATCCTGGCCTCTATCAGCAATGGTGTGGCCAGCAGGAGCAGGGAGGCGATCGTGCCCTTTTGCTCAGCACTGGTGAGGCCGCACTTCAAATGCTGTGTGCAGTTTGGGGCCCTTCACTGCAAGAAAGACACTGAGGTGCTGGAGCGTGTCCAGAGAAGGGCAACGAAGGTGGTGAAGGGCCTGGACAACAGTTCTTGTGAGGAGCAGCTGAGGGAACGGGGGTTGCTCATTTTGGAGAAAATGAGGCTGAGGGGAGACCTCATCGCTCTTTAAAACTACCTGAGAGGAGGTTGTAGTGAGGTGAGAGTCAGTCTCTTCTCCCTAGTAAGAAGTCATAGGACAGGAGGAAATGGCATCAAGTTGCACCAGGGGAAGTTTAGGTTGGACATGAGGTAATATTTCTTTCCTGAAAGAGTGGTCAAACACTGGAACAGGCTGCCCAGGGAAGTGGTGGACACACCATCCCTGGAGGTGTTCAAAAAACACGATTCCATGATTCTGTGATTGTTGCACTTGCCTAGATTTTTGAAACTCTCATTTAGGTGATATCTGCTGCAGTACTTGCTAAAATATACAACTAAAACTTGCTGTTGATATTAAACTGGGAGGAGTGGCTGACACACCAGAAGGCTGTGCTGATGTTCAGCGAGACCTGGACAGGCTGGAGAGCTGGGCAGGGAGGAATTTCATGAGGTTCAATAATGGCAAGAGTAGGGTCCTGCACATGGGGAGGAATAACCCCCTGCACCAGTAGAGGCTGGGGGTTGACCTGCTGGAGAGCAGCTCTGCAGAGAAAGACCTGGGAATTGTAGTAGACAGCAAATTAACCATGAGCCAGACGTGCCCTTGTGTTAAAAGAGACCAGTGGTATCTTGGGATGTGTGAAGAAGAGTGTGGCCAGGGCCTCCAGAGGGCTCTTCCAACACTCACCATTCTGTGATTCTGTGAGGAAAAAGAACTCTCGCTCAATGGGCAGCCTTGTGGTGCAAGAGGTCCCCCAGAGGGAGTCTGGATCAGCCCGTGGCTTTATGTTTTAAGGAACAGGCAGTGAGGGTGGAGAGACATCAGTAAAGGTCTAGAAATGCTGAGGGCAGAGCTGTGTGGGAAAGCAAGATGGGTGTGTGCAGCCTGCAAGGGAAGAGGTGCAGGCGTGGCAGAGTGCAGGACAGCCTGCAGCAGAGATGGCCGAGGGCTCTGGCAAGGCTCAAAGGCCCAACAGGAGCAAGGCCTTGGGCCCCTTGGCTATGGCAGTGGCCTCTGCCACCAAGGCCTCCCAGGCAGAACTTTCCGTTTCTCCTTCCCCGTTGCTTGGGGAAGCCGGGAGGGCTTGTCCAGTTTCCTTGCCTTTGGCACTGCTCCCCCTCACGCCCCACTGCCCCCGGGAAGAGCCCTGAGCCCCCCATGAGGGGCAGGATCTTCCTGCCCAGGGCCTGAGGGTCAGGGTTTGGACTTTCTGCTGGGTGAAACAAAGCCAGGGTTTTCTCAGCACTCCAGCCCCCTGCACAGGGCCTTTGCCTGCCTGCAAGCACAGCCTCCAGTTCTCTGCTCTGAGGAGTCCCTGGGGAGGCTTTGTCAGCAGTGGCCCTCAGTGGGACCAATCAGTCCTACAAGGGGCTTTGGGGTTTGCTGCTGACTTTGACAGCTTGAGCAGTTTGCTCAGTTTCCTCTCAGTAGCTGAGATTCCTTTACTTAAGGCCAAATACCCCATGGGGCTCATTAAAAGACAGAAAGCCCTAAGGAGCTATATGTCTTCTTTTCATTTTTTTCAAGCTTTCAAGATTTCTACAGCTAATTGGAACCCTTTCAGAGTGTAGTTACAGATGAAAATTGAAAAGTGCACCTAATTAAAATTAATTTTAAAGTGTGTTTTTATTCAATTTTCAGTTTAGAGAAGAGGTGATAGAAGCATTCTGCAACTGATATTGATGCAGAGTGTCTCCTCAGCAGCTGTGGACACTGTATGGACAGCTTTGCTCCTCACCTCCTCTACCTCCCCATTGCTGTGTTTGGCCAACGGGGATTTACATCCTCTCTTACCTCAGACTTCTCCACTCAAGTCTGCAGACAAATGTCACAGCTCCATTGCACCATCCCCCACCTGCTTTCCTTAGAGAACTGCCTGCACACAGGCACACAAGGACTTCTCCCATGGGCAAGCAAAGAAAAATAAAGCATGACCAAGTCTCATCAACAATAAAACACACACCTCAACCGTGTGCTAAGTACAAGGTTTCTCTAATGATGGCACCTTTCGACAAGGGATAATCCTGTGAGAAATGTCTTAGATCAATACGTACACAAAGGTAGGTATAAACCTAATGAAAGAGCTGGCGAGAGAAAACTAGACTACTGAAATTCTTTTAGTCCATGAATCTCAAAGCAGCTGCATTGGTGAGAGGTGTCTGAATGAACAAAGAGTAAAGGAAGGAAAAAAAAACTGGAGGATGATGGAAAAGGCCTTTGCCTGGGCAGTTGGCATCTGAAAAGATGACTTTACAAATGGTCGTTTTATCAGGACAGGTGAAAATCCATGAAAAGGCAGAGAAATCAAATACAGCGTGTGACAGGCAGAGTAGTGGTAATGAAGGTACAGAGGAAGATCACCATGGCTTTGGCAAAGACCCAGCTGGCCCCTGGCCTCACACCTCCTCACCCACCACGGCCATCCCAAGCCCCTGCACAACCCAGCTCCAAGCTCTTGCTCTCCCAACTCCCCAGGCACCTGGGACCTCAGCAGCAGCTGCAAACCCAGGGGCTGCCTCCTGGCCTCCCCTTTCCTCATCCCCCTTTGACATCACAGGCACCTCCACCTGCCAGGACCTTGCTTCTGCCCTATCTCCTGCTCAGGCACAGGGGACATCAGCAGCAGCTGCCCATGCCGTGGTCCTGCTCCGCACCTCCTGGCTCCTCAGCCAAGAGGGGCTAGCCAGAAACGGGAAGAGATACAGGACATGCTTCTGTCCTGTCCCCTCCTCAGCCATCACTGACATCCCCAGCAGCGGCACAAGCCTGCTGCACACTCCTGCCCTAGCAGCTCCTGAGCCATCAGGGACAGCAGGAGGAGCTGCACAAGGCAGGGGCTGCTCTTCACCTGTCACCTGTGCAGCCACCTATGACGTCACCCAGCACGACCCATTTAGCTTAGTGTCCTGTTTTAATGTGAAGCAAGAACAGCAGGGGTAGCACTGACCCAAATATTCTTCATTTTCTTCCACAAAGGAACCTCAGAGCACTCCAGAGAGTCTGGCGGCTCTCAGCGACCCATGCAGTACTTTAGCCCTCCGGCAGCCTGTTCCAGGCAATAAAAGCCTTCATGTCTGAGCTGTGAGTGTAGTTTACTCACACGCACCTCACTCAAAAAACCAGAGGTGGGGAATGCTCCACTTGCACTTTTGACACTGACACTTCCTTACGGAGCCGGTTACCACGTCTGCCCCAGCCAACCGCAGCTTCTTCAGAGCAGTCATGGGGGTGAGTTTTCCCCCCGAGAAGTTCTTCAGGCAGCTCAAGGGATGTTTTACTTCATTGCTGTGCGTCACATGTCAGTGATTCACTCCAAAGGTTACGAGCTGACCACTGTTACACGCCCCACAAACGCAGACACTCCACAAGAAGCGGACACCTGACTAGGATGAAAGATTGCACAGTGAGGAATGATTAAGGCCCTGCCTGTAACCTCCTCTGTTACTCCTGAATTTGACACCTTCTGGATGCAAGAACTAAGGCTAAAAACGCGCTCTACTACCAATCGGAACACGCACAGAGTTTCAATATTATAAAAAGCATTACAAAAGAAAGCTGACAAATCCTTCATGCAATTGGGATTTGAGAAGCAAGCTGACACTGAACAAAGCAGAGCTTTCCTCCAAGATTTCTGATTCATAAGATCCATTTCTTCCCAACAAATATATGAAGAAACTGTAAAGAAGCAGCTGCCTCAGTTTAATAGAAAGTTTAGAGTAGTCTTTAAAAAAAAAAATTCAACCAAAAAAACCTCACACTCGAGGATTTCAGGAAATAGTTACTGTCAGCAACAAATCCAGTCCCTACAAACAGGAAGGCAGATACAGAAAATGTGAGTCTGGTTACACAGAACATGACATGTTCTCAAGAGGGAACTTAAACATATTAAACATCAGTCGCTGAGATCAGCTGCTTGGGGACGGGCCCGGCCAGCAGCAGATCTCAGTGTTCAGGAGCTTTCCTGAGGTTTTTCCTGCTGTAGGGAAACGCCAGGGGAACGGTGAGACCCGCCTGGAGCCGGCAGCTCTTGCGGGGAGAGGTGGAGGGGCCGTCAGCATGGCCAGAGCAACGGCTGTCACCGGCTGTCACTGCCTGCCCACAACAGGAGCCTGTGGGGAGCAAAGGAGCGGAGCGAGCAGCTCCCGCGGCATTGTGCGGGGAGGGCGCTGAAGCTCCGCCAGTTGGAGAGGCCAAGGGCGCTCATCCTCCCTGACCCTCGAGGCAGAAGGGTGGGCACTCGTGGCAGAGCCAAGGCTGCAGCTCTGGCTGGACACTCTGCACCACCGGCCCCGGCGGGGACCAGTGTCTCCACCCAGACGGAGCTGCTGAAGGGAGAGGCTGCGGTTCAGCCCTCAGCCTGGGGGAAGTGCCTAGACCTTCCTCCTGGGGAAGGGGTGGGGAACAAACGCAGCTGCAAAAGCTGTGCTCAGGTGGAGGACCTCCTGCGGCAGGTGGCTGAGCTGCAGGAGACAGTCACAAGGCTGTGGAGCACCAGGAAGGCAGAGAAGGAGAGAGCTAGCTGGATGCAGGGGAACGCAGCAGCGGAACCACAGCCTCTGGCCAAAGAGCCTGAGGTTCTTCCACCAGCACACCAAAAACTGCTCCCTCCGGCCAAAGAGCCAAAACTCTTCCACTGGCACACCCAAAATAGGGGGAAGCCAACCCTAGTGCGGATTGGGAACTGGTGCAGGGACGATCCAGAAGGAGGAAGAAGCCTTCCTCAAAGCCTGAGGTGCTCCTACAGAACCACTTCATGGCTCTGCAGAATGAGGAGGGAAAAAAGGATGATGAGATAGACAACGCCTCAGAGTTGGGGAAGGCGGCTAGATCGGCTCCCCGAATTACAACAAGGGCAACCAAGAAAAAGCGATGGGTAATAGTAGTGGGAAACTCTCTTTTGAGGGGTACTGAGGAGCCTGTTTGACAACCTACTGTCTAGAGAGTTTTGGAGCTCACCAGGGGCTGAGATTAGGGATGTCACAGAGAGACTACCCAACCTGGTACCTCCCATGGAGCGCTCTCCATTGCTGCTCTTTCCCGTGAGCACCAGTGACACAGCCAGAAGCAATGTCAAGAGCATCGAGAGGGATTCCAGAGCCCTAGGAGAGGCAGTGAAGGATTCGCGGGCTCAGCTATTCTTTTCATCAGTCCTCCCAGTCAAAGGCAAGGGGCTTGGAAGAGCCGCCAGGTTCATGAAAATCCATGAACGGCTGAAGGAGTGGTGCCATAGTCAGGGTTTTGGCCACTTGGACCACGGGACTCCCTGTGAGAAACCTGGTCTCGTGGGGGCTGATGGGGTACATCTCTCAGAGAAGGGGAGAACATCTTTGGACAAAGGCTAGTCAATCTAGGAAGGAGGGTTTTAAACTCGATTTGCTAGGGGAGGGCATCCTTAATCCATCCCACTTCGAGGCCAGTGCCAGAAATAGATAACCTGGCCTAACAAAAGGGTGCCTTGCCTACCCCAGGGAAACCCAGCAGCTCCTACAACTGTACTGGGGCTTGGTCTGTGACTATCTCTTCAGGGCTGTCAGAAAAGTATGGTTGAGATACAGAGCCAAGCCACCTCTGAGCATGCCATGGTTGTGACATGGACATGACACTGGATGACACCATGGTTGGGATGGGAACCCAAACCACACCTGAGGGCACCAGGGATGAGATAGGAACCTAAGCCCCAACTCACTAGAGGAATCAGCCCAGCAGTAAAAAAGCAGCACTAGACACAGATGTGGATGGATCTGTACCACCTATTAGTAAGGCAGGAGAACACGTTGAAGTATAAAGCTGTTCTTTGGAAAGGAAATAGAAGGAAGAAGTGAGAAAAATCAGCAAAACCAGACCAAAACTACCAGGTCACTGAACTTGAGAGACGTTGGAAAAAAGGAGAAATATAACGGGTGCCAGCGAGGCAAACAGAGCAGTGCCTGGCTGCTCTGCTGCTGGAATGGTGGGGCACCAGTCAGGAGTTACAGGGTGAGGAAGCTCAACAGCTGGAATCACTCACCAGGGACAAGGGAAGTGACAGAGAAATCCCTGAGGAACATCAACACAACAAGCAAGTAGACCGGGTGCAATAGTTGAAGTGGCTGAGGTGGACCGAGACTGGGAACACAACAGTTCACTAGACATAACTTGGTGGAATCCTGTAGGGTCAGGACATCTAGGGAGAGCTTCAATGTCCAGATGGGCTTGAGATGGAGGGGTGGATTTGACCACTGAAGCCATTGCAGGTGTTATTCAGGAGTGTGACACACGCACCAGAGTCAAGTGAGCCAAGCGAGCAAAGCCTCTGTGGTGTGAAGGATGGTGGCTGCGATATCAATCCAGAGAGGCCTCACAGATGGGTTATATCACACTGCCACAAACCTGCCAAGGCAAGTGACGTGTCCTTACTGTGGTGGAAGTGACAACCAGATGGTTGGCAACATGCCCTGTGACGCACACCATTTACCAAAACACCAACCTGGGCCTTGAAGAGCAAGTGCTGTGGCACCCCAGAAAGACCTGAGGCAGACAGCAGGATTCCTTTCTGAAACACCCTCAGAAGCCCCTGGGCCAGGGAACGTGGCAATGATTGGGTGTGCCACATCCCCTGTCACACACCAGCCTCCGGAATGAGTGACCGAGAGAAGGGACTGTTAAGGACAAGAGTGAGAGCAAAGGGGGCTGGGAAATAGAGGCGGTGGGATGCAGAGTGGGCAGAAGCCACCTGCCTAGTTAATACCAGAGGCTCGACTGACTGACCTGGCCCTGCCCAGACAAAAACCTGCCTGTTGTAGAAGGAGATAAGATCCCTATAGGGCATGTAGGGAACAGGCTGGGAAAGACAGCACGGGTTGGAAATGGCCAACCTGATTGTGGGATTGCTTTTGCTCAAGGACGCAGGTCCACTGGGTGGATGATGGGGGAATATGACATGTACCTACAGTAGATTTATCCTGGGTCAGAAATAATCTATGATTTGAGTTACATATTTTAGGAAGTTCTACAGTGATACCTCCTAAATGTACCTCGTAAAAAGCTGACCCAACCTGAGCTAGATTCCCTGTTCAGAAACTCCAGACAACACATCACTCTTGTCCTGAGAAAGCACCATATCAAATGGAACCCAAATCATGGACAACATGAACTCAGTGGATACTTTATGGACAATTTATTGGATATTTGAGAGATATTTAATAGACAATTTGTGGCAAAACCAATGCTGAGAACAAAGTGATGTTCTAGTGGTTTGCACAGCATCAAGGCCTGCTCTGTTTCTGATTCTGCCCCTTCAGTGAATCGACTGGGGGGGTGGGGGTGCATAAGCCTTGGAGTGGACATAACCAGGTCAATGTACCAACTGAACATGCTCTTCAACTCTGTGAATGAGGTTGGAAGAGGGAGGTGAGCAAGCTGCAGGGTGGTGCTTAACATCTTGCTGGAGTTAATGCGCAACATTTACAAACAAGGTAGAGCTGGTGAGGAATGGAAAAGTCCAGAGTGAGAAGTTTGGGTTTAAAATCCTCAGAAAATGAAGGAAACAAAAGATTAGAGCTTCTGGAAGGCAGATTTTGGCCTGCTGAGGGACCTACGTAAAGACTGCCAGGGAGCTACAGCCCTGCAGAGAAGATTGGTTCAGAGAGATGTTTGATGCTCAAGGATCTTCTCTTCATGATCCAGAATGGTCCAACTTGACATGCTGGAGGTCACATCAAGGTGGCAGGAGGCTGGCATGGCTGAGAAAGGAGCTGCTGGCTAAAACCAAGCATGAAGGGGAAGCCCAGAAAAGGCGGCAGCTGGCTGCCTTCCAGCCTCCTTGGTTCTGGGATTGTGGGAGGAGAGGGACACTGCAGAGCTCTCAGCAGCACTGCCCTCTTGCCAGGAGCTCCCTTCGTCCCAGGCAGGCAAAGGCAAGGTCAAGGTCGCTCTGATGTTGAGGAAACCTGGGGGTGTTCCATGAAGGCTACAGGTCCTGACCTCCAGCCTCTGGGAAGGGAGAACATGTCCCTCAGGCGTTGCTCAGGCCTCTCCTGGGCACAGTCTGATCTGCACAGTGCAATGGCAAGCGCAGGTGTGGGACACTGTAGGACATCCTGTGGTGGAGACACTCAAGGGCTCTGGCAAGACAAAAAGCCCCCAAGAGAAGCGAGGGCTTTCTCCCCTTGGCTACGGCTGTTGTCTCAACCCCCAAAGCCTGCCAGATTACCCTTTAACCTTACGGCACCAGCACCTCAGTGCCTCCTCAGCCCACCCAGGACAAACCCAGAAGCACAGGACCCTGGCCCTGCCCTTGGCACTGCACATCCCCACATCACCCTGCCCCAGGAAGAACCCTGAGGAATTGCTGAGGGACAGGGTCTGCCTTGCAGGGGCTGGGGAGTCAGGGCTTGGTCTTTTGGCTTGATGAAGCACAGCAAGGGTTACTCAGCATCAGAGCCACCTTCACCTTGCCTTTGCCTACCTGTCCTCACTGCCTCCAGTTTTCATTTTTAACCAGCCCTCAGGGAGGCTTTGTCAGTAACATCCCTCAGTGGAACCCATTAGTGCTCCAAGAAACTTTGGAGTTTGCATCTGACTTTGACTCCTCCAGACGTTTCCTCAACTTCCTCTCACTGTCTGAGCTTGAAGGACTTGGCACCAAAACTACCAGAGTGATCATTAAAAAGTTCTTGGGCTGTTGCTGTGCTGCTGATCTGGGCTGGGCTTCTGGGACAGAGAGAGCTCCTAGCAAGCAGGCAGAGCTGCAGGGAGACAGCTCTGCCCAGCAGCAGCTGCTCTGCCAAGCGCAGCAGGGCTGAGGGGGCTGCCTGTGGGCACCAAGGAGAAAGGAGCGGGGCAGAGAGAGGTTGAAGGCAGGGGAGAGGGGGAGGATGGCTGAGAGCTCACTGGAGGAGAACTCTTCCCAGCCTCTGACACAGTAAGTCTCTGGGTGCAGGGTGATGTGTCGGTGGCTCCTTGCAGGATCTCCTGAATGTGTCCAACCTGTGGGATCTGTCTGTGATGGAGAAGAGGAAGCCGGGCTGCAGAGCAGGGCTTCCCTCCTGCAGTGTGAGAGGGACAGGGCATGATGGCTGCCTTCTGGTGGGGATGGCTGTGGGGTGTGAAGGTGGGTGTGCAGCCAGCAATGTCCAGGCCTGTCCTTCTAAGCGTGGTCCCTTCACCATAGGAGCCTGTGTCCTGGGGCAGGGACTCTGTCACCAGCCAGAGTCAGGAGTTGACCTGCCTGGGGAGCTCCTCATGGAGTTGTGGTTAGAAGCCGTGGGTGGAAGGACAGTTCCCCAGCAGGGCAGGGCAGGGATCTTCTGCTGTTCAAAGGGTGTTGTGATGCTCAGGACTTCTCACAACTCCAGATCCGCCCCCCCCCCCCCGGACATTGGCAGAGGCAGCTTCTCAAGAAGTACATCAAGGCAGGGTTTACCTGAATGGGAAGGAGCCTGTGCTTTCAGTCTTCTACTCTGAGTGGCCTCTGGGGTGGAGGAAGTGTTGGACATGGACATTATTCTCTCAGTTTGGGAGGAGGCACTGAACTCCAGATGTGTTTCACTTGGAGGTTTCTAAATCTGAGGTTATCAGAAACAAACCACCTTTGGCTTACTGAGCTCCTCAGCATCACCTCTGCAGCCTCATCAGCAATGAACTCATGTTCCCATCAGAGCCTGCAGCTACGGAGATGGCCCTGGGCAGTGCTCTGCTGCCAGGAGGGGTCTGCAAGGCTGAGCTGAGTACACAGCGCGTGGGACGGTGCGTGTGAGTGCTGCCAGGGAGGAGATGTGGAGACAGAGAAACAGCTCCTGACAGGGACAGCTCCAGGCAGCAGAGACACGGGCAGGGAAAATTAGAAATGTCATGGCAGCGGGAACTCAGAAAGCTCCTGACCCAACACAGAGAGCTTCTTCTGAGCAAGCCTCCCTGGTCACCTCTCCCCCTCAGCAGACCCTCTGCCCTCAAGGCGAGGGGGTCCAGGGCAGGTGCTGCTTCCTCTGCAGGCGCAGCTGCAGTAGAGCAAAGGTGCATCTCTCCTGACACATAAACTTCTTCCTTCTGCAGAGAAAAGGGACTGAGAGCAACCGGCCTGGGATATCACCAGCGTGGAGGTGCTGTGCTCTGCTGTGTAAGGAGGAAGTTTTCCCAAGTGCCAGCTGTCTTTCTTTCCTTTTCCCTATTTGCAGAAGGATCAGGGTATTGCTTCGTGTTTTTCTTTTCTTCTTCCTGCTGCTTTTTTCTTCCTTATGGAAGCTCTGGGTTGTGGGGGTATCTCAGATCCACTTTGAGACACGGGCCCTGGGAGGCTGTATGCAATGCAGTGTGTGGAATTTACAAACAAGCTGACTCTCCCTTCAGGAGACACTGGGCAGAGTTTTTCAGGCACCTGGGCATTTCCCTGGGGTAAAGGGGTTGAAGTGCCCTTCCCCCATTGTGGGGGCACTTCACCGGGGAGGATGGGAACCTACTGACAGCCCCATTCTCCCCCACAGGCACGCTGCTCTTATCATGTCTGGAGAGAGCCTGGAGATGGAAAATGGGGGGGTAGAAAAGTTCTGTGCTACTGGAGAGTGATTCCGATGCAGACTTTGCTGTTCAGGAGAGCAGAGTTGGAAGGGCTGGGTCCCTCCCTGGGCTCTTCCCTCTCAGACACAGCAGGTCTGGGTGCTGACTCCATCGCACTGGAATAAATAGGGACAAATTTCACACGGTCACTGAGGCAAATACCTCTCACTCAAGTGAAGCACCCATTGCCAGGAACAGCTATTGAATGCACGGGCTGTTTGACACCACTGCAATAGCACAGGTCTGACTTCTCTGGAGCCCATGGGCAGAGCCCCTCCCCATTAGTCCTAAACTCACAAAAAAGAACTGACCGATGTCCCCCCACAAAAAAAGCCTTTGAGGCAGTTATGTGTGAGAAATGGCATAAGACTGGCTCAGAGAAATCTGACCTGACCTGTCAATGTCTTCTCCTCTTTCAACAGTTCCCCATTCCTGCAGTGAAACAATGTCCAATGCCAGCTCCATCACTCAGTTCCTCCTCATGGTGTTCGCAGACAAACGGGAGCTGCAGCTCTCGACCTTCGGGCTCTTCCTGGGCATCTACCTGGCTGCCCTCCTGGGCAATGGACTCATCATCACCGCCATAGCCTGTGACCCCCACCTCCACACCCCCATGTACTTCTTCCTCCTCAACCTGTCCCTCCTTGACCTGGGCTCCCTCTCCAACACTCTCCCCAAAGCCATGGCCAATTCCCTCTGGAACACCAGGGCCATCTCCTACTCAGGATGTGCTGCCCAGGTCTTTCTCAATCTCTTTTTTATTGCAGCAGAGTATTTTCTTCTCACCGTCATGGCCTACGACCGCTACGTTGCCATCCGCAAATCCCTGCACTACGGGACCCTCCTGGGCAGCAGAGCTTGTGTCCACATGGCAGCAGCTGCCTGGGGCACTGCTTTTCCCTATGCTCTGCTGCACACGGCCAATACATTTTCACTGCCCCTCTGCCAGGGCAATGCTTGGACCAGTTCTTCTGTGAAATCCCCCAGATCCTCAAGCTCTCCTGCTCAGACACCTACCTCAGGGAGGCTGGGCTACTTGTGGTCAGTGTCTGTTTAGGCTTTGGTTGTTTTGTGTTCATTGTGGTGTCCTACGTGCAGATCTTCAGGGCCGTGCTGAGGATCCCCTCGGAGCAGGGACGCCACAAAGCCTTTTCCACCTGCCTCTCTCACCTGGCCGTGGTCTCCCTGTTTGTGAGCACTGCCATGTTTGCCTACCTGAAGCCCCCCTCCATCTCCTCCCCATTCCTGAACCTGTTGATGGCAGTTCTGTACTCGTTGTTGCCTCCAGCAGTGAACCCCCTCATCTACAGCATGAGGAACCAGGAGCTCAAGGATGCCCTGAGGAAACTAATGACTGATTGCTTCTCAGAAGCAGCAATGAACTGCCCATTTTTTTCTGCGTATCACTAGTAATAAAACTCATTACAGGCCCAGCATCTCTTTCGCAGGTTATTTGCTTTCATTTCTCTGGGTTTTTGCTCTTCTTGGTTGTATTAATGCTGTCCACAAAATGCTGTCATTCTTCATCGTATTTCTATGCCAGTGTCTGCCTGCCTTGTGTGCCCCACAGACTTGTGTAAATAAGGAGCTGTGCTCTCTGTGTGTTGAAACCAAATAAAGGACCCTGCACTGACTTGTTTGAGTTCCTTTCTCCAAGACCTTCTCTGGAGCTGCTGGGGCAACTTATGCATGCTGGGGTGGAGGGGACAGTGGCCAACCTGAGCTGGGTCTGCCTCTCAGCCTCCCCAGCATGGCCCTGGCCACCACAGCCCACTTGCTCTGCAGAGCAGCACCACCAGTTCAAGGTCTGTGGGGTTTCCACCACGCCTTACGGACAGGCAGTTACCAGTCCCCCAACCCAATAATGACAGAATGCCTTTAACTTCTCCTGGGGAACTTGCTTGAGCAGTGAGGTCTTCGCTTTGTTCTGCAGCCTCCTTTGCCCCTCGGTCTGCCAATTTATTTCCCAGTTCTTGGGCAGTATTCCCTTTCCTATGTCCTCTGCAGTGCATAATAGCTACTGCAGTTGGTGAGGACACAGCATCTAACAATCTCAAAACAACTTCTGCAGGTTTAATATGTTTTCCTTCTGCAGCTGAAAGTCCTCTTTCCTTCCAAATAGCTCCACGGGCGTGTGCAACTCCAAAAGCACACTTGAAGTCTGTCCGGATCGTTACCCTTTTATCTTTCCCTGGCTCTGGGGCTCTCAGCAGAGCTCTTATTTCCTCCGGCTGGGCTGACGTTTCTTTGGGTAGAGACTTAGCTTCAACTACCTGTTCCTCTGTAGTTACCGCTACCCAGCCATCCTTTTCCCATTTCGAATGAAGCTGCTCCCTGCTCCCAGGTTCCAGTTGGCATCTTCTTTCAGGTCCAGTCTGCTCAACGGCCGATTCCTCGTCCTGCTTGGAGGAGGCTGTCCTGTAAGGCCTAGCAGGTTGCCTGAGCACCTTCACCCTTCAGAGCTGCTTCCCATGGCCCCACTCGTGTCAGTCTCCTGAGGACACCAAAGTCTCCTCCTCTGCAGTCCCAGGTCTGTGTTCTGCTGCTGGCCTTCCTCGCGCCCCTCTCCTGCCTGGGACCCCCCTATTCCCTGGTCCCAACAGCCAAGGCTGACACGGATTATAGCGTCCCTGAGCAGCTCTTCCTTGTTTGCCAGGACCAGGTCCAGGGGAGCATCCCCCTTGGTGGCCCTTGTAGCATCTCTGCTCAGAAGTCATCCCAGCAGCCTCCACACTGTTGGCACTGGGTGGCTTTGTATGGCCAGGGGCTGCCAGGGCCCTTCCCGTTCCCAACAGGAACCTGCTCATCAACCTGGACACTCCCAGATCTTTTCTGCCTACCCGCCCTCATCAAGTAGTTCATAACTGCCAAGGCAGTGTCACCCTCACTGTCTTCTCCTCTAACCCTCACTCACACAAGCTAACGCAACCTGTTGCCCATCTTGTAGCGGAGCTTCATGTATCTGAGCTGCTCCTTCACACTGGGGGCATGCCCCCACCCTCATCCTCCTTGCCACTGCCTCTGGCACAGCCTGTATCCTTCCAGCGCAGCACCAGCGCTCAGCAAGCTGTCCCACCACGCCTTGTTTAGTGCAGAAATGTCACAGGGCTGTGACAAGCCATGGGGGCTCCTCCTGGCCGTGTGTATTTGGGCCACAGCCCCTCAGCTGTGTCACCGTAGGGGAGCACAGGCTTCTCAGAGGGAAACCTGGGCACTGATCCTGACCAGAACACCATTGTACCTCGGGCAGATAGTGCTGTGCTGCGCTGTGCTGCACGTACAGCGTGGCCTTCAAACCCGCGCTGTGCTGCCCAGATCCCTTGGAAGCAGGACAACCTCAGCAGCATGTGGTCACACAAGAGCCTGGAGGCAGCTCCCACTCTCTACCGGACATTACACCTCCTGCGTGGCCTTGCCTCTACCTAACACAGCACCAAAAAGTTCTCACGCAAAAATCATTTCCATTTGACTGTAGAGGTGATCAATAGAGTTGTTTCCTTGTAAGACATTCCTATAGCAGCTGGAATGACCAAAACCGGGGACTGTCTGCTATGGTTGGGATCTGCATGGTTTGCTGCATTCAGGTTGAATGCTAATCCCCCTGGGGTTCCCATCAGTTAAAGGGACCTACGATTATCTGCATGATTCTTTCCTTATAATGTCAGTGCTAATCAATATGGGTTTAAAGATACCTCACCGAGTCTGAGTGCTGTTCTTAGTGGCATTGTGATGAACCAGTGCCTCCTGGTTCAGCACCCTTGGATGCAGCCTCTCCAGTCCCGTGGCCTGGGAAGAGTGCAGTTTGCTCAAGTAACCCCTGCCTTGACCCCCATCCATCCCAGGTCGTTCACCTTCAAAGGCTGCCTCAAAGCTCAAAGGCCTTGGAGACCTTGATGGTGGCAACTGAGGCAAAGGGGTCACAGACTATCTCAGATCTATCCACACCTGCTCTCACTAAATTCAGCAGTGGTCCTATGTTATCGCTTTTTCTTCTTTAACAGTTCCTGATGTACCAAAACTTCATCTTTGTGCCCTTGAATTCCTTTTGGAGTTCCAGTTGGGTTATGATATGGATCCTTACTGTGCTTGGAGGACGCTGTCCTGGAAGACACAGTATCCAGGCATACGGTTAAAATTCTTGGTCTTTGCATGGATTTTATCCTCAAGGAGCCGGTAAAGATCCCTGTGTGATCTGCTTTGTGCTCATGCAATGCCTGACGCTGGTGGGCAGAGAATGGATAGACCCTGTCACTCTCCTGGCATCTGAGGACTGATCGATCGTATCAGTCAATGGCACACGGGCACCAAGTCAAGCTCTCATCGATGCTGTCTGGGGCCTCTGTGACACACCTGCCCTAATGGGAATTGCTTTCCCGTAGGTCTCGTGCTGTCCCTGCCAGCCTCGGCACCTCGTGTAGCTCTGGGGGCCTGGGCTTGAGCATTAAATGCAGTAGCTGCCCTGAATTCTGTCAGGCAACGTGGGGATGAACATGGGACAAATGCCATTGTAGTCACTGGTGATCTAGTAAATCCAGCTGGTGAAAAGAGAGAGACCTCGCTGTCCCTATGGCAGATGACCGAAATAGTCCGTAGGATCACCTCTATAACCGGCCATGAGCGTGATGAGCAGGAAAAGATTATTTTGGCCTTTATAGGGCTGTCATTTCCCTGGGCCAAAGGAATTTCCACCACGCTCATGTATGATCCTTGAGATGTTGCCCTGTCTCTATGAACTTCTCCATTAGAGGCTGCAGTTACCTGTGTGCCTCTTGCATCTCCTCTGGCAACTCAGATGTGGCCAGGGTTTTGCATCTGAACACTTCCCTCCTGCCTTTCACCTCCATGAATTCCCAGGGGAGCTGAGAAAAGACTTCTCAAATGCAGGTGCTTATTTTATGCAGAGCTGAAGAGAGGCCAGAGGAATCCCACCTCCTGTGGGTCTGTGACAGGCACGGGAGGGAGCTGAGTCTCCTTCAAATGGCAGGAATAGAACTGCAGGGTGAGATGTCTCCATTGATTCAGCTGAATCTCTTCCCTCAGCAGGGGTAAAGGAGATCCCTGCCTGTCACTGCCTGGAGATCCTGTCTGATAATAAGACAAAAAAAGGTGATTTTTAGGTGTAACTTTGTCTCTGAAATCTTTTCTCTCTCCAGCTGAGAAAGAAAAACCTCAGGATGACTTCAGCCTGTTTGAGAGCAGGTTCCCCTGGAGCCCCAGGGACAGCTGGAGGGAGCCCAGAGGGGGCAGAGAAAGGGCTGCCTTGGGCTGCTCCCCTGCTGCTGATCTGGGCTGGGCTCCTGGGATGGAGGGAGCTGCTGGCAAGCGGGCAGCGCTGCAGAGAGACAGCTCTGCTCAGGAGCAGGGCTGGGGGTGCTGCCTGCAGGCAGGGAGGGGAGAGGAGCCAGGCAGAGAGAGGTTAAAGGCAGTGTGGGGTGGGAGGAGAGAGGAGAGCTCCCTTGGAGAAAAATCTTCAGAGCCCTTGACATGGTAAGTCTGTGGCTGAAGGACGGTGCAAGTGCCTGGAACGATCTCCTGAAGCTGGCCCACCCCACAGCCTGCAGCTTCCCTGCTGCACTGTCAGAGGGACAGGGCATGTTGGCTGCAGAGTGTGAAGCCGGGTGTGCAGCCAGGGTGCCCAGGGCTCTCGTTCTGAGCAGGGTCCCTGCATCCCAGCAGACTCTGTGCCATTCCAGGGACTTTGTCTCCTGCCAGGGTCAGCACTCAACCTGCCCAGGGAGCTCCCAACAGCAGCGCAGGGAGAAGTTGTGGGTGGAAGCAGCAGGTGGTGGCAGGAGAGGGTCCTTCTGGTTTCACGAGGGTGCTGTGTGGCTCAGATCTCCTCACAGCTCCTCAACCTCCCCAGGACATTTCTGAGGGCATTTTTCAAGGGCAAGGCAGGGATCACTACAAAGGTAAGGGGCTCTCCTGAGTCTGTGTTCTCAGTTTCTTACTGTTGGGGATTTGGGGAAGAAAAGGCAAAGGAGCTCTCATGCTTGAACAAGTCACTCAGCCTGCTGAGCTGTAAGTGAGAGTCCCCAGTAGGTCTGACAGCAGCCTCCGAAAGTGCCTCCAGCCACTCCTCTGCCTACGGACAGCACCAGCATCACTTTTGCTGGACCCAGCAGTGTTGGTCTGACCTGCCCTTTTCCACCTGCAAACAGGAACATGCATCCAGCCAGTGACCTGCAAGCAGTGTCTGTAGGGCCAAGGTGAGTGCACAGCAGTTGGGATGGGGTCTGTGAGCACTCACAGGGAAAAGACAAGGGGCAGGGGAACACCTCGCAGAAGAAAACTCTCCAGGCAGCAGGGATATGATCTGGGAATGAGAGGAAACTAAAACCAGGAATGTTGTGGGAGGGAGAATTCAGAAAACTCCCGATCCTCCCCTCCCATGCAGAGCCCTTCCTCTCAGCCAGCCCCCTTGCCTCCCCTCCCACCCACCAAAGCCTCTGCCCTCAGGGCTCCGGGGGTCCAAGCCATGAAGCAGCTCCTCTGCAGCCAGAGCTCCAGCAGAGCCGTGCTGCAGCTCTCCAGCCCCGTGCCCAGGGCCCTCTGCAGAGCACAGGGGCTGAGAGCAGCTGCCCGGCCATGTTGGGGTCTGGGAGGTGGCGTGCCCAGTTGGGGCAGGGGGACGCTGCCCTGAGTGCGCGGCTGCCTCTGCCCTGGCCTCTCTCAGCTGGACGCTCCCTGCATTTTCCCTTCTCTCTCTTATTTGCGTTGTCCTCTTGTTCTTGCTGTCAGTCTCTGTGGGGACGGGAGCTTCATCTGCAGAGTCACACACTGACCTTGGGTGTGCTCCCATGCAGGTGTGTCCGTGGGAACGAGTGTCCCAGCTGTCCTGTCACCTCCTAGGGTCTGGTCCATGCAGTCCGTGGAGCCGGAGTAGGAGCTGACTCTTCCTTGTTGAGATGCCGTCTCTAGGGCACTTGGCTGTCTCCTTGAGGTGTCCTTGCCCGCTTTGAGCTGCCCTCCAGGATGCAAACCTGTCGAGTAGAACCTCTGTTTTATCTGAATGCCATGTGGAGAACGGAAAGACTTCAGAGCTGTGGAAATACTGTTGGGTTGGTGAAATGAGGCAAGAGTGTCCTTGGATAGAAGTGGGGTGCTGGGACCTTGAGAAAGGGTGGGACATTGAGTGGTGTGCACTGGATCCCTCTGCTCCCAGCAGGGTCGAGTTCTTTTTCAGGATAACATGGGATTGTGAGTCCTCCTCCACCTGAGAAAGGTGCAAGCCCAGGGCAGCTGGGCACAAGGCGGAGGGACAGACCAGCTCCCCTCCCTCTGCACTAAGCACAGGCAATCCTCCTGCCTCACAGGGCTCTGCCGTTCCCTTCCAGTGCAGCAGGAGTGCTGAGGGTTTCTGGCATCCATGAAAACAGCTCAGAGGAAATGGGTGATCTGTAAAACCCCCCAGCCCGGACCTCTCTGACTGCCTTCTGCCCTCCTGCTTCCTTGGCATGGGGAGTGCAGGTGCTGACCAGCCCTTTTGCATTAGGAGTGGTTTCTGCTGACAAAGTCGAACCCCAGGACTGGTCTCTGCCCCCTCTGTTCCAGTGAATGCCCTGCTGCAGAGCAGGGCTGACTCCTTGGCTGCCAGCAGGCACAGGTCCTGCTCCTCATGAGACACCAACAAGAGCTCCAGACACAGAGCTGAAGGAAGAGCCTCTAGAAAGGTGTGTGGGTGTGTGTAGTGGGGAGAGGGGGTATGGGAACTGGCTTTCACGTTTTAGAAAGTCTCCCCTAACTTATTGTGTTTCTCTCCTTGAACAGTCCCCCACACGTGAGAGCAGCAAATGTCCAACGGCAGCTCCATCACCCAGTTCCTCCTCATGGCATTCACAGACACACGGGAGCTGCAGCTCTTGACCTTCGGGCTCTTCATGGGCATCTACCTGGCTGCCCTCCTGGGCAACGGACTCATCATCACCGCCGTAACCTGCGACCCCCACCTCCACACCCCCATGTACTTCTTCCTCCTCAACCTCTCTGTACTTGACCTGGGCTTCATCTCCACCACTCTCCCCAAAGCCATGGCCAATTCCCTGTGGGACACCCGGACCATCTCCTACGCAGGATGTGCTGCTCAGCAATTTTTCTTTCTGTTCTTGATCACAGCAGAGTATTGTCTCCTCACCGTCATGGCCTACGACCGCTACGTTGCCATCCGCAAATCCCTGCACTACGGGACCCTCCTGGACAGCAGAGCTTGTGTCCACATGGCAGCAGCTGCCTGGGGCAGTGGGTTTCTCAATGCTCTCCTGCACACTTCCAGTACATTTTCACTGCCCCTCTGCCAGGGAAACGCCCTAGACCAGTTCTTCTGTGAAGTTCCCCAGATCCTCAAGCTCTCCTGCTCACACTCAGGCTTCCTCAGGGAGGCTGGGCTTCTTGTGGTCAGTGCCTGTTTAGCATTTGGGTGTTTTGTGTTCATTGTGGTGTCCTACGTGCAGATCTTCAGGGCAGTGCTGAGGATCCCCTCGGAGCAGGGACGCCACAAAGCCTTTTCCACCTGCCTCCCTCACCTGGCCGTGGTCTCCCTTTTTGTCAGCACTGGCTTTTTTGCCTACCTAAAGCCCCCCTCCATCTCCTCCCCATCCCTGGATGTTGTGGTGTCATTTCTGTACTCAGTGATTCCTCCAGCAGTGAACGCCCTCATCTACAGCGTGAGGAACCAGGAGATCAAGGATGCCCTGAAGGAACGTTTTCAATCACTTGTCTGTCAGCAGCAATGAGCTGCCCATGGCTCTTCACAAGTTATTTCCCGTTCTCTCAGCAACCTCCTGTGCTCTGGGCATTTCACCCAGGAGAACTCTCTTTCCTCAGGTTTGTCTGAAGCCACTCCACTTCTCCAAAGGCAGGAACCCAGCTTGTCTGACCCAGAGGCCTTTGGATGTGTGTCTGGCATGATGGTACAGCTGGTCTGCTGTGCTGTATCTCTGCAATAAAAGGGCATTTCCTCAGTGCTCGTGTCTGGAGGTTGGAGGTCTTCTTCCAAAGCTGCAATTGGGGACAGGCTGAAGAAATACCCGCCCTGAGGCCGTGCTGCTGTGCTTGGGTTCTCCATGGGCTCACGGAGGAGTGTATGGGCTTGGATTCTTGTGCTGTGGAGAAGGGCTGGCCTAGAGGGGCTGCTGGCAGTGGGCTATAAGGATCTGTTGGGGAGAAGAGCAGCAGACAGGGAGATGCTGGCCTCCATCTCCTCATGCCATGGCTCACCCCGAACCTAGAGCTGAGGGGGACCCTCAACCGCCCTGTCTGTCCCCTAGAACCTTTTGTGCACTTCAGAGGGGCTGGGGCTGTGGGGGGAGTGTCCAGAGCTCTGCAGTACCCTGAGGTGGACAATTTTATGGGGCCAGCCCAGACTGGGTTGTTTGCCTGGACAGGGCAGGGAAAAGCTCAGGAGAGTTGGGGAGAACAGGGGAGGGCCTGAGGTGGACTGGAAAGAGCCCAGGAGAGGAAAATATCAGTGTAGAGCTAAGTGGTACGTGCTTAGGGTGGGGGCAGCCAGAGGGTGCTCCCAGGGCAGAGCCAGGTCTTGTGCTGAAGGAAGCAGGCAGCAATGGTGCAGAAGAGAGGGGCCCAGTCTCTGCCTTGGTCGCTGGAAACTTCAGGGAAGCTGCCCCAGCAGAGTTGTCCCACATCAGTCCCACACACCAGCCATTTCCATCTCTGGTCCTACAGCCCAGCTCCGAACAGGGACCTTTGCTGCATGGTAAACTCTGTCCTCTTCTGGGGCTCAGTGATACCCAAATCCCCTCTCATTATTAATAAAAAAGGGATCCAGTTTCCTACTGACACTCATTACACACCAAGTCCCACAGCTTTGCGTCCGTCAGTACATAACAGTTCATCTCTGCTACTCCTGCTTCCTCACACTTCTCCCTGCTTCAAGTGTGAGTCCTCTCCATGGGATCCCACTGTATTTGTGCTCAAGGCTATTTCTGGTTCAGTTCTTTCCGTCTTAATTTTCTCACTTGTTCTCACAGGAAATTTGTGGTTTGAAGGGACGTCTGGAAATCATTTAGTCCAACCCCCAGCTGAGGCAGGGGCAGCTGGAGCAGGTTGCTCAGGACCATGGCCTAGGTGGGTGAATGGAGACTCCACAAACTCACTGGGAAACTTGTTCCAGTGGTTGACCACCCTCACAGTCAAAAAGTGTTTCTTGGCTTCAGATGTAATTTCATGTGTTTAAGTGTGTGTCCATCACCCCCTGTCTTGTCATTGGGAACTCCTGAGAAAAGTTTGGCTCCCTGGTCTTCATGCCCTCCCATCAGGTATTCCTACACATTAATAAAATCCTTCAAAGCTTCCTTCTCCAGACTGAACAGTCCCATATCTCTCAGCCTTAACACCTACAAAAGCTGCTCCAGTCCCTTAAACCAGCTCTGTGGCCCTTTGCTGGACGTGCTTTAGTAGGTCAACAGCTTCCCTGCCCTGGGCAGCCCAGCACTGGACACAGCACTCCAGGTGTGTCCTCACCAGTGCTGAGCCGAGGGGAAGGGTCACCTCCCTCCACCTGCCAGCAACACCTTTCCTAATGCAGCCCAGGAGCTTTTGGCCTTTGCCACGAGGGTGCACTGTTGGCTTTAGGCTCAGCTTGTCCTCCAGGACCCCAAGATCCTGCTCTGCAGAGCTGTGTCTCCTTGCTTGGCCCCAGCAGGATGTCCGCTGTGTGGCTGGATCACAGGCTGTCCTCCCCCAGGGACATTCCAGCAGCATCAGCTGGTCCTTCTTGGAGATGGCCTTCACCTCTGGCACAGGCCCCACCGTGCTGCAGAGTCCCCTGGCACAGCCAACCCCTCTCCTGCCAGCGCTGCACAGCCCAGGCCTCTTTCTCTCTGCCCTCGGGCACTGCAGCTCTTGCTCTCGTGGTGGGAACCTCAGCCATCAGCACGCTGCCACCTGCCATCCCCTCCAGCGTGCCTCTGCTGGCAAGCAAAGCCTTTCCACACACGGCGTCCCATCTCTTGCCACCACGTTTCCATGTGACAAGCCCGCCCTTGGCCCTGGTGCCACGTCTGAGGTGCTGCAGCCCAAATGGGCCCCACAGCCCGGGGCACAGAGAGCAGGAGCCCGTGTGCCACCGCAGAGCTGTGACAGGAGTGGAAGAAGGGCTGAGGTGGGGAAGGACAGCTCCCACGGCTTTGGTGGTGGGGGGAGGTGCAGGGTCTTTAGGAGAGACTGACAGGGAAGGTGAGGAGCTGGGGATCCTCTGTTTGGTGTCAGGGCTTATTAGATGTCTGAGCTCTTTTATTGGACAGGAAAGAGTGTAGGTGAGAGCTCTGTGTGGGTCAAAGGAGAGCCCAGAAAGGAGGTCACTGTAATAGGACATATTTTATGGTTTGAGCCTGGCCAACAGCTAAACACCCAGAATCAATTGCTCACTCCCTCCTTACACCCCCAGCAGGATGGGGGAGAGAATCAGAAGTGACAAATCAGCAAAGCTCATGGGTCAAGACAAAGACAGCTTAAGAGGGGAAGCAAAAGCTGTGTGTGCAAACAAAGCAAGATGAAGAATTCATTCCCTACTTCCCACGGGCAGGCAGGGGTTTAGCCATTTCCAGGAAAGCAGGGCTTCATCACACGTATCAGTGCTGTGGGGAGACAAACAGCAGGATAACAAATGTCCTCTTTTCATCCTCCTTACCCTGAGATTTGTATATTTACCTTTCCAAAACCCTCCCCACAGGGACTGGTAGGTCACTCTGAGGTTTCCAAGGTTTTCCCTTCTGCAGCTGGAGCAAGGCCCTTTCCCTCACTTTCTCCTCCCAGGCAAGTGCTCCAGCCCCTCAGCATCTCCATGTCTCTCCACTGAACTCACTCCCAGTTATACACATCTTCTTCCCTGCTGTGCTGGGCTGTCTCTGGCCAATAGCCCAGCAGCCACCCAACTGCTCCCTCTCTCCTGCCCTTCCACAGTGGAGGCCAAATCATTCACACAGCAGTGTCCTGGTGCTCTAACAAGGGATGAGCATGGGGAGACATTCACTTCCCTCACCCTTTTGGCAAGGCTCCTCTTTCTACACTCCAGGACACTGCTGGCAGCCTTTGCCACCAGGTCGCACGGTGGGATCGCGCTTTGCCTTGTGTCCCCCCAGCACCACCAGGGCCTTTTCTGCAGAGCTCCTCCCCAGCCAGGCAGCTCCCAGGCCCTGCAGCTGCAGGGTGTTGGTCTGTCCTAGGTGCAGGATCTGCCCTTTGTCCTTCTTGTGGCTCATGAATGTCCTGACAGGACAGTCCTCCCGCCTGTCAGGTTGGCCCTCAATGGCATCCCTAGGGCACAGCAATGATCCTCTCCATTTAGTGCCATCGACCAATGTGATGAGAGTGGCCTCCTCTGGGTCATGGGCACACGGTGTTCAACTGCCCAGGGCACAGCAGGGTCCTCAGTGCTGCCCCACCATGCCTCCGTGTGTCCCCCCGGCCTCCAGGCAGGGTCTGACCCCTTCACCACTGCTCTTGCAGCCTTGATATGGGAAAGTAGAAAATATCTGAAAATATTCTTTTTGAAATATGTGATATGCTTTAGTCTCTGCAATATTAGCTAGCTAGCCTGGTCTTTGGTAAACAAGAGTGTAACCCCCTGCCCTTGGCAGGGCCTAAGTAAGGTCTTGATCACTCGAAGGCCTGCTTCATTGTTTTAGGTAAGATGGGGATGGGGGAGGAATTGTATTTGTGCAACAGACCGTGACCATGGAGGGGGATGTTGCCTTGAGCTGTGGTCATGGGGGAGATGCTGCCCAGCTGTGCCTGAACTGCGCACTCTGGAGGACGGGTGCAAAAGTACAATCATGATGAAGACTATCGAGGAACTCTTACTTCCTCCCCAAGACCACCAAAAGACCCCCGAAGGGGAACACTGCCCCTGAGCAAGGGGGAGGAGATCTAATTTACATCTGAAGCGGGACAGAGTGATAAATATGTAAATATGTAAGTTTTGTTACTTTAAATAGGACACAATTACTGCGGCTCGGGGTGCAGCATCCTTGGGGTACCTGACCCTTGCTGCACCCAGCGCTGCAGAGCTGTAATAAACAGACGTGCTTCACCATCAGCTTGGGTTGCAGAGTTCTTTTGCAGATCAGCCTCATCAACCAAGCAATGTTTTACCTGTCTGTTTCTCCCATCCCGACTGGAATGGCCTGACTTGGGTAGAAGAATATTGAGGGAGACCACGGCAAGGGTTGGGCTGAAGCTGAGGCACATGGCAGCCACTTTTTATCTCCTCATGCAGAACTGCAGGCTGTCAGGTTGGTGAGGCATGAGTGACCCTTGGAGAGTCCATGTTGACAGTCACTCTCTCGCAGGTGCTCAGAACTGTCACCCATGAGGACTCTCATTGATGTCACACTCCTCCCCAGCGTGAGCTTGTGCAGCCTGGGGTTCCCTGGGCTGCCCTTCTGGCCTCTTTCAAAGATGGGTGTTTGTCCTCTCTCACTAGAGGACTCTCCCAATCCCATGACCTTTCCAAAGGGATATTCCAAAGAAATATCCATCTTCCCCTGTAAATTCACTACCACTAATCTGCCTGTTATATGGTGTATTTAACTTCTTTAATCTTTCAGATATTTGCACCTGCCCAGGATCCAACGACCATTTCTGAAGTCACCTTTTCAGACAGAGACTGGCCAGGTAAAGGCACTTGCCATTGTTCTCCAGCTTCCTCCTCCCTTAATCTTTGTTCATTCAGATGCCTCTCACCTATGTTGCTGTTTTGAGTTTCAGGGAGTAAAATCTTACATATCTTTCAACAGTCTGATTGGCTATTTAGGCAACTCTTTCATTGTGTTTATAGCTCTCATTTTGTATCTACCTGCCTCAAAAATTTCTCAACAGATTATCTCTTGCAGAAAGTTCAACCTCATTAGAGACAGCTTGGACAGAGCATGTGCTTGCAGAGTGTGTTTTATTGTTCATGAAACTTCATCATGCCTCACTGTTCTCTGTTTGCACATCAGGAAAGTTCTTCTGTGCCCGTGTGCAGCCGGGTCTGTCAGGAGATCAGGCGGGAGATGATGCAATGGAGCTGTAACATCCAGCTGCAGAATGCAGGGGAGAAGGCTGATGTCACAAAAGTGATGCAGGTTCCAGGGGACAATGAGGAAAATGGTGGGGTTGGGGAGGTGAGGAGCAAGTTTGTCCATACAGTGTCTGACCTCAAAAAAATGATTTTCCGCTCAGTCCAGACCTCCTGAGGAGACCCTCGGGATCATTAGCACTTGGAGAATGCTGCTCCAAACCCTTCTCTGAAAGAAAAGGCAGAAGGTGTAACCCTTAAAATAAAAAATAAATTTATTAGATGCACTTTGAAATCTTCCTCCTGAACTACACTATGAAACAGCTCCAGTTATCTGTGCAAGTTTTGAAGAGTTAAAGAAAATGACAAGGTAAACAGCTCATTAGGGCATTTGGGGCTCATTCCATGACCCTCAGGTACTGAGAGAAGCCTGAAGAAACCTCTCCAGAAGTCAAAGTCAGAAGCAAAGCCCAGAAGTCCCTTGAAGCCCTGACTGGCCCCCCTGAGGGCCCTTACTGACAAAGCCTCCCCAGGGCCTCCTTAGAGCAGATCACTGGAGGCCATGCTTGCAGGCAGGCCAAGGCCCTGTGCAGGGGGCTGGAATGCTGAGAAAACCCTTTGCTTTGCTTTAGGAAGCAGAAAGGCCAAGCCCTGACCCTCAGGCCCTGCCAAGGCCCATCCTGACACCCTCCAAGTTCCATCTCACCAGCCTCGCTGGCAGAGGCAACTGCTCTAGTCAAGAGGACCAAAACCTCAGGCCTCTTGGACCTTTCAGCCTTGCTACAGCCCTTGGCCATCTCTCCTGCAGGCTGTCCTACCCTGCCCCAAACTTGCACCTCTTTCCCTTCAGGCTGTTCACACCCTGCTTGCTTTCCCACCCAGCTCTCACCCCACCATTTCTACACCTTCCCTTGTGTCTCTCCACTCTCGCTGGCCATTCCTTGAAACACAAAGCCATAGGCTGATACAGACGCCCTCTGGGGGACCTCTTGCACTGCAAGACTACCCTCTGTGAGACATTTCTTTTGTTCTCCCCTCCAGTCTAAACCTTCCAAGCTGCACTTTGTGGAGGTTTACTCCTCTTCCCACTACCAAGAAAATCTCCATCAGCTCTGAAACCACCCTTCAAGCAGGTGCACGCTGCTCCTGTAGTGCCCTGAGCCTCCACTTCAGCAGGCTAAAGAAGCCCAGAACCTTCATCCTCCCTGCACAGGCTCCAAACTCCAGCCTGGCAGATCTCCTCGGCAGGCTTTCCTTTTCCTCCCCATTCCTCCAGGCAAGGCAGCCCCAAAGCCAGACTCTGGTCATCCAGATGGGGCCACAGCAGTGCCGAGCCAAGGGGGATTACAGGTCCCTTGTCTGGGTGGCCACGCACCTCCTAACGTAGCCCCGTCTCTGCAGCCCCACCTGCAGCTGGCCTTCCACACGGTGAGCGTGTACCACCGGCTCCTCTGGCATCCCTCATAGTGCCCAGGCCCTTCTCCTCAGGGTCTTGGCTGTGCTGCCCAGCTGTATTTTCTGGTTTTGTGGGGCAGCATTGAGTGCCTTCTCCTTGTTGCCGTGACGCACGACCGCTGCACAGCCCTCTGTGACCCCCTGCACTATACCCTCACCATGAGCAGGGTTGTCTGCATCTGGCTGGTGGTGGGGTCGTGGCTGACTGTCTTACCAGTGCAAGTAGGACAGACCCACCAGGAGTTCACTTTGCCCTTCTGTGCATCTCGTCACCTTCACCACTTTTTCTGTGACCTCCCCCCTCTGCTGGCACTGGCCTGTGCAGACACTTTTTGGAACCAAGGGATGCTGTACACCATCATCCTGGCATTCGGAGTCCTTCCCTTCTCCTTCATAGTTGTGTCTTACGTTAAAATTACCAGGGAAACCATGAAAATACCGTTGGCTCTGGGCAGACACAAAGCCTTTTCCACCATCTCTGGGTGGTGACGCTCTGCTACGGCTTGGCCACAGTCGTCTACTTAAAGCAACCGTCAAGGGATTCTATAGGCACCAACAAATACCTTGCCCTGCTTTACACAGTTGGGACCCCCATGTTTAACCCTGTCATCTATAGCCTGAGGAATAAGGAAGTGAGAATTGCCTTGAAGAGACTCCTCTGGACAAAGTGATACTACAGAGTATGCAAAAGAGTCCCAAATAGTACCAGAACTCTCCCTGGGGTACGTGGTGGCCTGAATAAAGCACCCCATACTTGCTCCAACAAAACCGTGTGTCCAGCCTGGCTTTCATCTTCCTCAAGAAGGGGAAAGGTCTCCTGAGGCCCTCCCGTTATGCCATGCCCCACCATGACATCTTTGTCCTCCAGAGCATCTTCAGTGTCCCTCTATAGCTTAACGCCAGTAGCTACTTCAAGCTGTGCCTGACCAACCACACGTTAAAGGGAAATCATCAAAGGATGGTCAGTAGTCAATGGGGAACAGAGGGTGAAACAATCGATGAAGGAATGACTACCCTCAGGGCTGAGAAATTGCTTGATGGACCCCACAGACTATCTACGGTGTCCCTGCGTGGAATCAGCTGTAAAAAGTTAAAAGACATGAAAGTCATGTTCCCCTGCTATGGTCTCGTCCACGTAGTTGTCTAATGCTTTCTAACTTGACATAAAGAATAAAAAACTCCAATCACCAGGGGAAGAGTCCAGCACTGGAATAGACCTCTGGAGTTTGTGTTGGTTGTGCTTTAACCCCAGCCGGCAAGGTTTCCCGGGAGGGACTCTCCAGGATTCACCACAGCCACACACGCCCTTGGGGCAGTTGACCTTCTGGCACTCATGAGGGGAGGCAGCTCAGGAACACGTGTGTCTGCTAGAACCGAGGCTCCAAATTCTTCTTTGCAGTCGGGGGCTAAGGCTGGATCGAGCTGCACCGACACTCCTCTTGGAGAGGAAGTTTAGAAAGTGAGGGGGGCCTGTCTGGACCTCACGATTCAGCGGTGGGTCTTCCTGGACTCTTCTAAAACACAGGGAGGGATCTCCTTCACCCAGCCTGAGGGAAGGGATTCAGCTGTCTCAAGGGAGGCATCTCATCCTGGGTCTGTGGTCCCCAGGGCTAAAAGAGGAGTTAGCTCCATCCCATGCCCACCACAAACCCGCAGGAGGGGGGATCCCTCTTGCCTCCGTTCAGACGTGCACAAGATAGGCTCCTGCACGTGAGCTCCTTGTCTCAGCTCCCTTGCTCGTTACTGGAAATGGAGGGCAGGAGGAAGGTGCTCAGGCACAGACACTTGGTGACACATTTGGTGCCAGAGGTGACCAAGATGCATGCTGGTGACTGCAAGCTCTGATGGAGCAGTTCCTAGGCACAGGGCAGCATCTGGGGGCATCTTCTTAGAGGTTGGTGGGAAATTCCGTTGGCCAACTTAAAAGACAGAAGGTGCCCGTGGGTAGTACCACTGAACCTGTAACTATTCCCTATGTCCAGGGCATCCTCTAGAGGTATTCAGCTGATCAAACGGAGCCATGTGGCACAGGCAGAGCCAAGTCTCTCTCTTTCTCTTCTCCATCAGCTCTATTTTCTCTATGGCCTTCGAGTCTAACAGCAGTTGTCTCCTGTGCATCCCTTCATTGCCTGCCCTAATTCGGGGCAGCTGAACCTCAGTTTAATATCCAAATACAGGCCCATAGTGCTATGGGAGGCACCAGGGCTCCCCAGCACAACTGCAGGCACCTGATACGAACAGCACAGGTCCAGCCCAGGAACCCTGCCCCCATTCAGACTAGCTGAGTGACAGGCACCACCCAGGGCAGCTCAGAGTCAATGCCTTTGGGCCAGTGACTGAATCCCACCCCTGAAGTCACCTCAGGGGTGTCCTGTCTCTATCCGGTAAATGTCGGGCAGAGTGCGAGTACAAAGCTCATCGCAGCAGGGTCTTCACTCATGGACATTCCTTCTCCAACTCTGCTGGTTCTTCTCTCCTCCAGTGTGTAACCGTCCCCTCGATGATACAATCACGGATCAGGCGAATGGTTTTCACAGTGTGCCTGAGTCACAGCATGTCCACATCAAGGACATTTTCGACTTCATGTCTTCCTTCCTGAGGTCAGCTTCCCCTCCACCACAGGCCCTTGGGGCTGCAGAGACACAACAGACAACAAACCCCTCTCCTGTTCAGACTGCACAGCCCTGCTCTGTTTCTCTCTGGCCTTGAGGAGAGCAGGTTTTGCTCTCTTTGTGGGCACCTCCTTTCCTCTCCACACTGCCATCTACCATCCACTCCAGAACATTATGGTGTGAGGCAGAGAACTCATTTAAGTCCCCTTGCGGACTTGAATTACCTGGCATTCACTGGAAGGGGACCACAACAACATGCAAACAGTCTTGGAGGTCTCTGGAGGGGCTTGGGACACAGGTGTTTATAGCACAGCTGCCAGCTTGGTCAGCAAGGGTGACGCTCATCTGCATCTGCTGCTTTCAAAGAAGGAAGAGCTGGGCATGGGTGTGAAAACCTTTCCTGTCATGACCACGGAAGCATGGCGTCTCCAAACCTAAGCAGAAGGAGAATAGAAGAGTGCAGATGCTAGACCTCAGAGGAGCAGACTTTGACCAAGCCTTGTGAATTTTAGGGAAGGAGCCCATGTATGTGAGCAGCACAGAAGGGCAGCAATGCTCAGTCTAGCTGGTCTTCAAGGACAGTGTCTTTCAAGCACGAGAGAGTGCGCACCAAGAGTCAGGACAACAAGCAGAGCTGTCAGGTGAGAAGCTTGGGGGAACAGGAGAGTCACAGGGAAGCTACACAGAAAAAAAGGAAGCCTACAAGAGGTGGATGCAAGGATCGAAAAAAGGAGGAATGCAGAACTCCCTTTAGTTTTAGAAAAGCCAGAGCTCCTGTGAGGCTGACACTTGCAAGGCAATTCAAGGGCACAATGATGAGCTGTTACTGCTTCAGGAAGAGTTAAAGAAGAAATGCAGACAACGTGTGGCTGCTGCTGAATTTCCTCAGAGTAGGTGTAGAGAGGTCTGAGGCACTTTTGGCCTTTGTCTTCCCCAGCAAGGTCTTCCGGTTCTGTGTGTCTAAGAGGCAGAAGCCCAGAAACAATCCAACAGTGATGGAGATCAAGTCAAGGGTTACTTAGATAAGGTCAGCCCAACCCTTAGGAGCCCATTGGAGCAGACAGGACGAGTCCAAGGCTGTTGACAGACGAGGCCAGTGCCACAGCAGGGTTACTCTGGTCCAGTTGGAAGGTCTCCATGACTGGAGAAAGCAGGAAGTGAATCTCACACACGCCTTCTGAAGAGACCCAAGGGCTGAGCAGGGCAACTACAGGCTGCAGGGACAGAAGCCAGGAGCCATGTGGCTGGGCAGCAGCTCTGTGGAAATGGCCCTGGTGGTTCTTGATTATTATCAGGCAAAACACGAACCAGCAGCAAAGGTGGGCAACAGCCTCCTGGGCTGTACGAGCAGGAGTGCAGCCACAAGAAGGGGTTGTGCTCCTCTGCTCAGCACCTTTGACACCACACCCTGCACCACGACAGGGAGACAATGGCAAACAGGAACCAGTTCACTAAAGGGCCACAGAAGTGGCAATCCTCAAATTATCCTCTAAGTGCTTGGGTGATTTCACTATCTCCAACAACAACAACAAAACCAACAACAGTATTCGTCTGCCTAAACACCAATCTCTGCAGCGGAGCCATCTGCAACGGGGTAGCCCCTCTGGGTGATGGCAACGCAATCAACATTTGCCATCCACAGCGTGACACCCAATCCACAAGTCCCTCTCTGAAGCGGTTCAGATGAAGGGTGGCCTTGCAAAAGCCACCCTTTGTGTCACCAGGTGGCATGGACACTGCTGTTTCCCTCTCAGAGCGTGGCTGAGGCTGGATCCCCTTCTCAGGACAGACTCCCTGCCAGGAAACCACAGCCATGAGGGCAACTCACCTGGCTCCTACTGACACTTCACTCGGTATCAGTTGTGATTGATTTGGTACTTTTCTGGGACTGCTCCTGCACAGACGATCACAAACAGACAATCACTTCATAAGACATGGTCAAAAAGGCCCTGCTGTGTCCAAGAAAGCTCACCATGAGCTCTAGAGGCACCAAGGAAGATTCTAAAAAGCACCAGGAAGATCTAAAATGATCAAGGCCTCTTCTGAAGAGGAAATGGCCCTGAGCAGTATTTGTTGGTCATGTGTAGGTGTGGGAGAGAGGGTTGGCGGATGTCAGTGAGAAAAAAGGAGATTGCTGATGGCTTTATCAAATCCTTAAAAGGCTGTCCAGCAATAGAAAATAGGTAGAGGAGGAGGAGGAGGGTTTTACTGGAAACATAGCAGGAAGGAAGGCCCCTCCTGTGCATGTCAGGGATGATACAGATGTTTCCATCTTGCGTGCAGGCCATGGAGATGGGGAATGCCCACTGCTGGGGGTGGCTGGGTTTAGTCATTCTCATGAGCTGACCAGCACCCTTGGATGTAACACGTCCAGTCCCATGGACTAGAAAGGGTGTGGTTTGCTAAGGGACCCCTGGCTTGATCCCCATCTGCCACTGGTTGTTCTCCTCCAGAGTCCTGCCTCACAGCTCAAAGGCCTGTGAGACCTTGCTGGTGGTAACTGCGGCAAAGAGGACAGACTATCCCAGATCTATCTACATGTATTCTTACCTAATTTAGGAGTAGTCCTGTAGGATCTCTGTTTCTTTTTCAACTGTTCCTGATGTAGCAACAGCTCGTCTTGGTGCCCTTGAATTTCCTTTTGGGTTTCAACTGAGTTTTGATATGGGCCATTGCTGTGCCTGGGGGATGCTGTCTTTGAAGGCAAGATGTCTCCAGGCACACTGTTAAAACGCTTGGGCTCTTCCTTGGTTGCATGGTCAGGGGGTGAGTAAAGACCCCGCTGTGATGTGCTCTATGTTCACCCATCTTTATGTTAGATAGAAGAAGGGACAGACCTTGCCTCTTTGGTGGCATCTCTGATTGATGCCTCTGACTGATGGCAACCATCAATGGCACAAAACACCAAATTACACTCTCTGAGGTGCCATCAGGGGTGTCTCTCACATACCTTCCCTGAATGAAAATTGCTTTTCCTGTAGGACCTGTGACTCCTGTGCCAGCCCTGGCATCTCAGGTAGCTCTGTGGGCCTGGACTGGAACTTTGACTTGAGTAGCTGCTCTGAATCGTGTCACACAACGCGGGGCTGACCATGAGACAACTGCCAATGCAGTCAGTGAAGATCTAGTAAGTCCACCAGATGGAGAGGAGGAAGAGAGACACTGAGCTCTCCCTGTGGCACATGACTCCATCCCATCAGACGAACACCTCTACAGGCCACCCTGAACATCACAACAGGGACAGGTTCAGATGCCCTTTATTGGGGCATCAGCTGCCATTGCAGTTGGCCAAAGGAAAGTGCCAAGAGCCTGCAAGAAGAGGCCCCCAGATGTTGTCCTGTCCCTGTATCAGCCTGCACATATCTTCCATCTGTCTCTATTACCTGCCCATACCTTTGACCACCTCTGTCACCTCAAGTGTCACCAGAAATCTGCATCTGAACACCACCCTCCTGGCCTCCATCGCCATTCATTACCATGGGAGCTGAGACCAGGAGCTCCCATGCAGGTGCCTCTTTCATGCAGACCTGAAGAGAGGCCAGGGGAATCCACCTCCTGCAGATTTGTGGTGTGCGTGGGAGGGAGCTGAGTCCCCTTCCAGCCCCAGGGCTCCTCTCCCGGGATGAGATGCCTCAACCAATTCAGCTGAATCCCTTCCCTCAGCAGGGACACCCTGTGACTGTCTGCGTGTCCTGCCTAAGGATGGGGCAGGAAACAGCTGCCTAGGGAAGTGCTTGCTTCACTATCCTTGGAGGTACTTAAAAGGCATGGTTTGCTGGTGGACTTGCTAGTGGTATGTTAACGGTTGGACTTGATGATGTGAAGGTTCTTTTCCTACCTAAATGATGCTATGTTTCCATGAAAAGTTGGTATTTAGACCTAAGTCTGTCTCTCAGCAGGGCAATTACACCAGCAGAAAGAAGTATTTCTGCCCAGCTGAGGGAGGGAACCTCAGTGCTGACTTCAGCCTGTTTGAGAGCAGGTTCCCCTGGAGCCCCAGGGACACCTGGAGTGAGCCCAGAGGGGGCAGAGAAAGGGCTGCCTTGGGCTGCTCCCCTGCTGCTGAGCTGGGCTGGGCTCCTGGGATGGAGGGAGCTGCTGGCAAGCGGGCAGCGCTGCAGAGAGACAGCTCTGCCCAGGAGTAGGGCTGGGGGTGCTGCCTGCAGGCAACAAGAGGAGACCTGCAAGGCTGGGAGAGCTTAAAGGCAGTTGGGATTGGGAGGATGCTGAGAGCTGACGGGGGGAGGAACCTTCCCAGCCCTCTGTGTGGTAAGTCTCTGGGTGCAGGGCAATGCAGCTGCAGTTCCTGGAGGGCTCTGCTAAACCTGGTACATCTGACAGTTCCTGGGATCTGTCAGGAGGACTCTCTTAGTTTCTGTGCTCTAGAGGAGGAGGAGGTGCTGCAGAGCAGGGCTTCCCTGCTGCGCCATGAGAGGGACAGGGCCTGAGGCTGCCTTCTGCTGCGGATGGTGGTGGAGGTGTGCGTGTGGGTGTTTAGCCAGGGGTGCCCAAAGCTGTCCGTCCGAGCAGGGTCCCTGCCCCCCAGGGGCTGTGTGCTGGGGCAGGGACTCTGACACCTGCCAGGGTCAGCTCTCAGCCTGCCCGGGGAGCTCCCAGGGTGCTGCAGGGGAAGCTGGGGGTGGAAGGAGCCACCCCTTGCAGGGCAGGGTCCTGCTGTCAGGAGGGAGCTGTGTGGGTCAGGGCTGCTGACAGCTGCAGAGCAGTGCAAGACATTCCCAGGAGACTTTTCCAGAAGCACTGAAAGGCAGGGGCTACCTGAAAGGGAAGGACCCTGTTAGTCTTCTGCTCTGGGTGGGCGATGGGACTGAGAAATTTGTGCCTCAGTTGAGGAGGAGGCACTGAAATGCCACATCTGTTCCTCTTAGAGGTGCAGAAACCAGGCAGTATGAGAAACCAGCCCAGCGTGGCTGACAGACAGCACCAGCATGGCTCTGGCAGCCTCCTCAGGGCTGCTCGGAGGTTCCCATCAGAGCCTGCACCCAGGGAGCTGCCCCTGGGCAGGGCCCTGCTGCCGGGAGGGGTGTGCAGGGCAGAGCTGAGCCCCCAGCGGGTGGGATGGGCTGTGGGAGCAGGGGCAGGCAGGAGGGGTGGGGGCAGAGAAGCAGCTGCCGGCAGGATCAGCTCCAGGCAGCAGAGGCAGGGGCAGGGGCTGGGGGAAAGTGCAAAGAAGCCCTGGGGGAGGGCACGTGCGGGCAGCTCTCCCTTGGTCCTTCCCTGGAGGTGTCCTGTGGGTGCTGTCTGCTGGGCAAGGAGCTGCCCCTCTCCTTGGAGCATCTCCTCTGTGGGAGCCCCGACTGCCTGCTGTGCCTGTCCTGCTGGGCTTGCGAGCTGCCCCCAGAAAGGCCCAGCTCTCCTGTAGGATCCTGGGCAGTGCTGAGCCTTTCCGTGGGGGTCAGCGCTCCCCTCTCACGGTCCTTTGCTTCTCTCTGGGGGAGGTCGTGTTCTGCTCTCTCCATCACAACTCCATCTCTGGGCTGGGGCACACAAGAGTTCACAGAGCTGCCCTTTCCCACAGGGCTCCCCTGCTCCCGTACCAGTGCAGTCGTGTGGGGCTTTTTCAAGGGGAGTTGGCGCGTGAAGTCATCTTCAGGGCAGCACGAGCGAAAGCGCAGGGCAGGTGGGAAAGAGGCTGACGGACCCTGTGGCTCTCCTGCCTCTGCCCTAAGGCACAGAGAGCTCAGCCCTTTTGCCTCTCCCGTCTCAAGACTCTTCACATTATCAGCCATACAAATGAGGATTTCCACTGTGAAAAAAACCACTCCCCAGCTGTGATGGTGGAAAATGAAAATCAGACACAATTGTTATAAGGCCATGCTCAGCCTCTGCTCTGCAGCCCAGGCTCTGGAGAGTCATGAGTGCAGGGCCTGAAGTTTTCCATGACAGGTGGATTACATCTGACAGCCCTTGTGAACGTCGGAGCTGTCACAAACCAGCTCCATGTCTCCAGTGCAGAAGAGCAAAGCTGACTGCTCAGCAGCACACGGGCAGAGGTGCTGCTTCTCACCCCAGTCAGCCAGCACAAAGCAGAGGAAGGAAATGCATCTCAGTTGGGGGTGTTGTTGTGAAAAGTGGAGTGGCTACGCTCAGAGGAGTCTGTCCTAAATTTAATCTTTCCTTTCCTTTTTTGAGCAGTGATGCCACGTCAAGACACCGCAAATGTCCAACAGCAGCTCCATCACGCAGTTCCTCCTCCTGCCATTTGCAGACACGTGGGAGTTGCAGCTCTTGACCTTCTGGGTCTTCCTGGGCATCTACCTGGCTGCCCTCCTGGCCAACGGACTCATCATCACCACCATAGCCTTTGACCACCACCTTCACACCCCCATGTACTTCTTCCTCCTCAACCTCGCTGTTCTTGACCTGGGCTCCCTCTCCACCACTCTCCCCAAAGCCATGGCCAATGCCCTGTGGGACACCAGGGCCATCTCCTACTCAGGATGTGCTGCTCAGGTCTTTCTGTTAGTCTTGGTGATCTCATCAGAGTTTTCTGTTCTCACAGTCATGGCCTACGACCGCTACGTTGCCATCTGCAAACCCCTGCACTACGGGACCCTCCTGGGCAGCAGAGCTTGTGTCCACATGGCAGCAGCTGCCTGGGGCAGTGGGTTTCTCAATGCTCTGCTGCACACGGCCAATACATTTTCACTGCCCCTCTGCCAGGGCAATGCTCTGGACCAGTTCTTCTGTGAAATCCCCCAGATCCTCAAGCTCTCCTGCTCAGACACCTACCTCAGGGAGGCTGGGCTACTTGTGGTTGGTGTCTGTTTGCTCTGGGTTTGTTTTGTGTTCATTGTGGTGTCCTACATGCAGATCTTCAGGGCCGTGCTGAGGATCCCCTCGGAGCAGGGACGCCACAAAGCCTTTTCCACCTGCCTCCCTCACCTGGCCGTGGTCTCCCTGTTCATCAGCACTGCCGTGTTTGCTCACCTGAAGCCCCCCTCCATTTGCTTTCCATCCCTGGATCTGGTGGTGGCAGTTCTGTACTCGGTGGTGCCTCCAGCAGTGAACCCCCTCATCTACAGCATGAGGAACAATGAAATCAAAGATGCCCTATTGAAACTGATGACTGGATGCTTTTTCTGAAGCAATAAACTGCCCATCTTCTCCTGCATAGCATTTATACTGTAGCACATTGCCTGCCCAGCCTGTCTTTTGCACTTTTTATTGTTGGTGGTGTTTTAGTTATCTGTGATCATGTTGTCATCCTTTTTCTCATTTACTGGCTGGTTTTCTTTTCTGACTGAGTTGCTGTGTGAATGAAGACCGGAGTTCTCTGTGTGCTTAAATGAAATAAAGGGCCCTTCAGTGACTTTTTTCACCTGAAATCCTTCCCCGAAGGTCTTTTTAGAGTTGCAGGGACAGTTCCAGTGTGGAGAGGTTGAAGAGAAAAGAGTCCTGGCATGGCAGGACTGCCAGGGAGCACCAGCACTTGGTCTTTGCAGAGCTACTCTCTTTTCGCTTCCACGTTCTCCTCCTGAGCCCCTGTGGTGGTGTAAGGCCTGAGTGCTCTGGCAGCTTGGTCACAGAGCTGCCATGTGGCTCTCTGGGCAGCTCACAGCTTTCCTGAGCGTTTCTCAGAACCCCACTTAACACTAAACTTTGTGATCATGGTGAAGGCATTGAGCAGGGATGTGAGGATGTTGTAGAAAGTGGGGTTTGTCTGACTATCCCAGGAGGGCTGTTGTGAGCATCACATGGATCAGGATCAGAGTGTTGTTGAAAACAGTGACACTAGTGAGGGGAGACAAAGAGTTGGAGAGGCCTTCTGCCTGCCTGCGCTGGGCAGTAGATTTGCCCAAGGGTGGCAGCTCTGACGCACACCCAGGATGCCAGCACGGGCAGGACGGGGAGAGCTGGACCTAAAAAGCGGGTTATGGAAGCAAAGAGCCGGAGTGTCACAGTGTAACTGCAGGAGCCCTCCAGCAACGGGGTGAAATCACAGCAGCGGCCCGGTACCCCCAGGGCCACCAAACTGTATCAGGGACAAGAATGAAACGATTCCTGCAGATGACAGCAATGCCCCTCGCCAAGGTGGAGCTGCCTGCTGGAGACACACCTTCCAGCTCATGGGTCTTGCAGAGAGCAGTGGGTGGCACACAGCCCAGTGCTGCTGGCAGGGTTTGGCTCCCAGCAAGGACCACGCAGCGCATGCAAAAGGGGCGGGAAATGCTGTAACACCACTGTGAGCACAGATGGTGCTGTTCCCGCTCAGAAACCTGAGCAGCAGCCAGGACAGGGTGGGAGATCTGTAGCTGGTCTCCAGAGAGGACACATTCCCCAGGAAGAAGTCCACAGAGTGTTACGGCTACTGGTTGGCCACCACTTGCACAATGATGCTGGTCCTCCCAACCACAACCGAGGGCAAGTCATGAGAGAGGCAGAGGGACTGACGTGTAGCAGATCTCCAGGGTGGACAAGTTCCTCAGGAAGAAATATGTGGAGCAGTGGAGGTTTGAGTCCACAATTGTGATGAGTGCAATCCCACTATTCCCGGTGAGGACCACAAAGTAGATAACAAGGAATACTGGGAAGCGCAGACCCTGCAGGCTGGAGTGCTCAGAACATCCCAGAAGAATGAAGCCAGATCTAACAGTGTGATTCTCCAAGCCTTTTCTTTGGGGCATTTTCCCTAGAAACAGCAATCCAAACCACCAGCTCTCAAAGGATGCTGATGGCCTGTCCACCATCACCCACACTTCACGCCTAGGGAAAGACTACAAACACCAGCATCCACGGGATTGCAGGGTTAGGCAAGCTTGGCCAAGAGCTGCAGGAACGTTTGGAAATCTAACAGGGGTTGCTTGCTGCAGCACGGGTTCTAAAGAGAGGAAAGAACAGAATCCTTGAGCCTGAAAGACTGGGGTTTGTCACATGGAGAAAAGAAACTTGACTTTCTTTTTTAGAGGTGATTGTATTAAATGGACTACCTGGTGATTGATAGGTGAGAAAAAAGGAAGAAAATGGATAAATCTGAGGGCCTTAAAGAACAGTCTTGCTTACTTCCCTGTCCAGATCTTGCAAAAGCTGCATTTAATGAAAGAACATGAAGAAGGAACAGGGTGGAAAGGAGGAAAGGGATGCAAAGGGAGTAGACAAATCAAGGCAAGGCTAGGTAATCAAAACAAAACAAGGCGAGGCACGACTTGCTTCTTAGAGCTCAGTGAGAGAGGTTAATCCCAGCTCTCCTCACATGTAAGAGCGCATCCCCTGATGCTGTGTCCACACACAAAGGTCTGGGAGACTATCCTAGATGGGAACTGTTCATTTTTACATGGCGAAGGATGAATCCCATCAGGAGTGAAACAGGCTTCTGTCTGCCAGTGAATCCACCGACACTCATGCACCCATGGGACATTTTAACATGGCCAATAAGCAGCAGTTTGTGCAGAAATCACAAGTTTTCAGGGGGTTAAAAGGCATTTTTATGCAAGCAGTCAAACTGCTTCATGCTGTTTTCAGTCCTGCAGAGAAGGGAGTGATTAAAATTGGGTGATCTCCCTACGATACCCCATTTTCTTGAACAGGTCAGGCTTGTAGAACTGCCGAGTGAGCCCTGAATAATTCAGCATTCCTAAACTTGCTGCTCTGTCACTTGGATTTCTGACAGCTTACAAATCTAGCTCTCATCCCAACCCTGCAATGCTCCCAGTCCCCTGCAAGCCCTCGCAGGAGCAGAGCAATGCTCTTGCTGCCTGGGGCAACCGAGCCTTCCCTTTGCAGTTCCCACCTTCCCAGAGCGTAGAGACTTCTGGCCGGGCACACCTGAGGGATGGGAGCCACAAGCGAGTAGCACGGCAAGAGCAGGCTGTTTCTTGTGAAGGAGAGACTCAGATGAAAGATGTTTCAGAATCTCACTTTGACATGAGGAAGGAATATCCTCTTTGAGACAGAGGACTGAGGATGCTGACGGTGCCTCTCCAGCTATGGCCACCTCCCTTTGAGAAGCCTTCTTAAACTCTGGTGTATTAACAATGAGAACAGCAGCTCAGAAAACATGATAAAAGCATTCAGGTTGGCCAAGTGAAAAACACAGGGTGGTTTTTCTCAAGAGAAGGATCTGAGTTCACAACAACATGTGGTCCTAATAGTTTGATTCCTTTTCTGAGGTATTCCTGCCTCTTTCCTGTGAGTTTTGTCTGTCTCATAGAGGTGCCATGTAAAGTGTCCAAGATAAAACTGGGGTTTGTGTGAGGGAGAAGTCACCACGATTGGTTTCTAATGTACCTGCTCATTCACATAACTGTGCAGAAAAATAAAATAGTTTTATTTTCAGACAAACCTGGAGATACCCACGTTGGTTTTTTTTAAATTATGGTTTCAACTCAAAGCAACAATTTACCTGCAGATTCTCCACGATTTCCTGCTGGTTTGGAAATGCCCTCAAGCATAAAGACTATTCCTTTAAACTCTCCAGTGTCTCAGTGCTTCACAAGCTCACAGGTGGAGCACGGTTCAGGCCAGCCTTGCTCACGGAAAACTGCCAGAGTGACTTTCTCACGGGCAGAACTTTTCAGAGCTGAAGGAAACCCGTGCCAGGGAGCCCAGCCAAGCTGGACAGATGCCTGCACCTGCTTCTGCTGGAGTCTGTGCTGCAGCACTATCTCAGCATTTCAGGGCACAGCAAAGGGGATTTACCGTTGCCTGTTGTTATATATTTTCTCCCCTGTCCAGCCGAGGGGGTAAGAGTGATAGAGTGGCTTTGCTGGGCACTGGCATCCGGTCAGGCTCAAACCACCACACCCACGCAGAAGTCTGCCGATTCATAACTGCTACAGCTATGGCACACTCGATCAAAACTGCTGTTTTCTGGGGCCCCACAAGGGGATCCAAAAAGCCCTGTGGTGGGTTGACCTCGGCTGGTTGCCGGGTGCCCACCAAGCTGCTCTCTCACTCTCCCTCCTCAGGAGGACACAGTGAGAAAACAAAATGAAAAACCACCTGGTCTGAGATAAAGGCATTTTAATAGAAAGAAAACCATGAATGTAAAGGCCATGTACTTAAGCAAAACAACAAAAAAAAGAGAATATTTATCCTCTACTTCCCCTCCACAGGGGATGTGCAGCCACTTCCTGGGAAGCAGGGCCTCAGTGCACGTAGCAGTTGCTTTGGAAGACAAATGCCTTAAGAACGAATTCCTCCTCCTCCTTTACCCCCTTTCTCTTTGCCTTTATTGCTGAGCATGACCTCAGATGGCAGGAAACATCCCCTTGGTCACTTTGGGCCACTGCCCCAGCTGTGCCCCCTCCCAGCCTCTTGCCCACCCCCAGCTTACTGGCCCTTGGCGGGGGTTGGAGACCCAGCCTTGATGCTGTGCCAGCACCGCTCAGCCGCAGCCATCACATCTGTGCCTTGTCACCACCGTCTCCTCTGCACAACACTCGTGGACTGTGAAGAGGACAGTTAATGTCATCCCAGTGAGATCCAGTCCAAAAGCCTTTCCTGAGCTGAGGAGCAAAACCTGGGCACTTTATTCTGCGTCTGCTCTAATGAGTGGTGAGCAGGGGAAACAATCGCTTCCCTCAAATTTTGGCAAGGCTTCTCTTCGTAATTCCCAGGACACCTCCTCACCAGCAGGGCACACTGCTGGAAGAGCTTTGGCCTTCCATTCCCCAGAACCACCAGGGTCTTTAGCACAGGACTGTACCCTGACCAGACGGTCCCCACAACACTGTGCTGGCTATCCCAGGTGCCAGACCTCATGCCAGTTTTTGTGCATGTCATCAGCTTTCTGAGAAGACAGTCCTCCCACCTGCCAAAGTTTCTCCAAATGGATTCCCTAAGGCACCCCAAGCTGGTGTCCCTGACAAACACGATGAAGGTTGCATCCTCCAGGTCCCCTTGTAAAGGAGAACCATAGAAACTGCACCGGGCCCAGGAGAGATCCCCATGCTGCCTCACCTCCACTGCCCTCCAGGTAGGGTGTGATCCCTTCGCTACTAAATCTCAGTGCAGTCAGCCAACTGGTGTTTCACCCACCTATTTGTCTACCCATGCAGACTGTGATGTCCTAACTTGGATACAAGGGTACTGCAGCAGAGCGTGTCTAAAGTCTTGCCAAAGTTGAGATAAATGGCATCCACTTTTCTCCTCTTATTCACAAACACAGGTAACTTATCCTGAAGGCAGTCAGCCTGGTGAGGCATGATTGACCCTTGATTACATTACGTGCTGATCATTCTCAGTCACCACCTTCTTCCTTAGGTAGGCAGAAATGTCACTCAACGAGGATTCATTCAGGAACACTCTTCTCATCAAAGCGTGTGGGTCCCTGGCTTGGACTTGTGGCCTTTTTTAGAGATGGGTGCAACGTTCCCTTTCCTACACTTACCAGGGACCTCTCTGTCACCATGACTTTCCCAAGGGGACTGGGAACGACTTGGCTCTGAGAGCAAGGTGCATCTGAGTGCAGGGAAATCTCCACACCAGCACAGTCCCTGTGACAGCCCTCCCTGCCTCCTCCCCCACTAAGCTCCTCCATTTGGCATCCCACCATCGGTGCCCGGCCCTGCACAGCCTCAGTTGTGTCCCATGCCTGTGTTGGCAGAGAGTTGTGCTGTGGGGTCTGGAAGGTGTGGGCCAGAAGAGATACTGCACAGGGCTGGCCATGCCCTAATACAGGCACGGAGACCACCAGGAGGAAGGAGATGGCCACGCAGCACAGGTCCCTCCCCACGGCTGGATTTATGGCCAGAGATTGAAATGGCTGATGCACGGGGCTGCTTTGTCCCCACTGCATTGGCAAAGCTTTCCTGGGGTGTCCAAGGAAAATGGCACAGGCCAGCTCCCCTCTCTTGCACCTTTGATGCCTTGCTTCCTTCTCCACGAGACCTGGCTCTGCACCACAAGCCCACTAGAGCGTGTCCTCCCTCTGTATGGTCACCCAGCTCAGCTGACATTGGTGCTTTCCTCTCCTCAGCACTTCGCAGCCCAGCCCAGCCCCTCCTCAGCTCTCCACCCCACCCCTGCCCTCTCCCCAGCGCGGCAGAGCAGCCCAGTCTGGGCTGGCCCCACAGCAGTGCCCACCGCAGGGTGCTGCAGAGCTTTGGGCACTTGTCCCACAGCTGCAGCCTCTCTGAAGGGGTTCAAGATCCCCAACAGCCCCAGGGCTGAAGATGGTGCCATTGGCATGAGGAAGCAGGCGCCAGTCTCTCTCTGGCTCTCCTGCATCCATCCTGTAGGTGATCTCCCACCCCGACTGCCTTTGCCCCACTTTGCCTCCTTGCCAGCCCCGCTCCTGAGGGCAGCACCAAAACCTGAGCCCTGGGGCTCCTCAGCAGCTCACGCGTCTCTCCGGTCTTCTGTCCCTGTACCTGCTGCATCTCCACTGGCTCCCACAACATTGAAGAGTCCTTGTTTCTGGATACCTGCATTTAGTGGTTTACTCTGGAGGGTGTTTCACTGTCTGAGTCCTCATTCTCTGCTCCCCCCCACGGCATGTGGCAAGTCCCCATCCTCCCCTGGTCTCTCCAGATTCCTTTCCAGAGGGACGGACATCTGCCATTGCCCCTTTCATAGCTGTGGTACCTTCAAGAAGGTGACTGGGAGCTCATCTACGATCTCCACTGCTCCTGGACACCATGAGGAGATTTTTTCACTCAAGTTTTTGTGTTTAAAAGATCCCTGTGTTACTGTGAGGTTCTGCCCATGAGCACAGGGAGAAGAGAAGGAGAAAATATGCTTTTACCATCCAAATCTTTTGAGTTGTTCTTGGCGGCAGCTGTAGAAGGAGAGCTCAGGCTTCAAGCACTGAACTGAGGAGATCCCCTTTATTGCAGAGATGCTATTACAAGGGTCAGAGGTGACACAGTGTCTTTCCTTCTGCAAGGATCAGACACAACAAGTCAGTTCCCCAGGAGTAGAGGCATGAAACCAAGCAATGCCCTCTGAGTGTGATTCTCCAAGGGAAAAACCCCAGAGCTTGGCCTAAACTCTGGGCAAAACCGTGGGCACTCTGCAGAGAAGGAGGCAGATTATTGCTGATGGAATAAGTACCATTGGATCAGTTTCCACACTGCTTCCTTGAGCTCCTGGTTCCTCATGCTGTAGATGAGGGGGTTCACTGCTGGAGGAACCACCGAGTACAGAACTGCTATCACCAGGCCAAGAGCAGGGGAAGAGGTGGAGGGGGGCTTCAGGTAGGCAAACATGACAGTGCTGAGAAACAGGGAGACCACGGCCAGGTGAGGGAGGCAGGTGGAAAAGGCTTTGTGGCGTCCCTGCTCTGAGGGGATCCTCAGCACGGCCCTGAAGATCTGCATGTAGGACACCACAATGAACACAAAACAAACAAAGGCTAAACAGACACTGACCACAAGTACCCCAGCCTCCCTGAGGTAGGTGTCTGAGCAGGAGAGCTTGAGGATCTGGGGGATTTCACAGAAGAACTGGTCCACAGCATTGCCCTGGCAGAGGGGCAGTGAAAATGTATTGGCCGTGTGCAGCAGAGCATAGGGAAAAGCAGTGCCCCAGGCAGCTGCTGCCATGTGGACACAAGCTCTGCTGCCCAGGAGGGTCCCGTAGTGCAGGGGTTTGCAGATGGCAACGTAGCGGTCGTAGGCCATGACGGTGAGAAGACAAAACTCGGCTGTCATCAAAAAGACAAGGAGAAAAACCTGGGCAGCACATCCTGTGTAGGAGATGGCCCTGGTCCTCCAAAGGGCATTGGCCATGGCTTTGGGGAGAGTGGTGGAGAGGGAGCCCAGGTCTGGAGGGAGAGGTTGAAGAGGAAGAAGTACATGGGGGTGTGCAGGCGGTGGTCACAGGCTATGGCAGTGATGATGAGGCCGTTGCCCAGGAGGGCAGCCAGGTAGATGCCCAGGAAGATCCCAAAGGTCAAGAGCTGCAGCTCCCTTGTGTCTGCGAATGCCATGAGGATGACCTCTGTGATGGAGCTGCCATTGGACATTATTGACTGCAGGAATGGGAGACTGTTGAAAGAGGAGAAGACATTGACAGGTCAGGTCAGATTTCTCTGAGCCAGTCTTAAGCCATTTCTCACACATAACTGCCTCAAAGGCTTTTTTTGGGGGGGGGGGGGGGAACATCGATCAGTTCCTTTTTGTGAGGCCAGGATTGACGAGCAGGGGCTCTGCCCACAGGCTCCAGAGAAGTCAGACCTGTGCTATTGCAGCGGTGTCAAACAGCCCCTGCATTCGGTACGTGTTCCTGGCAATGGGTGCTTCACTTGAGTGAGAGGTATTTGCCTCACTGACCATGTGTCCTGTCCCTATTTATTGCAGTGCGATGGAGTCAGCACCCAGACCAGCTGTGTCTGAGAGGGAAGAGCCCAGGGAGGCACCCAGCCCTTCCAACTCTGCTGTAATGAAATCCTAAGTCTGCGTTGGAATCACTCACGGCCGACACAGAACCTTTCTCCCCCCCATTTTCCATCTCCAGGCTCTCTCCAGACATGATAAGAGCAGCGTGCCTGTGGGGGAGAATGGGGCTGTCACTAGGTTCCCATCCTCCCCTGCTGAAGTGCCCCTAGCACGGGGGGAGGGCACTTCAACCCCTTTACCCCAGGGAAATGCCCAGGTGCCTGAAAAACTCTGCCCAGTGTCTCCTGAAGGGAGAGTCAGCTTGTTTGTAAGTTCCACACGCTGCATTGCCCACAGCCTCCCAGGGCCCGTGTCTCAAAGTGGATTTGATATACCCCCACAACCCAGAGCTTCCATAAGAAAGAAAAAAAGCAGCAGGAAGAAGAAAAAAAAAAACATGAAGCAATACCCTGATGCTTCTGCAAATAGGGAAAAGGAAAGAAAGACAGCTGGCACTTAGGAAAACTTCCTCCTTACACAGCAGAGCACAGCACCTCCACGCTGGTGATATCCCAGGCTGGTTGCTCTCAGTCCCTTTTCTCTGCAGAAGGAAGAAGTTTATGTGTCAGGAGAGATGCACCTTTGCTCTACTGCAGCTCTGGCTGCAGAGGAAGCAGCACCTGCCCTGGACCCCCTTGCCTTGAGGGCAGAGGGTCTGCTGAGGGGGAGAGGTGACCAGGGAGGCTTGCTCAGAAGAAGCTCTCTGTGTTGGGTCAGGAGCTTTCTGAGTTCCCGCTGCCATGACATTTCTAGTTTTCTCTGCCCATGTCTCTGCTGCCTGGAGCTGTCCCTGTCAGGAGCTGTTTCTCTGTCTCCACATCTCCTCCCTGGCAGCACTCACACGCACCGTCCCACGCGCTGTGTACTCAGCTCAGCCTTGCAGACCCCTCCTGGCAGCAGAGCACTGCCCAGGGCCATCTCCGTAGCTGCAGGCTCTGATGGGAACATGAGTTCATTGCTGATGAGGCTGCAGAGGTGATGCTGAGGAGCTCAGTAAGTCAAAGGTGGTTTGTTTCTGATAACCTCAGATTTAGAAACCTCCAAGTGAAACACATCTGGAGTTCAGTGCCTCCTCCCAAACTGAGAGAATAATGTCCATGTCCAACACTTCCTCCACCCCAGAGGCCACTCAGAGTAGAAGACTGAAAGCACAAGCTCCTTCCCATTCAGGTAAACCCTGCCTTGATGTACTTCTTGAGAAGCTGCCTCTGCCAATGTCCGGGGGGGGGGGGGCCGATCTGGAGTTGTGAGAAGTCCTGAGCATCACAACACCCTTTGAACAGCAGAAGATCCCTGCCCTGCCCTGCTGGGGAACTGTCCTTCCACCCACGGCTTCTAACCACAACTCCATGAGGAGCTCCCCAGGCAGGTCAACTCCTGACTCTGGCTGGTGACAGAGTCCCTGCCCCAGGACACAGGCTCCTATGGTGAAGGGACCACGCTTAGAAGGACAGGCCTGGACATTGCTGGCTGCACACCCACCTTCACACCCCACAGCCATCCCCACCAGAAGGCAGCCATCATGCCCTGTCCCTCTCACACTGCAGGAGGGAAGCCCTGCTCTGCAGCCCGGCTTCCTCTTCTCCATCACAGACAGATCCCAGAGGTTGGACACATTCAGGAGATCCTGCAAGGAACCACCGACACATCACCCTGCACCCAGAGACTTACTGTGTCAGAGGCTGGGAAGAGTTCTCCTCCAGTGAGCTCTCAGCCATCCTCCCCCTCTCCCCTGCCTTCAACCTCTCTCTGCCCCGCTCCTTTCTCCTTGGTGCCCACAGGCAGCCCCCTCAGCCCTGCTGCGCTTGGCAGAGCAGCTGCTGCTGGGCAGAGCTGTCTCCCTGCAGCTCTGCCTGCTTGCTAGGAGCTCTCTCTGTCCCAGAAGCCCAGCCCAGATCAGCAGCAGAGCAACAGCCCAAGAACTTTTTAATGATCACTCTGGTAGTTTTGGTGCCAAGTCCTTCAAGCTCAGACAGTGAGAGGAAGTTGAGGAAACGTCTGGAGGAGTCAAAGTCAGATGCAAACTCCAAAGTTTCTTGGAGCACTAATGGGTTCCACTGAGGGATGTTACTGACAAAGCCTCCCTGAGGGCTGGTTAAAAATGAAAACTGGAGGCAGTGAGGACAGGTAGGCAAAGGCAAGGTGAAGGTGGCTCTGATGCTGAGTAACCCTTGCTGTGCTTCATCAAGCCAAAAGACCAAGCCCTGACTCCCCAGCCCCTGCAAGGCAGACCCTGTCCCTCAGCAATTCCTCAGGGTTCTTCCTGGGGCAGGGTGATGTGGGGATGTGCAGTGCCAAGGGCAGGGCCAGGGTCCTGTGCTTCTGGGTTTGTCCTGGGTGGGCTGAGGAGGCACTGAGGTGCTGGTGCCGTAAGGTTAAAGGGTAATCTGGCAGGCTTTGGGGGTTGAGACAACAGCCGTAGCCAAGGGGAGAAAGCCCTCGCTTCTCTTGGGGGCTTTTTGTCTTGCCAGAGCCCTTGAGTGTCTCCACCACAGGATGTCCTACAGTGTCCCACACCTGCGCTTGCCATTGCACTGTGCAGATCAGACTGTGCCCAGGAGAGGCCTGAGCAACGCCTGAGGGACATGTTCTCCCTTCCCAGAGGCTGGAGGTCAGGACCTGTAGCCTTCATGGAACACCCCCAGGTTTCCTCAACATCAGAGCGACCTTGACCTTGCCTTTGCCTGCCTGGGACGAAGGGAGCTCCTGGCAAGAGGGCAATGCTGCCAAGAGCTCTGGAGTGTCCCTCTCCTCCCACAATCCCAGAACCAAGGAGGCTGGAAGGCAGCCAGCTGCCGCCTTTTCTGGGCTTCCCCTTCATGCTTGGTTTTAGCCAGCAGCTCCTTTCTCAGCCATGCCAGCCTCCTGCCACCTTGATGTGACCTCCAGCATGTCAAGTTGGACCATTCTGGATCATGAAGAGAAGATCCTTGAGCATCAAACATCTCTCTGAACCAATCTTCTCTGCAGGGCTGTAGCTCCCTGGCAGTCTTTACGTAGGTCCCTCAGCAGGCCAAAATCTGCCTTCCAGAAGCTCTAATCTTTTGTTTCCTTCATTTTCTGAGGATTTTAAACCCAAACTTCTCACTCTGGACTTTTCCATTCCTCACCAGCTCTACCTTGTTTGTAAATGTTGCGCATTAACTCCAGCAAGATGTTAAGCACCACCCTGCAGCTTGCTCACCTCCCTCTTCCAACCTCATTCACAGAGTTGAAGAGCATGTTCAGTTGGTACATTGACCTGGTTATGTCCACTCCAAGGCTTATGCACCCCCACCCCCCCAGTCGATTCACTGAAGGGGCAGAATCAGAAACAGAGCAGGCCTTGATGCTGTGCAAACCACTAGAACATCACTTTGTTCTCAGCATTGGTTTTGCCACAAATTGTCTATTAAATATCTCTCAAATATCCAATAAATTGTCCATAAAGTATCCACTGAGTTCATGTTGTCCATGATTTGGGTTCCATTTGATATGGTGCTTTCTCAGGACAATAGTGATGTGTTGTCTGGAGTTTCTGAACAGGGAATCTAGCTCAGGTTGGGTCAGCTTTTTACGAGGTACATTTAGGAGGTATCACTGTAGAACTTCCTAAAATATGTAACTCAAATCATAGATTATTTCTGACCCAGGATAAATCTACTGTAGGTACATGTCATATTCCCCCATCATCCACCCAGTGGACCTGCGTCCTTGAGCAAAAGCAATCCCACAATCAGGTTGGCCATTTCCAACCCGTGCTGTCTTTCCCAGCCTGTTCCCTACATGCACTATAGGGATCTTATCTCCTTCTACAACAGGCAGGTTTTTGTCTGGGCAGGGCCAGGTTGGTCAGTCGAGCCTCTGGTATTAACTAGGCAGGTGGCTTCTGCCCAGGCTGCATCCCACCGCTTGTATTTCCCAGCCCCCTTTGCTCTCACTCTTGTCCTTAACAGTCCCTTCTCTCGGTCAATCATTCCGGAGGCTGGTGTGTGACAGGGGATGTGGCACACCCAATCATTGCCACGTTCCCTGGCCCAGGGGCTTCTGAGGGTGTTTCAGAAAGGAATCCTGCTGTCTGCCTCAGGTCTTTCTGGGGTGCCACAGCACTTGCTGTTCAAGGCCCAGGATGGTGTTTTGGGGGGTGGTTTGGGTCATGGGGCATGTTGCCATCCATCTGGTTGTCACTTCCACCACAGTAAGCACATGTCACTTGCCTTGGCAGGTTCGTGGCAGTGTGATATAACCCATCTGTGAGGCCTCTCTGGATTGATATCGCAGCACCATCCTTCACACCACAGAGGCTTTGCTCGCTTGGCTCACTTGACTATGGTGCGTGTGTCACACTCCTGAATAACACCTGCAATGGCTTCAGTGGTCAAGTCCACCCCTCCATCTCAAGCCCATCTGGACATTGAACTTCTCCCTAGATGTCCTGACCCTACAGGATTCCACCAAGTTATGTCTAGTGAACTGTTGTGTTCCCAGTCTAGGTCCACCTCAGCCACTTCCATTGTTGCACCTGGTCTACTTGCTTGTTGTGTTGATGTTCCTCAGGGATTTCTCTGTCACTTCCCTTGTCCCTGGTGAGTGACTCCAGCTGTTGAGCTTCCTCACCCTCTAACTCCTTACTGGTGCCCCACCATTCCAGCAGCGCAGCAGTCAGGCACCGCTCTGCTTGCCTGTCTGGCACTGGATATATTTCTGCTTTTTTCTAAGGTCTCTCAAGTTCAGTGACCTGGTAGTTTTGGTCTGGTTTTGCTGATTTTTCTCAATTCTTCCTTCTATTTCCATGTCAAGGAACAGCTTCATACTTCAAATTGTTCTCCTGCCTTACTAATAGATGGTACAGACCCATCCGTATTTGTGTGGCTTCTTTTTTACTGCTGGGGTGATTCCTCTAGTGAGTTGGGTCTTGGGTTCCTATCTCATCCCTGGTGGCCTCAGGTGTGGTTTGGGTTCCCATCCCAACCATGGTGTCATCCAGTGTCATGTCCATGTCACAACCATGGCATCCTCAGAGATGACTTGGGTCTGTATCTCAACCATGTCCTTCTGACAGCACTGAACCGATAGACACAGGCCAAGCCCCAGAACAGCCCTTGGAGCTGCTGGGTTTCACTGGGGTAGGCAAGGCACCCTTCTGTCAGGTAGTGTGTCCATGGAGCGGGATTACCTGCCTTTTCAGGCTTCAAAGAACAGGGTTTGGGAGGTGATAAGCACCCTAGGCACCTGCCCACACACCCTGACACCCAGGGACTGGCTGCCTCAGGGCATCTCTCAGGATCTCCTCACCAACAACTTGTCTCCTCTAATGCCACAATACCACACCAGATTGCACAGGCGTTAGGAAACAGGAACACTGTTACTGCGTAATTGCTGCATCATTGTCTCGAGACCCAAGGCTTATCATCTCCCCTTCCTGAGAAGAACAAGTGTTCAATCAAGATAAGGACACCTCTGTTCTCCCAAAAGTAACAGATGGATCCACGTTGAAGAGAAACACAAGTTGCTGATGCCCAATGACTTTGCAGAAGTCAATGATGGAAACATAGAATCATAGACTCATGTAATGGTTTGGGTTCCAAGGGAATTCAAATATCACCTAGTTCCAACTCTCCTGCCTTGGCAGAGACACCTCCCACTAGATAAGGTTGCTCAAGGCTCCATCCAACCTGGTCTTGGACACTTCCGGGATGGAGGTGAGGCTGACAGGTCTGTAATTACTCGAGTCCTCCTTCTTGCCCTTTTGAAGACTGGAGTGACATTTCTTTTCCTCAGGTACCTCTTCTGTTCTCCAGACTTACCAAAGATGATGGAGAGTGGTGTAGCAATGACTTCTGCCAGCTCCCTCAGCACCCGTGGGTGCATCCCATCAGGGCCCATGGATTTGTTTATGTCCAGCTTGCTTAACTGATCCCTAATCCACTCCCCATCAACCAAGGCAAACTCCTCCTTTCTCCTGACTTCCTCTGGGTCCTCAGGGGTCTGGGGCTCCTGAGGACAGTCTCCAGCAGCATAGCCAGAAGCAAAGAAGGCTTTCAATACCTCCACCTTCTTTGTATCCTCTGTCACCAGGGCATCTCCCTCATTCAACAGTGGGCCTGCATTGCCTCTGGTGTTAGTTTTGTCTGCAGTGTATTTGAAGAAGCCCTTTTTGTTGTCCTTGACCTCCCTTGCAAGGCTTAACTCCAAGGAGGCCTTAGCTTTCCAAGTTGCCTCCTTGCATCTTCTGACAACACTCTTACAGTCCTCCCAAGTGGCCATCCCCTCATTCAAAGATCTGTAGTCTCCCGTCTTCCACTTCAGTTTGCCCATTAGTTCCCTGTTTAACCATGTGGGTCTCCTGCGGTTCTCTTTCTTGATTTCCTACCCACTGGGATGCTCAGACCTTGAGCTTAGAAGAACTTGTCCTTGAATACAAACTAACTTTCCTGGGCCCCTATATCGTCTAGTACCCTATCCCATTGGATTTCACCTAGAAATTGCTTGAAAAGGCCAAAGTTGGCCCTGCTGAAGTCCAAGGATGTGATCTTGCTTGGTATTCTGTTCCTACCACACCAGATCCTGAACTCCACCATCTCATGGTTGCTGCAGCCAAGGCTGCCCTCGACCTTCACTGCTTCAACCAGACCCTGCTTGTTAGTGAGTAGGAGATCCAGCAGTGTTCGCCTCCTTGTTGGCTCATCCACCAATTGCATCAAGAAGTTATCATCGATGCACTGGAGGAACCTCCTGGACTGTGAATGGCTGGCTGTGTAGGCCTTCCAGCAAGTATCTGGGGAGTTAAAATCCCCCATGAGAAGCAGGGCCTGTGATTGTGAGGCTGCTGTCAGCTGCCTGTAGAAGGCCTCATCCACTTCCTCATCCTGGTCAGGTGGCCTGTAACAGACACCCACAACAGTATCTCCCATGCTAGCCTGCCCCTTCATTCTCACCCAAAAACTCAGCTCTCTCCTCATCCACCCCTGGCCACAACTCTGTACATTCTAGTTGCTCTCTCACGTAAAGAGCGACTCCACCACCTCGCCTTGTTGGCCTGTCTTTCGCTATAGCGGGAAAACCGCAGGAAAGCTCCTGAACACTGAGATCCGCTGCTGGCCAGTCCCGACTCGAAGCAGCTGAACTCAGTGACTGATGTTTAATATGTTCAAGTTTCTTCTTGAGAAAAATGTCATGACATTTTCTGTGTAACCAGAGTGTGGATTTCTGTATCTGCATTTCTCTTTGTAGGGACTGGAGCTGTTGCTGACAGTATATGTTTCCTGAAATCCTCGAGTGTGAGGCTTTAATGGCTGTGATTTTTTAAGACTACTCTAAACTATTAAACAGAGGTGGCTACTTCTTTGCAGTTTCTTCATGCATTTGTAAGGAAGAAATAGATCCCAGGAATCAGAAAACGTGGAGGAAAGGTCTGCCTTGTTCAGTGTCAGCTTGCTTCTGAAATCCCAGTTGCATGAAGGATTTGTCAGCTTTCTTTTGTAATAGTATTTATAATATTGAAACTCTGTGCGTGTTCCGACTGGTAGTAGAGCACATTTTTAGCCTTAGTTCTTGCATCCAGAAGGTGTCAAATTGAGGAGTCATAGAGGAGGTTACAGGCAGGGCCTTAATCATTCCTCACTCTGGAATTGTTCGTCCTAGAAAGGTGTCCACTTCTTGTGGAGTGTCTGTGTTTGTGGGGCGTGTAACAATGGTCAGCTCGTAACCTTTGGAGTGAATCACTGACATGTGACGCACAGCAATGAAGTAAAACATCCCTTGAGCTGCCTGAAGAACTTCTCTGGGGGAAAACTCACCCCCATGATTGCTCGGAAGAAGCTGCGGTTGGCTGGGGCAGACGTGGTAACCGGCTCCGTAAGGAAGTGTCAGTGTCAAAAGTGCAAGTGGAGCATTCCCCACCTCTGGTTTTTTGAGTGAGGTGCGTGTGAGTAAACTACACTCGCAGCTCAGACATGAAGGCTTTTATTGCCCGGAACAGGTTGCCGGAGGGCTGAAGTACTGCATGGGTCGCTTAGAGCCGCCAGACTCTCTGGAGTGCTCTGAGGTTCCGTTCTGGTGGGAAAATTGAGAATGTTTGGGTCAGTGCTGCCCCTGCTGTTCTTGCTTCACATTAAAACAGGACACTAAGCTAAATGGGTCGTGCTGGGTGACGTCATAGGTGGCTGCACAGGTGACAGGTGAAGAGCAGCCCCTGCCTTGTGCAGCTCCTCCTGCTGTCCCTGATGGCTCAGGAGCTGCTAGGGCAGGAGTGTGCAGCAGGCTTGTGCCGCTGCTGGGGATGTCAGTGATGGCTGAGGAGGAGACAGGACAGAAGCATGTCCTGGATCTCTTCCCGTTTCTGGCTAGCCCCTCTTGGCTGAGGAGCCAGGAGGTGCGGAGCAGGACCACGGCACGTGCAGCTGCTGGGGATGTCCCCTGTGCCTGAGCAGGAGATAGGGCAGAAGCAAGGTCCTGGCAGGTGGAGGTGCCTGTGATGGCACAGGGGGATGAGGAAATGGGAGGCCAGGAGGCAGCCCCTGGGTTTGCAGCTGCTGCTGAGGTCCCAGGTGCCTGGGGAGTTGGGAGAGCAAGAGCTTGGAGCTGGGTTGTGCAGGGGCTTGGGATGGCCATGGTGGCTGAGGAGGTGTGAGGCCAGGGGGCAGCTGGGTCTTTGCCAAAGCCATGGTGATCTTCCTCTGTTCCTGCATTACCACTACTCTGCCTGTCACACGCTGTATTTGATCTCTCTGCCTTTTCATGGATTTTCACCTGTCCTGATAAAATGATCATTTCTGAAGTCATCTTTTCAGATGCCAACTGCCCAGGCAAAGGCCTTGTCCATCATTCTCCATTTTTCTCCTTCCTTTACTCTTTGTTCATTCAGACACCTCTCACCTATGCAGCTGCTTTGAGCTTGAGGGACTAAAACAATTTCAGTAGTCTAGTTTTCTCTCGCCAGCTCTTTCATTAGGTTTATACCTACCTTTGTGTATCTATCGATCTAACACATTTCTCATAGGATTATCCCTTGTCGAAAGACGACCTCATTAGAGACACCTTGTACTTAGCACACAGTTGAGGAGTGTGTTTTATTGTTGATGAGATTTGGTCATGCTTTACTTTTCTTTGCTTGCCCATGGGAGAAGTCCTTCTGTGCCTGTGTGCAGGCAGTTCTCTAAGGAAAGCATGTGGGAGGTGGTGCAATGGAGATGTAACAGTTGTCTGCAGACTTGAGTGGAGAAGTGTGAGGTAAGACAGGATGTAAATCCCCGTCGAACAAACACAGCAATGAGGATGTAGAGGAGGTGAGGAGCAAAGCTGTCCATACAGTGTCAGACCTCAAGGGACTGCTGTTCCTAGCTGTCCAGACCTGCTGAGGAGACACTCTGCATGAATATCAATTAAAGAATCCTACTATCACCTCTTCTCTAAACTGAAAATTGAATAAAAATACACTTTTAAATTAATTTTAATAAGGTGCATTTTTCAATTTTCCTCTGTAACTACATTCTGAAAGAGCTACAATTAGCTATAGAAATCTCGAAGACTTGAAAAAATGAAAGGAAGAGAAATAGCTCCTTAGGGCTTTCTGTCTTTTAATGAGCCCCATGGGGTATTTGGCCTTAAGTAAAGGAATCTCAGCTACTGAGAAGAGACTGAGCAAACTGCTAAGTCGTTAAAGTCAGAAGCAAACCCCAAAGCCCCTTGTAGGACTGATTGGCCCCACTGAGGGCCACTGCTGACAAAGCCTCCCCAGGGACTCCTTAGAGCAGAGAACTGGAGGCTGTGCTTGCAGGTAGGCAAAGGCCCTGTGCAGGGGGCTGGAGTGCTGAGAAAACCCTGGCTTGGTTTCACCCAGCAGAAAGTCCAAACCCTGACCCTCAGGCCCTGGGCAGGCAGATCCTGCCCCTCATGGGGGGCTCAGGGCTCTTCCCGGGGGCAGTGGGGTGTGAGGGGGAGCAGTGCCAAAGGCAGGGAAACTGGACAAGCCCTCCCGCCTTCCCCAAGCAACGGGGAAGGAGAAATGGAAAGTTCTGCCTGGGAGGCCTTGGTGGCAGAGGCCACTGCCATAGCCAAGGGGCCCAAGGCCTTGCTCCTGTTGGGCCTTTGAGCCTTGCCAGAGCCCTCGGCCATCTCTGCTGCAGGCTGTCCTGCACTCTGCCACGCCTGCACCTCTTCCCTTGCAGGCTGCACACACCCATCGTGCTTTCCCACACAGCTCTGCCCTCAGCATTTCTAGACCTTTACAGATGTCTCTCCACCCTCACTGCCTGTTCCTTAAAACACAAAGCCACGGGCTGATCCTGACACCCTCTGGGGGACCTCTTGCACCACAAGGCTACCCTTTGAGGGAGAATTCTTTTTCCTCACATGCAGTCTGAACCTTCCAAGCGGCAATTTGTGGAGGTTTCCTTCTCTTCCCACTACCCAGAAAAGTTCCATCATCTCTGGAACCACCCTTCAAGCAGTTATTATAGAGCCCTGGGCGTCAACTCCATCAGCCTAAAGAAGCCCAGGTCCCTCAGCCCTCCACACAGGCCCCAAACCCCATCTTGGCAGATCCCATCTAGAGCCTCTCCAGCTCCTGCCCATTCCTCCACAATAGAGCGCCCCACATGGAGACACACTAGTCCAGATGTGGCCACAACAGTGTTCAGTCAAGGGCCATGATAACTGCTGTCTGGCTGGCCACGCTCCCCCTAATGCAGCCCTGTGTGCAGCAGGCCTTATTCATGGTCAGCATGTGCCACTGGCTAATGCAGCATCCCTCATCATGCCCAGGCTCCTCTCCTCAAGGTCACAGAATCACAGAATCACAGAACAGTGGGGGTTGGAAGAGCCCTCTGGAGGCCCTGGTCACACTCTTCTTCACACACCCCAGGATACCACTGGTCTTTTTTGCCACAAGGGCACGTCTGGCTCATGGTTAACTTGCTGTCTACTACAATTCCCAGGTCTTCCTCTGCAGAGCTGCTCTCCAGCAGGTCAACCCCCAGCCCCTACTGGTGCAGGGGGTTATTCCTCCCCATGTGCAGGACCCTACTCTTGCCGTTATTGAACCTCATGAAGTTCCTCCCTGCCCAGCTCTCCAGCCTGTCCAGGTCTCGCTGAATATCAGCACAGCCTTCTGGTGTGTCAGCCACTCCTCCCAGTTTAATATCAACAGCATGGTTTAGTTGTATATTTTAGCAAGTACTGCAGCAGATATCACCTAAATGAGAGTTTCAAAAATCTAGGCAAGTGCAACAATCATAGAATCGTGGAACTGTGTTTTTTGAGAACCTCCAGGGATGGTGACTCCACCACTTCCCTGGGCAGCCTGTTCCAGTGTTTGAGAACTCTTTCAGGAAAGAAATATTACCTCATGTCCATTCTAATCTTCCCCTGGTGCAACCTGAGGCCATTTCCTCTTGTCCTATGACTTGTTACTTGGGAGAAGAGACTGACCCCCACCTCACTACAACCTCCTCTCAGTTGTAGAGAGCGATGAGGTCTCCCCTCAGCCTCCTCTTCTCTGGACTAAACAATCCCAGTTCTCTCAGCTGCTCCTCACAAGACCTGTTCTCCAGACCCTTCGTCACCTTTGTTGCCCTTTTCTGGACACGCTCCAGCACCTCAGTGTCTTTCTTGGAGTGAGGGGCACAAAACTGCACACAGAAGTTGAGGCGCGGCCTCACCAGTGCTGAGTACAGGAACACAATCACCTCCCTGCTCCTGCTGGCCACACCATTGCTGATACGGACCGTGATGCTGTTGGCCTTCTTGGCCACCTGGGCACACTGCTGGCTCACGTTCAGCCGCCTGTCGAGCAGCACACCCAGGCTCTTTTCTGCCGGGCAGCTTTCCACCCACTCATCCCGAGCCTGTAGCAGTGTGTGGTGTTTTTGTGACCCAAGTACAGGACTCGGCTGCTGGCCTTGTTGAACCTCATACAATTGTCCTCAGCCCATCGATCCAGCCAATCCAGGTCCCTCTGTGGAGCCTCTCTACCCTCGAGTAGAACAACACTCCCACCCAATTTAATGTCATCAGCAAACTCACTGAGGGAGCACTCAATCCCCTCATCCAGATCGTCGATAAAGATGTTAAACAAGACTGGCCCCAACACTGAGCCCTGGGAGACATGGCTTGTGACCAGTCACCATCTGGATTGAACTCTGTTCACCATCACCCTGTGCTTGACCGTCCAGCCAGTAACCTCACCCAACCTGAGCTACTTGTCATGACCAGTAACTCCACACAACACACCTTTTCTGTCCTGTGTAACCACCATACCAAATGGAAAAGAAGATATTGACGAACTCAGTTGACACTTCACGGACAATTTCATGGACATTTGAGAGGGGTGGCCCACAGTTAAAGCAGTGATAGATGTCTGTAAACAGTATGATTGGAAGGGGGTGGTTGTATATGAAGGTCTTTTGGATAGTGTGGGACCTGAGTATGACAGAAATGGGATGGAATAACGGGTGGAGATTGGACTGGGCCTGGCTGGGCTGGACTTACTTCTCTTCATGAAAGCTCCTGTGGTGCTATGTCTCAGTCTTGTGACTAAAACCATGCTGAGAATACACGAATGTTCTAGCTGTTTCTGAAAAGTGTTTGAAAAGACTCAAGGCCGGCTCTGTTTCTGACTGTGCCACACCAGTGAATAAAGGGATGAGGGTGCAAGAGGTTGGGAAGAGAAACAAGAAGGCCGTTGACCGCAAATGGTCACCTTAACCCGCAAGTATTCTTGCTTTTACTGTCCTTTAGTCTTCCCCTGTCCCATAGAGGTTGATGAGGGATGTGAGCAAGCCGCAGGGTTGTGCCTAATTTCTTGCGGTTGTTAATCCACAATACATACAAAACAAGGAAGAGCTGGCTAGGAACGGAAATGTCAGGGGTGAGAAGGTAGAGTTGAGGAACCTGAGAAAATGGGAAGAAAGTAAAGAACAGGGCTTCTGGAGGGCCTGCTGAGGGACGTCCCTAGAAGAACCCACGGTCTACAGCCCTGAAGAGAAGACGAGTGCAAAGAGCTGTTTGATGCTCAAGGATCTCCTCTTCATGACCCAGAATCGTCCACCTTGACATGCTGGAAGTCACATAAAGGTGGCAGCAGGCTGGCATGGCTGAGAAAGGAGCTGCTGGATAAAACCAAGCATGAAGGGGAAGCCCAGAAAAGGTGGCAGCTGGCTGCCTTCCAGCCTCCTTGGTTCTGGGATTGTGGGAGGAGAGGGATACTCCAGAGCTCTTGGCAGCACTGCCCTCTTGCCAGGATCTCCCTTCCTCCCAAGCAGGCAAAGGCAAGGTGAAGGTCGCTCTGATGGTGAGGAAACCTGGGGGTGTTCCATGAAGGCTACAGGTCCTGACCTCCAGCCTCTGGGAAGGGAGAACAGGTCCCTCTCAGGCATTGCTCAGGCTTCTCCTGGGGACAGTCTGATCTCACGGTGCAATGGCAAGCGCAGGTGTGGGACACTGTAGGACTTCCTGTGGTGGAGATGCTCAAGGGCTCTGGCAAGACAAAAAGCCCCCAAGAGAGCCGAGGTCTTTCTCCCCTTGGCTAGGGCTGTTGTCTCAACCCCCAAGGCCTCTCAGATGACCCCTTCACCCTATGAAACCGGGACCTCAGTGCCTCCTCATCCCACCCAGGACAAACCCAGAAGCAGAGGACCTTGGCCCTGCCCTTGGCCCTGCACATCCCCACATCACCCTGCCCCAGGAAGAACCCTGAGGAACAGGTGAGGGACAGGGTCTGCCTTGCAGGGGCTGGGGAGTCAGGGCTTTCTTTTGGCTTGATGAAGCACAGCAAGGGTTACTCAGCATCAGAGCCACCTTCACCTTGCCTTTGCCTACCTGTCCTCACTGCCTCCAGTTTTCTTTTTTTACCAGCCCCCAGGGAGGCTTTGTCAGTAACATCCCCCAGTGGAACCCATTAGTGCTCCAAGAAACTTTACAGTTTGCATCTGACTTTGACTCCTCCAGAGGTTTCCTCAACTTCCCGTCAGTGTCCGAGTTTCACGGACTTCGCACCAAAACCATTAGAGAGATCATTAAAAAGTTGTTGGGCTGTTGCTGTGCTGCTGATCTGGACTGGGCTCCTGGGACAGAGAGAGCTCCTAGCAAGCAGGCAGAGCTGCAGGGAGACAGCTCTGCCCAGCAGCAGCTGCTCTGCAAAGCGCAGCAGGGCTGAGGGGGCTGCCTGTGGGCACCAAGGAGAAAGGAGCGGGGCAGAGAGAGGTTGAAGGCAGGGGCGAGGGGGAGGATGGGTGAGAGCTCACTGGAGGAGAACTCTTCCCAGCCTCTGACACAGTAAGTCTCTGGGTGCAGGGTGATGTGTCGGTGGTTCCTTGCAGGATCTGCTGAATGTGTCCAACCTCTGGGATCTGTCTGTGATGGAGAAGAGGAAGACGGGCTGCAGAGCAGGGCTTCCCTCCTGCAGTGTGAGAGGGACAGGGCATGACGGTTGCCTTCTCCTGGGCATGGCTGTGGGCTATGGACCTGGGCATGCAGCCTGCGGTGCCCAGAGCTGTCCTCCCAAACAGGTTGTCCTCACCCAGGGGGCTGTGACCTGGAACAGGGACTCTGTCATCAGCCAGGATCAGCCCTCAGCTTTCCCACTGAGCTCCTCATGGAGCTGTGGGGAGAAGCTGTGGGTGGAAGGGAGATTCCTAGCAGGGCAGGGCAAGGATCTTCTGCTGTTCAAAGGGTGCTGTGCTGCTCAGGACTTCTCACTGCTCCACATCACCCCCAGAACAATGGCAGAGGAAGCTTCTCAAGAAACACATCAAGGCAGGGCTTACCTGAATGGGATGGAACCTGTGCTTTCAGTCTTCTACTCTTAATCACCTCAGGGGTGGAATGAGGGTTTGGACATGGAAATTATTCTCTCCGTTTGGGAGAAGGCACTGAAACTCCAGATGTGTTTCACTTGGAGCATTCTAAATCTGGGAGTATCAAAAACAAACCACCTTTGGATTACAGGCCTTCCCAGCATCAACTCTCCATCCTCATCAGCAATGAACTCATGTTCCCATCAGAGCCTGGTGTCACGGAGGTGCCCCTGGGCAGTTCTTGGCTGCCAGGAGGTGTATGCAAGGCTGAGCTGCGTACACAGAGCATGGGATGGGGTCTGTGGGTGCTGCCGGGGAGGAGATGTGGGGACAGAGAAAGAGTTCCTGACAGGGACAGCTCCAGGCAGCAGAGACCTGGGCAGAGAAAACTAGAAATGTCATGGCAGTGGGAATTCAGAAAGCTCCTGATCCAATACAGAGAGGTGCTTCTGAGCAAGCCTCCCTAGTCAGCTCTGCCCCACAGCAGACCCTCTGCCCTCAAGCTGAGGGGGGTCCAGGGCAGATGCTGTCTCTTCTGCAGCAAGAGCTGCAGTAGAGCAAAAGTGCATCTCTCCTGACACATAAACCTCTTCCTTCTGCAGAGAAAAGGGACTGAGAGCAACCGGCCTGGGATATCACCAAAGTGGAGGTGCTGTGCTCTGCTGTGTAAGGAGGAAGTTTTCCCATGTGCCAGCTGTCTTTCTTTCCTTTTCCCCATTTGCAGAAGGATCAGGGTATTGCTTCGTGTTTTTCTTCTTTGTGCTGCTGTTTTTTCTTGCCTATGGAAGCTCTGGGTTGTGGGGATATCTCAGATGCACTTTGAGATACTGGCCCTGGGAGGCTGTGGGCAACGCAGCGTGTGGAAATTACAAACAAGCTGACTCTCCCTTCAGGAGATGCTGGGCAGAGTTTTTCAGGCACCTGAGCATCTCCCGGGGGTAAAGAGGTTGAAGTGCCCTTCTCCCGTGCTGGGGGCACTTCAGCAGGGGAGGATGGGAACCTAGTGACAGCCCCATTCTCCTTGACAGGCATGCTGCTGGTATCATGTCTGGAGAGAGCCTGGAGATGGAAAATGGCTGTGAGAAATGTTCTGTGTTGGCCGTGAGTGATTCCTTTGCAGACTTTGCTGTTCAGGAGAGCAGAGTTGGAAGGGCTGGGTCCCTCCCTGGGCTCTTCCCTCTCAGATACAGCTGGTCTGGGTGCTGACTCCATCGCACTGCAATAAATAGGGACAATTGTCACATGGTCACTGAGGCAAATACCTCTCACTGAACTGAAGGCACCCATTACCAGGAACACCTACCGAATGCAGGGGCTGTTTGACACCACTGCAATAGCACAGGTCTGACTTCTCTGGAGCCCATGGGCAGAGCCCCTGCTCATCAATGCTGACCTCACAAAAAGGAAATGACTGAATTTACCCTTAAAAAAGAAGCCATTATGGGGGTTATCAGAAAGAAATTGCATAAGACTGGCTCAGAGAAATCTGTCCTCACTTGTCAATGTCTTCTCCTCTTTCAACAGTCTCCTATTCCTGCAGTGAGATAATGTCCAACAGCAGCTCCATCACCCAGTTCCTCCTCCTGCCGTTTGCAGACACACGGGAGCTGCAGCTTTTAACCTTCGTGCTCTTCCTGGGCATCTACCTGGCTGCCCTCCTGGGCAATGGACTCATCATCACTGCCGTAGCCTGCGACCACCGCCTTCACACCCCAATGTACTTCTTCCTCCTCAACCTCTCCCTCCTTGATTTGGGCTCCCTCTCCACCACTCTCCCCAAAACCATGGCCAATGCCCTCTGGAACACCAGGGCCATCTCCTACGCAGGATGTGTTGCACAGTTTTTTCTCTTTGTCTTCTTGATCACAGCAGAGTTTTGTCTTCTCACCGTCATGGCCTACGACCGCTATGTTGCCATCTGCAAACCCCTGCACTACGGGACCCTCCTGGGCAGCAGAGCTTGTGTCCACATGGCAGCAGCTGCCTGGGGCAGTGGGTTTCTCAATGCTCTCCTGCACACGGCCAGTACATTTTCACTGCCCCTCTGCCAAGGCAATGCTGTGGACCAGTTCTTCTGTGAAATCCCTCAGATCCTCAAGCTCTCCTGCTCACACTCCGACTTCAAGGAAGTTGTAGTCCTTGTGGTCAGTGTCTGTTTAGGCTTTGGTTGTTTTGTGTTCATTGTGGTGTCCTACGTGCAGATCTTCAGGGCCGTGCTGAGGATCCCCTCGGAGCAGGGACGCCACAAAGCCTTTTCCACCTGCCTCCCTCACCTGGCCGTGGTCTCCCTCTTTGTCAGCACTGGCATGTTTGCTGACCTGAAGCCCCCCTCCATCTCCTCCCCACTCCTGAACTTTCTGCTGGCAGTTCTGTACTCGGTGGTTCCTCCAGCAGTGAACCCCCTCATCTACAGCATGAGGAACCAGGAGCTCAAGGACGCCCTGAGGAAACTGATGACTGGTTGCTTTTCAGAAGCAGTAGTGAACTGCCCATCTTCCCCTGCATATCACTAGTAATGGAACTCATTACTGGCATGGCCTGTAGGTTTGGGAGGTTGACTTGTTTTCTTTAGTTTTAGCTGTTCTTGGTTCTGTTAAGGCTGTCCACAAACCCTCTCCTTATTCTTCATCCTACTTCTATATCAGTATCTGCCTGCCTTGTGTGCCCCAATGGATTTGTATAAATAAGGAGCTGTGCTCTCCGTGTGTTTAATCCAAATAAAGGACCCTGCACCGACTTGTTTGTCTGAGTTCCTTTCTCCAAGATCTTCTGTGGAGCTTTAGGGCCAGGGGCTGTGTGCTGAGGTGGAGGGGGCAGTAGCCACCCTGAGCTGGGTCTGCCTCTCAGCCTCACCAGCATGGCCCTGGCCACCACAGCCCACTTGCTCTGCAGAGCAGCACCACCAGTTCAGGGTCTGTGGGGAGCCTGGGGAGGGGGTGCAGGAATGGCCGTCCAGGTCAGCAGAGATGAGCTCTGTAGGGAAAAGTCTCTGTGGGGAGATGGGTTGTCCCGGGAGAAGAGCAGGGCACCGTGTGTGTGTGCAGGGGGGACATGGAAAGAGAAACCCTTTGGTGTGGGTGGCAGCTCGGGTCAGGCTGCCCTTTCCCTGGGGCAAAAGGACCTTCCTGAGGATCCCCTAGGCCAGTTGTCTCTTGCTGTCCTGGGGAGGAAGTTTAGCACGTGGGTCTGCAAGGTGCCTGAGGTGGGGATCTCCTCAGCATGCCGGCTGGATGAATGTTCTCAGTGGCCTGTTTCTTGCTCTGGGACATGAAGGACATGCAGAGGAGTGTCTGGTCTGAACCTGTGCTCCCTGGACACCCCAGGGGTGCTGCCCCAGGGCCATCCTCACAGAGCAGCCAGTAACAACCACCATGTCCAGCACTGGCCTCTCACCCCAGCTCGCAGGGATTGCTTGTCCCTCCACAGAGGGACACCAAAGGACTAGGTCAGGAGTCCATGTTTGCATTGTACAGAGCAGACGTAAGCATGCACATTGTGTGCGTGTGGGGAGGTGATCCTGAGCAAGCACAAGGGCCATCAGCTCTTAGGGGTGCCATGAAGGCCTGTGAGACAGACAGTGCCTTGAGGTCACTTCCCGTTGAGCGTAACATCCCCTGGGAAACACCTGAATGCAGCCCTGGGATGGGCTTCCTTGAACCAAGATCAGAAGCAGCGCCCTGGCTTGTGAAGGTGCTTTTGAGGCAACTGCTGTCTGAGTATGGGATAGTGGATGAAAGGCCATGTGGCTTGTAGAGGTGCTTGTGTTGTCCTATTTCCATGGAGATGTGAGTGGGCGGGAGGAGGCAGCTGGGTTGTGCAGGTGCTTGTGATGTCACTTGTGGCTGAGGAGCTCTTAAGGTCCCTTCAGTTCTCAACAAGCTGCTTGTGATGTCACATGATCCCAAGCAGGGTAGAGGGCCAGAGGTGTCCCCTGGGTATATCCGAGATTTGAGACTTGAACAGTGAGTGTCACCGACTGTGCTGCAGGTGCCTGTGAGAACTTGTTTCCCAGAGGCTCCCTCTATACTCAATGGAGACAAGAGAAAACACTAGAGGTTGGGTCCTCCCAGCCTATAACTGGCATCCAAAAGAAAGCTTACAAATCTCTTCCAGACACCCTTGCTCTGCGTTTCGGTCAGGACATTTGAGGGTAATAGCAATGAGCAGCTGTTTGGAAACAACTGCATTTGAGTGCAGACGGATGTCAGATGAGACTGTGTGGAACCACAGAAAATTTCAGTCACTATTTAGAGTACTAAGGAAGACAAGTCAGACTTGGTCCTTATTCCCCCTTCCCACCCCTGTCCTCTCCTGAAGAAACAGAGAACAAGAAGCCATGGAAGAAAGTGGGGGATTACAGAAGAGATACTTGATATTACTTATTTTAAAATCAGCAGATTCTCAGTGATTCCTAGTCCAAAAAGGCAAGTATGGAAAAATAGAAAGAACAGCTTTTAACATACAGATTTGGTTTGATTTCATTTGTTTTGCTTTTTTAGTATTCGTGCAATAGAAGAGGAGAGTTTGGCACATAGGTGTGACAGAGGTTTGCAATAGGTCTGAGTGAATGAATTTGTGATTACCCAGGAATGGGATGAAATAGCTAACGGCCTCTTTAAAATGTGTTCTGGAGAAAGAAATCCTTTGTGAGTGTTTGGAAAGGGTAGAAAAGAGACAACAAATTCTGTGAGGACTCCCACTGAAATGAGAAACAGAAAAATTCAGGTGGGAGAAATGCTTGAAGGACTGTCTCTGTCTGTGTCATATAGCAAGACTGCAAGAAAGGAAAGCAGCACAGAAGGAAGGACAGAACTATTCACCCAGATGGTAAAATTTTCACAGTTGGTTTTTGTCAGGTTCCTGTCTCATCAGGATGAACTGAAATTGAGCATGGGAGCAGAAAATGAAAGTGCAGTTACTGAGTTCATCCTAGAGGGTTTCTCAGGGCTTGATCAAAGACTACAGCTATTTCTCTCTCTGGTCCTTCTGCTCGTCTACCTGACAACAGTGATGGGGAATGTGACCATCATTTTCCTGGTGTGTATGGATCACCGCCTGCAAACCCCCATGTACTTTTTCATCAGCAACCTGTCCTTCCTGGAGATCTGGTTTACATCCTCCACAAGCATCAAACTCGTTGTGATCCTGGCTTCTGGGAGGAGAAGAATCTCCCTAAGCAGCTGCTTTGCCCAATCCTATTTCTATTTTGCCCTGGGCTGCACAGAGTTGGCTCTTCTTGTTGTCATGTCCTTTGACCGCTATGTTGCCATCTGCCAGCCTTTGTGTTACGCTGCCATCATGAAGCCTGAGCTCTGCATCCGCCTGGTTGTTGCTGCTTGGGTCACAGGCATCACACTCATGAGTTACCGTCTGGTCCTCCTCCACACACTGACTTTCTGTGGCTCCAACAAGATCCACCATTTTTTTGGTGACAACTCCCCCTTATTCAAATTGTCCTGCTCTGACACCAGCCTGCTTTGGAAACTAGACTCTTTTTTATTGCCATTCGTCGTACTGGGTTCCTTAGGTTTAACTCTGGCATTTTACATGGGCATCCTTCTCTGTATTCTACACCTTCCAGCAGCCTCTGGGAGGAAAAAAGCTTTTACTACATGTTCTTCCCATCTCACCACCTTGGCCATTGTATATGGGAGCTGCATTGCTCTCTACGTGTGTCCTTCAGAAGATGTTTCCTTGGAGACAAACAGAATTGTAGCTTTGCTGAACACTGTCCTGTACCCATTCTTAAATCCATTCGTCTACAGCCTTAGAAACAAGGCTGTGATGCTGGCCCTGAACAAAGCCATTGCCCGTGCAACAGTACAGCTTTTCCCCTTGTCATGATGCCTTTCTGGACAGTGATTCCAATGACCTGCTGTCATCTCTTAAATGATACCAGTGCGTATGTATGTGACCTCCAAACACAGATGCCTCAGGAGGCTGATGCTCTTGTGGGATTCTGTTGGGTCAAGGTGTAAGAAGCTCATCTGCCCAGCCAAAGAAGGCACTACCAATGGCAGGAGGAGTGACTCAGTTAATGCCCTGCTCCAGCTCTCCCAGACCCATCCCAGGAGAGCCACCAGCTCATCATGAGCCCTTCTCTGCAAACTAAGAGTACAGAGGCACAGAGGCAGGTGGGAACCCAAATTACAGGCTCCTGAGGCATGAACAAGTTGTACCAGCTCCTTCCAGGGCTGCCCTGGGAGAGTATTCAGCCCTGTTGTCCAGGTGTGAAACCCATCAAGACGAGTCATTGAGAGCAGCTTTCTGGCTCACCACTTGGATTAAGGAGACTGTTGCCTGGAGGTGCAGGACACTTTATGGGATGTAGGGCAGGAGCATTTTCGGATTGCACAGGACTTACTCCGGGAAGTTTAGGGGAGGACCCTGGCCAGTGCAATCTGTTCTGTCTTCTCATGAAACTTTATTTCCAACTCTTTCCTGGGTGAGTCAATCTCTCCTCTGCGTGAACCTGTGAGCACAGGGGTGTGAGTGCAGCAACTGGTGCAGGACCAGGGGGTCAGACAGCCCTTGTGTCATTAGTGCCAGCAACTGAGAGACTGGAGTGACTGGACTTTAGAGTTTGTGTATGTGTGTGTGTGTGAGAGAGAGAGAGAGAGATGAAGGTGGTCTGTACCAGCATCTGGAGCGGGATTGAGGCCTCAGGGACTCCTATGTCCCGGTGCCTGCAACTGGGGAGGCTGGTATCCAGGGGCAGCTACTGAGGAGACCCAGTGTCTGAGCCCAAGTGCTGGAGGGAGCCACCCTGCACAGGGATATCTATAGAATAGAATAATTCCATCAGGAGGGGCCTACAACCATCATCTAGTCCAACTGCCTGACCACCTCACATCTCACCAAAAGATAAATGGTATTCTGCAGGGCATTGTCCAAATGCCTCTTAAACACTGACAGGCTTGGGGTGTTGACCTCCTCTCTAGGAAGCCTGTTGAAGGGTTTGACCACCCTCTTGGTAAAGAAATGCTTCCTAATGTCCAGTCTAAACCTCTCCTGGTGCAGCTTTGAACCATTCCCACGTGCCCTGTCACAGGATACCAGGGAGGAATGCTCAGCACCTCCCTCTCCACGTCCCCTCCTCAGGAAGCTGTAGAGAGCAATGAGGTCACTCCTCAGCCTCTTTTTCTCCAAGTTACACAAACTCACTCTCCTTAGCCGTTCCTCATAGGACATGCCTTCCAGCCCAGCCACCAGCTTTGTTGCCTCCTCTGAGCACATTCAAATATCTTAACATCCTTGAGAATTGTGGGGCCCAGAAGGGGACACAGTACTCGAGGTGAGGTCACACCAACACTGAATGCAGTGGGATGATCCAGGGACGGCACAAAGCCTTTTCTACCTACCTCCCTCACCTGGCCGTGGTCTCGCTGTTTGTCAGCACTGCCATGTTTGCCCACCTGAAGCCCCCCTCCATCTTCTCACCATCCCACCTGAAGCCCCCCTCCATCTTCTCACCATCCCACAATCTGTTGGTTGCTGTGCTTTACTCGTTGGTGCCTCCAGCTGTGAACCCCCTCATCTGCAGCACGAGGAACCAGGAGCTCAAGGGTGCTGTGTGCAAACTGGTGGGTGGCTGTTATACGGAAGCAAGAAACTGCCCATCTTCCTCTGCATAGCAGATGTCCTGTACCTCAGTAGAGGCCCAGCAAGAGAGTTCCCAGCATGGCAGCACTGTCAGGAGCACTGGGTCTTCCAGAGCTCTTCTCTTTCCACTTCCACACTCTCCCTCTGAGCCCTTGGGTTGCTGTAAGGCCCGATTGCTCTGGCAGCTTGGTCACAGTCCTGCTGCGTGGTAGTCCTGTGACCGCAGGCAGGGACAGGCAATGGGCACTTCTCTGACAGAGCTGCCCTCCGTAAGAGCGGTTCCATCAGGAAAGGGGATCTCCTCAGGGCACTGCCTGAAAGCTTAGGTCTTCCTCCAAAGTCACTCTCAAGAACATGCCCAAGAAACTGTCCCACAGATGACAACGCCGGTGAACAGAGAAAGAGTGTGAGTGTGCAGGGTGTGGGGTGTGGGGAAACCAGCAGTGTCCTCGCACAGCCGGCCCTCCTGGGAGAGACCTGAAGGACCAGCAGAGCAGGGTCTTGTCTGTGCCTGGGCTCACTGGACACCCTGGGGAAGCTGCCTGTGCTGGTTTGGGCTGGGACAGAGTTAATTGTCCTCATCGTAGCTGGTAGGGAGCTGTGTTTTGGATTTGTGCTGGAAACAGTGTTGATAACACAGGGATGATCTCTTTATTGCTGAGCAGTGCTTGCACAGAGTCAAGACCTTTTCTGCTCCTTACCCCACCCCACCAGCGAGTAGGCTGGGGGTGCACAAGGGATTGGGAGGGGAAACAGCCAGGACAGCTGACCCCACCTGACCAAAGGGATATTCCATACCATGGGATGTCATGCTCAGCAATAAAACCCAGGTGAAGAAGAAGGAAGAGGGGGACATTCGGAGTGATGCCGTTTGTCTTCCCAAGTAACCGTCATGCACGATGGAGCCCTGCTTTCCTGGGGATGGCTGAGCACCTGCCTGCTGGTGGGAAGCAGGGCCTGAATTCCTTCTTTTGCTTGGCTTGGGTGCGCTGCTTTTGCTTTACCTATTAAACCACCTTTATCTCAACCCACGAGTTTTCCTACTTTTACCCTTCCGATTCCCTCCCCCATCCCGCTGCAGGGGTAGCGAGGGAGGGAGCAGCTGTGTGGTGCTTAGTTGCCGGCCTGGGTTAAACCTCGTGCCCTGGCGCAATCGTCATGGAGGAGCCCCATCACAACCACCATTTCCAGCACTGCCCTCTCACCCCAGCTCAGAGAGGTTCTTGTCCCGGCACAGAGGAACACTGAATGACCAGGTCAGACGTCCGTGTTCACATTGTTCAGATGAGATGTGAGAATGCACATCACGTCCACGAGGAGAGATGAGCCTGAAGGAGCACAAACGCCATCAGCTGTTCCTGGGGATGCCATGAAGGGCAGTGGGACAGGCAGTGTCTCAGGGTCACTTCACGTTGACATCCCCTGAGAAATCACCGGAATGCAGCACTGGGGTGGGCTTCCTTGAACCCAAACGTCCCTGCATCCATTTCTCTTGCCGTGGGGCATCTCAGATGAGTGCAGGGCAACGTGACACACTGCAGGGTTGAGGTGCCTGCCAGCCTCTGGGAATGGCAGCAGGAGGCCAGAGAGGCACGACAACTCCTGCCCTGCACTGCCTGTGTGTGTGCGAGGGAAGGACTCGTGTCTCTGAGCAGCCCTGTGGGTAAGATGAGTGCACGAGACCAGCTCAGATGTGCTGAGGGAGCTGGTAGATACTACTGCTAAGCTACTCTCCATCATCTTCGGCAGGTCAGGGCAAACAGGAGAGGAGCCTGAGGACTGGAGGAAAGCCAATGTCACTGCAGTCTTCAAAAAGGGCAAGAAGGAGGATGTGGGGAACTACAGAGCAGTCAGCCTCCCCTCCATCCCTGGAAAGGTGATGGAACAGTTGATTCTGGGTGTCACCTCTAAACAGGGGGAGGAAAAGAGGATTGTCAGGAGTAGTCAGCATGGATTCACCAAGGGGAAATCATGCCTGACCCACCTGAGAGCCTTCTGTGACAGCATGACTGGCTGGGTGGAGGAGGGGAAAGCAGTGGATGCTGGTGACCTTGACTTCAGCAAGGCTTTTGTCACTGTCTCCCACCACATCCTCACAGGGAAGCGTGGGCTAAACGAGTGGAGAGTGAGGTGGATGGACAACTGGCTTAAGGACAGAGCTCAGAGGGGGTGCTCAGTGGTGCTGAGTCCAGCTGGAGGTCTGTGACTGGTGGTGATCCCCAGGGGTCAGTACTGGGTCCCATCCTGTGTATCATATTCATAAGTAACCTGGATGAAGGGACAGAGTGCACCCTCAGCCAGTTTGGTGACGATACTAAACTGGGAGGAGGGGCTGAGATGCCAGAAGGCTGTGCTGCCACCCAGAGACCTGGACAGGCTGGAGAGCTGGGAGGGGGGGAACCTCATGAGGTTCAACAAGGGGAAGTGTAGGGTCCTGCACCTGGGGAGGAATAACCCCCTGCACCAGTCCAGGCTGGGGATGGACTCACTGGAGAGCAGCTCTGCGGAGAAGGACCTGGGAGCTCTGGTAGACAACAAGTGGGCCATGAGCCAGCGATGTGTGCTTGTGGCCAAGAAGGCCAGAGGTATCGTGGGGTGTATCACAAAGAGTGTGGCAAGGAGTTTGAGGGAGGTTATTCTCCTGCTCTACACTGCCCTGGTTAAAGCCACATCTGGAGTGCTGTGTCCAGTTCTGGACCCTCCAGTCCAAGAGGGACAGGGAACTGTGGCAGAAAGTCCAATGGATGTTACTAAGATGATGAGGGGTCTGGAGCATTTCCCCTATATGGAAAGGCTGACAGAACTGGGCCTCTTTAGCCTGGAGAAGACTGAGAAGGGACCTTACCATCACTTATGAATATCTAAAGGGTGGATGTCAAGGGGATGGTGCCAAGCTCTTTTCAGAGGTGCCCAGTGACAGGACAAGGGGCAACGGGCACAAACTGGAGCACAGGAAGTTCCACCTCACCATGAGGAAAAACTTCTCTACAGTAAGAGTGACAGAGCATTGGAACAGGGAGTCTCCTTCCCTGGAGATACTCAAAACCCACCTGGACGCAATCCTCCACGACCGGCTTTAGGCAAACCGGCTTTAACGGTGGGGTTGGAGCATGTGATCATCAGAGATCCCTTCCAACCCCCACCGTTCTCTGATTCTTGATTCTTTCTGCAGTAGCTGATAGGTCAGCCCTTGACTCCTGGCTGGGATACGTGATTTTAGGCTCACCTCTGCCAGTGTCTCTGACAGGCCAGCAAAAGCACATTGATGGTGAGAATCTCCTTCCCTAAGAACCTGGTAGAGCCATTCAGGAAGAGGGCATGGATAGGGGTTGTCACAGCTCTTCTGCTGTGGAGGGCAACTTTGGTTGAAGTGTGGGTGAAGATGGTAGGGTAGAAAACCGTGAGGGAGGTGAGCAAGAGAAACTGTAGTGGTGCTGAGTAGAGAGGAAGGATCACCTCCACCAACCCTCTGGCAGTGCTCTTGCCAGCTGCTGCCCAGGATGCTCTTGGCCACCTTTGCTTCAAAGGTGCAAAACCGGGAGAGGACAAGGATTTGGGGAGCCCTCACACATCTTCTTGGTTATCAGCAAGAAAATGCATTGAGGCTCTACTCTGTTGTGCATGATGGGAGGATGAGGGCCAATGGGCGTCACCTGAAAGAAGGGAGGAAATACTCTGTTCACCAAGACACTCAAGCACTGCAGCAGATCTCCCAGAGAGCTGGTGTCGTCTCTGTCCTTGGTGCTTTTCAAGCCCCAAATGAATGAAGCCATGAGCGACCTGCTCTGACCCCAGAGGTGACCCTGCTGTGAGCAGCAGGTTGGCCTAGAGACCTCCTCAGGTCCCTTCCGGCAGGAACAATTCTGTATTTCCATCCCCCACAGATCTTGCCTTCCTGATGGAGGGAAATCATGCAGGTGCCTGCTGACCTTTGACCTCAAACAGAAAGTTTGGTCAGATGACCTGTGGCTTTCTTGTCCCACTCCAGGCATTGTTGCAGAGATGCAGGGCTGCCTGGCAGGTGCCCCCAAACAGCCCTCATCAGCTCCACGACATCACCTTTTCTTTCCTTTTTCCCTCACTTCCTGGTCACAATTTCTTCCCTTTGGCCATCCTTGTACCCTCCCATGCAAACTGCCCATCTCTGCTTATCCTTTCCTCCCTGCTCCTACTCTGCCTTGCTTTGTACTTTCCTTTGGTGTTTCGGAGCTGGACACCGTGGGAATGTGTCCCTTGGTCAGCACTATCACTGAACAAGTGCTTCCTGTTATGATCTGTAGTGCCCTGCAATTCCTCATGCTGTTGTCTTGTCAGAGGCACCACAGGTCAGGGTGAGCCATCTGCGGGTGCAGATGAAGAGCTGGTCCAATGGTGCTTCACTGCTGGGGGACCCTGGAAATCTCTGGGATTTGGCGCTAGAAACCCCAGGAAGCTTTGTGAGGAGAAGTGGTGAGTCCTTTATGGGGGCAGAGTGAAACCATAGCTGACGGCAGGCTGGGAGCTGAGCAGCTCAGGAGTGACCCTGAGGAGAAGGGCCTGGGCACTATGAGGGATGCCAGAGGAGCTGGTGGTACACGCTCACCGTGTGGAAGGCCAGCTGCAGATGGGGCTGCAGAGATGGGTCTGCATTAGGGGGTGCGTGGCCACCCAGACAAGGGACCTCTCATCCCCCTTGGCTCGGCACTGCTGTGGCCACATCTGGATAACTAGACTCTGGCTTTGGGGCTGCCTTGCCTGGAGGAATGGGGAGGAAACGAAGGACTGCCGAGGAGATCTGCCAGGCTAGAGTTTGGAGCCTGTACGTGGAGGATGAAAGTTCTGGGCTTCTTTAGCTTACTGAAGTGGAGGCTCAGGGCACAAGAGCAGCATGCACCTGCTTGAAGGGTGGTTTCAGAGCTGATGGAGATTTTCTTGGTAGTGGGAAGAGAAGGAAACCTCCACAAAGTGCAGCTTGGAAGGTTTAGACTGGAGATGAACCCAAAAGAGATGTAACTCCAAGGGTAGCTTTGTGGTGCAAGAGTTCACCAAGAGGGGTCTGGATCAGCCTATGGCTTTGTGTTTCATGGAATGGCCAGCAAGAGTGGAGAGACATGAGGGAAGGTGTAGAAATTGTGGGGTGAGAGCTGGGTGGGAAAGCAAGCAGGGTGTGAACAGCCTGAAGGGAAAGAGGGGCAGGCTTGGGGCAGGGTAGGACAGCCTGCAGTAGAGATGGCCAAGGGCTGTAACAAGGCTGAAAGGTCCAAGAGGCCTGAGGTCTTGGTCCTCTTGGCAAGAGCAGTTGCCTCTGCCAGTGAGGCTGGTGAGATGGAACTTGGAGGGTGTCAGGATGGGCCTTGGCAGGGCCTGAGGGTCAGGGCTTGGCCTTTCTGCTTCCTAAAGCAAAGCAAAGGGTTTTCTCAGCATTCCAGCCCCCTGCACAGGGCCTTGGCCTGCCTGCAAGCACGGCCTCCAGTGATCTGCTCTAAGGAGGCCCTGGGGAGGCTTTGTCAGTAAGGGCCCTCAGGGGGGCCAGTCAGGGCTTCAAGGGACTTCTGGGCTTTGCTTCTGACTTTGACTTCTGGAGAGGTTTCTTCAGGCTTCTCTCAGTACCTGAGGGTCATGGAATGAGCCCCAAATGCCCTAATGAGCTGTTTACCTTGTCATTTTCTTCAGGTCTTCAAAACTTGCACAGATAACTGGAGCTGTTTCATAGTGTAGTTCAGGAGGAAGTTTTCAAAGTGCATCTAAGAATTTTTTTTTTTTTAAGGGTTACACCTTCTGCCTTTTCTTTCAGAGAAGGGTTTAGAGCAGTATTCTTCAAGTGCTAATGCTCCAGAGGGTCTCCTGAAGTGGTCTGAACTGGTCGGAAAAGCAGTTTTTTGAGGTCTGACACTGTCTGGGCAACCTTGCTCCTCACTTCCCCAACCCCACCGTTTTCCTCGTTGTCCCCTGGAACCTGCATCACTTTTTGTGACATCAGCCTTCTCCCCTGCAGTCTGCAGCTGGATGTTACAGCTCCATTGCATCATCTCCCGCCTGCTCTCCTGACAGACCCGGCTGCACGCGGGCACAGAAGAACTTTCCTGATGTGTAGAGAACAGTGCGGCATGATAAAGTTTCATGAACAATAAAACACACTCTGCAAGCACATGCTCTGTCCGAGATGTCTCTAATGAGCTTGAAATTCCTACAAGCGATAATCTGAGGAGAAATATCTACAGTAGGTGGATACAAGATAATTAGAAACAAAGACAATGAAAGCGTTGGCTAAGGACACAATCAGACTGTTGAAAGACAGGTAAGATTTTACTGCCTGAAGCTCAAAACAGCAACCTAGGTGAGAGGCATCTGAATGAGCAAAGATTAAGGGGAGGAGGAAACCAGAGAGTAATGATCTGACCAGTCTGCATCTGAAAAGATGACTTCAGAAATGGTCATTGTATCCTGAACAGGTGCAAATATCTGAAAGATTAAAGAAATTAGATCCACCGTAGAACAGGAAGAGCAGTGTTAGTGAACTCCGAGGGGAAGATGGATATTTCTTTGGAATATCCCTTTGGAAAGGTCATGGGAATGGCAGAGGTCTCTTCTGAGAGAGGACAAACATCCATCTTTGAAAGAGGCCAAAAGTGCATCCCAGGGAACCCCAGACTGTACAAGCTCATGCTGGGGAGGAGTGTGACATCACTGAGAGTCCTCATGGGTGACAGTTCTGAGCACCTGCGAGAGAGTGACTGTCAACATGGACTCTCCAAGGGTCACTCGTGCCTCACCAACCTGACAGCTGCAGTTGTGCATGAGCAGATAAAAACTGGCTGCCATTTGCCTCAGCTTCAGCCCAACCCTTGCCGTGGTCTCCCTCAATATTCTTCTACCCAAGTCAGGCCATTCCAGTCGGGACGGGTAGAGAAACATTAGGTTAAAACTGCATTAGGAAAAGCGATGCTGGCAGGTGGAGGGAGGTGACCCTTCCCCTCCACTCAGCACTGGTGAGGACACACCTGGAGTGCTGTGTCCAGTGCTGGGCTGCCCAGGGCGAGGAAGTTGCTGATCTACTAAAGCACGTCCAGCAAAGGGCCACAGAGCTGGTTTAAGGGACTGGAGCAGCTTTCATAGGTGTTAAGGCTGAGAGTTGTGGGACTGTTCAGTCTGGAGAAGGAAGCTTGGAGGGATTTTATTAATGTATAGGAATACCTGATGGGAGGGCATGAAGACCAGGGAGCCAAACTTTTCTTGGTAGTTCCCAGTGACAAGGGGCTGATGGACACAGATATATAGACACAAAATTCTGTCTGAAAGAGGTAAATGCTTTTTGACTGGAAGGGTGGTCAACAACTGGAACAGAGTGCCCCAGTGGATTGGTGGAGTCTCCACCAACCGACCTCGACCAGGTCTTCAGCAACCTGCTCCAGCTGGCCCTGCCTCAGCTGGGGTTTGGACTAAATGATTTCAGTGTCTTTAGATGACCTTTGAATGTCCCTTCCAACCAAATCTATCCATGAATCTATGATTCTAAAAGCTCATTTTGGTGAGGAGTGTGCCATCAATTAGAGTCCTCTTGGGTGACGTTCCTGGGCCCCTAAAAGAGAAGAACGTGTCCAAATGCAGGCAGAATGGACTTAGCAAGGATACATACTGGGACGTACGTGGGGAACACACAGACCTTTTCTGGGCCCTGTTCAATTTAATACCTGTATCCATGACCCAGAGTTGTCACCGTGTTTAACAAGAACAAATGTCAGATTCGACTCCTGGGATGAAAGAACACCAGTCACAAGTGTAGACTGGGAGAGGAGTGGGTGAAGAGCAGCCCTGTAGAACGGGATCTGGGGGTGCTGGGTGACAGCAGGCTCAACAGGAGTCACCAAGGTTCCCCATCAGCCAAGAGGGCAAACTGGAAGCTGGGGTGCATCAAACAAAGTAGAACCAGCCAGCCCAAAGACGGGATTATCCCACTCTGTTCAGCATTGGTGTGGCCTCACCTTGAGCACTGTGTGCACTTCTGGGCCCCACAATTTTCAAGGATGTTAAGATACTTAAGGTGCTCAGAGGAGGGCAACAAAGCTGGTGGCAGGGCTGGAAGGCATGTCCTATGAGGAACGGCTAAGGAGAGTGGGTTTGTGTAACTTGGAAATAAAGAGGCTGAGGAGTGACCTCATTGCTCTCGACAGCTTCCTGAGATGGGGACGTGGAGAGGGAGGGGCTGAGCTCTCCTCCCTGATATCCTGTGACAGGGCATGTGGGAATGGTTCCAAGCTGCACCAGGAGAGGTTTAGACTGGACATTAGGAAGCATTTCTTTACCAAGAGGGTTGTCAAACCCTGCAACAGGCTTCCTAGAGAGGTGGTCAACACCCCAAGCCTGTCAGTGTTTAAGAGGCATTTGGACAATGCCCTTAAGGACATGATTTATCTTTTGGTGGCAAGTGGTCAGGCAGCTGGACTGGATGATGATTGTAGGCCCCTTCCAACTGAACCATTCTATTCTATAGACAAACCTGTACAGGATGGATCCCTCCAGCACCCGGGCTTTGACACTCAGTCTCCTAAGTATGAGCCCCTGAGGCTACAGTCCCATTCCAGATGCTGGTACAGACCACCTCAGTCTCACACACACACCCACACGCAAACTCTGACGTCCAGTTACTCCGGTCTCTCAGTTGCTGGCACAAACGACACAAGGGCTGTCTGACCCCCTGGTCCTGCTCCAGTTGCTGCACTCACACCCCTGTGCTCACAGGTTCACGCAAAGGAGAGATTGACTCACCTAGGAAAGAGTTGGAAATAAAATTTCACGAGAAGACAGAACAGGTTACACTGGTCGAGGGCCTCCCCTAAACTTCCCATAATAAGTCCTGTGCAATCCAAAAATGCTCCTGCCCTGCATCCCAAAAGGTGTCCTACACCTCCAGGCAAAAGTCCCCTTAGCCCAAGTGGTGATCCAGAAAGCTGCTCTCAGTGACTCGTCTTGATGGGTTTGACACCTGGAAACGGGGCTGATGGCTCTCCCAGGGCAGCCCTGGAAGGAACTGGGACAACTTGTTCATGCCTCAGGAGCCTGTAATTTGGGTTTCCACCTGCCTCTGTGCTTCTGTGCTCTTCTTAGTTTGCAGAGAAGGGCTTTTGATGAGCTGGTGGCTCTCCTGGGATGGGTCTGGGAGAGCTGAGGCAGGGTATTAGCTGAGCTACTCCTTCTGCCATTGGTAGTGCTTTCTTCGACTGTACAGATGAGCTTCGTATCACTTAGCCTGACACAATCCCAGAAGAACATCAGCCTCCTGAGGCATCTGTGTTTGGAGGTCACATACATATGCACTGATATTATCTAAGATGTGATAGCAGGTCATTGGAATCGCTGTCCAGAAAGGCATCATGATGAGGGGAAAAGCTGTACTGTTGCACGGGCAATGGCTTTGTTCAGGGCCAGCATCACAGCCTTGTTTCTAAGGCTGTAGACGAATGGATTTAAGAATGGGTACAGGACGGTGTTCAGCAAAGCTACGATTCTGTTTGTCTCCAAGGAAACATCTTCGGAAGGACACACGTAGAGAGCAATGCAGCTCCCATATGCAATGGCCAAGGTGGTGAGATGGGAAGAACATGTAGTAAAAGCTTTTTTCCTCCCAGAGGCTGCTGGAAGGTGTAGAATACAGAGAAGGATGCCCATGTAAAATGCCAGAGTTAAACATAAGGAACCCAGTACGACAAATGGCAATAAAAAAGAGTCTAGTTTCCAAAGCAGGCTGGTGTCAGAGCAGGACAATTTGAACAAGGGGGAGTTGTCACCAAAAAAATGGTGGATCTTGTTGGAGCCACAGAAAGTCAGCGCGTGGAGGAGGACCAGACGGTAACTCATGAGTGTGATGCCTGTGACCCAAGCAGCAACAACCAGGCGGATGCAGAGCTGAGGCTTCATGATGGCAGCGTAACACAAAGGCTGGCAGATGGCAAGATAGCGGTCAAAGGACATGACAACAAGAAGAGCCAACTCTGTGCAGCCCAGGGCAAAATAGAAATAGGATTGGGCAAAGCAGCTGCTTAGGGAGATTCTTCTCCTCCCAGAAGCCAGGATCACAACGAGTTTGATGCTTGTGGAGGATGTAAACCAGATCTCCAGGAAGGACAGGTTGCTGATGAAAAAGTACATGGGGGTTTGCAGGTGGTGATCCATACACACCAGGAAAATGATGGTCGCATTCCCCATCACTGTTGTCAGGTAGACGAGCAGAAGGACCAGAGAGAGAAATAGCTGTAGTCTTTGATCAAGCCCTGAGAAACCCTCTAGGACGAACTCAGTAACTGCACTTTCATTTTCTGCTCCCATGCTCAATTTCAGTTCATCCTGAGGAGACAGGGACCTGGCAAAAACCAACTGTGATAATTTCACCATCTGGGTGAATAGTTCTGTCCTTCCTTTTCTGCTGCTTTCCTTTCTTGCAGTCTTGCTATATGACACAGACAGAGACAGTCCTTCAAGCATTTCTCCCACGTGAATTTTTCTGTTTCACATTTTAGTGGCAGTCCTCACAGAATTTGATCTCCCTTATCTACCCTTTCCAAACACTCACAAAGGATTTTTTTCTCCAGAACACATTTTAAAGAGGCTGTTAGCTATTTCACCCCATTCCTCAGTAATCCCAAATACATCAAACCTCTGTCACACCTATGTGCCAAACTCTTCTCTTCTATTGCACAAATACTAATCAATCAAAACAAATGACATCAAACCAAATCTGTATGTTAAAAGCTGTTCTTTCTATTTTTCCATACTTGCCTTTTTGGGCTAGGAATCGCTGAGAATCTGCTGATTTTAAAATAAGTACTATCAAGTATCTCTTCTGTAATCCCCCACTTTCCTCCATGGCTTCCTGTTCTCTGTTTCTTCAGGAGAGGACAGGGGTGGGAAGGGGGAATAAGGACCAAGTCTGACTTGTCTTCCTTAGTACTCTAAATAGTGACTGAAATTTTCTGTGGTTCCACACAGTCTCATCTGACATCCGCCTGCACTCAAATGCAGTTGTTTCCAAACAGCTGCTCATTGCTCTTACCCTCAAATGTCACACTTTTTTAGACATAGAAAGGAGCAGAGCAGATGAGACCAGACACAGGATGATTCACAACACAAGGGGAGGAGAGCAAGGGGAGGAGCTGGTCAGTTTGAAGCAGTGAAACAAAAGTTCTCCACAGGCTGTGTTGTCCCCTCAGGCTCTGTCCCAGGGCAGAATGGGTAGCATTAAGGAAGGAGTAAAATTGGAATTTCAGCATAGGGTGGTGCTCCACGTTGGCACGACATTTCAGCTTGGGGCTCAGGCTAGTCTTACATCCCAAATGCCCGGCTTGTTCTTTGCCTCTAGTCTGGCACAGGGGAAGCTCTGCACTGGGTTCGCCTGGAAAACTTTCTGAGGTTAAACCACTGGCTGCATTTGAGCAAAATCTCAAGCTCAGTCACCTCCAGCAATTTGAGCGTGGTGAATCGGTGAATCAGAGGTGGCCGTCCCAGTTTCCATTTTCTAGGTCAGTTCACACACTCAAAGGCTGGTGTCTTCTTACTCTGTTGGGTGACACCTAAATTGTCTAAAATTATTCTTCTCCTGAAGGCACCTCCTTAGGGGAATGTACAGGTTTGCACACAGACTCTGTTCAGGCCCTGCATTGTCCAACACACAGCCACCATATGAGATACAGAGTGAAGAAACAGAGGATATGCAGGCGAAGGATATCCAGGTGAAGAAGGCCTTATTGTGGCTTTGCACAGAGGTTATCCTCAGGATGGTGCCTATCATGGAGGCATAAACCACAGCAGTCCCTGTGAAGGAGCTCAGCAGCACAGCGGAGGAGAGAGCAAGGCTCCTGTTTCATAGTAGCTGGTGCCCATGCGGGCTCCTCTCAGCAAAGGGATGATGTCCCAGAAGAAGCAGTCTCTGCACTGGGCACAGAAGGTCTGGTGGCACATGAGATGGTGAGGCTGAGCATGGGCAGAGGAGCCATTCCCCAGCAGGTGAACACGAGCACGGAGCACAAGCAGGAGTTGGCAAAGACAAGAGCAACGCGAGGGCTTGCAAATGGCTCTGCAGCCATTGAAACACGTCGCAACACCTCGGTTAAACTCAGCCGTGCCCAGGGAGACAGAGAATGTCTGCGGCTCGTGAGCAGACACAGAGATCTCTTAGTCTGCAACACGGGACTGACAAACATGTCAGGGGGAAGGACCAAAGTGAACCAAATCCATGGGTCGATGCTGCAGGGGATGCAAGGCCCCCTCTTGACCTTCACCCCAGATGAGCCTGAGAGGGGAATGGGATGGGACCCGCTGTCTTCCCAGCTGTGTATGTGCTGCTGCTGGTGTGGTGGCTTTAAAGGAGAGAAGGGATGGAAAGAGGTAACAGGATTGAGGCAGCTCCTGCCCTGAGCCTTGAACAAGAGCAAAGGAAGAGAACAGGGAAGTAAACGGGTGCAGACCCTTAGACACGAGAAGAACACAAACCTGCAGGACAGCAGCCAACGGGACTAGCGGTAGTGGCCTGTGGACAATGCCTGTACACCAATCACAGCTTTCTTAGTGGCACGTATACTAGTAGAGAAACGTATATAATGATGCTGTAGCAAACAATAAAGGTCTCCGATTCACCCTCGATCGGAGTCCGTGCCCTCAATCTCCACAAATGGCACCCAAACAGGGACTTGAATCGCGGCAGTGAGCGACCGGTGGAGAGCCCAGCCGAATGAATAAAGCAGCGGATTGAGAGCTGCCGTCCGGACAAGTAATCACCTAGGAAAAAACGTGAGCACCTGGGTATGTAACTTAAGGAGTAGCTGATCCAGTGGCAACCCCGTTGAACTCCCCAGGCTGCTGAAAGGAAGAAGGATCGCGGAGTCACATTAATCTTCTCTGCAGGACAGGGATGAGCAATGGGGCAGAATGGGTACCTCTGTGTCTGCGGAGGAAAAGACTGTCATGAAGAGCTAAATAATCTGAAGGAGCAGCTGGATAAACAAAGCAAGAATCTCAATAGTTTAAAAAGTGAATTGGAACGAAATGTGCAGGAGAGAAAGGCCAAAATTGAGTCCTAACTTAAGTGTATCTTGAAGTGGGTCAGGATCGCAGTCCCCGGAGTGGACTCATGTACTATCTATTCCCCTGAGATATGGGACGAATTTCGCCCCAAGGCTTGGGAAGAGGGGGACTTGGAAATGTTGCGTGCCTTGCCGCTTAAGTACAGTTGCCAGATGGACCCCCTGGAGTACCCCCTCTCCGAGTACCCCTGGTTCCATGGGACGCTGTCACGGCTGAAGGTGGCTCAGCTGGTGCTGGTGGCGGCGCCGGCTCCCACGGTGTCTGCCTGGTGTGGCAGAGAGAGACGCGCCCAGTGAGAGCGTCCTCCTCTTCAGCTGCCAGGGCTGGCTGGCCCCGACCCCTGCGGCCCCGACACCCATGGCCTGGCTGAGCACCTCCCATTGCCCACCCCCGGCGAGGAGGAAGGAGGACAAGGACAATGCCGAAGGCTCATGGCGGGGGAAAGGGGACCCCCGGCATCACACCTGGGGTCACCCCAACCCTTCCCCCTCCCCCCAAAAATGGATCTCATCCCCCCACCCCCCAAAAAACAAGCTCTCCCCTCCAAAAACACTGCAGTATGGACCTGCCCCTCCCACCTTGGTCAATTTCGGGGGGGGGAGGGAAGTCTGTTGCTAAGAAAATTGGGAAAAAAAAAAAAGAAGGAAAAAAAAAAAGAAAAAAAAAGAAAAAAAGAGAGGAAAAAAAAAGAAAAAAGAGAGAAAAAAGGGAAAAAAAGAAAAAAAAGGTAAAAGAAAAGATATAAAAGCCTTTGACAGATTTCTAGAAGTGGATTCCTGCTAGCTAGGAATAGTCTGAGTTACAGGGGCTGAGCTTGTTTTCCTGTGTTTGCTTTACTTTGCCTTGGTCACGTGTGTTTCCTTTGATCTGTAACTGGTCACTCAGAGCGAGCACCAGTGCAGTTGTTCTACAGAAGCCTGTGTAATAGTTGGGCATGTCACGCTGCAAAATCGTACAGCTATTGGTGTTTTGCTTTTAGCACAAGTCATGGATGTGAGGATTTTGAAGGAATGTGTTACATGAATTTATCAGATCACTCTGAGTCAATCCATAAAAGTATCCAGATGCCAAAGGACGGAGTTCTCAAGCTATGGGTTGATGAAACATGGAAATGGCTGAATGAGCTTTTAGAGGGATGGGGTAAAAAGGTAGTTTGGAGGATGTGGAGAAAATTGAAGAAGGCAAAATCAGGGTTTCAGGAGAGCAGAATTTGACCTTCTGAGGGACCTCCTTGGAAAAATGCCATAGGCTGCAGCCACCAGAGAAGACAGGTGCAGAGAGGTGTTTGATGCTCAAGGAACTCCTCTTCATGATCCAGAATGTTCCACCTTGACATGCTGGAAGTCACATAAAGGTGGCAGGAGGCTGGCACGGCTGAGAAAGGAGCTGCTGGCTAAAACCAAGCATGAAGGGGAAGCCCAGAAAAGGCGGCAGCTGGCTGCCTTCCAGCCTCCTTGGTTCTGTGATTCTGGGAGGAGAGGGACACTCCAGAGCTCTTGGCAGCACTGCCCTCTTGCCAGGATCTCCCTTCATCCCAGGCAAAGGCAAAGGCAAAGTCAAGGTCACTCTGATGCTGAGGAAAGCTGGGGGTGTTCATGAAGGCTATAGGTCCTGACCTCCAGCCTCTGGGAAGGGACAACATGTCCCTCAGGCGTTGCTCAGGCCTCTCCTGGGGACAGTCTGATCTGCACGGTGCAATGGCAAGCGCAGGTGTGGGACACTGTAGGACATCCTGTGGTGGAGACACTCAAGGGCTCTGACAAGAAAAAAAGCCCCCAAGAGAGCCGAGGGCTTTCTGCCCTTGGCTAGGGCTGTTGTCTCAACCCCCAAGGCCTACCAGAAGACCCCTTCACCTTACGGCACCAGCACCTCAGTGCCTCTTCAGCCCACCCAGCACAACCCCAGAAGCAGAGGACCTTGGCCCTGCCCTTGGCACTGCACATCCCCACATCACCCTGCCCCAGGAAGAACCCTGAGGAATGGCTGAGGGACAGGGTCTGCCTTGCAGGGGCTGGGGAGTCAGGGCTTGGACTTTTAGCTGGACAAAGCACTCCAAGGTTTACTCAGCATCAGAGGCCCCTTCACCTTGCCATTGCCTACCTGTCATCACTGAATCCAGGTTTCTCCTTCAACCAGCCCCCAGAGAGGCTTTGTCAGCAACGTCCCTCAGTGGAACCCATTAGTGCTTCAAGAAACTTTGGAGTTTGCATCTGACTTTGACTCCTCAAGAGGTTTCCTGAACTTCCCCTCAGTGCCTGGGTTTCACGGACGTGGCACCAAAACCACCAGAGAGATCATTACAAAGTTGTTGGGCTGTTGCTCTGCTGCTGAGCTCCTCTGGGCTCCTGGGACAGAGAGAGCTCCTAGCAAGCAGGCAGAGCTGCAGGGAGACAGCTCTGCCCAGCAGCAGCTGCTCTGCAAAGGGCAGCAGGGCTGAGGGGGCTGCCTGTGGGCACCAAGGAGAAAGGAGCGGGGCAGAGAGAGGTTGAAGGCAGGGGAGAGGGGGAGGATGGCTGAGAGCTCACTGGAGGAGAACTCTTCCCAGCCTCTGACACAGTAAGTCTCTGGGTGCAGGGTGATGTGTCGGTGGTTCCTTGAAGGATCTCCTGAATGTGTCCAACCTCTGGGATCTGTCTGTGATGGAGAAGAGGAAGCCGGGCTGCAGAGCAGGGCTTCCCTAGTGCAGTGTGAGAGGGACAGGGCATGACGGCTGCCTTCTGGTGGGGATGGCGTGAGGGTGTGAAGGTGGGTGTGCACCCGGGGGAGCCCAGAGCTGTCCTTCCAAGCAGGGTGTCTTCACCATGGGGCTCTGTGACCTTGGGCATGGACTCTGTCACCAGCCTACATCAGTACTCATCCTGCCCCTGGGAGCTCCTCATGGAGCTGTGGGGAGAAGCTGTGAGTGGAAGGGCAGATCCCCAGCAAAGATTGATCTCTTCTGACATATAAACCTCTTCCTTGTGCAGAGAAAAGGGATTGAGAGCAACCGGCCTGGGATGTCACCAAAGTGGAGGTGCTGTGTCTGCTGTGTAAGGAGAAGGCTTTCCCGAGTGCCAGCTGTCTTCCTCTCCTGTTCCCCATTTGCAGAAGGATCAGGGTATTGCTCTGCATTTTTTTCTCCAATTCCTGCTGCTCCTTTTCTTGCTTTTGGAAGGTCTGGGTTGTGGGGGGAGTGTTATGCATCTCAGATGCATTTGAGTCACTGATCCTGGGGGGCTGTGGGCAATGCAGTGTGTGGGACTTGGAAACAAGTTGATCCTCCCTACAGGAGGTGCTGGGCACTGTCTTTCAGGCACATGAGAACCTCCTTGAGGTGAAGAGCTTGAAGTGTACTTCCCCTGTGCTCAGGGCAATTCAGCAGGGGAGGGTGGGAACTCAGTGACAGCCCCATTCTCCCCCACAGGCACGCTGCTGTTATGTCTGGAGAGAGCCTGGAGATGGAAAATGGGGGTGAGAAATGTTCTGTATCGGATGTGCGTGACTTCGACTCAGACTTTGCTGTTCAGGAGAGCAGAGTTGGAAGGGCTGGGTCCCTCCCTGGGCTCTTCCCTCTCAGACACAGCAGGTCTGGGTGCTGACTCCATCGCACTGGAATAAATAGGGACAATTGTCACACAGTCACTCAGGCAAATGCGTGTCACTCGACTGAAGGCACCCATTGCCAGGAACACCTACCGAATGCACGGGCTGTTTGACACCACTGCAATAGCACAGGTCTGACTTCTCTGGAGCCCATGGGCAGAGCCCCTGCTCGTCAATCCTGCACCTACAAAAAGGAACTGACCAAAGTTCCTCTGAAAAAAGAAGTCATTTTGTGTGTTTTCTCTGAGAAATGGCATAAAACAGGCTCAGACAAAACTGTCAATATCTTCTCCTCTTTCAACAGTTCCCTATTCCTTCAGCGAAATAATGTCCAATGGCAGCTCCATCGCAGAGTTCCTCCTCCTGGCATTTGCAGAGAGGCGGGAGCTGCAGCTCTTGACCTTCGGGCTCTTCCTGGGCATCTACCTGGCTGCCCTCCTGGGCAACGGACTCATCATCACCGCTGTAGCCTGCGACCCCCACCTCCACACACCCATGTACTTCTTCCTCCTCAACCTCTCCCTCCTTGACCTGGGCTCAGTCTCCACCACTCTCCCCAAAGCCATGGCCAATGCCCTCTGGAACACCAGGGCCATCTCTTACTCAGGATGTGTTGCCCAGGTTTTTCTCTTTGTCTTCTTGATCACAGCAGAGTTTTGTCTTCTCACCGTCATGGCCTACGACCGCTACGTTGCCATCTGCAAACCCCTGCACTACGGGACCCTCCTGGGCAGCAGAGCTTGTGTCCACATGGCAGCAGCTGCCTGGGGCACTGCTTTTCCCTATGCTCTGCTGCACACGGCCAATACATTTTCACTGCCCCTCTGCCAAGGCAATGTTGTGGACCAGTTCTTCTGTGAAATCCCCCAGATCCTCAAGCTCTCCTGCTCAGACACCTACCTCAGGGAGGCTGGGGTAATTGTGGTTGGTGTCTGTTTATCCTTTGGGTGTTTTGTGTTCATTGTGGTGTCCTACGTGCAGATCTTCAGGGCCGTGCTGAGGATCCCCTGGGAGCAGGGACGCCACAAAGCCTTTTCCACCTGCCTCCCTCACCTGGCCGTGGTCTCCCTCTTTGTCAGCACTGGTATCTTTTCCTACCTGAAGACTCCCTCCATCTCCTCTCCATCCCTGAACCTGCTGATGGCAGTTCTGTACTCGGTGGTTCCTCCAGCAGTGAACCCCCTCATCTACAGCATGAGGAACCAGGAGCTCAAGGACGCCCTGAGGAAACTGATGACTGGTTGCTTTGCAGAAACAGCAATGAACTGCTCATCTTCCCCTGCATATCACTAGTAATGGAACTCATTACAGGCCCAGCCTCTCTTTGGTGCGTTGTTTGATTTGGTTTCTTTGGGGTTTAGCTTGCTCGGGGAGTATTCTGTCTTCAAAAATGTTGCCATTCTTCATCCTATTTCCATGTCAGTCTCTGCCTGCCTTGTGTGCCTCAGAGACTTTGTGTAAATAAGGAGCTGTGCTCTCTGCGTGTTTAAACCAAATAAAGGACCCTACACTGACTTGTTTGTCTGAGTTCCTTTCTCCCAGATCTTCTCTGGAGCTGAAGGGACAGCATCTGTGTGCTGAGGTGAAGGGGGCAGTAGCCACCCTGAGCTGGATCTGCCTCTCAGCCTCACCAGCATGGCCCTGGCCACCACAGCCCTCTTGCTCTGCAGAGCAGCACCACCAGTTCAGGGTCTGTGGGGAGCCTGGGGAGGGGGTGCAGGAATGGCCGTCCAGGTCAGCAGAGATGAGCTCTGTAGGGAAAAGTCTCTGTGGGGAGATGGGATGTCCCGGGAGAAGAGCAGGGCACCGTGTGTGTGTGCAGGGGGGACATGGAAAGAGAAACCCTTTGGTGTGGGTGTCAGCTCAGGTCAGGCTGCCCTTTCGCTGGGTCCAAAGGACCTTCCTGAGGATCCCCTAGGCCAGTTGTCTCCTGCTGTTGTGGGGAGCAAGTTTGGGATGTGGGGCTGCAAGTTCCCCAGGGTGGAGATCTCCTCAGCATGCCGGCTGGATGAAGGTTCTCTGTGGCCTCCGTTTCCTTCTGTGACACCAGTCCTAGCAGGGCTGCTTTGCTGGGCTCGACTGGGGAGGCGGCAGAAAGGAGTCAAGATTCAGGGAAGGGCTGGGCTGGCTGGGCTGGCGAGTGCCCCCGACAGGAAACAGCATTGAGCTGGGGCGGATTTAGGGCATGGACTCCTATTGGGGAGAAACTGAAGACCTTTATTGTTTGCTACAGCATCAATATATCCTTTTCTCTACTAGTACAACCACCACTAAGTAAGCTGTGACTGGTGTACGGGCATTGTCCACGCGCCACTACCACTAGCACCATTGGCTGCTGTCCTGAAGGCTTGTGTTCTTCTCGAGTCTAAGGGTCTGCACCCGTTTACTTCCCTGTTCTCTTCCTTTACTCTTGTTCAAGGCTCAGGGCAGGAGCTGCCTGAATCCTGTTAACTCTTTCCATCACTTCTCTCCTTGTTCCTCCTCAATTCCCCCTTTTTGTTTTTCCACCGTATAAACACTTACTGACGTTCAGAGGATCATTCCCTACATGCAAGATAAGAAACATAGTAATATTAAAATTATACACATGATTATACATAAAATCAATAACCCAACCTTGATTAAGATCTCCAACCATTCCCTCAGGCCCCGATTGTTTAATAAGGTAGCTAAAGGAGCCATGAGGATGCTAGCTGCATTACAATGCACACCTATCAACCCTCGTAATCCAGTTACTTCTTTCCCAATTACTTCTACATTATCTACGTGTAGTCCAACAAGGCACATGTGAAAAGGCTGTTCTGGTTGTGCCATCAAGACGTAGAAGGCTGTCTGGTTCAAGGCATGAGCCAAAGATACCCGTATGTTACTGCTGTTCTGGGGTGTCAGCGTCGGTGTCAGCGTCTTCATCATATTTCCCATAGTCTGTATTGATGTGATCAACACTTCCACTCCCAGCAGCGTGATTAGGTAGATCGCCATCCCCATATTTTGTTTTTTCAAGCCACAGCCTTACACACTGCACTGGAATCCACTCTGGTCCTTGATCTGAGGAAACACAAGCATACCCTCTACCCCACGTTATTAACATGTATGGTCCTTCCCATTTCCCTGCCTGTAGCAAACGCACCCAGACCTTCACGTTTGGGTTTAGTGTATCTGACATTCCGGAACCTAGGCCTAAAAAGGGTTTAATTAGAGGTGGTTGTTGGTCCCCTATGTCGTTTCTAAGGTCTACACAATTCAAGGCATAGACCATTTTCCATAAGCTTTTCTGCGGGCTTTCCCCCTGCATTCCCCCTTTTGGTTTTTGCAGCATGTTTTTTAGAATTTGGTGAGTGCGTTCAATGATTGCTTGTCCTTGTGGAGAGTGTGGAATGCCCATGATGTGTTTTACACCCCACATTTGTAAAAACATTTGTGCCTTTTTGCTGTTATATCTGGGACCATTATCTGTCTTTATAGTTGGTGGTATTCCTAATACTGCAAAGGCAGCAGTCCCGTGTCTAATAACGTCCCTTGCTTTTTTCCCTGCATTCAGCTGTTGCCCATATCGCCCCTGAATAGGTATCAACTGAAACACGTACCCACTTCTGGCTTCCCAATTCTGAGACGTGTCACATCTGATTGCCATAATTTAAGCGCTTGGAGACCTCGAGGGTTAACTCCAGTTGGGCCTGCGGCCGCAAATTGTTGACAATCAGGACACATACGCACAATTGCACGAGCATCATTGCAGGAAAAACAAAGTAGTTTTTGAAGAACTTGAGCAGATTGGTAGAAAAATTCATGTGATAATTGGGCTTATTTTAAGATTTGTGGTGTAGGCGCCGCCCAGGCCAGGGCAGTCAATCTGTCTGCTTCCCAATTCCCTTCTGCTATAGCTCTAGGTCAAGTAGTATGGCCTCGTATATGTAGTACGTAAAAATCATTTACCCGGTTGTTGACCAAACTCCATAATTGTTTAAACAGGGAAAATAACTGCTCTTTATTGATATGTTTTAATGAAGCTTTTTCTATTCTTTGAACGAGCCTGCAAACATACTGTGAGTTAGTGACTGTGTTCAAAGGTTCACTCCACCTTTGGAACACCTTAATAACTGCAACCAGTTCTACAATTTGGGGCGTTCCTGAGACTGTACGAATCTCCCTCTCCCATTTTAATCCTTCTTTCCAAACTATCACTGCTCGTCCTGATTTTCTTGAGCCATCGGTAAGTACTGTGCGCCCAGGTACGGGAACTGGGCTGCATCCGGGTCGGGCGATGATGTGCTTGTCTTTAAAAGACACGAATAATTTGTGTGACAGTAAATGAATACTGATATTTCCAGTAAAATTCAGCAGCGCAGTTTGAAGTGGTAGACTTTTTGCCATTCTCCATCCCAGACAGTCTTTTGTAAATGGTACATAGAGAATTAATACTTATTGTCCTTGTAATTGTACTGCCCGTGTCTGCCCTTTACAAATTAACATTGCAAACATCTCTGCCCTGGTTATAATGGTCTTTGTTGGCTGATGTAGCAGGAAGATCCGCTCTATGAGGATGAGGGGGTCTGCTTCAGTCTCCACCCATTGTCCTAATAATGCCATGTGTTGAGAGGATGTGTTTATAATAAAAAGTTGGAGGCCACGACCCTCCCTTAGTTGGTTCTTGCCTTGACTGAATTGTAAGTTCAACAAGGGCTAGAGCTTGTTGCGCTTCCAGTGTTAGACTATGTCGCGAATCCAAGGCAGGGTCACCCTTCAACAACATGAACAAAGGCTGTAAAGTATCATTATTGATTCCCAGTAATGATTAACGCAATTGACAGCACCTAAGATTTTTGGCAGATCATTTAGCGTTGTGATTTCCAATTTCAAGGCCACCCTCTGGGGTTCTACGGTACATTTCATTATTTTCCACCCCAGGTAGCGCCAAGGGGGTTCCTCTTGTACTTTTTCAGGTGCTACCTGGAGTCCATAAAACTGTAGGGCCTTCAACGTTTCATTGACCACTTCCTTCAGAATTGTCAACTCAGCCCCTGCAATCAAGATATCATCCATATAATGATACACCAGTATCTGCGGGGGCTGTTCACGAACCCCAGAGAGTGCCCTTGCAACATACATTTGACAGATAGTAGGGCTATTCTTCATTCCCTGAGGCAAGACAGTCCAGTGATAGCGTGGCATGGGTGCACTACTGTTAATAGCTGGAATGGAGAAAGCAAAGCGAAAACAATCCTGCTTTGCGAGGGGAATTGTAAAGAAACAATTAGATCCATTACTATTATCGGCCAATTTGATGGAAATACTGTGGGAGAGGGAACTCCAGGTTGTAAGGCTCCCATACTTTCTATCACAGCGTTGATCTGCCTCAGGTCATGTAACAAGTGTCATTTCCCAGTCTTTTTCTTAATGACAAAGATTGGTGTGTGTGGGAGGACATTTATGAAATAAGGGACATGTGAACAATCCAGCCTTTCCAGAGAATCTGAGCTGGGACGTACCGGAACTGCTGAAAGCATAAACAACTTGTGGTGCAGGGGGCATGAACATCTTACAGGGGCAGGAGAAGAGACAGCCACCATTAATGACGCAGTTTTGATTCCTGAAGAAGATGGGTGTGAACATCTGTGACCGTGACTTGAACATGACTCGCAATGTAGCCAATCGGGTTGGACTATGGGCCGTTAGTTGCGATGAAGCCAATCAGTATTTATTGGGTGTGGTGGAGGGTTATAAATTGCACTGGAAACACGGAAATAAAGGTTCACTTGTTAGATCACATTGATCGTGTCAGTGTCCTCACGCAGGTCCCGCAGGTGGGGGGAAGGTGTTTTAAGATTTGGTTTTATTTCTCATTACTCCTCTCTGAGTTAATTGGTAATAAATTACATTTCCCTTCAGTCGAGTCTCTTTTGCCCGTGATGGTAAATGTTGAATGATCTCCCTGTCCTTATCTCAACCCCACAAGCCTGTTGTTATTTTTTTTTCTCTCCCCTATCCAGTTAAGGAGGGGAGTGATAGAGTGGCCTTGGTGGGCACCTGGCATTTTGGCCAGGGTCAACCCACCACAGGGGGACACAAAAGCCACAGCTGAGTGCACCAAAGTTATGTTTGCTTTCTTCTGTGGTCATGGGGCACCTGAGAGCTGTCTCTATTGTCGTCAAGGGAACACACGTGGTGGGTCATTCATTCATCCTGGAAGGGACCTCGGCAGGTCTCTAGGCCAAGCTAAACAGTACACAGTTGGAGAAAGAAGAAACGAGCGTGGGCTGTAGGCATGCTGGGCTGTGTTACTTTAAGATAGAGACTCAGATAGACAAAGAGAGAGCATGGATCCGTCCAGGAACTGGTCTTTCCAGAACAGAATCACAGAACCACTGAGGCTGGAAGGCAGCTAGCTTCCACCTTCTCTGTGCTTAATTCTCACGCCTGATTTTAGTTTGAGAGCTCCTTTCTCATCCATTGCTGCCTCTTTCCACCTTGGTGGGAATTCCTATATGTTGGGTTGGACCATTCTTGGTCATGAAGAGGTGATCCTTGAGCATCAAAACAGCTCACTGAGGAATGCACCTGCCCACAGGCATCCGCCAGTCCTAGGTTGACAAAATCGCCATCCCTAACTCTTATACTAACAAGTCTTTACCGTATGAAGTTTTATTACTGTCCTGGTTTGGGCTAAACCAGAACTAATTTTGTTTTAGTGCTTTAAGTTTTCAGTTAAGTCTCCTCTAACTAACGGCATTTTCTGAAACAGGAGCATGTTTTTCCAGACAGTGACTACTCCCAGCAGTGATAAGGCTGAGGGGAGTCAGTACCAAGGAATGGGATGCAGAGAGGCCCTTGCTTATACTTGTTCTTGCAGCGACCAAGGTCACTGCTAGATCTTGTACTGCGTGTTGGGGTGTCGGGTGTGAAAAGGGTCACAAGCACGTAAAAGTTCACACCTGCGGGGAGGAGCAAACCGGACAGGTGACCCAAACCTGACCAACAAAGTGTCCCACCCCGTATACGTCATATTCAGTATAAAGCTGAGAGATCACAAGAGTCAATCTCTCTTCTTCGATGGCCAATGTCTGAGGAGGACTCCGTCTGTTCTTCTGTCGTCGATCCCTGATCCCTGAATCCAGGGCCTGAGTCCAGCTCCTGCATCCTGTCCCTGTCTGCTGCCCAGTCCAACCTGGGACTGCCCCAGTGCCAGCCCCGCAGTGTGGTGGTGACGTATCGTCATCAGGGTGGGGGGAGTTGGATTTGGCATTGGTTTTGTACATATTGTATATATTTAATTATTTCCTTATTCTTATTAATATATTTTCTTTTATTGTTATTATTTAATTAAAGCTGTTTTAGTTTTCTTTTCCAAGCCATAAAGTCACTCTCTCTTGTTCTCTCTCCTTTTCACTTTTGGGAGGGGAGAGGGGTTAGTAGAGAGCGTCTGTCATTCGTTAGTGGCTGGCCCAGCCTCAAACCTTGACAAGTACCTTTCTTAAGGTAGCTGTATGTCGCTCCCATTGTATACTGATTTACCATGCCTGAGGAAGCAAACTGAAGGCCACCAGCTCGTCACAAGTACCAGAAGAACAGCCCTGCCATGGGCAGAAGGACTTTGTTTCTTGGAATTTGTGAGCCGCCCTTCTCTACAGCGGAAGGACCCTACCTTGTTGGTGGTCACTCCTACTACCCACAGCATCTCCCCGCAGCACTATGGGAACGTCCCAGGGCAGGCTGAGTGCTGACCCTGGCAGGCAGCAGAGTCCCTGACCCGGCACACAGCCCCTGGGGTGCAGGGACCCTGCTCTGCCCTGGGCACCCCTGCCTGCACACACAGATTCACATCCTGCAGACATCCCCAGGAGAAAGAAGTCATCATGCCCTGTCCCTCTGAAGGTGCAGCAGGCAAGCCCTGTTCTGGAGCACGTCCTTCTCTGCACCAACCATCGAAGGTGCCAGCTTTAGATCTCTCCAGGAACAGCAGCTGCGACGTTGTCCTACAGACAGAAACTTACTGTGTCCAGGGCTGTGAGGATGCCTCCCCCAGTGAACACTCAGCTCCCCCTCCTTGCCTGCAGGCAGTGCCCTCAGCCCTGCTGCGCTTCGCAGAGGAGCTGCTCCTGGGCAGAGCTGTCTCTCTGCAGCGCTGCCCGCTTGCCAGCAGCTCCCTCCATCCCAGGAGCCCAGCCCAGCTCAGCAGCAGGGGAGCAGCCCAAGGCAGCCCTTTCCTGCCCCCTCTGGGCTCCCTCCAGCTGTCCCTGGGGCTCCAGGGGAACCTGCTCTCAAACAGGCTGAAGTCAGCACTGAGGTTCCCTCCCTCAGCTGGGCACAGAGACTGACTGCCAGCTGTGTCATTTCAGCTATCAGAAAAAGAATTGGCCTTGACAGCACCTCTTCTTCTCCCATCAACAGCACACACAGGGTCTTGAACACTCAGTACGAGGAGTCCTTACGGCAAGTCAAAACTTGCCTGCTTCCACAGCGGGGGTGCTTCAGCCTAAATGTGCAGCAATGTCTCAGCCAGGGCCACAGGCAGGATGAACTGGAGCCGTTCCTGTGGGAGACAGAGCTGTGACACGGTGGCAGCCAGCTGGTCCTCAAGGACAGCATCCTCCAAGCTCAGCAATAGTCCAGATATCAATTCAATATAAACTTGAAAGGCAAATCAGGGGCACCACAGTGAGTGTTTGCTACTTCAGGAATATTTAAAGGAGAATCAAAGTTACTGTGTGGGCACTGCTGGATTTACTAAGAGCAAGTGAAGACAGATCTGAGGTGCACAATGTCCTCTTTGCCTCAGTCTTCCCCAGCAACCTCTGCCTGGCCTCTGACATGAGGCAGGACTCTGGAGGAGAACAGCCAGGACTGGGTGGGGATCAAGTCAGGGGTCCTTGAGCAAACACAATCCTTAGCAGGCTATGGGACAGGAGGGACAAGAGCCAAGGGAGCTGAGAGGGCAAACCAATGTCACAGTGAGGTCACTCTCTGTTGTCTTTGAAAGGTCATGGAGATGGGAGGGATTCTCTGATGACTGGCAGCACCCAAAAGCTGCAGGCACCTTTCAAAGATTCCCACAGGAGGAGCAGGGGGAACTAAAGGCTGCGCCCCAGGGCATGTCCACTCAGATCCTATTCCTGGGTATCTGAAAGAGCAGGTGCCTGCATGTACCCAGGGGAGATTGCACCTGGCCATCCTCTTTGCTTTCCATAATGGAAGGACAGGATTGCTGGGTAGAGGGAGAGCGTGGTATCTTTTACCTGGAAGTCAGGAAAGCGTTCAGCATCATCCCCATCTTGTGTCTAAATTGGGATATTATAGTCTGCGCGGGTGGATAAGTAGGTGGGTAAAAAACCAACTGGACTTTTGGGCTCGGAGAGACACGGGCCGTGCGTAGTACTCTACCTGGAGGCATCTAGCTAGTAGGGACCTGCAGGTGTCTGTACCATAACCTGCCCTGTTTAACATGTTACAATGACCCAGGGGAGAAGAGAGAGTGCTTTTTTATAACATTTGTGGGTGATAGAACATCGACAAACACAGACACTACACTGAAGTTGGGGCTGCAATCCCAAAGTTTCCTTAGACAGGCCAGCAGGATGGGCCAGTAGGAACAGAAGCTAAAGACCTATCCTTGAAGTGGACTAAGGCCCTGCAATGACAGAGGCCAGGGACTGCCTGCGTGGGAAGCGGCTCTCTATGGAAGGCTCTGGTGGTCCTTGGGTTTCAACAGGCAAAACATGAGCCATGAGCAAAGGTGGCCAACTGCATCCTGGGCTGTGAGCAGGAGCACAGCCAGTGGAAGGGATTATCTCCCTCTGTTCAGCACTTTTGAAACCCCATCCAGATTCCTTCTCTACTTTGTTACCCCCGACAATGACAGAGAGAGATTGGTAAGCTGGAGGAAGTTCAGTGGAGGGCCACTGAGGCGGTCATGGCTGGAGCACAAGTGCTGTGAGAAGAGCCAGAGAGCTTGGGTTGTTCAGCCTTGAGAATGAAGATCTCGGGTGGACACGCAGCGGTGTGGCTGATTGGGGCTCATGTCTGTGATCCAAGGCACAAGGACAAGAGGCAGTGGGCTGAAACAACAAAGGGTCAGACTAGACACAGGGAGAATCTTTTCCACCACGAGCACAGTCAAGGGCTGGAAGCTGTTTCCCAGGGAGTCTGCACCAGCTCTGTGCCAGAAAGGGAGCAAGACTTGCTTAGATAAAGCCCTGACTGATCTGGGCTAGCCCTGCTTTCGGCAGGAGGTAGGTCAAGACACCTGCTGAGGTCCCTTCCAGCCTGAATGAGGCTGTCCTTCCTTCCCCTTTATGTTTTCAGATTCGGGAAAGCTCTCAGGTTCTCCCTGACCGCAGGAGTAATTCATATGAGGTGTTGGGCTGCTTCACAGGTGCCCCCAAACATCCCTGACCACATCTTCTCCCCAACTCAAATTCCTCTATTTTGTTATTTTAGTATCCTCCAAAAAGAACCACCTACCCTTTTCATCTAGAAGTGTGTGACACCTCCCTGCACAGATGGTGGTGGAGGCAAATGCTTCTGCTGTGCCAAATGTTACAGCAGTGGCAACAGCCACAAAAATTTTCCCAGAACAGCCTCCTGGAGAAACTGGCTGCTCATGGCTTGGACGATATTCTTTACTGTGGAGCCAACTGGCTGGCTGGCCCCACCTCAAGAGTGACGGTGAATGGAGTTCAATCCAGTTTGCGGCCAGTCACAAGTGGTGTTCCCCAGGGCTCAGTATTGGGACCAGCCTTGTTTAGCATCTTTATCGATGATCTGGAGGAGGGGATCAAATGTTCCTTCAGTAAATTTGCAGAGGACATCAAGTTGATCTGCTGGAGGGTAGGAAGGCTCTGCAGAGGGATCTGGACAGGCTGGATTGATGGGGTGAGGCCAATTGTATGAGGTTCAACAAGGCCAAGTGCCCGAGTCCTGCACTTGGGTCACAAGATCCTCATGCAGCGCTACAGGCTTGGGGATGAGTGGCTGGAAAGCTGCCTGGGGAAAATGACCTGAAAGATGTTTGTTCACAGTCGGCTGAATGTGGGCCAGCGGTGTGCCCAGGTGCCCAAGAAGGCCAACAGCATCCTGATTGGTATCAGAAATGGTGTAGCCAGCCGGAGTAGGGGAGTGATCGTGCCCCTCTACTCGGCACCATTGAGGCTGCATCTTGAATACTGTGTGCAGTTGTGGGCTCCTCACTGCAAGACAGTGAGGTGCTCGAGCGTGTCCAAAGAAGGGTAACGAAGCTGGTGAAGAGTCTAGAGCACAAGTCCTGTGAGGAGCAGCTGAGGGAAGTGGCGTTGTTTAGCCTGGAGAAAAAGAAGCTGAGGGGAGACCTTATCCCGCTCTACAACTACCTCAGAGGAGGTCCAAGTGAGATGGGGTTCAGTCTCTTCTGCCAAGTGACAAGTCATAGGAGAAGAGGAAGCAGCCTCAAGTTGTGCCAGGGGAGATTTAGATGAGACATTAGGAGAAATTTCTTCAACGTACACATTGTCATGCACTCGAACAGGCTGCCCAGGGAAGTGGTAGAGTCACCATCCCTGGCGTTTATTAAAAGACATGTAGATGTGGCACTTGGTGACATGGTTTAGTAGTGGATGTGGCAGTGGGAGGTGGATGGTTGGACTTGATGATCTTAAAGGTCTTTTCCAACCTAAATGATTCTATGATTCTATTTTCTAAATGCCCCTAAGCTCCAATCAAGGCAGCAGCACAGACCAATGAGTGCTCAGGAGTTTGTTCTCATCAGGAGCCGGGCTGTCGAGGAGTGACTCAGCCCAAAATCCCATGGCCTTGGGTTTTTGAGAAAGCTTCTTCTCACAGCTGCCAGGTGGCCCAACAAACACAATGCTTGCTTGGATCTAGTAATTGCCGACATGGAAGAGCTGGACAGGGATGTTAAAAGCAGAGTCAGGCTCTGTTGTAGTGACCCTGAAATAGGGGCAGGTCCCAGATCCTGAGCAGAGTGTGAAAAGGACTGTAACAAGGGCAGACACAAGATCTCAGAGGCGTAGACTGTGGCCTGTTTGGGGGCCATTCGCTTGGGGATCTTCCGGACAGGAGCAGTGAAGGGCAGAGCACTGAGCAGGGCAGAGAAGCACTGAAGGGCAGAGCACAAGTCCTGAGCACTGAGCAGAGCTCAGTCCAGCTGGTCTTTAAGGACAGCCTCCTGCCATGGCCCATGGGCATGTCCAGGTGACTCTCTCAAGTGATTTCAACGGCCCCAAGATGAGCTGGTGCTACGCAAGTCGCAGTTAAAGAAGAAACAAAGAAACTGTCGGGCCACTGTGGAATTTAGCAAGAGAAAGTGTGTCCTTTGTTTGGCTAGGGTAGGGTTAATTTTCACAAGAAGCTGGGAGGGGGCACAGCCAGGACAGCCAAACCGAACTAGCCAAGCGGTATTCTATACCATGCTGATCGTAGAATCATAGAAATATTTCACTTGGAAAAGACCTCTAAGATCATCAGGTCCAACCATTATCCTCACACTACCAAGCCCAACACTAAACCATGTCCCTAAGCACCACATCTATACGTCATTTGAACACCTCCAGGGATGGCGACTCCACCACCTCCCTGGGCAGCCTGTTCCAATGTCTAACCACTCTTTCAGGAAAGAAATTTTACCCAATATCCAATCTAAACCTCCCCTGGCACAGCTTGAGGCCATTACCTCTTGTCCTGTCATTAGTTACTTGGGAGAAGAGACCAACACCAGCCTCACTGCAACTTCCTTTCAGGTACTTGTAGAGAGCAATAAGGTCTCCTCTCAGCCTCCTCTTCACTAGGCTAAACAATCCCATTCCCTCAGACACTCCTCATAGCACATGTTTTCCAGACCCCTCCCCGGCTCCGTTGCCCTTCTCTGGACCCGCTCCAGGACCTCAAGGTCTTTCCTCTACTGTGGGGCCCAAAACTGGACACAGTAGTCAAGGTGTGGTATCACTGTGCTGAGTACAGGGGCACAATTGTTCCCTGCCACCTTCCATGTGTCCTGTCTAGTGATAGGACAAGAAAAGGTTATTCTCACGTCCATTTCTTTTTCTGACAGCAGAAATGACACAGCTGTCAGTCAGTGTCTGTGCCCAGCTGAGGGAGGGAACATCAGTGAGTCCTTCAGCCTGTTTGAGAGCAGGTTCCCCTGGAGCCCCAGGGAAACCACAAGGGAGCCCAGAGGGGGCAGAGAAAGGGCTGCCTTGGGCTGCTCCCCTGCTGCTGAGCTGGGCTGGGCTCCTGGGATGGAGGGAGCTCCTAGCAAGCAGGCAGAGCTGCAGGGAGACAGCTCTGCCCAGGAGCAGCTCCTGTGCAAAGCGCAGCAGGGCTGAGGGCACTGCCTGCAGGCACCAAGAGGAGAGAAGTGAGGCTGAGAGAGCTTAATGCCAGTCTGGAGGGGAGGATGATGAGAGTTTATTGGAAAAGAAATTTTTACAGCCATCTGCATGGTAAGTCTCTGGGTTCAGGGCAATGCAGCTGGTGTTTCTGGAGGGCTATCCAAATCCTGGAACACCCCACAGCACATAGTCTTTCACGAGGATTCCAACAGTTTCTCTAGTGTAGAGGAGGAGGACGTGCTGCAGGTGAGGGACTCCCTGCTGCCCCACCAGATGCACCGGGCGTGATGGCTGCCTTCTCTCAGGGACACCTGCGGGGTGTGAAGGTAGGTGTGCAGGCAGGGGTGCCCAGGGCTGCCTTTCGGAGCAGGGTCCCTGCCCCCCAGGGGCTGTGTGCCAGAGCAGGGACTCTGCTGTCTGCCAGGGTCAGCTCTCAGCCTGCCCAGGGAGCTCCCCACGGCGCTGTGGGGAGATGCTGTGGGTGGAAGGAGTGACCCCCAGCAAGGGAGGCCCCTTCTGCTGGCAGGGGGGAACTGCGTGGGTCAGGGCTGCTCCCAGCTCCAGATCACCCCCACAACATTTGCAGAGGCTCCTTCTGGAAACAGCACGTCAAGGAACTGTTCACCTGAAAGAGAAGAAATCTGGGCTGTGAGTTTTGTCCTCTTGTTTTGCTGGGTGGGCAGGGAGAAATGGGAATTTCTTTCTGCGTTGTGCACCAGGCCTTGAGACCCCATTTGTTGTTGGGACTTGTCTGAGCTGCTCATTAACCCCTGCCCACACAGAGATGTCCCTGGGCAGAGCTCTGCTGCCAGGAGGTGTCTGCAGGGCAGAGCTGTGGACGTGGCAGGTGGGATGGGGTCTGTGAGTGTGAAGAGGGAGGAGATGTAGGGACAGAGAAACAGGTCCTGGCCAAGACAAGCTCCAGGAAGCAGAGACATGGGCAGGGAGGGGGAGAGAACTGCTCCCAGACATGCTGTGGGAGGGGGATTCAGGCATCTCCCTGCCATCCCCTTCAGTGCAGATGCCTTCCCTGGAGCAACCCCCTGGTCTCCTCACTCACGCAGCAGAGCCTCTGCCCTTAATGTCACAGGGATTTGGACATGAGTTGCCTTCCCAGCAACCTGACCACCACAGAGGAGACACGCTCAAGTGTCCAACTGCATCTCCCTCTCCTGCCTCCGCTGGCAGGGGGACTTTAGCATCTCATCTTCTCCCTGCTGCCTTTGTTCTTGCTGTTACACTCATTGGTGTGGGGGATGGAGGACAGAAGTGCAGCTGAGACACCAACACGGCATGGACTGTTATTTTCCTGGTTTAGGCTGGGATAGAGGTATTTCTTCTTCATAGTACCAAGAACAGTGCTGTGTTTTGGATTCAGTATGTGATTTGATATGAGCAGAAGGTTGATAGTACACTGATGTTTTTAGCTGTTGCTGAGAAATCAAGTGGAATAGGGTTTGCTCAGAAAATGCCACCTTAATTTCTCACTGGCTTTTCCTCCATGGACAGGTCCGCATGCTCAGGAGCAGCAAATGTCCAATGCCAGCACCATCACCCAGTTCCTTCTCCTGCCATTCGCAGACACAAGGGAGCTGCAGCTCTTGACCTTCGGGCTCTTCCTGGGCATCTACCTGGCTGCCCTCCTGGGCAACGGCCTCATCATCACCACTGTAGCCTGTGACCCCCACCTCCACACCCCAATGTACTTCTTCCTCCTCAATCTCTCCCTCCTTGATCTGGGCTCCCTCTCCACCACTCTCCCCAAAGCCATGGCCAATGCCCTCTGGAACACCAGGGCCATCTCCTACACAGGATGTGTTGCACAGTTTTTTCTCTTTGTCTTCTTGATCACAGCAGAGTATTATCTCCTCACCGTCATGGCCTACGACCGCTACGTTGCCATCTGCAAACCCCTGCACTACGGGACCCTCCTGGGCAGCAGAGCTTGTGTCCACATGGCAGCAGCTGCCTGGGGCACTGCTTTTCCCTATGCTCTGCTGCACACGGCCAATACATTTTCACTGCCCCTCTGCCAGGGCAATGCTGTGGACCAGTTCTTCTGTGAAATCCCCCAGATCCTCAAGCTCTCCTGCTCAGACACCTACCTCAGGGAGGCTGGGCTACTTGTGGTCAGTGTCTGTTTAGGCTTTGTTTGTTTTGTGTTCATTGTGGTGTCCTACGTGCAGATCTTCAGGGCCGTGCTGAGGATCCCCTCGGAGCAGGGACGCCACAAAGCCTTTTCCACCTGCCTCCCTCACCTGGTTGTGGTCACCCTGTTTCTCAGCACTGTCATGTTTGCCTACCTGAAGCCCCCCTCCACCTCTTCCCCTGCTCTTGGCCTGGTGGTAGCAGTGCTTTACTCGGTGGTGCCTCCAGCAGTGAACCCCCTCATCTACAGCATGAGGAACCAGGAGCTCAAGGAAGCAGTGTGGAAACTGATCCAATGGTACTTATTCCATCAGCAATAATCTGCCTCCTTCACTGCAGAGTGCCCACGGTTTTGCCCAGAGTTTAGGCCAAGCTCTGGGTTTTTTCCCTTGGAGAATCATACTCAGAGGGAATTGCTTGGTTTCATGCCTCTTCTCCTGAGCATCTGACTTGTTGTGTCTGATCCTTGCAGAAGGAAAGACACTGTGTCACCTCTGACCCTTGTAATAGCATCTCTGCAATAAAGGGGGATCTCCTCAGTTCAGTGCTTGAAGCCTGAGCTCTCCTTCTACAGCTGCCGCCAAGAGCAACCCAAGATTTGGATGGTAAAAGCATATTTTCTCCTTCTCTTCTTCCTGTGCTCATGGGCAGAACCTCACAGTAACACAGGGATCTTTTAAACACAAAAACTTGAGTGAAAAAATCTCTTCATGGTGTCCAGGAGCAGTGGAGATCGTAGATGAGCTCCCAGTCGCCTTCTTGAAGGTACCACAGCTATGAAATTGGCAATGGCAGATGTCTGTCCCTCTGGAAAGGAATCTGGAGAGACCAGGGGAGGATGGGGACTTGCCACATGCCGTGGGGGGGAGCAGAGAATGAGGACTCAGACAGTGAAACACCCTCTAAGTCCCACCAGAGTAAACCACTAAATGCAGGTATCCAGAAACAAGGACTCTTCAATGTTGTGGGAGCCAGTGGAGATGCAGCAGGTACAGGGACAGAAGACCGGAGAGACGCGTGAGCTGCTGAGGAGCGCCAGGGCTCAGGTTTTGGTGCTGCCCTCAGGAGCGGGGCTGGCAAGGAGGCAAAGTGGGGCAAAGGCAGTCGGGGTGGGAGATCACCTACAGGATGGATGCAGGAGAGCCAGAGAGAGACTGGCGCCTGCTTCCTCATGCCAATGGCGCCATCTTCAGCCCTGGGGCTGTTGGGGATCTTGAACCCCTTCAGAGAGGCTGCAGCTGTGGGACAAGTGCCCAAAGCTCTGCAGCACCCTGCAGTGGGCAGTGCTGTGGGGCCAGCCCAGACTGGGCTGCTCTGCCGCGCTGGGGAGAGGGCAGGGGTGGGGTGGAGAGCTGAGGAGGGGCTGGGCTGGACTGCAAAGTGCTGAGGAGAGGAAAGCACCAATGTCAGCTGAGCTGGGTGACCATACAGAGGGAGGACACGCTCTAGTGGGCTTGTGGTGCAGAGCCAGGTCTCGTGGAGAAGGAAGCAAGGCATCAGAGGTGCAAGAGAGGGGAGCTGGCCTGTGCCATTTTCCTTGGACACCCCAGGAAAGCTTCGCCAATGCAATGGGAAAAAAGCAGCCCCGTGCATCAGCCATTTCAATCTCTGGCCATAAATCCAGCCGTGGGGAGGGACCTGTGCTGCGTGGCCATCTCCTTCCTCCTGGTGGTCTCCGTGCCTGTATTAGGGCATGGCCAGCCCTGTGCAGTATCTCTTCTGGCCCACACCTTCCAGACCCCACAGCACAACTCTCTGCCAACACAGGCATGGGACACAACTGAGGCTGTGCAGGGCCGGGCACCGATGGTGGGATGCCAAATGGAGGAGCTTAGTGGGGGAGGAGGCAGGGAGGGCTGTCGCAGGGACTGTGCTGGTGTGGAGATTTCCCTGCACTCAGATGCACCTTGCTCTCAGAGCCAAGTCGTTCCCAGTCCCCTTGGGAAAGTCATGGTGACGGAGAGGTCCCTGGTAAGTGTAGGAAAGGGAACGCTGCACCCATCTCTAAAAAAGGCCACAAGTCCAAGCCAGGGACCCACACGCTTTGATGAGACGAGTGTTCCTGAATGAATCCTCGTGGGGTGACATTTCTGCCTACCTAAGGAAGAAGGTGGTGACTGAGAATGATCAGCACGTAATGTAATCAAGGGTCAACCATGCCTCACCAGGCTGACTGCCTTCAGGATAAGTTACCTGTGTTTGTGAATAAGAGGAGAAAAGTGGATGCCATTTATCTCAACTTTGGCAAGACTTTAGACACGCTCTGCTGCAGTATCCTTGTATCCGAGTTAGGACATCACAGTCTGCATGGGTAGACAAGTAGGTGGGTGAAACACCAGTTGGCTGACTGCACTGAGATTTAGTAGCGAAGGGATCACACCCTACCTGGAGGGCAGTGGAGGTGAGGCAGCATGGGGATCTCTCCTGGGCCCAGTGCGGTTTCTATGGTGCTCCTTTATAAGGTGACCTGGAGGATGCAACCTTCATCGTGTTTGTCAGGGACTCCAGCTTGGGGTGCCTTAGGGAATCCATGTGGAGAAACCCTGGCAGGTGGGAGGACTGTCTTCTCAGAAAGCTGATGACATGCACAAAAACTGGCATGAGGTCTGGCACCTGGGATAGCCAGCACAGTGTTGTGGGGACCGTCTGGTCAGGGTACAGTTCTGTGCTAAAGACCCTGGTGGTCCTGGGGAGTGGAAGGCCAAAGCTCTTCCAGCAGTGTGCCCTGCTGGTGAGGAGGTGTCCCGGGAATTACGAAGAGAAGCCTTGCCAAAAGTTTGAGGGAAGCAATTGTTTCCCCTGCTCACCACTCATTAGAGCAGACGCAGAATAGAGTCCAGGTTTTGCTCCTCAGGTCAGGAAAGGCTTTTGGACTGGATCTCACTGGGATGACATTAACTGTCCTCTTCACAGTCCACGAGTGTTGTGCGGAGGGGGCGGTGGTGACAAGGCACAGATGTGATGGCTGCGGCTGAGCGGTGCTGGCACAGCATCAAGGCTGGGTCTCCAACCCCCGCCAAGGGCCAGTAATCTGGGGGTGGGCAAGAGGCTGGGAGGGGGCACAGCTGGGGCAGTGGCCCAAAGTGACCAAGGGGATGTTTCCTGCCATCTGAGGTCATGCTCAGCAATAAAGGCAAAGAGAAAGGGGGTAAAGGAGGAGGAGGAATTCGTTCTTAAGGCATTTGTCTTCCAAAGCAACTGCTACGTGCACTGAGGCCGTGCTTCCCAGGAAGTGGCTGCACATCCCCTGTGGAGGGGAAGTAGAGGATAAATATTCTCTTTTTTTGTTGTTTTGCTTAAGTACATGGCCTTTACATTCATGGTTTTCTTTCTATTAAAATGCCTTTATCTCAGACCAGGTGGTTTTTCATTTTGTTTTCTCACCCTGTCCTCCTGAGGAGGGAGAGTGAGAGGGCAGCTTGGTGGGCACCCGGCAACCAGCCGAGGTCAACCCACCACAGGGCTTTTTGGATCCCCTTGTGGGGCCCCAGAAAACAGCAGTTTTGATCGAGTGTGCCATAGCTGTAGCAGTTATGAATCGGCAGACTTCTGCGTGGGTGTGGTGGTTTGAGCCTGACCGGATGCCAGTGCCCAGCAAAGCCACTTTATCACTCTTACCCCCTCGGCTGGACAGGGGAGAAAATATATAACAACAGGCAACGGTAAATCCCCTTTGCTGTGCCCTGAAATGCTGAGATAGTGCTGCAGCACAGACTCCAGCAGAAGCAGGTGCAGGCATCCGTCCAGCTTGGCTGGGCTCCCTGGCACGCGTTTCCTTCAGCTCTGAAAAGTTCTGCCCGTGAGAAAGTCACTCTGGCAGTTTTCCGTGAGCAAGGCTGGCCTGAACCGTGCTCCACCTGTGAGCTTGTGAAGCACTGAGACACTGGAGAGTTAAAAGGAATAGGCTGTATGCCTGAGGGCATTTCCAAACCAGCAGGAAATTGTGGAGAATCTGCAGGTAAATTGTTGCTTTGAGTTCAAACCATAATTTATAAAAAAAAAGAAGTGGGTATCTCACAGTTTGTCTGAAAATAAAACTATTTTATTTTTCTGTACAGTTATGTGAATAAGCAGGTAGATTAGAAACCAATCGTGGTGACTTCTCCCTCACACAAACCCTAGTTTTATCTTGGACACTTTGCATGGCACCTCTATGAGACAGACAAAACTCACAGGAAAGAGGCAGGAATACCTCAGAAAAGGAATCAAACTATTAGGACCACATGTTGTTGTGAACTCAGATTCTTCTCTTGAGAAAAACCACCCTGTGTTTTTCACTTGGCCAACCTGAATGCTTTTATCATGTTTTCTGAGCTGCTGTTCTCATTGTTAATACACCAGAGTTTAAGAAGGCTTCTCAAAGGGAGGTGGCCATAGCTGGAGAGGCACCGTCAGCATCCTCAGTCCTCTGTCTCAAAGAGGATATTCCTTCCTCATGTCAAAGTGAGATTATGAAACACCTTTCATCTGAGTCTCTCCTTCACCAGGAACAACCTGCTCTTGCCGTGCTACTCGCTTGTGGCTCCCATCCCTCAGGTGTGCCCGGCTAGAAGTCTCTATGCTCTGGGAAGGTGGGAACTGCAAAGGGAAGGCTCGGTTGCCCCAGGCAGCAAGAGCATTGCTCTGCTCCTGCGAGGGCTTGCAGGGGACTGGGAGCATTGCAGGGCTGGGATGAGAGCTAGATTTGTAAGCTGTCAGAAATCCAAGTGACAGAGCAGCAAGTTTAGGAATGCTGAATTATTCAGGGCTCACTCGGCAGTTCTACAAGCCTGACCTGTTCAAGAAAATGGGGTATCGTAGGGAGATCACCCAATTTTAATCACTCCCTTCTCTGCAGGACTGAAAACAGCATGAAGCAGCTTGACTGCTTGCATAAAAATGCCTTTTAGCACCCTGAAAACTTGTGATTTCTGCACAAACTGCTGCTTATTGGTCATGTTAAAATGTCCCATGGGTGCATGAGTGTCGGTGGATTCACTGGCAGACAGAAGCCTGTTTTACTCCTGATGGGATTCATCCTTCACCATGTAAAAATGAACAGTTCCCATCTAGGATAGTCTCTCAGACCTTTGTGTGTGGACACAGCGTCAGGGGATGCGCTCTTACATGTGAGGAGAGCTGGGATTAACCTCTCTCACTGAGCTCTAAGAAGCAAGTCGTGCCTCGCCTTGTTTTGTTTTGATTACCTAGCCTTGCCTTGATTTGTCTACTCCCTTTGCATCCCTTTCCTCCTTTCCACCCTGTTTCTTCTTCATGTTCTTTCATTAAATGCAGCTTTTACAAGATCTGGACAGGGAAGTAAGCAAGACTGTTCTTTAAGGCCCTCAGATTTATCCATTTTCTTCCTTTTTTCTCACCTATCAATCACCAGGTAGTCCATTTAATACAATCACCTCTGAAAAAGAAAGTCAAGTTTCTTTTCTCCATGTGACAAACCCCAGTCTTTCAGGCTCAAGGATTCTGTTCTTTCCTCTCTTTAGAACCCGTGCTGCAGCAAGCAACCCCTGTTAGATTTCCAAACGTTCCTGCAGCTCTTGGCCAAGCTTGCCTAACCCTGCAATCCCATGGATGCTGGTGTTTGTAGTCTTTCCCTAGGCGTGAAGTGTGTGTGATGGTGGACAGGCCATCAGCATCCTCTGAGAGCTGGTGGTTTGGATTGCTGTTTCTAGGGAAAATGCCCCAAAGAAAAGGCTTGGAGAATCACACTGTTAGATTTGGCTTCATTCTTCTGGGATGTTCTGAGCACTCCAGCCTGCAGGGTCTGCGCTTCCCAGTATTCCTTGTTATCTACCTTGTGGTCCTCACCGGGAATAGTGGGATTGCACTCATCACAATTGTGGACTCAAACCTCCACTGCTCCACATATTTCTTCCTGAGGAACTTCTCCACCCTGGAGATCTGCTACACGTCAGTCCCTCTGCCTCTCTCATGACTTGCCCTCGGTTGTGGTTGGGAAGACCAGCATCATTGTGCGAGTGGTGGCCAACCAGTAGCCGTAACACTCTGTGGACTTCTTCCTAGGGAATGTGTCCTCTCTGGAGACCAGCTACAGATCTCCCACCCTGTCCTGGCTGCTGCTCAGGTTTCTGAGCGGGAACAGCACCATCTGTGCTCACAGTGGTGTTACAGCATTTCCCGCCCCTTTTGCATGTGCTGCGTGGTCCTTGCTGGGAGCCAAACCCTGCCAGCAGCACTGGGCTGTGTGCCACCCACTGCTCTCTGCAAGACCCATGGGCTGGAAGGTGTGTCTCCAGCAGGCAGCTGCACCTTGGCGGGGGGCATTGCTGTCATCTGCAGGAATCATTTCATTCTTGTCCCTGATACAGTTTGGTGGCCCTGGGGGTACCGGGCCGCTGCTGTGATTTCACCCCGTTGCTGGAGGGCTCCTGCAGTTACACTGTGACACTCCGGCTCTTTGCTTCCATAACCCGCTTTTTAGATCCAGCTCTCCCCGTCCTGCCCGTGCTGGCATCCTGGGTGTGCGTCAGAGCTGCCACCCTTGGGCAACTCTACCACCCAGCGCAGGCAGGCAGAAGGCCTCTCCAACTCTTTGTCTGCCCTCACTAGTGTCACTCTTTTCTACAACGCTCTGATCCTGGTCCATGTGATGCTCACAACAGCCCTCCTGGGATAGTCAGACAAACCCCACTTTCTACACCATCCTCAGATCCCTGCTCAATGCCTTCACCATGATCACAAAGTTTAGTGTTAAGTGGGGCCCTGAGAAACGCTCAGGAAAGCTGTGAGCTGCCCAGAGAGCCACATGGCAGCACTGTGACCAAGCTGCCAGAGCACTCAGGCCTTACACCACCACAGGGGCTCAGGAGGAGAACGTGGAAGCGAAAAGAGAGCACCTCTGGAAAGACCAAGTGCTGGTGCTCCCTGGCAGTCCTGCCATGCCAGGACTCTTTTCCCTTCAACCTCTCCACACTGGAACTGTCCCTGCAACTCCAAAAAGACCTTCGGGGAAGGATTTCAGGTGAAAAACGTCACTGAAGGGCCCTTTATTTCATTTAAGCACACAGAGAACACTGGTCCTCATTCACACAGCAACTCAGAAAAGAAAACCAGCCAGTAAATGAGAAAAAGGATGACAACATCATCACAGATAACTAAAACACCACCAGCAATAAAAAATGCAAAAGACAGGCTGGGCAGGCAATGTGCTACAGTATAAATGCTATGCAGGAACAGATGGGCAGTTTATTGCTACAGGAAAAGGATCAAGCCATCAGTTTCCACAGGGCATCTTTGATTTCATTGTTCCTCATGCTGTAGATGAGGGGATTGACTGCTGGAGGAACCACCGAGTACAGAACTGCCACCACCAGATCCAGGGATGGAAAGCAAACGGAGGGGGGCTTCAGGTGAGCAAACATGACAGTGCTGACAAACAGGGAGACCGCGGCCAGGTGAGGGAGGCAGGTAGAAAAGGCTTTGTGGCGTCCCTGCTCAGAGGGGATCCTCAGCACGGCCCTGAAGATCTGCACGTAAGACACCACAATGAACACAAAACATCCCAACACTAAACAGACACTGACGACAAGAAATCCAGCTTCCCTGAAGTAGGAGTGTGAGCAGGAGAGCTTGAGGATCTGGGGGATTTCACAGAAAAACTGGTCCACAGCATTGCCCTGGCAGAGGGGCAGTGAAAATGTACTGGCCGTGTGCAGGAGGGCAGTGAGAAACCCACTGCCCCAGGCAGCTGCTGCCATGTGGACACAAGCTCTGCTGCCCAGGAGGGTCCCGTAGTGCAGGGGTTTGCAGATGGCCACGTAGCGGTCGTAGGCCATGACGGTGAGAACAGAAAACTCTGATGAGATCACCAAGACTAACAGAAAGACCTGAGCAGCACATCCCGAGTAGGAGATGGCCCTGGTGTTCCACAGGGAATTGGCCATGACTTTGGGGAGAGTGGTGGAGATGCAGCCCAGGTCAAGAACAGTGAGGTTGAGGAGGAAGAAGTACATGGGGGTGTGGAGGTGGGGGTCACAGGCTATGGTGGTGATGATGAGTCCGTTGGCCAGGAGGGCAGCCAGGTAGATGCCCAGGAAGACCCAGAAGGTCAAGAGCTGCAGCTCCCACGTGTCTGCAAATGGTAGGAGGAGGAACTGCGTGATGGAGCTGCTGTTGGACATTTGCGGTGTCTTGGCGTGGCATCACTGCTCAAAAAAGGAAAGGAAAGATTAAGTTTAGGACAGAGTCCTCTGAGCAAAGCCACTCCACTTTTCACAACAACACCCCCAACTGAGATGCATTTCCTTCCTCTGCTTTGTGCTGGCTGAGCATGGGGTGAGGAGCAGCACCTCTGCCCATTAGCTGCTGAGGAGTCATCTTTGCTCTTCTGCACTGGAGACATGGAGCTGGTTTGTGACAGCTCCGACGTTCACAAGGGCTGTCAGATGTAATCCACCTGTCATGGAAAACTTCAGGCCCTGCACTCATGACTCTCCAGAGCCTGGGCTGCAGAGCAGAGGCTGAGCATGGCCTTATAACAATTGTGTCTGATTTTCATTTTCCACCATCACAGCTGGGGAGTGGTTTTTTTCACAGTGGAAATCCTCATTTGTATGGCTGATAATGTGAAGAGTCTTGAGACGGGAGAGGCAAAAGGGCTGAGCTCTCTGTGCCTTAGGGCAGAGGCAGGAGAGCCACAGGGTCCGTCAGCCTCTTTCCCACCTGCCCTGCGCTTTCGCTCGTGCTGCCCTGAAGATGACTTCACGCGCCAACTCCCCTTGAAAAAGCCCCACACGACTGCACTGGTACGGGAGCAGGGGAGCCCTGTGGGAAAGGGCAGCTCTGTGAACTCTTGTGTGCCCCAGCCCAGAGATGGAGCTGTGATGGAGAGAGCAGGACACGACCTCCCCCAGAGAGAAGCAAAGGACCGTGAGAGGGGAGCGCTGACCCCCACGGAAAGGCTCAGCACTGCCCAGGATCCTACGGGAGAGCTGGGCCTTTCTGGGGGCAGCTCGCAAGCCCAGCAGGACAGGCACAGCAGGCAGTCGGGGCTCCCACAGAGGAGATGCTCCAAGGAGAGGGGCAGCTCCTTGCCCAGCAGACAGCACCCACAGGACACCTCCAGGGAAGGACCAAGGGAGAGCTGCCCGCACGTGCCCTCCCCCAGGGCTTCTTTGCACTTTCCCCCAGCCCCTGCCCCTGCCCCTGCTGCCTGGAGCTGATCCTGCCGGCAGCTGCTTCTCTGCCCCCACCCCTCCTGCCTGCCCCTGCTCCCACAGCCCATCCCACCCGCTGGGGCCTCAGCTCTGCCCTGCACACCCCTCCTGGCAGCAGGGCCCTGCCCAGGGGCAGCTCCCTGGGTGCAGGCTCTGATGGGAACTTCCGAGCAGCCCTGAGGAGGCTGCCAGAGCCATGCTGGTGCTGTCTGTCAGCCACGCTGGGCTGGTTTCCGATACTGCCTGGTTTCTGCACCTCTAAGAGGAACAGATGTGGCATTTCAGTGCCTCCTCCTCAACTGAGGCAAGAATTTCTCAGTCCCATTGCCCACCCAGAGCAGAAGACTAACAGGGTCCTTCCCTTTCAGGTAGCCACTGCCTTTCAGTGCTTCTGGAAATGTCTCCTGGGAATGTCTTGCACTGCTCTGCAGCTGTCGGCAGCCCTGACCCACACAGCACTCTCCTGACAGCAGGACCCTGCCCTGCAAGGGGTGGCTCCTTCCACCCCCAGCTTCCCCTGCAGCACCCTGGGAGCTCCCCGGGCAGGCTGAGAGCTGACCCTGGCAGGTGTCAGAGTCCCTGCCCCAGCACACAGCCCCTGGGGGGCAGGGACCCTGCTCGGAAGGACAGCCCTGGGCACCCCTGGCTAAACACCCACACGCACACCTCCACCACCATCCGCAGCAGAAGGCAGCCTCAGGCCCTGTCCCTCTCATGGCGCAGCAGGGAAGCCCTGCTCTGCAGCACCTCCTCCTCCTCTAGAGCACAGAAACTAAGAGAGTCCTCCTGACAGATCCCAGGAACTGTCAGATGTACCAGGTTTAGCAGAGCCCTCCAGGAACTGCAGCTGCATCGCCCTGCACCCAGAGACTTACCACGCAGAGGGCTGGGAAGGTTCCTCCCCCCGTCAGCTCTCAGCATCCTCCCACTCCCAACTGCCTTTAAGCTCTCCCAGCCTTGCAGGTCTCCTCTTGTTGCCTGCAGGCAGCACCCCCAGCCCTGCTCCTGGGCAGAGCTGTCTCTCTGCAGCGCTGCTCGCTTGCCAGCAGCTCCCTCCATCCCAGGAGCCCAGCCCAGCTCAGCAGCAGGGGAGCAGCCCAAGGCAGCCCTTTCTCTGCCCCCTCTGGGCTCACTCCAGGTGTCCCTGGGGCTCCAGGGGAACCTGCTTTCAAACAGGCTGAAGTCAGCACTGAGGTTCCCTCCCTCAGCTGGGCAGAAATACTTCTTTCTGCTGGTGTCATTGCCCTGCTGAGAGACAGACTTAGGTCTAAATATCAACTTTTCATGGAAACATAGCATCATTTAGGTAGGAAAAGAACCTTGACATCATCAAGTCCAACCGTTAACATACCACTAGCAAGTCCACCAGCAAACCAAGCCTTTTAAGTACCTCCAAGGATAGTGAAGCAAGCACTTCCCTGGGCAGCTGTTTCCTGCCCCATCCTTAGGCAGGACACCCAGACAGTCACAGGGTGTCCCTGCTGAGGGAAAGGATTCAGCTGAATGGATTGAGGCGTCTCATCCCAGGAGAGCAGCCCTGGGGCTGGAAGGGGACTCAGCTCCCTCCCACACACACCACAAACCCACAGGAGGTGGATTCCCCTGGCCTCTCTTCACGTCTGCATGAAAGAGGCACCTGCATGGGAGCTCCTGGTCTCAGCTCCCATGGTAATGAATGGCGATGGAGGCCAGGAGGGTGGTGTTCAGATGCAGATTTCTGGTGACACTTGAGGTGACAGAGGTGGTCAAAGGTATGGGCAGGTAATAGAGACAGATGGAAGATATGTGCAGGCTGATAGAGGGACAGGACAACATCTGGGGGCCTCTTCTTGCAGGCTTTTGGCACTTTCCTTTGGCCAACTGCAATGGCAGCTGATGCCCCAATAAAGGGCATCTGAACCTGTCCCTGTTGTGATGTTCAGGGTGGCCTGTAGAGCTGTTCGTCTGATGGGATGGAGTCATGTGCCACAGGGAGAGCTCAGTGTCTCTCTTCCTCCTCTCCATCTGGTGGATTTACTAGATCTTCACTGACTGCATTGGCAGTTGTCTCATGGTCAGCCCCACGTTGTGTGACACGATTCAGAGCAGCTACTCAAGTCAAAGTTCCAGTCCAGGCCCACAGAGCTACCTGAGATGCCAGGGCTGGCACAGGAGTCACAGGTCCTACAGGAAAAGCAATTTTCATTCAGGGAAGGTGTGCTAGAGACACCCCTGATGGCACCTCAGAGAGTGGGATTTGGTGTTTTGTGCCATTGATGGTTGCCATCAGTCAGAGACATCAATCAGAGATGCCACCAAAGAGGCAAGGTCTGTCCCTTATTCTGTCTAACAGCTGCCGACATTGGGGGAACACAAAGCGCATCACAGCGGGGTCTTTACTCACCCCCTGACCATTCAACCAAGGAAGAGCCCAAGCATTTTAACAGTGTGCCTGGAGACATCTTGCCTTCAAAGACAGCATCCCCCAGGCACAGCAATGGCCCATATCAAAACTCAGTTGAAACCCAAAAGGGAATTCAAGGGCACCAAGACGAGCTGTTGCTACATCAGGAACAGTTGAAAAAGAAACAGAGATCCTACAGGACTACTCCTAAATTAGGTAAGAATACATGTAGATGGATCTGGGATAGTCTGTCCTCTTTGCCGCAGTTACCACCAGCAAGGTCTCCCAGGCGTTTGAGCTGTGAGGCAGGACTCTGGAGGAGAACAACCAGTGGCGGATGGGGATCAAGCCAGGGGTTCCTTAGCAAACCACACCCTTTCTAGTCCATGGGGCTGGACGTGTTGCATCCAAGGGTGCTGGTCAGCTCAGGAGGATGACTAAACCCAGCCACCCCCAGCAGTGGGCATTCCCCATCTCCATGGCCTGCACGCAAGTTGGAAACATCTGTATCATCCCTGATATGCACAGGAGGGGCCTTCCTTCCTGCTATGTTTCCAGTAAAACCCTCCTCCTCCTCCTCTACCTATTTTCTATTGCTGGACAGCCTTTTAAGGATTTGATAAAGCCGTCAGCAATCTCTTTATTTCTCACTGACATCCGCCAACCCTCTCTCCCACACCTACACATGACCAACGACTACTGCTCAGGGCCATTTCCTTTTCAGAAGAGGCCTTGAGCTTTTTAGATCTTCCTGGTGCTTTTTAGAATCTTCCTTGGTGCCTCTAGAGCTCATGGTGAGCTTTCTTAGACACAGCAGGGCCTTTTTGACTGTGTCTTATGAAGTGATTGTCTGTTTGTGATCGTCTGTGCAGGAGCAGTCCCAGAAAAGTACCAAATCAATCACAACTGATACCGAGTGAAGTGTCAGTAGGAGCCAGGTGAGTTGCCCTCATGGCTGTGGCTTCCTGGCAAGGAGTCTGTCCTGAGAAGGGGATCCAGCCTCAGCCACGCTCTGAGAGGGAAACAGCAGTGTCCATGCCACCTGGTGACACAAAGGGTGGGTTTTGCAAGGCCACCCTTCATCTGAACCGCTTCAGAGAGGGACTTGTGGATTGGGTGTCACCCTGTGGATGGCAAATGCTGATTGCGTTGCCATCGCCCAGAGGGACTACCCCCGGTGCAGATGGCTCCGCTGCAGAGATTGGTGTTTAGGCAGACGAATGCTGTTGTTGGTTTTGTTGTTGTTGTTGGAGATAGTGAAATCACCCAAGCACTTGGAGGATAATTTGAGGATTGCCACTTCGGTGGCCCTTTAGTGAACTGGTTCCTGTTTGCCATTGTCTCCCTGTCGTGGTGCAGGGTGTGGTGTCAAAGGTGCTGAGCAGAGGAGCACAACCCCTTCTTGTGGCTGCACTCCTGCTCCTACAGCCCAGGAGGCTGTTGCCCGCCTTTGCTGCTGGTTCGTGTTTTGCCTGATGATAATCAAGGACCACCAGGGCCATTTCCACAGAGCTGCTGCCCAGCCACATGGCTCCTGGCTTCTGTCCCTGCAGCCTGTAGTTGCCCTGCTCAGCCCTTGGGTCTCTTCAGAAGGCGTGTGTGAGATTCACTTCTTGCTTTCTCCAGTCATGGAGACCTTCCAACTGGACCAGAGTAACCCTGCTGTGGCACTGGCCTTGTCTGTCAACAGCCTTGGACTCGTCCCGTCTGCTCCAATGGGCTCCTAAAGGTTGGGCTGACCTTACCTAAGTAACCCCTGACTTGATCTCCATCACTGTTGGATTGTTTCTGGGCTTCTGCCTCTTAGACACACATAACTGAAAGACCTTGCTGGTGAAGACAAAGGCCAAAAGTGCCTCAGACCTCTCTACACCTACTCTGAGGAAATTCAGCGCAGTCACACGTTGTCTGCATTTCTTCTTTAACTCTTCCTGAAGCAGTAACAGCTCATCATTGTGCCCTTGAATTGCCTTGCAAGTGTCAGCCTCACAGGAGCTCTGGCTTTTCTAAAACTAAAGGGAGTTCTGCATTTCTCCTTTTTTCGATCCTTGCATCCACCTCTTGTAGGCTTCCTTTTTTTCCGTGTAGCTTCCCTGTGAGTCTCCTGTTCCTCCAAGCTTCTCTCCTGACAGCTCTGCTTGTTGTCCTGACTCTTGGTGCGCACTCTCTCGTGCTTGAAAGACACTGTCCTTGAAGACCAGCTAGACTGAGCATTGCTGCCCTTCTGTGCTGCTCACATGGGCTCCTGCCCTAAAATTCACAAGGCTTGGCCAAAGTCTGCTCCTCTGAGGTCTAGCATCTACACTCTTCTATTCTCCTTCTGCTTAGGAGTGGAGACGCCATGTTTCCATGGTCATGACAGGAAAGGTTTTCACACCCATGCCCAGCTCTTCCTTCTTTGAAAGCAGCAGATGCAGATGAGCGTCACCCTTGCTGACCAAGCTGGCAGCTGTGCTATAAACACCTGTGTCCCAAGCCCCTCCAGAGACCTCCAAGACTATTTGCATGTTGTTGTGGTCCCCTTCCAGTGAATGCCAGGTAATTCAAGTTCACACGGGGTCTTAAATGGGTTCTCTGCCTCACACCAAAATGTGCTGGAGCGGATGGTAGATGGCAGTGTGGAGAGGAAAGGAGGTACCCACAAAGAGAGCAAACCCTGCTCTCCTCAAGGCCAGGGAGAAACAGAGCAGGGCTGTGCAGTCTGAACAGGAGAGGGGTTTGTTGTCTGTTGTGTCTCTGCAGCCCCAAGGGCCTGTGGTGGAGGGGAAGCTGACCTCAGGAAGGAAAACATGAAGTTGAAAATGTCCTTGATGTGGACATCCTGTGACTCAGGCACACTGTGAAAACCATTCGCCTGATCCGTGATTGTATCATCGAGGGGACGGTTACACACTGGAGGAGAGAAGAACCAGCAGAGCTGGAGAAGGAATGTCCATGAGCGAAGACCCTGCTGCGATGAGCTTTGTACTCACACTCTGCCCGACATTTACTGGATAGAGACAGGACACCCCTTAGGTGATTTCAGGGGTGGGATTCAGTCACTGGCCCAAAGGCATTGACTCTGAGGTGCCCTGGGTGGTGCCTGTCACTCAGCTAGTCTGAATGGGGGCGGGGTTCCTGGGTTGGAGCTGTGCTGTCCGTGCCAGGTGCCTGCAGTTGTGCTGGGGAATCCTGGTGCCTCCCATAAGACTATGGGCCTGTATTTGGATATTAAATTGAGGTTCAGCTGCCCCGAATTAGGGCAGGCAATGAAGGGATGCACAGGAGACAACTGCTGTTAGACTCGAAGCACATAGAGAAAATAGAGCTGGTGGAGAAGAGAAAGAGAGAGACTTGGCTCTGCCTGTGCCACATGGCTCCGTTTGATCAGCTGAATACCTCTAGAGGATGCCCTGGACATAGGGAATAGTTACAGGTTCAGTGGTACTACCCATGGGCACCTTCTGTCTTTTAAGTTGGCCAACGGAATTTCCCACCAGCCTCTAAGGAGATGCCCCCAGATGTTGCCCTGTGCCTAGGAACTGCTCCATCAGAGCTTGCATTTACCAGCATGCATCTTGGTCACCTCTGGCACCAAATGTGTCACCAAGTGTCTGTGCCTGAGCACCTTCCTCCTGCCCTCCATTTCCAGTAACGAGCAAGGGAGCTGAGACAAGGAGCTCACGTGCAGGAGCCTATCTTGTGCACGTCTGAACGGAGGCAAGAGGGATCCCCCCTCCTGCGGGTTTGTGGTGGGCATGGGATGGAGCTAACTCCTCTTTTAGCCCTGGGGACTACAGACCCAGGATGAGATGCCTCCCTTGAGACAGCTGAATCCCTTCCCTCAGGCCAGGTGAAGGAGATCCCTCCCTGTGTTTTAGAAGAGTCCAGGAAGACCCACCGCTGAATCGTGAGGTCCAGACAGGCCCCCCTCACTTTCTAAACTTCCTCTCCAAGAGGAGTGTCGGTGCAGCTCGATCCAGCCTTAGCCCCCGACTGCAAAGAAGAGTTTGGAGCCTCGGTTCTAGCAGACACACATGTTCCTGAGCTGCCTCCGCTCATGAGTGCCAGAAGGTCAACTGCCCCAAGGGCGTGTGTGGCTGTGGTGAATACTGGAGAGTCCCTCCCGGGAAACCTTGCCGGCTGGGGTTAAAGCACAACCAACACAAACTCCAGAGGTCTATTCCAGTGCTGGACTCTTCCCCTGGTGATTGGGGTTTTTTATTCTTTATGTCAAGTTAGAAAGCATTAGACAACTACGTGGACGAGATCATAGCAGGGGAACATGACTTTCATGTCTTTTAACTTTTTACAGCTGATTCCACGCAGGGACACCGTAGATAGTCTGTGGGGTCCATCAAGCGATTTCTCAGCCCTGAGGGCAGTCATCCCTTCATCGATTGTTTCACTTTTTGGGCCCCATTGACTACTGACCATCCTTTGATGATTTCCCTTTAATGTGTGGTTGGTCAGGCACAGCTTGAAGTAGCTACTGGCGTTAAGCTATAGAGGGACACTGAAGATGCTCTGGAGGACAAAGATGTCATGGTGGGGCATGGCATAACGGGAGGGCCTCAGGAGACCTTTCCCATTCTTGAGGAAGATGAAAGCCAGGCTGGACACACGGTTTTGTTGGAGCAAGTATGGGGTGCTTTATTCAGGCCACCACGTACCCCAGGGAGAGTTCTGGTACTATTTGGGACTCTTTTGCGTACTCTGTAGTATCACTTTGTCCAGAGGAGTCTCTTCAAGGCAATTCTCACTTCCTTATTCCTCAGGCTATAGATGACAGGGTTAAACATGGGGGTCCCAACTGTGTAAAGCAGGGCAAGGTATTTGTTGGTGCCTATGGAATCCTTTGACCGTTGCTTTAAGTAGACGACTGTGGCCAAGCCATAGCAGAGCGTCACCACCCAGAGATGGGAAGAGCAGGTGGAAAAGGCTTTGTGTCTGCCCAGAGCCAAAGGTATTTTCAGAGTTTCCCTGGTAATTTTAATGTAAGACACAACTATGAAGGAGAAGGGAAGGACTCCGAATGCCAGGATGATGGTGTACAGCATCCCTTGGTTCCAGAAAGTGTCTGCACAGGCCAGTGCCAGCAGAGGGGGGAGGTCACAGAAAAAGTGTTGAAGGTGACGAGATGCACAGAAGGGCAAAGTCAACTCCTGGTGGGTCTGTCCTACTTGCACTGGTAAGACAGTCAGCCATGACGCCACCACCAGCCAGATGCAGAGACCCCTGCTCATGATGAGGGTATAGTGCAGGGGGTCACAGAGGGCTGTTCAGCGGTCGTGCGCCACGGCAACAAGGAGAAGGCACTCAATGCTGCCCCACAAAACCAGAAAATACAGCTGGGCAGCACAGCCAAGACCCTGAGGAGAAGGGCCTGGGCACTACGAGGGATGCCAGAGGAGCCGGTGGTACACGCTCACCGTGTGTAAGTCCAGCTGCAGGTGGGGCTGCAGAGACGGGGCTACGTTAGGAGGTGCGTGGCCACCCAGACAAGGGACCTGTAATCCCCCTTGGCTCAGCACTGCTGTGGCCCCATCTGGATGACCAGAGTCTGGCTTTGGGGCTGCCTTGCCTGGAGGAATGGGGAGGAAAAGGAAAGCCTGCCGAGGAGATCTGCCAGGCTGGAGTTTGGAGCCTGTGCAGGGAGGATGAAGGATCTGGGCTTCTTTAGCCTGCTGAAGTGGAGGCTCAGGGCACAAGAGCAGCGTGCACCTGCTTGAAGGGTGGTTTCAGAGCTGATGGAGATTTTCTTGGTAGTGGGAAGAGGAGGAAACCTCCACAAAGTGCAGCTTGGAAGGTTCAGACTGGAGGGGAGAACAAAAGAAATGTCTCACAGAGGGTAGTCTTGCAGTGCAAGAGGTCCCCCAGAGGGCGTCTCTATCAGCCTATGGCTTTGTGTTTCAAGTAATGGCCAGCGAGAGTGGAGAGACACAAGGGAAGGTGTAGAAATGGTGGGGTGAGAGCTGGGTGGGAAAGCAAGCAGGGTGTCAACAGCCTGAAGGGAAAGAGGGGAAAGTTCGGGGCAGGGTAGGACAGGCTGCAGAAGAGATGGCCAAGGGCTGTAGCAAGCTGAAAGGTCCAAGAGGCCTGAGGTCTTGGTCCTCTTGACTAGAGCAGTTGCCTCTGCCAGCGAGGCTGGTGAGATGGAACTTGGAGGGTGTCAGGATGGGCCTTGGCAGGGCCTGAGGGTCAGGGCTTGGCCTTTCTGCTTCCTAAAGCAAAGCAAAGGGTTTTCTCTGCATTCCAGCCCCCTGCACAGGGCCTTGGCCTGCCTGCAAGCATGGCCTCCAGTGATCTGCTCTAAGGAGGCCCTGTGGAGGCTTTGTCAGTAAGGGCCCTCAGGGGGGGCAGTCAGGGCTTCAAGGGACTTCTGGGCTTTGCTTCTGACTTTGACTTCTGGAGAGGTTTCTTCAGGCTTCTCTCAGTACCTGAGGGTCATGGAATGATCCCCAAATGCCCTAATGAGCTGTTTACCTTGTCATTTTCTTTAACTCTTCAAAACTTGCACAGATAACTGGAGCTGTTTCATAGTGTAGTTCAGGAGGAAAATTTCAAAGTGCATCTAATAAATTTATTTTTTATTTTAAGGGTGACACCTTCTGCCTTTTCTTTCAGAGGAGGGTTTGGAGCAGCATTCTCCAAGTGCTAATGATCCCGAGGGTCTCCTCAGGAGGTCTGGACTGAGCGGAAAATCATTTTTTTGAGGTCAGACACTGTATGGACAACCTTGCTCCTCACCTCCCCAACCCCACCATTTTCCTCATTGTCCCCTGGAACCTGCATCACTTTTGTGACATCAGCCTTCTCCCCTGCATTCTGCAGCTGGATGTTACAGCTCCATTGCATCATCTCCCGCCTGATCTCCTGACAGACCTGGCTGCACACGGGCACAGAAGAACTTTCCTGATGTGCAAACAGAGAACAGTGAGGCACGATAAAGTTTCATGAACAATAAAACACACTCCCAAGCACATGTTCTGTCCAAGCTGTCTCTGATGAGGTTGAACTTTCTACAAGCGATAATCTGAGGAGAAATATTTGAGGTAGGTAGATACAAAATGAGAGCTATAAACACAATGAAAGTGTTGTCTAAATAGACAATTAGACTATTGAAAGACAGATAAGATTTTACTCCCTGAAGCTCAAACAGCAACATAGGTGAGAGGCATCTGAATGAACAAAGATTAAGGGAGGAGGAAGCTGGAGAATAATGGGAAGGGCCTTTGTCTGGCCAGTCGGTATCTGAAAAGGTGACTTCAGAAATGATCATTGGATCCTGGGCACGTGCAAATATCTGAAAGATTAAAGAAAGTAAATACACCGCTGGACAGGCAGAATAGTGGTAGTGAAGTTACAGGGGAAGATGGATATTTCTTTATTGCCGTCCTAAGCATTTATTAAGGCATTTATTGTCCTCATAAGTTGCTCATTTCTCTTGTCCAGGCTCTTGTCACTGCCCCCAGAGAGCCTTTCCACAGAGAACTGTGTCCCTGCTGGCCTGGCTGGTTCTCCCGCGCCCTCCACATGCTCCCCACATGGCCCCAAGTTTGTGGTGCTGCTTTGTGGGCTGAGGGGATTCAAGGGCCCGTAAGCCATGGGAAGGCAGTCCCAGGCAGATCCCTATGGATCATGGACCGTCTCCAGAGTCACTGGGCACCCAAAGGTGAACTCTCAGCACCGGCCCTTTCCTGACACATCACCCCGTACACTCCTCCCCTGAGCCCATGGAGAACCCAAGCACAGCAGCACAGCCTCATGCCGGGTATTTCTTCAGCCTGTTCCTAATTGCAGCTTTGGAAGAAGACCTCCAACCTCCAGACAGGAGCACTGAGGAAATGCCCTTTTATTGCAGAGATACAGCACAGCAGACCAGCTGTACCATCGTGCCAGACACATGTCTAAAGCCCTCTGGGTCAGAAAGCTGGGTTCCTGCCTTTGGAGAAGTGGAGTGGCTTCAGGCATTCCTGAGCAAAGAGAGTTCTCCTGGGTGAAATGTCCAAAGCCCAGGAGGTTGCTGAGAGAATGGGAAATCGCTTGTGAAGAGCCATGGGCAGCTCATTGCTGCTGACAAACAAGTGATTGAAAATGTTTCTTCAGCGTGTCCTTGAGCTCCTGGTTCCTCATGCTGTAGATGAGGGGGTTCACTGCTGGAGGCACCACTGAGTACAGAAATGACACCACAACATCCAGGCATGGGGAGGAGATAGAAGGAGGCTTCAGGTAGACAAACACAGCAGTGCTGACGAACAGGGAGACCACAGCCAGGTGAGGGAGGCAGGTGGAAAAGGCTTTGTGGCGTCCCTGCTCCGAGGGGATCCTCAGCACGGCCCTGAAGATCTGCACGTAGGACACCACAATGAACACAAAACACCCAAAGCCTAAACAGACACTGACCACAAGCACCCCAGCCTCCCTGAGGTAGGTGTCTGAGCAGGAGAGCTTGAGGATCTGGGGGATTTCACAGAAGAACTGGTCCACAGCATTGCCCTGGCAGAGGGGCAGTGAAAATGTATTGGCCGTGTGCAGCACAGCATAGGGAAAAGCAGTGCCCCAGGCAGCTGCTGCCATGTGGACACAAGCTCTGCTGCCCAGGAGGGTCCCGTAGTGCAGGGGTTTGCAGATGGCAACGTAGCGGTCATAGGCCATGACGGTGAGAAGACAATACTCTGCTGTGATCAAGAATAGAAAGAAAAATTGCTGAGCAGCACATCCTGCGTAGGAGATGGTCCTGGTGTCCCACAGGGAATTGGCCATGGCTTTGGGGAGAGTGGTGGAGAGGGAGCCAAGGTCGAGCAGGGAGAGATTGAGGAGGAAGAAGTACATGGGGGTGTGCAGGCGGTGGTCGCAGGCTATGGCAGTGATGATGAGTCCGTTGCCCAGGAGGGCAGCCAGGTAGATGCCCAGGAAGAGCCCGAAGCTCAAGAGCTGCAGCTCCCTTGTGTCTGCGAATGCCAGGAGGAGGAACTGGGTGATGGTGCTGGCGTTGGACATTTGCTGCTCCTAAGCATGCGGACCTGTCCATGGAGGAAAAGCCAGTGAGAAATTAAGGTGGCATTTTCTGAGCAAACCCTGTTCCACTTGATTTCTCAGTAACAGCTAAAAACTTCAGTGTACTATCAACCTTCTGCTCATATCAAATCACATACTGAATCCAAAACACAGCACTGCTCTTGCTCCTAGGAAGAAGAAAAAGCTCTATCTCAGCCTAAAGCAGGAAAATAACAGTCCATGCCGTGTTGGTGTCTCAGCTGCACTTCTGTCCTCCATCCCCCACACCAATGAGTGTAACAGCAAGAACAAAGGCAGCAGGGAGAAGATGAGATGCTAAAGTCCCCCTGCCAGCAGAGGCAGGAGAGGGAGATGCAGTCGGACACTTGAGCGTGTCTCCTCTGTGGTGGTCAGGTTGCTGGGAAGGCAACTCATGTCCAAATCCCCGTGACATTAAGGGCAGAGGCTCTGCTGCGTGAGTGAGGAGACCAGGGGGTTGCTCCAGGGAAGGCATCTGCACTGAAGGGGATGGCAGGGAGATGCCTGAATCCCCCTCCCACAGCATGTCTGGGAGCAGTTCTCTCCCCCTCCCTGCCCATGTCTCTGCTTCCTGGAGCTTGTCTTGGCCAGGACCTGTTTCTCTGTCCCTACATCTCCTCCCTCTTCACACTCACAGATCCCATCCCACCTGCCAGGTCCACAGCTCTGCCCTGCAGACACCTCCTGGCAGCAGGGCCCTGCCCAGAGACATCTCTGTGTGGGCAGGGGTTAATGAGCAGCTCAGACAAGTCCCAACAACAAATGGGGTCTCAAGGCCTGGTGCACAACGCAGAAATAAATTCCCGTTTCTCCCTGCCCACCCAGCAAACCAAGAGGACAAAACTCACAGCCCAGATTTCTTCTCTTTCAGGTGAACAGTTCCTTGACGTGCTGTTTCCAGAAGGAGCCTCTGCAAATGTTGTGGGGGTGATCTGGAGCTGGGAGCAGCCCTGACCCACGCAGTTCCCCCCTGCCAGCAGAAGGGGTTTCCCTTGCTGGGGGTCACTCCTTCCACCCACAGCATCTCCCCACAGTGCCGTGGGGAGCTCCCTGGGCAGGCTGAGAGCTGACCCTGGCAGACAGCAGAGTCCCTGCTCTGCCACACAGCCCCTGGGGTGCAGGGACCCTGCTCCGAAAGGCAGCCCTGGGCACCCCTGCCTGCACACCTACCTTCACACCCCGCAGGTGTCCCTGAGAGAAGGCAGCCATCATGCCCGGTGCATCTGGTGGGGCAGCAGGGAGTCCCTCACCTGGAGCACGTCCTCCTCCTCTACACTAGAGAAGCTGTTGGGATCCTCGTGAAAGACTCTATGTGCTGTGGGGTGTTCCAGGATTTGGATAGCCCTCCAGAAACACCAGCCGCATTGCCCTGAACCCAGAGACTTACCATGCAGATGGCTGTAAAAATTTCTTTTCCAAGAAACTCTCAGCATCCTCCCCTCCAGACTGGCATTAAGCTCTCTCAGCCTCACTTCTCTCCTCTTGGTGCCTGCAGGCAGTGCCCTCAGCCCTGCTGCGCTTTGCACAGGAGCTGCTCCTGGGCAGAGCTGTCTCTCTGCAGCGCTGCCCGCTTGCCAGCAGCTCCCTCCATCCCAGGAGCCCAGCCCAGCTCAGCAGCAGGGGAGCAGCCCAAGGCAGCCCTTTCTCTGCCCCCTCTGGGCTCCCTTGTGGTTTCCCTGGGGCTCCAGGGGAACCTGCTGTCAAACAGGCTGAAGGACTCACTGATGTTCCCTCCCTCAGCTGGGCACAGACACTGACTGACAGCTGTGTCATTTCTGCTGTCAGAAAAAGAAATGGACGTGAGAATAACCTTTTCTTGTCCTATCACTAGACAGGACACATGGAAGGTGACAGGGAACAATTGTGCCCCTGTACTCAGCACAGTGATACCACACCTTGACTACTGTGTCCAGTTTTGGGCCCCACAGTAGAGGAAAGATGTTGAGGTCCTGGAGCGGGTCCAGAGAAGGGCAACGAAGCTGGGGAGGGGTCTGGAAAACATGTCTTATGAGGAGCGCCTGAGGGAATGGGATTGTTGAGCCTAGTGAAGAGGAGGCTGAGAGGAGACCTTATTGCTCTCTACAAGTACCTAAAAGGAAGTTGCAGTGAGGCTGGTGTTGGTCTCTTCTCCCAAGTAACTAATGACAGGACAAGAGGTAATGGCCTCAAGCTGCGCCAGGGGAGGTTTAGATTGGATATTGGGTAAAATTTCTTTCCTGAAAGAGTGGTTAGACGTTGGAACAGGCTGCCCAGGGAGGTGGTGGAGTCACCATCCCTGGAGGTGTTCAAAAGACATATAGATGTGGTGCTTAGGGACATGGTTTAGTGTTGGGCTTGGTAGTGTGAGGATAATGGTTGGACCTGATGATCTTAGAGGTCTTTTCCAAGTGAAATATTTCTATGATTCTACGATCAGCATGGTATTGAATACTGCTTGGCTAGTTCGGTTTAGCTGTCCTGGCTGTGCCCCCTCCCAGCTTCTTGTGAAAATTCACCCTATTCCAGCCAAACCCAGGACACACGTTCTCTTGCTAAATTCCACAGTGGCCCCACAGTTTCTTTGTTTCTTCTTTAACTGCAACTTCCACAGCATCAGCTCATCTTGAGGCCATTGAACTCCCTTGAGAGAGTCAACTGGACATGCCCATGGGCCATGGCAGGAGGCTGTCCTTAAAGACCAGCTGGACTGAGCTCTGCTCAGTGCTCAGGACTTGTGCTCTGCCCTTCAGTGCTTCTCTGCCCTGCTCAGTGCTCTGCCCTTCACTGCTCCTGTCCGGAAGATCCCCAAGCGAATGGCCCCCAAACAGGCAATGGTCTACGCCTCTGAGATCTTGTGTCTGCCCTTGTTACAGTCCTTTTCACACTCTGCTCAGGAGCTGGGACCTGCCCCTATTTCAGGGTCATTACAACAGAGCCTGACTCTGCTTTTAACATCCCTGACCAGCTCTTCCATATCGGCAAGTACTAGATCCAAGCAAGCATTGTGTTTGTTGGGCCACCTGGCAGCTGTGAGAAGAAGCTTTCTCAAAAACCCAAGGCCATGGGATTTTGGGCTGAGTCACTCCTCGACAGCCCGGCCCCCGATGAGAAGAAACTCCTGAGCACTCGTTGGTCTGTGCTGCTGCCTTGACAGCAGCATAGGGGCATTTAGAAAAGAGACTCATAGAATCCTTTAGGTTGGAAAAGACCTTTAAGATCATCAAGTCTAACCATTCACCTCACACTGCCACGTCCACCACTAAACCATGTCACTAAGTGCCGCATCTACATGTCCTTTAAAGAACTCCAGGGATGATGACTCTACCACTTCCCTGGGCAGCCTGTTCGAGTGCATGAGAACGCGCTCAGTGAAGAAATTTGCCCTAATATCTCATCTAAATCTCCCCTGGCACAACTTGAGGCTCCTTCCTCTTCTCCTGTGACTTGTCACTTGAGAGAAGAGACTGAACCCCACCTGGCTTGAACCTCCTTTCAAGTAGATGTAGACAGCGATAAGGTCTCTCCTCAGCCTCCTTTCCTCCAGGCTAAACAACCCCAGTTCCCTCAGCTCCTCCTCACATGACTGTTGCTGATACAGACAAGGATGCTTTTGGCCTGCTTGCCCACCTGGGCACACTGCAGGCTCATGTTCAGCCAGATGTTGACCAGCACGCCCAGGGCCTTTTCTGCCGGGCAGCTTTCCAGCTATTCATCCTCAAGCCTGTAGCGCTGCGCGGGGTTTTTGTGAACAAAGTGCAGGACCTGGCATTTGGCCTTGTTGAACCTCATACAATTGGCCTCACCCCATCAATCCAGCCTGGCCAGATCCCTCTGCAGAGCCTTCCTACCATCCCGCAGGTCAACACTCCCACCCAACTTTATGTCTTCTGAAAGTTTACTGAGGGAGCACTCGATCCCCTCATCCAGATCATCAATCAAGAAGTTAAACAAGACCAGTCCCAATACTGAGCCCTGAAAAACACCACTTGTGACCAGCCACCAACTGGATTGAAGTCCATTCACCATCACTCTTGGGGCCCGGCCACCCAGCCGGTTGGTTACACGGTAAAGAATACCCCCGCCCAAGCCATGAGCAGCCAGTGTCTCCAGGAGGCTGCTCTGGGGAAATGTTTGTGGCTGTTGCCACTGCTGTAACATTTGGCACAGCAGAAGCGTTTGCCTCCACCACCATCTGTGCAGGGAGGTGCCACTTGCTTCTAGATTAAAAGGGTAGGTGGTCCTTTTTGGAGGATACTAGAATAAAAAAGTAGAGGAATTTGAGTTGGGGAGAGGATGTGGTCAGGGGTGTTTGGGGGCACCTGTGAAGCAGCCCAGCGCCTGATCTGAATTACTCCTGTGGTCAGGGAGAACCTGAGAGCTTTCCCTAATTTGAAAACATGAAGGGGAAGGAAGGACAGCCTCATTCAGGCTGGAAGAGACCTCAGGAGGTGTCTTGACCTACCTACTGCCCAAAGCAGCGCCAGCCCAGATTACTCAGGACTTTATCTAAACATGCCTTGATCCCTTTCTGGCACAGAGCTGGTGCAGACTCCCTGGGAAACTGCTTCCAGCCCTTGATCGTCCTCATAGTCAAAAAGTTTCTCCCTGTGTCTGATCTGACCCTTTGTTGTTTCAGCCCACTGCCACTTGTCCTTGTGCCTTGGATCACAGACATGAGCCTGAGTCAGCCACACCACTGTGTGTTCACCCGAGATCTTCATTCTCAAGGCTGAACAACCCAAGCTCTCAGGCTCTTCTCAAAGCTCTTGTGCTCCAGCCCTGACCGCCTCAGTGGCCCTCCACTGAACTTCCTCCAGTTTACCAATCTCCCTCCTTCTCAGTAATCTGGATGGGGTTTCAAAAGTGCAGAACAGAGGGAGATAATCCCTTCCACTGGCTTTGCTCCTGCTCACAGCCCAGGATGCAGTTGGCCACCTTTGCTGATGGCTCATGTTTTGCCTGTTGAAACCCAAGGACCACCAGAGCCTTCCACAGAGAGCCGCTTCCCAAGCAGGCAGTCCCTGGCCACTGTCATTGCAGGGGCTTAGTCCACTGCAAGGATAGATCTTCAGCTTCTGTTCCTACTGGCCCATCCTGGCCCATCCTAGCCCATCCAACAAGTTCGAGTTGTTCATCCTGGAGAAGAGAAGGCTCTGGGAAAACTTTCTAGTGGCCTTCCAGTACTTAAAGGGGGCCTACAGAAAAAGTGGGGAGGGACTCCTTACCAGGGGGTGTAGTGATAGGATGAGGGGTAACGGTTTGAAACTGAAAGAGGCAGATTTAGATTAGATTAGATATGAGGAAGAAGATCTTTACCGTGAGGATGGTGAGAGACTGGAAATAGCTGCCCAGAGAAGCTGTGGCTGCCCCCTCCCTGGAGGTGTTCAAGGCCAGCTTAGATGAGGCTTTGAGCAGCCTGGGCTAGTGGAAGGTGTCCCTGCCCATGGCAGGGGGGTTGGACTAGAGGATCTTTAAGGTCCCTTCTCACCCAAACCATGCTGTGATTCTCTGATTCTATGCACCCCAGGATGCAGTTTGCCCTCTTGGCTGCCAGGGCACACTGCTGACTCCTGTCGAGCCTGCTGTCGACCAGCAGCCCAGATCCCTTTCTGCAGGGCTGTTCTCCAGCCACTGCTCTCCCAGTCTGTACTTGTGCCTGGCGTGATTTCACCCCACGTGCAGAACGCGGCATTCGTTCTTGTTCAACGTGGTGACTCCTCTGGGCCATGGATACAGGTGTTGAGCTGAACAGGGCCCAGGAGGGCTCCCTGCGCAGCACCACGTGTGTCCCAGGATGCGCCCTTGGTGAGTCCATGCCGCCTGCATTTGGAGACGTTCTTCTCTTTCAGGTGCCCAGGAACGTCACCCAGGAGGACTCACTCAAAGGCTCATTCCTTACCCAAGGGAGTTTGTACAGCTTGGGATCCCCTGGTGTCCTGGTTTGGGCTAAATCAGAACTAATTCTCTTTTAGTGCTTTAACTTTTCAGTTAAGTCTCCTCTAACTAATGGCACTTTCTGAAACAGCAGCCTGTTTTTCCAGACAGTGACTGCTCCCAGCAGTGACAGGGCCTGATGTTTATAGTTCATAGCAAGGAATGGGATGCGGAGAGGTCTTTGCTTATACTTGTTCTTCTAGCGACCAAGGTCACTGGTAAATCTTCTACTCCATGTTAGGGTGCTGGGAGTGAAAAGGGTCGCAAACATGAAAAAGGTCGCACCTGCTGGGAGGAGTATAAAGCTGAGAGATCACGAGGGTCTCTGTTCTTCTTTGATGGCCGACATCTGAGGAGGACTCTGTTCTTCTGTCGTCGATCCTGATCCGTGCATCCCTGAATCCAGGGCCTGAGTCCAGCTCCTGCATCCCTTCCCCGTCTGCTGCCCAGTCCAGCCTGGGACTGCCCCAGTGCCAGCCCTTCAGCATGATGGAGTGGGGGAGTTGGGTTTGGTGTTGGTTTTGGGTCTAGTTGTATATATTTGTACATATAGTTTATACTTCATTATTTCCTTATTATTATATTTTCTTTTATTGTTACTGTTACATTAAAGCTGTTTCAGCTTTCTTTTCCAAACCGTAAAGTCTCTCTCCCTTGCTCTCTTTCCTTTTCCCTTTTGGGAGGGGAGAGGAGTTAATAGAGAGCATCTCATTTGTTAGTGGCCGGCCCAGCCTCAAACCGTAATACCATATTAAATCTACTAGAGGTACACATCAGAATTTCCTTACATCAATGCAGTGTACCCACACCCTTGAGCAAAAGCAATCCCACAAACAGGTTTGTCATTTCCTGAGGGAGGGACAATTTGTGCTGTCTTTCCCAGACAGTTCCCTACAGGCATTAAGGGGACATGATCTCCATCTACAATACGCAGGTTTTTGTCTGGGCAGGGCCAGGTTGATCAGTCGATCCTCTGGTATTAACCAGGCAGGTGGCTTCTGCCCATTCTGCATCCCACCCCTTGTGTTTCCCAGCTCCCTTTGCTCTCACTCTTGTCCTTAACAGTCCCTTCTCTCCGTCAATCATTCCGGAGGCTGGTGTGTGACAGGGGATGTGGCACACCCAATCATTGCCACGTTCCCTGGCCCAGGGGCTTCTGAGGGTGTTTCAGAAAGGAATCCTGCTCTCTGCCTCAGGTCTTTCTGGGGTGCCAGAGCACTTGCTCTTCAAGGCCCAGGATGGTGTTTTGGGGGGCGGGTCATGGTTGTCACAGGCCATGTTGCCAACCCTCTGGTTGTCACTTCCACCACAGTAAGGACATGGTGCTTGCCTTGGCAGGTTCGTGGCAGTGTGATATAACCCATCTGTGAGGCCTCTCTGGATTGATATCGCAGCCACCACCCTTCACACCACAGAGGCTTTGCTCGCTTGGCTCACTTGACTCTGGTGCATGTGTCACACTCCTGAATAACACCTCCAATGGCTTCAGTGGTCAAGTCCACCCCTCCATCTCAAGCCCATCTGGACATTGAAGTTCTCCCTAGATGTCCTGACCCTACAGGATTCCACCAAGTTATGACTAGTTAACTTTCGTGTTCCCAGTCTAGGTCCACCTCAGCCACTTCCATTGTTGCACCCAGTCTATATTCTTGTTGTGTTGATGTTCCTCAGGGATTTCTCTGTCAAATCCCTTGTCCCTGGTGAGTGACTCCAGCTGTTGAGCTTCCTCATCCTCTAACTCCTGAATGGTGCTTCACCATTCCAGCAGAGGAGCAGCCAGGCACTGCTCTGCTTGCCTGTCTGCCACTGGACACATTTCTGCTTTTTTCTAAGGTCTCTCAAGTTCAGTGACCTGGTAGTTTTGGTCTGGTTTTGCTGATTTTTCTCAATTCTTCCTTCTATTTCCGTGTCAAGGAACAGCTTCATACTTCAAATTGTTCTCCTGCCTTACTAATAGATGGTACAGACCCATCTGTATTTCTGTGGCTTCTTTTTTACTGCTGGGGTGATTCTTCTAGTGAGTTGGGTCTTGGGTTCCTATCTCATCCCTGGTGTCCTCAGGTGTGGTTTGGGTTCCCATCCCAACCATGGTGTCATCCAGTGTCATGTCCATGTCACAACCATGGCATCCTCAGAGATGGCTTGGGTCTGTATCTCAACCATGTCCTTCTGACAGCACTAAACCGATAGACACAGGCCAAGCCCCAGAACAGCCCTTGGGCTGCTGGGTTTCACTGGGGTAGGCAAGGCACCCTTCTGTTAGGTAGTGTGTCCATGGAGCAGGATTACCTGCCCTCTCAGGCTTCAAAGAACAGGCATTGGGAGGTGATAACCACCCTAGGCACCTGCCCACGTGCCCTGACACCCAGGGACTGGCTGCCTCAGGGCATGTCTCAGGATCTCCTCACCAATGACTTGTCTCGCCTGATGTCACAATTCCACACCAGATTGCACACACGTTAGAAGAGAGGAACACTCTTAGCATATAATTGCTGCATGATTATCTCGAGACCCAAGACTTATCCCCTCCCCTTCCTGAGAAGAACAAGTGTTCAATCAAGATAAGGACACCTCTGTTCTCCCAAAAGTAACAGATGGATCCACGTTGAAGAGTAACACGAGTTGCTGATGCCAAATGCCTTTGCAGAAGTCAGTGATGGAAACAGAGAATCATAGAATTATGTAATGGCTTGGGTTCAGAGGGACCTCAAATATCACCTAGTTCAAACCCTCCTGCCATGGCAGAGACACCTCCCACTAGACCAGGTTGCTCAAGGCTATATCCAACGTGGTCTTGAACACTTCCAAGGATGGAGGTGAGGCTGACAGGTCTGTAATTACTCGAGTCCCTCTTCTTGCCCTTTTGAAGACTGGAGTGACATTTCTTTTCCTCAGGTACCTCATCTGTCCACAGACTTACGAAAGATGATGGAGACTGATGTAGCAATGACTTCCGCCAGCTCCCTCAGCACCCGTGGGTGCGTCTCATCAGGGCCTATCGATTTGTGTATGTCCAGGTTGCTTAACTGATCCCTGACCACTCCTCATCAACCAAGGCAAACTTCTCCTTTCTCCTGACTTCCTCTGGAGCCTCAGGGGTCTGGGGCTCCTGAGGACAGTCTCCAGCAGTACAGACAGAGACAAAGAAGGCATTCAGTAGCTCTGCCTTCTTTGTATCCTCTGTCACCAGGGCATGTGCCTCATTCAACAGTGGGCCTACATTGCCTCTGGTGTTAGTTTTGTCTGCAAGGTATTTGAAGAAGCCCTTTCTGTTGTCCTTGACCTCCCTTGCAAGGCTTAACTCCAAGGAGGCCTTAGCTTTCCAAGTTGCCTCCCTGCATCTTCTGACAACACTCTTACAGTCCTCCCAAGTGGCCATTCCCTCCTTCCAAGATCTATAGACTCTCTTCTTCCACTTGAGTTTGCCCTTTCCTTCCCTCTTTATACTGTGAGGGTCTCCTGCTCCTTTTCTTGATTTATTACCCACTGGGATGCTCTGATCTTGAGCTTAGAAGAATTGGTCCTTGAGCATAAACCAACTGTTTTGGGCCTCTTTACCTTCTAGTACCATGTCCCATGGGATTTCCCCTAGCAATTGCTTGAAAAGGCCAAAGTTGGCCCTGCTGAAGTCCAGGGTTGTGATCTCGCTTGGTATTCTGGTCCTACCACACCAGATCCTGAACCCCACCATCTCATGGTCGCTGCAGCCAAGGCTGCCCTCGACCTTTACTGCTTCAACCAGACCCTGCTTGTTAGTGAGGAGGAGATCCAACAGTGCTCCCCTCCTATTTGGCTCATCCACCAATTGCATCAAGAAGTTCTCATCGATGCACTGGAGGAACCTCCTGGACTGTGAATGGCTGGCTGTGTAGGCCTTCCAGCAAATATCTGGGGAGTTAAAATCCCCCATGAGCAACAGGTCCTGTGATTGTGAGGCTACTGTCAGCTGCCTGTACAAGGCCTCACCAACTTCCTCATCCTGGTCAGGTGGCCTGTAACAGACACCCACAACAGTATCTCCCATGCTAGCCTGCCCCTTGAGTCTCACCCAAAAACTCAGCTATCTCCTCATCCACTCCTGGCCAGAACCCCATACATTCTAGTTGCTCTCCCCCACCAAGCCTTGTTGACCTCTCTTTCCTTATAGCGGGAAAACCTCAGGAAAGCTCCTGAACACTGAGATCCGCTGCTGGCTGCTCCCGACTTGAAGCAGCTGATCTTAGAGACTGATGTATAATATGTTTAAGTTTCTTCTTGAGAAAATGTCATGTCATTTTCTGTGTAACCAGAGTGTGGATTTCTGTATCTGCATTCCTCTTTGTAGGGACTGGAGCTGTTGCTGACAGTATGTCTTTCCTGAAATCCTTGAGTGTCAGGTTTTTTTGGTTATGATTTTTTAAGGCTAATTTAGTATTTCAATTAAAGTGAGATGGCTACTTTTTTACACTTTCTTCACTCATTTGTTGGGAAGAAATGGATCTCATGAATCAGAAAACGTGAAGGAAAGCTCTGCCTTGTTCAGTGTCAGCTTGCTTCTCATATCCCAATTGCATGAAGGATTTGTCAGCTTTCTTTTGTAATGCTTTTTATAATATTGAAACTCTGTGCGTGTTCCGACTGGTAGTAGAGCGCGTTTTTAGCCTTAGTTCTTGCATCCAGAAGGTGTCAAATTCAGGAGTAATAGAGGAGGTTACAGGCAGGGCCTTAATCATTCCTCACTGTGGAATCTTTCATCCTAGTCAGCTGTCCGCTTCTTGTGGAGTGTGTGTGTGGGGGGTGTGTAACAGTGGTCAGCTCGTAACCTTTGGAGTGAATCACTGACATGTGACACACAGCAATGAAGTAAAACATCCCTTGAGCTGCCTGAAGAACTTCTCTGAGGGAAAACTCACCCACATGACTGCTCTGAAGAAGCTGCGGTTGGCTGGGGCAGACGTGGTAACCGGCTCCGTAAGGAAGTGTCAGTGTCAAAAGTGCAAGTGGAGCATTCCCCACCTCTGGTTTTTTGAGTGAGGTGCGTGTGAGTAAACTACACTCGCAGCTCAGACATGAAGGCTTTTATTGCCTGGAACAGGCTGCCGGAGGGCTAAAGTACTGCATGGGTCGCTGAAAGCCGCCAGACTCTCTGGAGTGCTCTGAGGTTCCTTTGTGGTAGGAAAATGAAGAATATTTGGGTCAGTGCTACCCCTGCTGTTCTTGCTTCACATTAAAACAGGACACTAAGCTAAATGGGTCGTGCTGGGTGACATCATAGGTGGCTGCACAGGTGACAGGTGAAGAGCAGCCCCTGCCTTGTGCAGCTCCTCCTGCTGTCCCTGATGGCTCAGGAGCTGCTAGGGCAGGAGTGTGCAGCAGGCTTGTGCCGCTGCTGGGGATGTCACTGGAGGCTTTGTGTCAGTCCCAGCAGGAGCAGGCAGCTGGCTTGTGCTGGTGTTGGTGATGTCCCCTGTGCCTGAGCAGGAGATAGGGCAGAAGCAAGGTCCTGGCAGGCGGAGGTGCCTGTGATGTCCAGGGGGATGAGGAAATGGGAGGCCAGGAGGCAGCCCCTGGGTTTGCAGCTGCTGCTGAGGTCCCAGGTGCCTGGGGAGTTGGGAGAGCAAGAGCTTGGAGCTGGGTTGTGCAGGGGCTTGGGATGGCCATGGTGGCTGAGGAGGTGTGAGGCCAGGGGCCAGCTGGGTCTTTGCCAAAGCCATGGTGATCTTCCTCTGTACCTGCATTACCACTACTCTGCCTGTCACACGCTGTATTTGATTTCTCTGCCTTTTCATGGATTTTCACCTGTCCTGATAAAACGACCATTTCTAAAGTCATCTTTTCAGATGCCAACCGCCCAGGCAAAGGCCTTTTCCATCATCCTCCAGTTTTTTTCCTTCCTTTACACTTTGTTCATTCAGACACCTCTCACCTATGCAACTGCTTTGAGATTCAGGGACTAAAAGATTTCAGTAGTCTAGTTTTCTCTCACCAGCTCTTACATTAGGTTTATACCTACCTTTGTGTATGTATCGATCTAAGACATTTCTCACAGGATTATGCCCTGTCGAAAGGCGACCTCATTAGAGACACCTTGTACTTAGCACACAGTTGAGGAGTGTGTTTTATTGTTGATGAGACATGGTCACGCTTTACTTTCCTTGTCTTGCCCATGGGAGAAGTCCTTGTGTGCCTGTGTGCAGGCAGTTCTCTAAGGAAAGCAGGTGGGAGATGGTGCAATGGAGATGTAACATTTTTCTGCAAACTTGAGTGGAGAAGTCTGAGGCAAGACAGGAGGTAAATCCCCGTTGGCAAAGACAGCAATGGAGAGGAGAGGGGGTGAGGAGCAAAGCTGTCCGTACAGTGTCAGACCTCAAGGGACTGCTGTTCCTAGCTGTCCAGACCTCCTGAGGAGACACTCTGCATCACTGTCAATTGCAGAATGCTTCTATCATCTCTTCCCTAAACTGAAAATTAAATAAAAATACTCTTTAAAATTAATTTTAATTAGGTGCACTTTTCAATTTTCGTCTGTATGTACGTTCTGAAAGGATTCCAATTAGCTACAAAAATCTTAAAGACTTGAAAAAAATTAAAGACGGACAAATATCTCCTTAGGGCTTTCTGTCTTTTAATGAGCCCCATGGGGTATTTGGCCTTAAGTAAAGGAATCTCAGCTACTGAGAGGAAACTGAACAAACTGTTAAGTCGTTAAAGTCAGAAGCAAACCCCAAAGTTCCTTGAAGGACTGATTGGTCCCACTGAGGGCCACTGCTGACACAGCCTCCCCAGGGACTCCTTAGAGCAGAGAACTGGAGGCTGTGCTTGCAGGTAGGCAAAGGCCCTGTGCAGGGGGCTGGAGTGCTGAGAAAACCCTGGCTTGGTTTCACCCAGCAGAAAGTCCAAACCCTGACCCTCAGGCCCTGGGCAGGCAGATCCTGCCCCTCATGGGGGGCTCAGGGCTCTTCCCGGGGGCAGTGGGGTGTGAGGGGGAGCAGTGCCAAAGGCAGGGAAACTGGACAAGCCCTCCCGCCTTCCCCAAGCAACAGGGAAGGAGAAACGGAAAGTTCTGCCTGGGAGGCCTTGGTGGCAGAGGCCACTGCCATAGCCAAGGGGCCCAAGGCCTTGCTCCTGTTGGGCCTTTGAGCCTTGCCAGAGCCCTCGGCCATCTCTGCTGCAGGCTGTCCTGCACTCTGCCACGCCTGCACCTCTTCCCTTGCAGGCTGCACACACCCATCGTGCTTTCCCACACAGCTCTGCCCTCAGCATTTCTAGACCTTTACTGATGTCTCTCCACCCTCACCGCCTGTTCCTTGAAACACAAAGCCATGGGCTGATCCCGACACCCACTGGGGGACCTCTTGCACCACAAGGCTGCCCTTTGAGGGAGATTTCTTTTCCTCACATGCAGTCTGAACCTTCCAAGCGGCACTTTGTGGAGGTTTCCTTCTCTTCGCACTACCAAGAAAAGCTCCATCATCTCTGGAACCACCCTTCAAGCAGTTATTATAGAGCCTTGGGTGTGAACTTCATCAGCCTAAAGAAGCCCAGATCCCTCAGCCCTCCACACAGGCCCCAAACCCCATCCTGGCAGATCCCATCTAGAGCCTCTCCAGCTCCTGCCCATTCCTCCACAATAGAGCGCCCCACACGGAGACACACTAGTCCAGATGTGGCCACACCAGTGCTCAGTCAAGGGCCATGATAATTCCTGTCTGGCTGGCCATGATGCCCCTAATACAGCCCTGTGTGCAGCAGGCCTTATTCCTGGTCAGCATGTGCCACTGGCTAATGCAGCATCCCTCATCATGCCCAGGCTCCTCTCCTCAAGGTCACAGAATCACAAAATCACAGAACAGTGGGGGTTGGAAGAGCCCTCTGGAGGCCCTGGCCACACTCTTCTTCACACACCCCAGGATACCACTGGTCTTTTTTGCCACAAGGGCACGTCTGGCTCATGGTGAACTTGCTGTCTACTACAATTCCCAGGTCTTTCTCTGCACAGCTGCTCTCCAGCAGGTCAACCCCCAGCCTCTACTGGTGCAGGGGGTTATTCCTCCCCATGTGCAGGACCCTACTCTTGCCATTATTGAACCTCATGAAGTTCCTCCCTGCCCAGCTCTCCAGCCTGTCCAGGTCTCTCTGAATATCACACAAGGCACAGCCTTTGGGTTTGTCAGCCACTCCTCCCAGTTTAATTTCAACGGCAAGTTTTAGTTGTGTATTTTAGCAAGTACTGCAGCAGATATCACCTAAATGAGAGTTTCAAAAAAATCTAGGCAAGTGCAACAATCATAGAATCATGGAAATGTGTTTTTTGAGAACCTCCAGGGATGGTGACTCCACCACTTCCCTGGGCAGCCTGTTCCAGTGTTTGAGAACTCTTTCAGGAAAGAAATATTTCCTCATGTCCATTCTAATCTTGCCCTGGTGCAACCTGAGGCCATTTCCTCTTGTCCTATGACTTGTTACTTGGGAGAAAAGACTGACCCCCACCTCACTACAACCTCCTCTCAGGTAGCTGTAGAGAGCAATGAGGTCTCCCCTCAGCCTCCTCTTCTCCAGACTAAACAATCCCAGTTCTCTCAGCTGCTCCTCACAAGACCTGTTCTCCAGACCCTTCATCACCTTTGTTGCCCTTTTCTGGACACACTCCAGCACCTCAGTGTCTTTCTTGGAGTGAGGGGCACAAAACTGCACACAGAAGTTGAGGTGCGGCCTCATCAGTGCTGAGTACAGGGGCACGATCACCTCCCTGCTCCTGCTGGCCACACCATTGCTGATACAGACCGTGGTGCTGTTGGCCTTCTTGGCCACCTGGGCACACTGCTGGCTCACGTTCAGCCGCCTGTCGAGCAGCACACCCAGGTTCTTTTCTATCGGGCAGCTTGTCAGCCACTCATCCCCAGCCTGTTGCAGTGTGTGGTGTTTTTGTGACCCAAGTAGAGGACTCGGCTGCTGGCCTTGTTGAACCTCATACAATTGTCCTCAGCCCATCGATCCAGCCAATCCAGGTCCCTCTGTGGAGCCTCTCTACCCTCAAGCAAATCAACACTCCCACCCAATTTAATGTCATCAGCAAACTCACTGAGGGAGCACTCAATCCCCTCATCCAGATCATCGATAAAGATGTTAAACAAGACCGATCCCAACACTGAGCCCTGGGGGTCACTGCTTGTGACCAGTCACCATCTAGATTGAACTCTGTTCACCATCACCCTGTGCTTGACCGTCCAGCCGGTAACCTCACCCAACCTGAGCTACTTGTCATGACCAGTAACTCCACACAACACACCTTTCCTGTCCTGTGTAACCACCATACCAAATGGAAAAGAAGATATTGACGAACTCAGTTGACACTTCACAGACAATTTCATGGACATTTGAGAGGGGTGGCCCACAGTTAAAGCAGTGATAGCTGTCTGTAAACAGTATGATTGGAAGGGGGTGGTTGTATATGAAGGTCTTTTTGATAGTGTGGGACCTGAGTATGACAGAAATGGGTTGGAATAACGGATGGAGATTGGACTGGGCCTGGCTGGGCTGGACTTACTTCTCTTCATGAAAGCTCCCGTGGTGCTATGTCTCAGTTTTGTGACTAAAACAATGTTGAGAATACACGAATGTACTAGCTGTTTCTGAAAAGTGTTTGAAAAGCCTCAAGGTCTGCTCTGTTTCTGTGTGTTCCACACCAGTGAATAAAGGGGTGAGGGTACAAGAGGTTGGGAGGAGAAACAAGAAGGCCATTGACCACAAATGGTCACCTTAACCCGCAAGTGTTCTTGCTTTCACTATCCTTTACTCTTCCCCTGTCCCACGGAGGTTGATGAGGGATGTGAGCAAGCCGCAGGGTTGTGCCTAATTTCTTGGGGTTGTTAATCCACAATACATACAAAACAAGGAAGAGCTGGCTAGGAACGGCAATGTCAGGGGTGAGAAGACAGAGTTGAGGATCCTGAGAAAATGGGCAGAAAGTAAAGAACAGGGCTTCTGGAGGGCCTGCTGAGGGACATCCCTAGAAGAACCCACTGCCTCCAGTCCTGAAGAGAAGACGGGTGCAGAGAGCTGTTTGATGCTCAAGGATCAACTCTACATGACCCAGAATGTTCCACCTTGACATGCTGGAAGTCACATAAAGGTGGCAGGAGACTGGCATGGCTGAGAAAGGAGCTGCTGGCTAAAACCAAGCATGAAGGGGAAGCCCAGAAAAGGTGGCGGCTGGCTGCCTTCCAGCCTCCTTGGTTCTGTGACTGTGGGAGTAGATTGACACTCCAGAGCTCTTGGCAGCACTGCCCTCTTGCCAGGAGCTCCCTTCATCCTAAGCATTCAAAGGCAAGGTCAAGGTCACTCTGATGCTGAGGAAACCTGGGGATGTTCCATGAAGGCTACAGGTCCTGACCTCCAGCCTCTGGGAAGGGAGAACATGTCCCTCAGGCGTTGCTCAGGCCTCTCCTGGGTACAGTCTGATCTGCACAGTGCAATGGCAAGCGCAGGTGTGGGACACTGTAGGACATCCTGTGGTGGAGACGGTCAAGGACTCTGGCAAGACAAAAAGCCCCCAAGTGAGCCGAGGGCTTTCTCCCCTTGGCTAGGGCTGTTGTCTCAACCCTCAAGGCCTACTGGAAGACACCTTCACCTTACGGCACCAGCACCTCAGTGCCTCCTCAGCCCACCCAGGACAATCTCAGAAGCAGAGGACCTTGGCCCTGCCCTTGGCACTGCACATCCCCACATCACCCTGCCCCAGGAAGAACCCTGAGGAATGGCTGAGGGACAGGGTCTGCCTTGCAGGGGCTGGGGAGTCAGGGCTTTCTTTGGCTTGATAAAGCATAGCAAGGATTACTCAGCATCAGAGCCACCTTCACCTTGCCTTTGCCTACCTGTCCTCACTGCCTCCAGGTTTCTTTTTTAACCAGCCCTCAGGGAGGCTTTGTCAGTAGCATCCCTCAGTGGAACCCATGAGTGCTCCAAGAAACTTTGGAGTTTGCATCTGACTTTGATTCCTCCAGAGGTTTCCTCAACTTCCTCTCAGTGTCTGAGTTTCACGGACTTGGCACTAAAACCACCAGAGAGATGATTAAAAAGTTGTTGGTCTGTTGCTGTGCTGCTGATCTGGGCTGGGCTCCTGGGACAGAGAGAGCTCCTAGCAAGCAGGCAGAGCTGCAGGGAGACAGCTCTGCCCAGCAGCAGCTGCTCTGCAAAGCGCAGCAGGGCTGAGGGGGCTGCCTGTGGGCACCAAGGAGAAAGGAGCGGGGCAGAGAGAGGTTGAAGGCAGGGGAGAGGGGGAGGATGGCTGAGAGCTCACTGGAGGAGAACTCTTCCCAGCCTCTGACACAGTAAGTCTCTGGGTGCAGGGTGATGTGTCGGTGGTTCCTTACAGGATCTCCTGAATGTGTCCAACCTCTGGGATCTGTCTGTGATGGAGAAGAGGAAGCCGGGCTGCAGAGCAGGGCTTCCCTAGTGCAGTGTGAGAGGGACAGGGCATGACGGCTGCCTTCTGGTGGGGATGGCTGTGGGGTGTGAAGGTGGGTGTGCAGCCAGGGGTGCCCAGGGCTCTGCTTCCAAGCAGTGTCTCTTCACCCCAGGGAGCTGTTTCCTGGGGCATGGACTCTGTCACCATCCCGCATCAGCACTCAGCCCTCCCATGGAGCTCCGCACGGAGCTGTGGGGAGAGGCTGTGTGTGGAAGATCCCCAGCAAAGTTGCGTCTCTCCTGATACATAAAACTCTTCCTTCTGCAGAGAAAAGGGACTGAGAGCAACATGCCTGGGATATGACCTACATGGAGGTGCTGTGCTCAGCTATGTAAGGAGAAGGCTTTCCCAACTGCCAGCTGTCTTCCTCTCCTGTTCCTCAGTCGCAGATCAGGTTATTGCTTTGTGATTTTTTCACCTGTTTCTCCTGCTACTTTTCTTGCTTGTGGAAGCTCTGGTTGTAGGGGATGGGGGTGAGGGGGGTGTCTCAGATGCATTTATGACACTGACCATGGGAGGAGGTGGGCAATGCAGTGTGTGGGACTCGGAAACCAACTAAATCTCCCTTCAAGAGATGCTGGGCACTGTCTTTCGGGCAGCTGAACATCTCCCTGCGGTGAAGAGGTTGAAGTGCCCTTCTCCCATGCTTGGGGGCATTTCAGCAGAGGACGATGGGAACCTAGTGAGAGCCCCATTCTCCCCCACAGGCACGCTGCTCTTATCATGTCTGGAGAGAGCCTGGAGATGTGTCAGCCATGACTGATTCCGATGCAGACTTTGCTGTTCAGGAGCGCAGAGTTGGAAGGGCTGGGTCCCTCCTGGGCTCTTCCCTCTCAGACACAGCCGGTCTGGGTGCTGACTCCAGCGCACTGAAATAAATAGGGACAATTGTCACATGGTCATTGAGGCCAATACCTCTCACTCGACTTAAGGCACTCATTGCCAGGAACAGCTATTGAATGCACGAGCTGTTTGACACCACTGCAATAGCACAGGTCTGACTTGTCTGGAGCCCATGGGCAGAGCCCCTGCTCGTCCATCCTGATCTCACAAATAGGAACTAATCGAAGTTCCTCCAAAAAAAAAGCCATTGTGGTGAATATCTGTGGAAAAGTGTGGCTCAGAGAAATTTGTCCTCACTTGTGAATGTCTTCTCCTCTTTCAACAGTCCCCCATTCCTAGAGTGAAGTAATGTCCAATGCCAGCTCCATCACCCAGTTCCTCCTCCTGGCATTTGCCGACACATGGGAGCTGCAGCTCTTGACCTTCGAGCTCTTCCTGGGCATCTACCTGGCTGCCCTCCTGGCCAACGGACTCATCATCACCACTGTAGCCTGTGAACCCCACCTTCACACCCCCATGTACTTCTTCCTCCTCAACCTGTCCCTGCTCAACCTGGGCTCCCTCTCCACCACTCTCCCCAAAGCCATGGCCAATGTCTTCTGGAACACCAGGGCCATCTCCTACACGGGGTGTGCTGCCCAGGTCTTTCTATTTGTCTTTTTTAATGCAGCAGAGTATTGTCTTCTCACCATCATGGCCTACGACCGCTACGTTGCCATCTGCAAACCCCTGCACTACGGGACCCTCCTGGGCAGCAGAGCTTGTGTCCACATGGCAGCAGCTGCCTGGGGCACTGCTTTTCCCTATGCTGTGCTGCACACGGCCAATACATTTTCACTGCCCCTCTGCCAGGGCAATGCTGTGGACCAGTTCTTCTGTGAAATCCCTCAGATCCTCAAGCTCTCCTGCTCAGACACCTACCTCAGGGAGGCTGGGCTACTTGTGATCAGTGTCTGTTTAGGCTTTGGTTGTTATGTGTTCATTGTGGTGTCCTACGTGCAGATCTTCAGGGCCGTGCTGAGGATCCCCTTGGAGCAGGGACGCCACAAAGCCTTTTCCACCTGCCTCCCTCACCTGGCCGTGGTCTCCCTGTTTGTCAGCACTGGCATGTTTGCCTACCTGAAGCCCCCCTCCATCTTCTCCCCATCCCTGAACCTAGTGATGGCAGTTCTGTACTCAGTGATGCCTCCAGCAGTGAACCCCCTCATCTACAGCATGAGGAACCAGGAGCTCAAAGATGCTGTTAAGAAACTCATTCCTTCCACATTGTTCAATAGTGAAAAAGTTATTTCCTCTCTGCACAAATGATTCACAGATTATCTGATTCCATACTTCTTTGGCATTTTTTGTATGTCGTATGGTTTTTAGAGGTTGGATTTTTTCTTCACTTTTTTTGGGAGATGTTTTATTTTGTTCTTAATATCTTTTATATTATTATAATTGCTGTGTTGTCATTCATGGTTCTTGTGTTAGTAGACAAATGTTTGTATTTGCATCACTTACCTGAGGCATGGACCAAATTTGGGATGCCTAGTGCCCTTATAAAAGCATGTTTGACACTGGCTCAGAGTTAATTTCCTTCACAGCCGCTCTGAAATGAAATGGGATTCCCTGCTGCAGTGCTTTCAGGCTGAGCTCTTTCTCCAAGGAAACCTGAGAAACTTCAGCTCTTAAGTTCCTCTTTCCCCATGTTTTTAAGAGTAAAAAGCTCAATTTTGTAGCCTATTTGAGACATAGAGCTGGATTTAAGAATCACCAGAGGGTTTCAGGTATCGGGTACGTTGATAAGTATATTGAGGGATGTACCCAGGGCTTTCCCACAGGTGACACTAAATACCCCCATTCTCTAGGAGGGTAACATGAAGCTGTTGGGAGAGCTGGGCAGTTCTGCAGGGACAGCATGTTCCTGGGGACGTGTGGAGATGGAAGAGGGCTGCAAAGATGGGGTTTGGGGCTGAGAATCCAGGGCATGTGCAGACCTCCTCTGGGCACTCTCCAGTTCCTCCCCACCTGTCTACAGCAGGAATTCCCACAGAGGGACACACCAGACCAGGTGTGACCACACCAGGGCTCACTGGAGGGGGATGAAAACTCAAGATGTCTGGGTGGCCACGCTCCTCCTAATGCAGCCCCCTGTGCAGCTGGCCTTGTTCATGGTGAGTGCTCACCGCTGGCTTGTACGGTGTCCCTCGTGGTGGCCAGGCCATTCTCCTGCTCAGCCAGTCACGTCCCAGCTGGCCCTGACTTATGGGCTTATTTGTTCCCCCCGATGCTACTTCTCCTTGTAAAACTGCAGAGGTTCCTGTTGGCTGAATCCCAGAGTTCCTCAAGGTCTGCCTGCACTGAAGCTCCATTTGGTCAGCTCTTAGTGTTTGCGTGCAGGCGGCTCACCCTGCTTGTGGAGAGCCATCACCACAAGGTGACAGCATGAGGAGTCGCAGGGCACTACAGACAAGAACAGGAGTTACTAGTTTGTGCTGGGCAAGGTCAGAATCAGCACGGCAACGATCTGAGGAACATTGTGTGAGGGCACAAAGTCAGCAAACCATGGCCAGTGGAGAAAGAGCAGAGCTGGGCTGTTTGTAGAGGAATCTGTAGGAGGATGATGAAAGGGAAGAACCTGGGAGTGGGAAAGAGGGAAAAGGAAACGCAAAGGTTCAGCTCAGGATGTGATGAGGTCTGTTTGGGGTTACCTGCCTGGCAGCCTTGAGTCAATGACTGAGGGGGACAAAAAAGCCACAGCTGAGTGCACCAAACCTGTGTCTGCTTCCTTCTGTGGTCATGGGGCCCTGAGAGCTCTCCCTGTTGTCATCAAGGGAAGACTCATGGTGCGTCATTCATGCATCCTGGAAGGGACATTGGATCCCTCCAGCCGCTGGTCTTAGATCCTCTGTCTGTTTAGGAGCTGGTCCCAGGAGTCCCTCATTCCCTCAGTTCCCCCGTGCACTGCCAAACACACAAGCAAATGTCTCTCCAGTGCAGAATCACAGAAGTGTTGAGGCTGGAAGACAGCCAACCTTCACCTTCTGTGTGATTCTTCTTTGTGCTCCATATAAGACAGGAGCTCCTTTCTCATCCACTCCAGCCTCCTCCCACCTTGGCGTGATTTCTTGTATGTTGGGTTGGACCGTTCTGGGTCATGAAGAGGTGATCCTTGACCATCAGAGAGTCCTCTGAAGAATCCACCTGCCCACAGGCATCCCCTTGACCAAGGCTATGAAAATTTCCCTCCTAAACTGTTATATGAATTACTCTTTACATTATGAAGTTTTATTACCTTTCTTAATAAAGATATCTGTATCTCACATTGTATAATGATTTGCTGAAACAAATTAAGGACACCAGCCCATCATAAGCACCAGAAGAACAGCCCTGCCATGGAATCTTAGAGCTGTCCATGAAGGATAAAGTATACTCCTGGAGAACACAGATAATGCTAGCATCCCAGCCGCTCTAACGCATCTTTGAACCCCTCCCAGCATCTGCCATCATAATTAAATACTATCAGAAGACCAACTCCAGGAATCGCTGCATCCATAGGCAAGCAGGGGAATGCTGATGGATGGGGACACTGCAGAAATAGAGCTGCTTGTGAAGTTTTAATAGGATTAGTAATCAGTGGTGTGTATAATTAGTGATTAATCAAGACATGTTTTACCTTAATGCCTGAACTGTATAAGAATCCAATGTAAAACGTTGTTTGGCAGTGTGGCAAGGTCTGGCTCTTCTCTAGCCAGGAGATGCAGAGCAGTCCAGAAACACACGGAGAATCACACCCAGGTCTCCACTCGTGTCCCCACACTCTCAATCTTCTCTTTTTAAGCTCCACCAACCTTTCCTCACCCCCGTGATGATACAGTCAAGGAACAGAGAAACACTTTTCCCAGGGGGCCTGGCAGCAGCACCTTCTCCTTCCTGCAGATCCCCTTCACCTCCAACAAAGGCCCTCAGGGGCAGCAGAGACCCCACTGACAGCAAATCCATTTCTTGTCAGGGCTGCACTTCCCAGCCCTCTTCCCCTCTGTCCCTGGGGACAGCGGGATTTGCTCCCTCCCTTGGCATCCTGTTGCAGCTTGCTTTGTCCATCTGCTGCCCACTCAGCCGTGTCTGTGCTCTGAAGCAAAGCCTTTGCACACATGGGGACTTGGACCCTCTGCACCAGGTTTCCCAAAGACAAGTCAGGGCTTGGCCTGCAGCCACACCAGAGGTGCCACAGCCCACATGTGCACCACTGCCCCCAACCTGGGGTGCAGACAAGTTGAGAGAGAGCCTGTGCTTTTTGATATGGATGGAGTAACAGCCAAGGCGTGGTGGGACAAGTCACATAGCCTGGAGTGCTGCAATGGATGGGTGCCAGCTTTTCACAGAATCACAGAATCAGAGAATAGTGGCGGTTGGAAGGGCCCTCTGGAGATCATCTAGTCCAACCCCCCTGCTAAAGCAAGTTCACCTAGAGCAGGTCTCACAGGACTGTGTCCGGGTGGGTTTTGAATATCTCCAGGGAAGGAGACTGCACAACCTCCCTGGGCAGCCTGTTCCAGTGCTTTGTCACCCTCACAGTGAAAGCTTTTCCTTATGTAGAGGCAGAACTCCCTGTGCTCCAGTATATGCCTGTTGCCCCTTGTCCTGTCACTGAACACCACGAAAAAAAGCCTGGCCACATCCTCTCAACTTCCACCCTTTAGATATTTATAAGCATTGATAAGATCTCCTCTCAGTCTTCTCGAGGCTAAAGAGCCCCAGGTCTCTCAGCCTTTCCTCACAAGAGAGATGCTCTAGTCCCCTCATCATCTTTGTAGCCCTCCACTGGACTCTCTCCAGTAGTTCCCTGTCTCTCTCGAACTAGCTGGCCAAGACCTGGATACAGCACTGCAGATGTGGCCTTACAAGAGCAGAGTAGGGGCGGGGGGACAACCTCCCTCCACCTGCTGGCTACACTCTTCTTCACCCACCCCAGGATACCACTGGCCTTTTTGACCACAAGGGCACATGGCTGGCTCATGGTTAACTTGCTGTCCACTACAGCTCCCAGGTCCTTCTCCGCAGAGCTGCTCTCCAGCAGATCGACCCCCAGCCTGTACAGGTATATGGGGTTATTCCTCCCCAAGTGCAGGACGCTACACTTGCCGTTATTCAACCTCATTATGTTCCTCCCCGCCCACCTCTCCAGCCTGTCCGTGTCTCGCTGAATGGTAGCACAGCCTTCTGATGTCAGCCACTCCTCCCAGTTTAGTATCATAACCAAACTGGCTGAGGTTGCACTCTGTCCCTTCATTCAGGTGGTTGATAAATACAGTGAATAAGATTCGACCTAGTACTGACTCCTGGGAACACCACTAGTTACAGGCCTCCAACTAGGCTCAGCAGCACTGACGACAACTCTCTCAGCTCTTCTGGAGTTTTCTTCTTCCTCATGTCCAGTCTCCACTTTCCAAGCTGCACTTTGGAGCAGTTTTTCTCTCTCCTGTTTTTTCCTGCTTCCAAGGAAAGATTAAAAACCTCAGAAAGCCCCCTTCAAGCAGCCAGCCTAACTCATCATCCTTCTTGCGGCCTTTCACCTGACCAGACAGAAGTAACCTCACCGTGATCTTCTGAACCTGCTCTTTCAGCTTCCTGGAGAGGCACAAACAAGCCACATGCCTGCTGCTGTCCCATCAGGTACTCGGGCAGAAGGCACATGACAATCCATACCCAGGCCCTCTCCCCGCATAGGGCTCCCCTGTACAGGGGGAAAGGAAGGACTTTCAATAGTGTTGGCCCGAATGCTGAACACTGAGGGATTCCGGTTACGACTGGCTTCTAGGAGAGCTTTGTACCACTGGTCACGTTTGGACCTGGTCATCCAGCCAACTTCCCACCCTCGCTGTACCATCCGCTCTGTCAGCCCTGAGAGCGTCAGTAGGCTCTAAGGAGACTGTGGGAGATGATGTCAAAGGCCGTGTGAAAGGCCAGGCACACACCATGTCCTTGTTTCCCCTAACTGTTCTGGTTCAGCAGTGCCTTTCTTCGCCTTCAGGTGCCTGGAGATGGCTGCAGGAGCACGGACCCCATCCCCTTCCCAGGCACTGAGGTAGGCTGACCGGCTTTAATTCTAGCAATCCTCATCCCTGCCCTTCTTGAAGGTGGATGGACGTCTGCCTTTTCCAAGGACCCCAGAACGTTTCTGCCTGCTCTGGCACTTGGGAGGGCACAATCCAGAATCACAGGCAAGGGGGACGTAGCAGACAGGAGCACTTGCAAGGATCCTGTCCAAGGCAGCTGAGATGAACATCACTGGGACGGTGGGGCTTGTTCTGGAGTCACACACAGAAATGTCAGAGCTCTGCCAGGTTCCCACATCTCCTCTGGCCTTGTGCATTCCTCCTACACCCGTGGGTGATCAGAGACACGAGTCCTTCCCTTGCACACGCAGAGGCAGTGCGCTGCAGCAGTCAGTGTCTCTCCGACCTTCTGCTGCCACTCCCAGAGGCTGGGAGGTCCCTCGGCCCTGGGAGGGTATCGCCCTGCTCTGCACTCGCCTGAAAAGCCCCACGACGTGAGGAACGGACACGGGGACCGGGGTTCAAGGAAGCCCATCCCAGGGCTGCATTCCGGTGGTTTCCCAGGGCATGTTGCTCTCCACGGGAAGTGACCTCCAGACACTGTCTGTCTCACAGGCCTTCATGGCACCCCCACGAACAGCTGATGGCACTTGTGCTCGCTTGGGTTCACCTCCCCACATGCATACCAGATGCATGCTTACCTCTCACCTGTACAGTGCAAACATGGACTGCTGACCTAGTCCTTTTCTTGTACAGCGGCACTGAAAATGTCTTTTTTCCTTCTTTTTCTCTCTTTTTAGCAATGGAATTTTACCTTCCTTTTCTTTCCCAATTTTGGCTCTGTTTTTCTGCCTCCTTTTTCGCAAGATTCTGCTCTTGTTTTCACAAGACGTGGGGCCTATTGTTTACACCGATAGACCGGGTGGTCTATCAGCAAGAGTTCTTTTCCCAAATTCGGTCCTGTTTTTCCAACTCGGTCCTGTTTTTCACAAGACTCCGGGCCAGTGGTTTTGTATGCTGGACCAGGTGGTCTATGAGCAATGCGTGACTGACTTATGTCTGTTCTGCTGAATGAGAGGAACAGGGACAGACTGATAAAAGAGAAACATCCTACCAGGGAGAGTCCCACCAGATAGTCTTGCTTGTTTGTACTGATTTATGCGATCTAGGCAACTAAAATCCATCAGTAAAAAACACTTTTTTTGAGAAAAAATATCCCTGAAAATCTGTAAGCAAATGAATTCAGTTTATATATTTCATTTTGGCATAGAGAGTATAACAAAAAATACTTTCTGAGCTTTCGTAGTAATTGAGTTATGTAGCTTTAAATTGCATAAAAACTACAAAGTGAAGCAACAAGGTGTGCTAGCTTTGTGGAATTTTGACCTAGCACCCTTTTCTGCCCAGATTTATAAATAAATATGTCATCTCTGTGTGTACAGTTGGCTTGTTGCGCATCGGGCACTGGACCCAGCTTCTGGGAACAACATTTTGGTGTCCCCCTGAGAAAGGACAAGCAACCTCTGCGAGCTGGGGTGAGAGGCCAGTGCTGGAAATGGTGGTTGTTACTGGCTGCTCTGTGAGGATGTCCATGGGGCAGCTCCCCTGGGGTGTCCAGGGAGCACAGGCTCAGACCAGACCCAGCTCTGCGTGTCCTTCATGTCCCAGAGCAAGAAACAGGCCACTGAGAACATTCATCCAGCCGGCATGCTGAGGAGATCCCCACCTCAGGCACCTTGCAGCCCCACGTGCTAAACTTCCTCCCCAAGACAGCAGGAGACAACTGGCCTAGGGGATCCTCAGGAAGGTCCTTTTGCCCCAGGGAAAGGGCAGCCTGACCCGAGCTGCCACCCACACCAAAGGGTTTCTCTTTCCATTTTCCCCCCTGCACACACACACACGATGCCCTGCTCTTCTCCCGGGTCATCCCATCTCCCCACAGAGACTTTTCCCTACAGAGCTCATCTCTGCTGACCTGGACGGCCATTCCTGCACCCCCTCCCCAGGCTCCCTACAGAACCTGAACGGGTGGTGCTGCTCTGCAGAGCAAGTGGGCTGTGGTGGCCAGGGCCATGCTGGTGAGGTTGGGAGGTAGACCCAGCTCAGAGTGGCTACTGCCCCCTCCACCCCAGCACACAGACGCTGCCCCTGCAAATCCACAGAAGATCTGGGAAGAAGGAACTCAGGCAAACAAGTCAGTGCAGGGTCCTTTATTTGGTTTAAACACAGAGAGAGCACAGCTCCTTATTTACACAAGGTCTGTGGGGCACACAAGGCAGGCAGAGACTGACATGGAAATAGGATGAAGAATGCCAACATTTTTTTGGACAGCATTTATACAACCAAGAAGAGCTAAAACCAAGAGAAACCAAAGCAAACCACTAACCAAAGACAGGCTGAGCCTTTAATGAATTTCATTACTAGTGATATGCGGAAGAAGATGGGCAGTTCATTGCTACTTCTGAACAAAAACCAGTCATCAGTTTCCTCAGGGCGTCCTTGAGCTCCTGGTTCCTCATGCTGTATATGAGGGGGTTCACTGCTGGAGGCATCACTGAGTACAGAACCGCCATCAGCAGGTTCAGGGATGGGGAGAAGATGGAGGGGGACTTCAGGTAGGCAAACACGCCAGTGCTGACAAACAGGGAGACCACGGCCAGGTGAGGGAGGCAGGTGGAAAAGGCTTTGTGGCGTCCCTGCTCCGAGGGGATCCTCAGCACGGCCCTGAAGATCTGCACGTAGGACACCACAATGAACACAAAACATCCCAACACTAAACAGGCACTGACCACAAGTAGCCCAGCCTCCCTGAGGTAGGTGTCTGAGCAGGAGAGCTTGAGGATCTGGGGGATTTCACAGAAGAACTGGTCCACAGCATTGCCTTGGCAGAGGGGCAGTGAAAATGTATTGGCCGTGTGCAGCAGAGCATAGGGAAAAGCAGTGCCCCAGGCAGCTGCTGCCATGTGGACACAAGCTCTGCTGCCCAGGAGGGTCCCGTAGTGCAGGGGTTTGCAGATGGCCACGTAGCGGTCGTAGGCCATGACGGTGAGAAGAAAATACTCTGCTACTATAAAAAAGAGAAATAGAAACACCTGTGCAGCACATCCCGTGTAGGAGATGGCTCTGGTGTTCCAGAGGGCATTGGCCATGGCTTTGGGAAGAGTGGTGGAGAGGGAGCTAAGGTCAAGAACAGAGAGGTTGAGGAGGAAGAAGTACATGGGGGTGTGGATGTGAGGGTCACAGGCTACAGCGGTGATGATGAGTCCATTGCCCAGGAGGGCAGCCAGGTAGATGCTCAGGAAGAGCCCGAAGGTCAAGAGCTGCAGCTCCCGTGTGTCTGCGAATGCCAAGAGTAGGAATTCAGTGATGGAGCTGGCATTGGGCATTGTTTCACTGCAGGAATGGGGGACTGTTGAAAAAGGAGAAGACTTTGACAAATTAGGACAGAATTCTCTGAATCAGTCTTATGCCAGTTCTCCCAGATAACCCCAAAGATGGCTTTCTTTTTGAGGGGGGACTTCAGTCAGTTCGTCTTTTGAGTTTAGGATTGACGAGCAGGGGCTCTGCCCATGGGCTCCAGAGAAGTCAGACCTGTGCTATTGCAGTGGTGTCAAACAGCCCCTGCATTCCGTAGGTGTTCTTGGCAACGGGAGCCTTCAGTCCTGTGAGAGGTATTTGCCTCAGTGACCATGTGACAATTGTCCCTATTTTTTGCAGTGCAATGGAGTCAGCACCCAGACCGGCTGTGTCTGAGAGGGAAGAGCCCAGGGAGGGACCCAGCCCTTCCAACTCTGCTCTCCTGAACAGCAAAGTTTGCATCGGAATCACTCACGGCCGACACAGAACCTTTCTCACCCCCATTTTCCATCTCCAGTCTCTCTCCAGACATGATAAGAGCAGCGTGCCTGTGGGGGAGAATGGGACTGTCACTAGGTTCCCATCCTCCTCTGCTGAAGTGCCCCCAGCAGGGTGGAAGGTCTCTTCAAACTCTTCACCCCAGGGAGATGCTCAGGTGCGTGAAAGACAGTGCCCAGCGTCTCCTGAAGAGAGACTCAGCTCGTTTACAAGCACCGCACTCTACATTGCCCACAGCCTCCCATGGTCAGTGTCTCAAACTGCATCTGAGACACAGCAGACGTCGCCCAGACCCCCCACAAACCTGAGCTTTTGCAAGCAAGAAGAGGAGCAGCAGGAACAGGAGAAAAAAATACAGAGCAATACATTGATCATTATGCAAATGAAGAACAGGAGAGGAAGACCGCTGGCACTCAGGAAAGCCTTCTCCTTACACAACAGAGCACAACACCTCCCCGTTGGTGACATCCCAGGCCAGTTCCTCTCAGTCACTTGTCTCTGTAGAAGGAAGAGATTTCTGTGTCAGAAGAGATGCATCTTTGCTGGAGATCAGTCCTTCCACTCAGAGCTTCTCCCCACAGCTCTATGAGGAAATCTCTGGGCTGAGTGATGATGCTGGTTGATGACAGATTCCCTGCCATAGGTCACAGCCCCTGGGGTAAAAATACACTGCTTGGAAGGACAGCCCTTGGAATACCTGGATGCACAACCACCTACACATCCTGAAGCCATCCCCACTGGGCTTCACACCCCACAGCCATCCCCACCAGAAGGCAGCCGTCATGCCCTGTCCCTCTCACACTGCACTAAGCAAGCCCTGCTCTGCAGCCCGGCTTCCTCTTCTCCATCACAGACAGATCCCAGAGGTTGGACACATTCAGGAGATCCTGCAAGGAGCCACCGACACATCACCCTGCACCCAGAGACTTACTGTGTCAGAGGCTGGGAAGAGTTCTCCTCCAGTGAGCTCTCGGACACCCTCCCCCTCTCCCCTGCCTTCAACCTCTCTCTGCCCCGCTCCTTTCTCCTTGGTGCCCACAGGCAGCCCCCTCAGCCCTGCTGCGCTTTGCAGAGCAGCTGCTGCTGGGCAGAGCTGTCCCCCTGCAGCTCTGCCTGCTTGCTAGGAGCTCTCTCTGTCCCAGGAGCCCAGCCCAGCTCAGCAGCAGAGCAACAGCCCAACAACTTTTTAATCATCTCTCTGGTGGTTTTGCCAACGAGTTCGTGAAATTAAGAGACTGAGGGGAACCTGAGGAAACCTCTCGAGGAGTCAAAGTCAGATGCAAACTCCAAAGTTTCTTGGAGCGCTAATGGGTTGCACTGAGGGACGTTACTGACAAAGCCTCTCTGGGGGCTGGTTAAAGGACAAACCTGGAGGCAGTGAGGACAGGTAGGCAAAGGCAAGGTGAAGGTGGCTCTGATGCTGAGTAAACCTTGCTGTGCTTCATCAAGCCAAAAGACCAAGCCCTGACTCGCCAGCCCCTGCAGGGCAGACCCTGTCCCTCAGCCATTCCTCAGGGTTCTTCCTGGGGCAGGGTGATGTGGGGATGTGCAGTGCCAAGGGCAGGGCCAAGATCCTCTTCTTCTGGGTTTGTCCTGGGTGGGCTGAGGAGGCACTGAGGTGCTGGTGCCGTAAGGTGAAGGGGTCTTCTGGTAGGCCTTGGGGGTTGAGACAACCGCCATAATCAAGGGGAGAAAGACCTCGGCTCTCTTGGGGGCTTTTTGTCTTGCCAGAGCCCTTGAGCGTCTCCACCACAGGATGTCCTACAGTGTCCCACACCTGCGCTTGCCATTGCACCGTGCAGATCAGACTGTGCCCAGGAGAGGCCTGAGCAACGCCTGAGGGACATGTGGCAAGAGGACAGTGCTGCCAAGAGCTCTGGAGTGTCACCCTGTTCCCAGAATCACAGAACCAAGGAGGCTGGAAGGCAGCCAGCTGCCGCCTTTTCTAGGCTTCCCCTTCATGCTTGGTTTTAGGCAGCAGCTCCTTTCTCAGCCATGCCAGCCTCCTGCCACCTTGATGTGACTTCCAGCATGTCAAGGTGGACTGTTCTGGATTGTTAAGAGGAGATCCTTGAGTATCAAACAGCTCTCTGCACCTGTCTTCTCTGCTTGTCTGTAGCCCATCCGTTCTTCTAAGAAGGTCCATCAGCAGGCCAAAGTCTGCCCTATAGAAGCTCTGTTCTTTCTTTTCTTCCCTTTTTCTCAGTATCCACAACTCTACCTTCTCCCCCTGGCCTTTTCCATTCCTAGCCAGCTCTTCCTTGTTTGTAAATGTTGTCTGTTAAACCCAGCAAGAATTTAGGCACAACCCTGCAGCTTGCACACCTCCCTCCTCCAACCTCTGTGGAACAGCGGAAAAGGAAAGAAGAGTAAAAGCAAGAAAACTTGCGGGTTAAGATGGTCACTTGGGGTCATTGCCCTGATTGTGTCCCCTCCAAACCTCTTGTACTCTAACCCCCCCAGTCTATTCACTGCTGGAGCACAGTCAGAAACAGAGCAGGCCTTGACGCTGTGCAAACACTCTTCAACAACAGCCAGACATTAGTGTGTTCTCAGTATACTTTTGATCACAAATCAAACACAAGACCATGGGAGCCTCCATGAATAAATGTATCTCCAGCCCAGCCAGACCCAATCCAGTCTCCACCCCTTCTCCATCCCCTTACTCTCATAATCAGCTCCACACTGTGCAAAAGCACCTCACCTGCCACCACCCCTTCCCATCACGTGACTGACGGCTATTATTGCCTTATCTATGGGTCATCCCTCTCACACGTCCATGAAATGATCCATAAAGTGTCCACTGATTTAATGTTGTCCATGACTTGGGTTCCATTTGGGATGGCGGCTACTGAGGACAAGAGGGGTGTGATGTGTGGAGTTACTGGTCATGAAACCAGCTCAGGTTGGATCATTGCTTCACTTGCTCAGGTTTTTAGAATGCTCATTTAGGTGATATGTGCTGTAGAACTTTCGAAAATGTACAACTCAAATTGTGAGGTTTTTTCTACCCAGGTTAAATCTACTGCAGGTACACATCAGATTTTCCAGAAATAAACCCAGTGCATCCACATCTTTGAGAAAAGAAATCCTACAATCAGGTTGGCCTTTTCCTGAGGAAGGAGCCACCTGTGCTGTCTTTCCCGGACAGTTCCCTACGTGCACTATAGGGACATTATCTCCTTCTGCAATAGGCAGGTTTTTGTCTGGGCAGGGCCAGGTCGGTCAGTCGATCCTCTGGTATTAACTACGCAGGTGGCTTCTGCTCAGGCTGCATCCCACCGCTTGTATTTCCCAGTCCCCTTTGCTCTCACTCTTGTCCTTAACAGTCTCTTCTCTCTGTCAATCGTTCCAGAGGCTGGTGTGTGACAGGGGATGTGGCACACCCAATCATTGCCACGTTCCCTGGCCCAGGGGCTTCTGAGGGTGTTTCAGAAAGGAATCCTGCTGTCTGCCTCAGGTCTTTCTGGGGTGCCACAGCACTTGCTCTTCAAGGCCCAGGATGGTGTTTTGGGGGGTGGTTTGGGTCATGGGGCATGTTGCCATCCATCTGGTTGTCACTTCCACCGCAGTAAGCACATGTCACTTGCCTGGGCAGGTTCGTGGCAGTGTGATATAACCCATCTGTGAGGCCTCTCTGGATTGATATCGCAGCACCATCCTTCACACCACAGAGGCTTTGCTCGCTTGGCTCACTTGACTCCGGTGCGTGTGTCACACTCCTGAATAACACCTGCAATGGCTTTAGTGGTCCAGTCCACCCCTCCATCTCAAGCCCATCTGGACATTGAAGCTCTCCCTAGATGTCCTGACCCTACAGGATTCCACTAACTTATGACTAGTTAACTCCTGTGTTCCCAGTGTTGGTCCACCTCAGCCACTTCCATTGTTTCACCCCGTCTACTTGCTTGTTGTGTTGATGTTCCTCAGGGATTTCTCTGTCACTTCCCTTGTCCCTGGTGAGTGACTCCAGCTGTTGAGCTTCCTCATCCTCCAACTCCCGACTTGTTCAGCATTCGGGCCAACACTGTTGAATGTCCTTCCTTTCCCCCTGTACAGGGGAGCCCCATTCAGGGAGAAGGCCTGGGTATGGATTGTCATGCGCCTTCTGCCCGAGTACCTGATGGGACAGCAGCAGGCGTGTGACTTGTTTGTGCCTCTCCAGGAAGCTGAAAGAGCAGGTTCAGAGGATCACGGTGAGGTTACTTCTGTCTGGTCAGGTGAAAGGCCAGAGGAAGGATGATGAGTTAGGCTGGCTGCTTGAAGGGGGCTTTCTGAGATTTTTAATCTTTCCTTGGAAGCAGGAAAAATCAGGAGAGAGAAAAACTGCTACAAGGTGCAGCTTGGAAAGTGGAGACTGGACATGAGGAAGAAGAAATGTGCAGTAGAGCTGAGAGAGTTGTCATCAGTGCAGCTGAGCCTAGTTGGAGGCCTGTAACTAGTGGTGTGCCCAGGAGTCAGTACTAGGTCGAATCTTATTCACTCTATTTATCAGCCACTGGATGAAGGGACAGAGTGCACCCTCAGCCAGTTTGGTGACGATAGAAATTGGGAGGAGTGACTGACACACCAGAAGGCTGTGCTGCCATTCAGAGAGACCTGGACAGGCTGGAGAGGTGGACAGGGAGGAACCTCATGAGGTTCAACAAGGGCAGGTAATAGAGTCAGATGGAAGATATGTGCAGGCTGATACAGGGACAGGACAACACCTGGGGGCCTCTTCTTGCAGGCTCTTGGCACTTTCCTTTGGCCAACAGCAATGGCAGCTGATGCCCCAATAAAGGGCATCTGAACCTGTCCCTGTTGTGATGTTCAGGGTGGCCTGTAGAGGTGTTCATCTGATGGGATGGAGTCATGTGCCACAGGGAGAGCTCAGTGTCTCTCTTCCTCCTCTCCATCTGGTGGATTTACTAGATCTTTACTGACTGCATTGGCAGTTGTCTCATGGTCAGCCCCATGTCGTGTGACACTATTCAGAGCAGCTACTCAAGTCAAAGTTCCAGTCCAGGCCCACAGAGCTATCTGAGATGCCAGGACTGGCACAGGAGTCACAGGTCCTACAGGAAAAGCAATTCTCATTCAGGGAGGGTGCGTGACAGACACCACTGATGGCACCTCAGAGAGCGGGATTTGGTGCCTTTGTGCCATCAGTGGTTACCATCAGTCAGAGGCATCAGTCAGCAGATGATACCAAAGAGGTAAGGTCCCAAGCACAGCAATGGCCCATATCAAAACTCAATTGAAACCCAAAAGGTAATTCAAGGACACCAAGACGTGCTGTTGCTACATCAGGAACAGTTGAAAAAGAAACAGAGATCCTACAGGACTACTCCTACATTAGGTAAGAATACATGTAGATAGATCTGGGATAGTCTATGTCCTCTTTGCTGCAGTTACCACCAGCAAGGTCTCCCAGGCCTTTGAGCTGTGAGGCAGGACTCTGGAGGAGAACAACCAGTGGCGGATGGGGATCAAGCCAGGGGTCCCTTAGCAAACCACACCCTTTCCAGTCCATGGGACTGGACATGTTGCATCCAAGGGTGCTGGTCAGCTCATGAGGATGACTAAACCCAGCCACCCCCAGCAGTGGGCATTCCCCATCTCCATGGCCTGCACGCAAGTTGGAAACATCTGTATCATCCCTGATATGCACAGAAGGGGCCTTCATTCCTGCTATGTTTCCAGTAAAACCCTCCTCCTCCTCCTCTACCTATTTTCTATTGCTGGACAGCCTTTTAAGGATTCGATAAAGCCATCAGCAATCTCTTTATTTCTCACTGACATCCGCCAACTCCCTGTCCCACACCTACACATGGCCAACGACTACTGCTCAGGGCCGCTTCCTCTTCAGAAGAGGCCTTGAGTGTTTTAGATCTTCCTGGTGATTTTTAGAATCTTCCTTGGTGCCTCTAGAGCTCATGGTGAGCTTTCTTAGACACAGCAGGGCCTTTTTGACCATGTCTTATGAAGTGATTGTCTGTTTGTGATCATCTGTGCAGGAGCAGTCCCAGAAAAGAACCAAATCAATCAAAACCGATACTGAGTGAAGTGTCGGTAGGAGCCAGGTGAGCTGCCCTCATGGCTGTGGCTTCCTGGCAAGGAGTCTGTCCTGAGAAGGGGATCCAGCCTCAGCCACGCTCTGAGAGGGAAACAGCAGTGTCTATGCCACCTGGTGACACAAAGGGTGGGTTTTACAAGGCCACCCTTCATCTGAACCGCTTCAGAGAGGGACTTGTGGATTGGGTATCACGCTGTGGATGGCAAATGCTGATTGCATTGGCATTACCCAGAGGGGCTACCCTGGTGCAGATGGCTCTGCTGCAGACATTGGTGTTTAGGCAGACGAATGCTGTTGTTGTTGGAGATAGTGAAATCACCCAAGCACTTGGAGGATAATTTGAGGATTGCCACCTCAGCGGCCCTTCAGTGAACTGGTTCCTGTTTGCCATTGTCTCCCTGTCGTGGTGCAGGGTGTGGTGTCAAAGGTACTGAGCAGAGGAGCACAATCCCTTCTTTTGGCTGCGCTCCTGCTCCTACAGCCCAGGAGGCTGTTGCCCGCCTTTGCTGCTGGCTCATGTTTTGCCTGATGATAATCAAGGACCACCAGGGCCATTTCCACAGAGCTGCTGCCGAGCCACATGGCTCCTGGCCTCTCTCCCTGCAGCCTGTAGTTCCCCTGCTCAGCCCTTGGGTCTCTTCAGAAGGCGTGTGTGAGATTCACTTCTTGCTTTCTCCAGTCATGGAGACCTTCCAACTGGACCAGAGTACCCCTACTATGGCACTGGCCTGGTCTGTCAACAGCCTCGGCCTCATCCCGTCTGCTCCAATGGGCTCCTAAGGGTTGGGCTGACCTTACCTAAGTAACCCCTGACTTGATCTCTGTCACTGTTGGATTGTTTCTGGGCTTCTGCCTCTTAGACACACAGAACTGGAAGACCTTGCTGGTGAAGACAAAGGCCAAAAGTGCCTCAGACCTCTCTACACCTACTCTGAGGAAATTCAGCAGTGGCCACACATTGTCTGCAGTTCTTCTTGAACTGTTCCTGAAGCAGTAACAGCTCATCATTGTGCCCTTGAATTGCCTTGCAAGTGTCAGCCTCACAGCAGCTCTGGCTTTTCTAAAACAAAAGGGAGTTCTGAATTCCTCCTTTTTTCGATCCTTGCATCCCCCTCTTGTAGGCTTCCTTTTTTTCTGTGCAGCTTCCCTGTGACTCTCCTGTTCCCCCAAGCTTCTCTCCTGACAGCTCTGCTTGTTGTCCTGACTCTTGGTGCGCACTCTCTCGTGCTTGAAAGACACTGTCCTTGAACACCAGCTAGACTGAGCATTGCTGCCCTTCTGTGCTGCTCACATGGGCTCCTGCCCTAAAATTCACAAGGCTTGGCAAAAGTCTGCTCCTCTGAGGTCTAACATCTACACTCTTCTATTCTCCTTCTGCTTAGGAGTGGAGACGCCATGCTTCCGTGGTCATGACAGGAAAGGTTTTCACACCCATGCCCAGCTCTTCCTTCTTTGAAAGCAGCAGATGCAGATGAGCGTCACCCTTGCTGACCAAGCTGGCAGCTGTGCTATAAACACCTGTGTCCCAAGCCCCTCCAGAGACCTCCAAGACTGTTTGCATGTTGTTGTGGTCCCCTTCCAGTGAATGCCAGGTAATTCAAGTCCACAAGGGGACTTAAATGGGTTCTCTGCCTCACACCATAATGTTCTGGAGTGGATGGTAGATGGCAGTGTGGAGAGGAAAGGAGGTGCCCACAAAGAGAGCAAAACCTGCTCTCCTCAGGGCCAGAGAGAAACAGAGCAGGGCTGTGCAATCTGAACAGGAGAGGGGTTTGTTGTCTGTTGTGTCTCTGCAGCCCCAAGGGCCTGTGGTGGAGGGGAAGCTGACCTCAGGAAGGAAAACATGAAGTTGAAAATGTCCTTGATGTGGACATCCTGTGACTCAGGCACACTGTGAAAAACATTCGGCTGATCCGTGATTGTATCATCGAGGGGACGGTTACACACTGGAGGAGAGAAGAACCAGCAGAGTTGGAGAAGGAATGTCCATGAGCGAAGACCCTGCTGCGATGAGCTTTGTACTCACACTCTGCCCGACATTTACTGGATAGAGACAGGACACCCCTGAGGTGATTTCAGGGGTGGGATTCAGTCACTGGCCCAAAGGCATTGACTCTGAGGTGCCCTGGGTGGTGCCTGTCACTCAGCTAGTCTGAATGGGGGCAGGATTCCTGGGTTGGAGCTGTGCTGTCCGTGCCAGGTGCCTGCAGTTGTGCTGGGGAGCCCTGGCACCTCCCATAGCACTATGGGCCTGTATGTGGATATTAAAATGAGGTTCAGCTGCCCCGAATTAGGGCAGGCAATGAAGGGATGCACAGGAGACAACTGCTGTTAGACTCGAAGGCCATAGAGAAAATAGAGCTGGTGGAGAAGAGAAAGAGAGAGACTTGGCTCTGCCTGTGCCACATGGCTCCGTTTGATCAGCTGAATACCTCTAGAGGATGCCCTGGACATAGGGAATAGTTACAGGTTCAGTGGTACTACCCACGGGCACCTTCTGTCTTTTAAGTTGGCCAACGGAATTTCCCACCAGCCTCTAAGGAGATGCCCCCAGATGTTGCCCTGTGCCTAGGAACTGCTCCATCAGAGCTTGCAGTCACCAGCATGCATCTTGGTCACCTCTGGCACCAAATGTGTCACCAAGTGTCTGTGCCTGAGCACCTTCCTCCTGCCCTCCATTTCCAGTAACGAGCAAGGGAGCTGAGACAAGGAGCTCACGTGCAGGAGCCTATCTTGTGCACGTCTGAACGGAGGCAAGAGGGATCCCCCCTCCTGTGGGTTTGTGGTGGGCATGGGATGGAGCTAACCCCTCTTTTAGCCCTGGGGACTACAGACCCAGGATGAGATGCCTCCCTTGAGACAGCTGAATCCCTTCCCTCAGGCCAGGTGAAGGAGATCCCTCCCTGTGTTTTAGAAGAATCCAGGAAGACCCACCGCTGAATCGTGAGGTCCAGACAGGCCCCCCTCACTTTCTAAACTTCCTCTCCAAGAGGAGTGTCGGTGCAGCTCGACCCAGCCTTAGCCCCCGACTGCAAAGAAGAGTTTGGAGCCTCGGTTCTAGCAGACACACGTGTTCCTGAGCTGCCTCCCCTCATGAGTGCCAGAAGGTCAACTGCCCCAAGGGTGTGTGTGGCTGTGGTGAATCCTGGAGAGTCCCTCCCGGGAAACCTTGCCGGCTGGGGTTAAAGCACAACCAACACAAACTCCAGAGGTCTATTCCAGTGCTGGACTCTTCCCCTGGTGATTGGGTTTTTTTATTCTTTATGTCAAGTTAGAAAGCATTAGACAACTACGTGGACGAGATCATAGGAGGGGAACATGACTTTCATGTCTTTTAACATTTTACAGCTGATTCCACACAGGGACACCGTAGATAGTCTGTGGGTTCCATCAAGCGATTTCTCAGCCTTGAGGGTAGCCATCTCTTCATCGATTGTTTCACCCTATGGGCCCCATTGACTACTGACCATCCTTTGATGATTTCCCTTTAACGTGTGGTTGGTCAGGCACAGCTTGAAGTAGCTACTGGCGTTAAGCTATAGAGGGACACTGAAGATGCTCTGGAGGACAAAGATGTCATGGTGGGGCATGGCATAATGGGAGGGCCTCAGGAGACCTTTCCCCTTCTTGAAGAGGATGAAAGCCAGGCTGGACACAGGGTTTTGTTGGAGCAAGTACGGGGTGCTCTATTCAGGCCACCATGTACCCCAGGGAGAGTTCTGGTACTATTTGGGACTCTTTTGCATACTCTGTAGTATCACTTTGTCCAGAGGAGTCTCTTCAAGGCAATTCTCACTTCCTTATTCCTCAGGCTATAGATGACAGGGTTAAACACGGGGGTCCCAACTGTGTAAAGCAGGACAAGGTATTTGTTGGTGCCTATGGAATCCCTTGACCATTGCTTTAAGTAGACGACTGTGGCCAAGCCGTAGCAGAGCGTCACCACCCAGAGATGGGAAGAGCAGGTGGAAAAGGCTTTGTGTCTGCCCAGAGCCAACGGTATTTTCAGAGTTTCCCTGGTAATTTTAACGTAAGACACAACTATGAAGGAGAAGGGAAGGACTCCGAATGCCAGGATGATGGTGTACAGCATCCCTTGGTTCCAGAAAGTGTCTGCACAGGCCAGTGCCAGCAGAGGGGGGAGGTCACAGAAAAAGTGGTGAAGGTGACGAGATGCACAGAAGGGCAAAGTGAACTCCTGGTGGGTCTGTCCTACTTGCACTGGTAAGACAGTCAGCCACGACCCCACCACCAGCCAGATGCAGAGACCCCTGCTCATGGTGAGGGTATAGTGCAGGGGGTCACAGAGGGCTGTGCAGAGGTCATGGGCCATAGCAACAAGGAGAAGGCACTCAATGCTGCCCCACAAAACCAGAAAATACAGCTGGGCAGCACAGCCAAGACCCTGAGGAGAAGGGCCTGGGCACTACGAGGGGTGCCATAGGAGCCGGTGGTACATGCTCACCGTGTGGAAGGCCAGCTGCAGGTGGGGCTGCAGAGATGGGGCTATGCTAGGGGGTGCGTGGCCACCCAGACAAGGGACCTGTAATCCCCCTTGGCTCAGCACTGCTGTGGCCACATCTGGATGACCAGAGTCTGGCTTTGGGGCTCCCTTGCCTGGAGGAATGGGGAGGAAAAGGAAAGCCTGCCGAGGAGATCTGCCAGGCTGGAGTTTGGAGCCTGTGCAGGGAGGAAGAAGGTTCTGGGCTTCTTTAGCCTGCTGAAGTGGAGGCTGAGGGCACTACAGGAGCAGCGTGCACCTGCTTGAAGGGTGGTTTCAGAGCTGATGGAGATTTTCTTGGTAGTGGGAAGAGAAGGAAACCTCCACAAAGTGCAGCTTGGAAGGTTTAGACTGGAGGGGAGAACAAAAGAAATGTCTCACAGAGGGTAGTCTTGCAGTGCAAGAGGTCCCCCAGAGGGCGTCTGTATCAGCCTATGGCTTTGTGTTTCAAGGAATGGCCAGCGAGAGTGGAGAGACACGAGAGAAGGTGGAGAAACGGTGGGGTGAGAGCTGGGTGGGAAAGCAAGCAGGGTGTGAACAGCCTGAAGGGAAAGAGGTGCAGGCTTGGGGCAGGGCAGGACAGCCTGCAGTAGAGATGGCCAAGGGCTGTAGCAAGGCTGAAAGGTCCAAGAGGCCTGAGGTCTTGGTCCTCTTGGCTAGAGCAGTTGCCTCTGCCAGCGAGGCTGGTGAGATGGAACTTGGAGGGTGTCAGGATGGGCCTTGGCAGGGCCTGAGGGTCAGGGCTTGGCCTTTCTGCTTCCTAAAGCAAAGCAAAGGGTTTTCTCAGCATTCCAGCCCCCTGCACAGGGCCTTGGCCTGCCTGCAAGCATGGCCTCCAGTGATCTGCTCTAAGGAGGCCCTGGGGAGGCTTTGTCAGTAAGGGCCCTCAGGGGGGCCAGTCAGGGCTTCAAGGGACTTCTGGGCTTTGCTTCTGACTTTGACTTCTGGAGAGGTTTCTTCAGGATTCTCTCAGTACCTGAGGGTCATGGAATGAGCCCCAAATGCCCTAATGAGCTGTTTACCTTGTCATTTTCTTCAGGTCTTCAAAACTTGCACAGATAACTGGAGCTATTTCATAGTGTAGTTCCGGAGGAAGTTTTCAAAGTGCAGCTAAGAAATTTTTTTGTTTTTTTTTTAAGGGTTACACCTTCTGGCTTTTCTTTCAGAGAAGGGGTTCAAGCAGCATTCTCCAAGTGCTAACGATCCCGAGGGTCTCCTCAGGAGATCTGGACTGGTCAGAAAGGCATTTTTTTGACGTCTGACACTGTATGGACAACCTTACTCCTCACCTCCCAAACCCCACAGTTTTCCTCATTGTCCCCTGGAACCTGCATCACTTTTGTGACATCAGCCTTCTCCCTTGCATTCTGCAGCTGGATGTTACAGCTCCATTGCATCATCTCCCGCCTGATCTCCTGACAGACCCGGCTGCACGCGGGCACAGAAGAACTTTCCTGATGTGTAGAGAACAGTGAGGCATGATGAAGTTTCATGAACAATAAAACACACTCTGCAAGCATATGCTCTGTCCGAGCTGTCTCTAATGAGCTTGAACTTCCTACAAGCGATAATCTGAGGAGAAATATCTACAGTAGGTGGATACAAGATAATTAGAAATAAAGACAATGAAAGAGTTGGCTAAGGACACAATCAGACTGTTGAAAGACAGGTAAGATTTTACTCCCTGAAGCTCAAAACAGCAGCATAGGTGAGAGGCATCTGAATGAGCAAAGATTAAGGGGAGGAGGAAACCAGAGACTAATGATCTGACCAGTCTGCATCTGAAAAGATGACTTCAGAAATGGTCATTGTATCCTGAACAGGTGCAAATATCTGAAAGATTAAAGAAATTAGATCCACCATAGAACAGGAAGAACAGTGTTAGTGAACTCACAGGGGAAGATGGATATTTCTTTGGAATATCCCTTTGGAAAGGTCATGGGAATGGCAGAGGTCTCTTCTGAGAGAGGACAAACATCCATCTTTGAAAGAGGCCGAAAGTGCATCCCAGGGAACCCCAGACTGTACAAGCTCACGCTGGGGAGGAGTGTGACATCAATGAGAGTCCTCATGGGTGACAGTTCTGAGCACCTGCGAGAGAGTGACTGTCAACATGGACTCTCCAAGGGTCACTCGTGCCTCACCAACCTGACAGCCTGCACTTGTGCACGAGGAGATAAAAAGTGGCTGCCATTTGCCTCAGCTTCAGCCCAACCCTTGCCATGGTCTCCCTCAATATTCTTCTACCCAAGTCAGGCCATTCCAGTCGGGACGGGTAGAGAAACATTAGGTTAAAACTGCATTAGGAAAAGCGATGCTGGCAGGTGGAGGGAGGTGACCCTTCCCCTCCACTCAGCACTGGTGAGGACACACCTGGAGTGCTGTGTCCAGTGCTGGGCTGCCCAGGGCGAGGAAGTTGCTGATCTACTAAAGCAAGTCCAGCAAAGGGCCACAGAGCTGGTTTAAGGGACTGGAGCAGCTTTCATAGGTGTTAAGGCTGAGAGTTGTGGGACTGTTCTGTCTGGAGAAGGAGGCTTGGAGGGATTTTATTAATGTATAGGAATACCTGATGGGAGGGCATGAAGACCAGGGAGCCAAACTTTTCTTGGTAGTTCCCAGTGACAAGGGGGTGATGGACACAGATATATAGACACGAAATTCTGTCTGAAACAGGTAAATGCTTTTTGACTGGAAGGGTGGTCAACAACTGGAACAGAGTGCCCCAGTGGATTGGTGGAGTCTCCATCAACCGACCTCGACCAGGTCTTCAGCAACCTGCTCCAGCTGGCCCTGCCTCAGCTGGGGTTTGGACTAAATGATTTCAGTGTCTTTAGATGACCATTGAATGTCCCTTCCAACCAAATCTATGAATGAATCTATGATTCTAAAAGCTCATTTTGATGAGGAGTGTGCCATCAATTAGAGTCCTCCTGGGTGATGTTCCTGGGCCCCTAAAAGAGAAGAATGTGTCCAAATGCAGGCAGTATGGACTTAGCAAGGATACATACTGGGACGTACGTGGGGAACACACAGACCTTTTCTGGGTCCTGTTCAATTTAATACCTGTATCCATGACCCAGAGGAGTCACCGTGTTTAACAAGAACAAATGTCAGATTCGACTCCTGGGATGAAAGAACACCAGTCATAAGTGTAGACTGGAAGAGGACTGGCTGGAGAGCAGCCCTGTAGAATGGGATCTGGGGGTGCTGGTTGACAGCAGGCTCAACAGGAGTCTCGAAGGTTCCCCATCAGCCAAGAGGGCAAACTAGATACTGGGGTGCATCAAACAAAGTAGAACCAGCCAGCCCAAAGACGGGATTATCCCACTCTGTTCAGCGTTGGTGTGGCCTCACCTTGAGCACTGTGTGCACTTCTGGGCCCCACAATTTTCAAGGATGTTAAGATACTTAAGGTGCTCAGAGGAGGCCAACAAAGCTGGTGGCAGGGCTAGAAGGCATGTCCTATGAGGAACGGCTAAGGAGAGTGGGTTTGTGTAACTTGGAAATAAAGAGGCTGAGGAGTGACCTCATTGCTCTCGACAGCTTCCTGAGATGGGGACATGGAGAGGGGGGGCTGAGCTCTCCTCCCTGATATCCTGTGACAGGGCATGTGGGAATGGTTCCAAGCTGCACCAGGAGAGGTTTAGACTGGACATTAGGAAGCATTTCTTTACCAAGAGGGTGGTCAAACCCTTCAACAGGCTTCCTAGAGAGGCGGTCAACACCCCAAGCCTGTCAGTGTTTAAGAGGCATTTGGACAATGCCCTTAAGGACATGATTTATCTTTTGGTGGCAAGTGGTCAGGCAGCCGGACTGGATGATGATTGTAGGCCCCTTCCAACTGAACCATTCTATTCTATAGACAAACCTGTACAGGATGGATCCCTCCAGCACCCAGGCTCTGACACTCAGTCTCCTCAGTATGAGCCCCTGAGGCTACAGTCCCATTCTAGGTGCTGGTACAGACCACCTCAGTCTCACATACACACCCACACGCAAACTCTGACGTCCAGTTACTCCCGTCTCTCAGTTGCTGGCACAAACGTCACAAGGCCTGTCTGATGCCCTGGTCCTGCTGCAGTTGCTGCACTCACACCCCTGTGCTCATAGATTCACACAGAGGAGAGACTCACTCACCCAGGAAAGAGTTGGAAGTAAAGTTTCACGAGAAGACAGAACAGGTTACACTGGTCGAGAGCCTCCCCTAAACTTCCCATGATAAGTCCTGTGCAATCCAAAAAAGCTCCTGCCCTGCATCCCAAAAGGTGTCCTCCACCTCCAGGCAACAGTCCCCTTAGCCCAAGTGGTGATCCAGAAAGCTGCTCTCAGTGACTTGTCTTGATGGGTTTGACACCTGGAAACAGGGCTGATGGCTCTCCCAGGGCAGCCCTGGAAGGAGCTGGGACAACTTGTTCATGCCTCAGGAGCCTGTAATATGGGTTCCCACCTGCCACTGTGCTTCTGTGCTCTTCTTAGTTTGCAGAGAAGGGCTCTTGATGAGCTGGTGGCTCTCCTGGGATGGGTCTGGGAGAGCTCAGGCAGGGTATTAGCTGAGCTACTCCTCCTGCCATTGGTAGTGCTTTCTTCGACTGTACAGATGAGTTTCGTATCACTTAGCCTGACACAACCCCACAAGAACATCAGCCTCCTGAGGCATCTGTGTTTGGAGGTCACATACATATGCACTGGTATCATTTAAGAGGTGACAGCAGGTCATTGGAATCAGTGTCCAGAAAGGCATCATGATGAGGGGAAAAGCTGTACTGTTGCACGGGCAATGGCTTTGTTCAGGGCCAGCATCACAGCCTTGTTTCTAAGGCTGTAGACGAATGGATTTAAGAATGGGTACAGGACGGTGTTCAGCAAAGCTACGATTCTGTTTGTCTCCAAGGAAACATCTTCGGAAGGACACACGTAGAGAGCAATGCAGCTCCCATATACAATGGCCAAGGTGGTGAGATGGGAAGAACATGTAGTAAAAGCTTTTTTCCTCCCAGAGGCTGCTGGAAGGTGTAGAATACAGAGAAGGATGCCCATGTAAAATGCCAGAGTTAAACCTAAGGAACCCAGTACGACAAATGGCAATAAAAAAGAGTCTAGTTTCCAAAGCAGGCTGGTGTCAGAGCAGGACAATTTGAACAAGGGGGAGTTGTCACAAAAAAAATGGTGGATGTTGTTGGAGCCACAGAAAGTCACCGTGTGGAGGAGGACCAGACGGTAACTCATGAGTGTGATGCCTGTGACCCAAGCAGCAACAACCAGGCGGATGCAGAGCTGAGGCTTCATGATGGCAGCGTAACACAAAGGCTGGCAGATGGCAACATAGCGGTCAAAGGACATGACAACCAGAAGAGCAAACTCCGTGCAGCCCAGGGCAAAATAGAAATAGGATTGGGCAAAGCAGCTGCTTAGTGAGATTCTTCTCCTCCCAGAAGCCAGGATCACAACGAGTTTGATGCTTGTGGAGGATGTAAACCAGATCTCCAGGAAGGACAGGTTGCTGATGAAAAAGTACATGGGGGTTTGCAGGCGGTGGTCCGTACACACCAGGAAAATGATGGTCATGTTCGCCACCACTGTTGTCAGGTAGACGAGCAGAAGGACCAGAGAGAGAAATAGCTGTAGTCTTTGATCAAGCCCTGAGAAACCCTCTAGGATGAACTCAGTAACTGCAGGTTTGTTTTCTGGTCCCGTGCTCAATTTCAGTTCATCCTGAGGAGACAGGAACCTGGCAAAAACCAACTGTGATAATTTCACCATCTGGGTGAATAGTTCTGTCCTTCCTTTTCTGCTGCTTTCCTTTCTTGCAGTCTTGCTATATGACACAGACAGAGACAGTCCTTCAAGCATTTCTCCCACCTGAATTTTTCTGTTTCGCATTTCAGTGGGAGTCCTCACAGAATTTGTTGTCTCTTTTCTACTCTTTCCAAACACTCACAAAGGATTTCTTTCTCCAGAACACATTTTAAAGAGGCCGTTAGCTATTTCATCCCATTCCTGGGTAATCACAAATTCATTCACTCAGACCTATTGCAAACCTCTGTCACACCTATGTGCCAAACTCTCCTCTTCTATTGCACGAATACTAAAAAAGCAAAACAAATGAAATCAAACCAAATCTGTATGTTAAAAGCTGTTCTTTCTATTTTTCCATACTTGCCTTTTTGGGCTAGGAATCGCTGAGAATCTGCTGATTTTAAAATAAGTAATATCAAGTATCTCTTCTGTAATCCCCCACTTTCTTCCATGGCTTCTTGTTCTCTGTTTCTTCAGGAGAGGACAGGGGTGGGAAGGGGGAGCAAGGACCAAGTCTGACTTGTCTTCCTTAGTACTCTAAATAGTGACTGAAATTTTCAGTGGTTCCACACAGTCTCATCTGACATCCGCCTGCACTCAAATGCAGTTGTTTCCAAACAGCTGCTCATTGCTATTACCCTCAAATGTCCTGACCGAAATGCAGAGCAAGGGTGTCTGGAAGAGATTTGTAAGCTTTGTTTTGCATGCCAGTTATAGGCTGGGAGGACCCAGCCTCTAGTGTTTTCTCTTGTCTCCATTGAGTATAGAGGGAGCCTCTGGGAAACAAGTTCTCACAGGCACCTGCAGCACAGTCGGTGACACTCACTGTTCAAGTCTCAAACCTCGGATGTACCCAGTTATTATTTTTTAAAATCAAAATGCGAATCTAACAGAAGGAAGCACAAGAAAAGTGTACATAATAACGACCAATGTTTTTCCCTTCATCTATACCGTTGTTTTTAGACATAGAAAGGAGCAGAGCAGATGACTCCAGTCACAGGATGATTCACAACACAAGGGGAGGAGAGCGAGGGGAGGAGCTGGTGGGTTTGAAGCAGTGAAACAAAAGTTCTCCACAGGCTGTGCTGTCCCCTCAGGCTCTGTCTCAGGGCAGAATGGGTAGCATTACCCAAGGAGCAAAATGGGAATTTCAGCATAGGGTGGTGCTCCACGTTGGCACGACATTTCAGCTTGGGGCTCAGGCTTGTCTTACATCCTAAATGCCCGGATTGTTCTTTGCCTCTGGTCTGGCACAGGGGAAGCTCTGCACTGGGTTTGTCTGGAAAACTTTCTGAGGTTAAACCACCGGCTGCATTTGAGCAAAAGCTCAAGCTCAGTCACCCCCAGCAGTTTGAGCGTGGTGAATCGGTGAATCAGAGGTGGTCATCCCAGTTTCCATTTTCTAGGTCAGTTCACACACTCAAAGGCTGGTGTCTTCTTACTCTGTTGGGTGACACCTAAATTATCTAAAAGTATTCTTCTCCTGAAGGCACCTCCTTAGGGGAACCTGATAATTTGCAGACAGATTCTGTTCAGGCCCTGCATCGCCAAACACGCAGCCAGCATGAGAGACACAGAGTGAAGAAAGAGAGGATGTGCAGGTGAAGGATATTCGGGTGAAGAAGGCCTTATTGTGGCTTTGCACAGAGGTTATCCTCAGGATGGTGCCTCTCATGGAGGCATAAACCACAGTAGTCCATGTGAAGGAGCTCAGCAGCACAGCGGAGGAGAGAGCAACGCTCCTGGTTCATAGTAGCTGGTGCCCGTGCGGGCTCCTCTCAGCAAAGGGATGATGTCCCAGAAGAAGCAGTCTCTGCACTGGGCACAGAGGGTCTGGTGGCACACAAGATGGTGAGTCTGAGCATGGGCAGAGGAGCCATTCCCCAGCAGGTGAACATGAGCACGGAGCACAAGCAGGAGCTGGCAAAGACAAGAGCAACGCGAGGGCTTGCAAATGGCCCTGCAGCCGTCGAAACACGTCGCAACACCTCGGTTAAACTCAGCCGTGCCCAGGGAGACAGAGAATGTCTGCGGCTCGTGAGCAGCTACAGAGATCTCTTAGTCTGCAACACGGGACTGACAAACATGTCAGGGGGAAGGACCAAAGTGAACCAAATCCATGGGTCGATGCTGCAGGGGATGCAAGGCCCCCTCATGACCTTCACCCCAGATGAGCCTGAGAGGGGAATGGGATGGGACCCGCTGTCTTCCCAGCTGTGTATGTGCTGCTGCTGGTGTGGTGGCTTTAAAGGAGAGAAGGGATGGAAAGAGGTAACAGGATTGAGGCAGCTCCTGCCCTGAGCCTTGAACAAGAGCAAAGGAAGAGAACAGGGAAGTAAACGGGTGCAGACCCTTAGACACGAGAAGAACACAAACCTGCAGGACAGCAGCCAACGGGGCTAGCGGTAGTGGCCTGTGGACAATGCCTGTACACCAATCACAGCTTTCTTAGTGGCACGTATACTAGTAGAGAAACGTATATAATGATGCTGTAGCAAACAATAAAGGTCTCCGATTCATCCTCGATCGGAGTCCGTGCCCTCAGTCTTCACAAATGGCGCCCGAACAGGGACTTGAATCGTGGCAGTGAGCGACCGGTGGAGAGCCCAGCTGAACGAATAAAGCAGCGGATTGAGAGCTGCCGTCCGGACAAGTAATCACCTAGGAAAAAAGGTGAGCGGCTGGGAATGTAACTTAAGGAGTAGCTGATCCAGTGGCAACCCTGTTGAACTCCCCAGGCTGCTGAAAGGAAGCAGGATCGCGGAGTCACATTAATCTTCTCTGCAGGACAGGGGTGAGCAACGGGGCATAATGGATAGCTCTGTGTCTGGGGAGGAAAAGACTGTCATGAAGAGCTAAATAATCTGAACGAGCAGCTGGATAAATGTCTTGGTTTGAAAGACAGGTGTCTGGGGAGGAAGGCAGGAGCCTCCCTTGAAATGGAAAATGCAGCCCCCTTCCCTCCAAATTATTATAATTTTGAAATTAAGGGACCTTCAGGCAAAGATACAGGGAATAGGAATAACAGTTCTTTACTAATATATATATATATATATATATATATATATATATATATATATATATAAAACAAGGCAGAAAAAAAAAACCACTGGTTTAAACTGAGAGTCAGGAATACAACCTGACACCCTGTTAGGGTGGCAGTAGCAGTCCGATAAGATGGTGGCTGCAGTCCTCCTGAAGTGATGGATGTAGTTCTGTGGAAGCAGCGATCAGGTAAAAGAGTCTGGTCTTCCTCCGAAGGTCCAGTGGTAGGTAGGTAGCTCTTGTCCTCTGGAACTCCAGTGGGGGGAAAAGCTCCTCTGGGAATCCACTGGAAGAAGGCTGCTAGAGTGTTCGAGATCTCAGTTTTTATTTGGCATGGACTGCTTGGCTCCTTCCCCCTGGTCGGAGCATCTCACAATGGGATGGTGAGTCCTGAGGCAGTTCCTTGATGGGCCATTAACAGGAGATAGTCCAGGAGGGAGGAGGCAGGGACCACCGCCCCACCTGGTCTCAAAAGCTCATGAAGATGGTAACGGAATACTTTTTGGGCACATCTTACACTGTAACCTCGGACAATAAACAAAGCAAGAATCTCGATAGCTTAAAAAGTGAATTTGAACAAAAAATGCAGGAGAGAAAGGCCAAAATTGAGTCCTAACTTAAGCGTATCTTGAAGTGGATCACGGTCTCAGTCCCCAGAGTGGACTCATGTACTACCTATTCCCCTGAGATATGGGACGAAGCTCGCCCCAAGGCTCGGGAAGAGGGGGACTTGGAAATGTTACGTGCCTTGCCGGTTCGGTACAGTTGCCAGATGGACCCCCTGGAGCACCCCCTCTCTGAGTACCCCTGGTTCCACAGGACCCTGTTGCAGCTGAAGGTGGCGCAGCTGGTGCTGGCAGCGGCTCCCGCTCCCAAAGTATCTTCCTGGCGTGGCAGAGTGAGGCGCGCCCGGCGAGTGAATCCTCCCATACAGCTGTCAGGGCCAGCTGGCCCAGAACCCCTTGGCCCAGACGCCGATGGCCTGGCCAAGAACCTCCTGTAGCCCCCCATGCCGTGAGCAGGAAGAAGGACAAGGACGACGCTGAAGGCTCATGGCCGGGGATGGGGGACCCCCAGTGTGACACCTGGAGTCAGCCCAACACATCCCCCCACAAAAAAAACGGACTTCACCCCCTCACCGCCCCCCAAAACGGACCTCACCCCCAAAATGCTATGGAATGGCCCTGCCCAACCCCCCCACCCCCCCTGAGTCATTTTTCAGGTGGAGCGTGTTTCTAAGAAAATTTAAAAAAAAAGAAAAAAAGAAAGAGAAGGGAAAAAAAAGGGAAAAAAAAAAAGGAAAAAAAAGGAAAAAAGAAAAAAACAGGGAAGAAAGAAGGGAACTGCATAAAAGATATAAAAGCCTTTGACAGATTTCTTGAAGTGGATTCCTGCTAGCTAGGAAAAGTCTGAGTTACAGGGGCTGAGCTTGTTTTCCTGTGTTTGCTTTACTTTGCCTTGGTCACGTGTGTTTCCTTTGATCTGTAACTGGTCACTCAGAGCGAGCACCAGTGCAGTTGTTCTACAGAAGCCTGTGTAATAGTTGGGCATGTCACGCTGCAAAATCGTACAGCTATTGGTGTTTTGCTTTTAGCACAAGTCATGGATGTGAGGATTTTGAAGGAATGTGTTGCATGAATTTATCAGATCACTCTGAGTCAATCCCTAAAAGTATCCAGACGCTGAAGGATGGAGTTCTCAAGCTTCGGGTTGATGACCCATGGCAATCGCTGAATCAGTTTTAGAGGGATGAGGTTTTGTTAGCTGGTTTAAATCACTTAATAAGGTGTTGTTAGTCTGTCTGCTTCTCTTCTTACATATCCTTATCTGTATACCATGTCTCCTGCAATGTATTAAGCGTTTAACATATGACTGTCACAGCTGTCTTGGTTGTAAGCAAAGGAGGGGGAGACGTAGGAGTAAGTCAGAGGCGACCTTTGGAAGCCGGCCAGGCACTGTTGCACTGAGGAGGAACAAGGAGAGAAGGGGTGGGAAGAGGATTGAGGCAGCTCCTGCCCTGAGCCTTGAACAAGAGCAAAGGAAGAGAACAGGGAAGTAAACGGGTGCAGACCCTTAGACACGAGAAGAACACAAACCTGCAGGACAGCAGCCAACGGGGCTAGCGGTAGTGGCGTGTGGACAATGCCCATAAATCAATCACAGCTTGCTTAGTGGTGCATGTGCTAGTAGAGAAAAGTGTATAATGATGCTGTAGCAAACAATAAAGGTCTTTGGTTTATCCCAAATTGGAGTCCGTGCCCTCAATCTCCACACCGCTCTGCGCATCCCTCCTGTCCCAGAGCAAGAAACAGGCCACAGAACGTTCATCCAGCCGGCATGCTGAGGAGATCCCCACACTGAGTATTTTGCAGCCCCAAATGCCAAACTTGCTTCCCATGACAGCAGGAGACAACTGGCCTTGGGGATCCTCAGGAAGGTCCTTTTGCCCCAGGGAAAGGGCAGCCTGACCCGAGCTGCCACCCACACCAAAGGGTTTCTCTTTCCATGTCCCCCCTGCACACACACACACGGTGCCCTGCTCTTCTCCCGGGACATCCCATCTGCCCACAGAGACTTTTCCCTACAGAGCTCATCTCTGCTGACCTGGACGGCCATTCCTGCACCCCCTCCCCAGGCTCCCCACAGACCCTGAACTGGTGGTGCTGCTCTGCAGAGCAAGTGGGCTGTGGTGGCCAGGGCCGTACTGGTGAGGCTGAGAGGCAGACCCAGCTCAGGGTGGCTACTGTCCCCTCCACCTCAGCACACAGACGCTGCCCCCGCAGCTCCACAGAAGATCTTGCAGAAATGAACTCAGACAAACAAGTCGGTGCAGGGTCCTTTATTTGGTTTAAACACGCAGACAGCACAGCTCCTTATTTACACACAGTCTCTGGAGCACACAAGACAGGCAGACACTGACATAGAAATAGGACGAGGAATGATAACATTTTCTTGGACATTAGTTTAATGAAATATTTCATACTGCCTAGAAAAGCTAAAACGCCAAGAACCCAAAGCAAACAATCCACCAAAGACAGACTGGGCCTGTAATGAGTTCCATTACTAGTGATAGGCAGGGGAAGATGGGCAGTTCATTGCTGCTTCTGCAAAGCAACCAGTCATCAGTTTCCTCAGAGCATCCTTGAGCTCCTGGTTCCTCATGCTGTAGATGAGGGGGTTCACTGCTGGAGGCACCACCGAGTACAGAACTGCTGTCACCAGGTTCAGGGATGGGGAGGAGATGGAGGGGGGCTTCAGGTAGGCAAACATGGCAGTGCTGACTAACAGGGAGACCACAGCCAGGTGAGGGAGGCAGGTGGAAAAGGCTTTGTGGCGTCCCTGCTCAGAGGGGATCCTCAGCACGGCCCGGAAGATCTGCACATAGGACACCACAATGAACACAAAACAAACAACGTCAAAAATGACACTAGCCACAATTACCCCAGCCTCCCTGAGGTAGGTGTCTGAGCAGGAGAGCTTGAGGATCTGAGGGATTTCACAGAAGAACTGGTCCACAGCATTGCCCTGGCAGAGGGGCAGTGAAAATGTATTGGCCGTGTGCAGCAGAGCATAGGGAAAAGCAATGCCCCAGGCAGCTGCTGCCATGTGGACACAAGCTCTGCTGCCCAGGAGGGTCCCGTAGTGCAGGGGTTTGCAGATGGCAACGTAGCGGTCGTAGGCCATGACGGTGAGAAGAAAATACTCTGCTGCTATAAAAAAGAGATTGAGAAAGACCTGGGCAGCACATCCTGAGTAGGAGATGGCCCTGGTGTCCCACAGGGAATTGGCCATGGCTTTGGGGAGAGTGGTGGAGAGGGAGCCCAGGTCGAGGAGGGAGAGGTTGAGGAGGAAGAAGTACATGGGGGTGTGGAGGTGGTTGTTGCAGGCTACAGTGGTGATGATGAGGCCGTTGCCCAGGAGGGCAGCCAGGTAGATGTCCAGGAAGAGCCCGAAGGTCAAGAGCTGCAACTCCCGTCTGTCTGCAAATGCCACCAGGAGGAATTGGTTGATGGAGCTGGCATTGGACATTATTTAATTGCAGGAATGAGGGACTGCTGAAAGAGAAAAAGTCATTGATAAGTGAGGGCAGATTGCGCTGAGCCAGTCTTATCCCTTTTCCCATAGATATCTCCCACAATGGCTTCATTTTTCAGGGAACTTCAGACAGTCCCTTTTTGTGAGGTCAGCATTGACGAGCAGGGACTCTACCCATGGGCTCCAGAGAAGTCAGACCTCTGCTATTGCAGTGGTGTCAAACAGCCCATGCATTCAATAGCTGTTCCTGGCAATGGGTGCTTCACTTGAGTGAGAGGTATTTGCCTCGGTGACCGTGTGACAATTGTCCCTATTTATTGCAGTGTGATGGAGTCAGCACCCAGACCTGCTGTGTCTGAGAGGGAAGAGCCCAGGGAGGGACCCAGCCCTTCCAACTCTACTCTCCTGAACAGCAAAGTCTGGGAAGGAATCATTGTAGGCTGAGAGAGAATATTTCTCACCATCATTTTCCATCTCCAGGCTCTCTCCAGACATGATAAGAGCAGCGTGCCTGTGGGGGAGAATGGGCCTGTCACTGGGTTCCCATCCCCCCTGCTGAAGTGCTCCCAGCATGGGGGAAGGGCACTTCAAGCTCTTCAGCCCAGGGAGATGCTCAGGTGCCCAAAAGACAATGCCCAGCATCTCCTAAAGAGAGACTCACCTTGTTTCATGTTACTGCACTCTACATTATCCAAAGCCCCCAACGTTCAGTGTCTCAGAACACATCTGAGACAACCCCTGACGTCCAATGCCCACAACCCAGAGCTTTCAAAAGCAAGAACAGGAGCAGCAGGAATTGGAGAAAAAAACACAAAGCAACACCCTGATCCTTCTGCAAATGGGGAACAGGAGAGGAAGGCAGCTGGCACTCGGGAAAGCCTTCTCCTTACACAGCAGAGCACAGCACCTCCATGTTGGTGACATCCCAGGCCAGCTGGTCTCAGACCCTTTTATCTGCAGAAGGAAGAGATTTATGTGTCAGGAGAGATGCAACTTTGCTGGGGATTTCTCCTTCCACCCACAGCTTCCCCCACAGATCCGTGAGGAACTCCCTGGCAGGATGAGTGCTGATGCCAGCTGGTGACAGAGTCCATGCCCCAGGTAACAGCCACCTGAGGTGAAGAGACACAGCTTGGAAGGACAGCCCTGGGCACCCCTGGCTGCACACCCACCTTCACACCCCACAGCCATCCCCACCAGAAGGCAGCCGTCATGCCCTGTCCCTCTCACACTGCACTAGGGAAGCCCTGCTCTGCAGCCCGTCTTCCTCTTCTCCATCACAGACAGATCCCAGAGGTTGGACACATTCAGGAGATCCTGCAAGGAGCCACTGACACATCACCCTGCACCCAGAGACTTACTGTGTCAGAGGCTGGGAACAGTTCTCCTCCAGTGAGCTCTCACCCATCCTCCCACTTTCTCCTGCCTTTTACCTTTCTCTGCCCCGCTCCTTTCTCCTTGGTGCCCACAGGCAGCCCCCTCAGCCCTGCTGCGCTTGGCAGAGCAGCTGCTCCTGGGCAGAGCTGTCTCCCTGCAGCTCTGCCTGCTTGCTAGGAGCTCTCTCTGTCCCAGGAGCCCAGCCCAGATCAGCAGCACAGCAACAGCCCAACAACTTTTTAATCATCTCTCTGGTGGTTTAGTGTGAAGTTCATAAATCACAGAGACTGTGAGGAAGTTGAGGAAACCTCTTGAGGAGTCAAAGTCAGATGCAAACTCCAAAGTTTCTTGGAGTGCTAATGGGTTCCACTGAGGGAGGTTACTGACAAAGTCTCCCTGGGGGCTGGTTAAAAAGGAAAATGTGAGGCAGTGATGACAGGTAGGCAAAGGCAACATGAAGGTGGCTCAGATGATGAGTAAACCTTGCTGTGCTTTATCAAGACAAAAGACCAGGCCCTGAGCCCCAGCCCCTGCAAGGCAGACCCTGTCCCTCAGCCGTTCCTCAGGGTTCTTCCTGGGGCAGGGTGATGTGGGGATGTGCAGTGCCAAGGGCAGGGCCAAGGTCCTCTGCTTCTGGGTTTGTGCTGGGTGGGATGAGGAGGCACTGAGGTGCTGGTGACATAAGGTATAAAGGGTCTTCTGGTAGGCCTTGGGGGTTGAGACAACAGCCACAGCCAAGGGGAGAAAGCCCTCGGCTCTCTTGGGCGCTTTTTGTCTTGCCAGAGCCCTTGAGCGTCTCCACCACAGGATGTCCTACAGTGTCCCACACCCGCGCTTGCCATTGCACCGTGCAGATTAGACTGTCCCCAGGAGAGGCCTCCGCAACGTATGAGGGACATGTGGCAAGAGGACAGTGCTGCCAAGAGCTCTGGAGTGTCCCTCTCCTCCCAGAATCACAGAACCAAGGAGGCTGGAAGGCAGCCAGCCGCCACCTTTTCTGTGCTTCCCCTTCATGCTTGGTTTTAGCCAGCAGCTCCTTTCTCAGCCATGCCAGCCTCCTGCCACCTTTATGTGACCTCCAGCATGTCAAGGTGGACTGTTCTGGATCGTGAAGAGGAGATCCTTGAGTATCAAACAGCTCTCTGGACCTGTCCTCTCTGCTTGGCTGTAGCCCATCAGTTCTTCTAAGAAGGTCCATCAGCAGGCCAAAGTCGGCCCTATAGTAGCCCTGTTCTTTCTTTTCTTCCCTTTTTCTCAGTATCCTCAACTCTACCTTCTCCCCCTGGACTTTTCCATTCCTAGCCAGCTCTTCCTTGTTTGTAAATGTTGTCTGTTAAACCCAGCAAGAATTTAGGCACAACCCTGCAGCTTGCACACCTCCCTCCTCCAACCTCTGTGGAACAGCAGAAAAGGAAAGAAGAGTAAAAGCAAGAAAACTTGTGGGTAAAGATGGTCACTTGGGGTCATTGCCCTGATTGTGTCCCCTCCAAACCTCTTGTACTCTAACCCCCCCAGTCTATTCACTGCTGGAGCACAGTCAGAAACAGAGCAGGCCTTGACACTGTGGAAACACTCTTCAGCAACAGCCACAACATTACTGTGTTCTCAGCATAGTTTTGGTCACAAATCAAACAGAAGACCATGGGAGCCTCCATGAACAAATGTATCTCCAGCCCAGCCAGACCCAGTCCAATCTCCACCCCTTCTCCATCCCCTTACTCTCATACTCAAGTCCCACACTGTGCAAAAGCACCTCATCTGCCACCACCCCTTCCCATCACGTGACTGACAGCTATTATTGCCTTATCTATGGGTCATCCCTCTCACATGTCCATGAAATGATCCATAAAGTGTCCACTGATTTAATGTTGTCCATGACTTGGGTTCCATTTGGGATGGCGGTTACTGAGGACAAGAGAGGTGTGATGTGTGGAGTTACTGGTCATGAAACCAGCTCAGGTTGGGTCATTGCTTCACTTGCTCAGGTTTTTAGAATGCTCATTTAGGTGATATGTGCTGTAGAACTTTCTAAAATGTACAACTCAAATTGTGAGGTTTTTTCTACCCAGGTTAAATCTACTGCAGGTACACATCAGATTTTCCAGAAATAAACCCAGTGCACCCAAATCTTTGAGAAAAGAAATCCCACAATTATGTTGGCCTTTTCCTGAGAAAGGAGCCACCTGTGCTGTCTTTCCCAGACAGTTCCCTACGTGCACTATAGGGACATTATCTCCTTCTACAATAGGCAGGTTTTTGTTTGGGCAGGGCCAGGTTGATCAGTCCATCCTCTGGTATTAACTACGCAGGTGGCTTCTGCCCAGGCTGCATCCCACCGCTTGTATTTCCCAGCCCCCTTTGCTCTCACTCTTGTCCTTAATAGTCCCTTCTCTCAGTCAATCATTCCAGAGGCTGGTGTGTGACAGGGGATGTGGCACACCCAATCATTGCCACGTTCCCTGGCCCAGGGGCTTCTGAGGGTGTTTCAGAAAGGAATCCTGCTGTCTGCCTCAGGTCTTTCTGGGGTGCCACAGCACTTGCTGTTCAAGGCTCAGGATGGTGTTTTGGGGGGTGGTTTGGGTCACGGGGCATGTTGCCAACCATCTGGTTGTCACTTCCACCACAGTAAGCACATGGCGCTTGCCTTGGCAGGTTCGTGGCAGTGTGATATAACCCATCTGTGAGGCCTCTCTGGATTGATATCGCAGCCACCATCCTTCACACCACAGAGGCTTTGCTCGCTTGGCTCACTTGACTATGATGCATGTGTCACACTCCTGAATAACACCTGCAATGGCTTCAGTGGTCAAGTCCACCTCTCCATCTCAAGCCCATCTGGACATTGAAGCTCTCCCTAGATGTCCTGACCCTACAGGATTCCACTAACTTATGACTAGTTAACTCCTGTGTTCCAAGTGTTGGTCCACCTCAGCCACTTCCATTATTGCACCCGGTCTACTTGCTTGTTGTGTTGATGTTCCTCAGGGATTTCTCTGTCACTTCCCTTGTCCCTGGTGAGTGACTCCAGCTGTTGAGCTTCCTCATCCTCCAACTCCTGACTGGTGCCCGACTGTTCCAGCAGTGGAGCAGCCAGGCACCTCTCTCCTTCCCTCTCTGGCACCTGTTATATTTCTGGTTTTTTCCATGGTCTCTCAAGTTCAGTGACCTGGTAGTTTTGGTCTGATTTTACTGATTTTTCTCAATTCTTTCTTCTATTTCCATGAAAAAGAACAGCTTCATACTTCAATTCGTTCTCCTGCCCTACTAATAGGTGGTACAGACCCATCCACATTTGTGTGGCTGGTTTTTTACTGCTGGGGTGATTCCTCTAGTGACTTGAGGCTTGGGTTGCTATTTCATCCCTGGTGGCCTCAGGTTTAGTTTGGGTTCCCATCCCAACCATGGTGTTCTCCAATATTTTGTCCATGTCACAATCATGGCATGCTCAGAGATGACTTGGGTCTGTATCTCAGCCATGATTTTCTGACAGCACTGAAGAGATAGACACAGGCCAAGCCCCAGTACAGCCCTTGGAGCTGCTGGGTTTCACTGGGGTAGGCAAGGCACCCTTCTGTTAGGTAGTGTGTCCATGGAGCAGGATTACCTGCCGTCTCAGGCTTCAAAGAACAGGCATTGGGAGGTGATAACCACCCTAGGCACCTGCCCACGTGCCCTGACACCCAGGGACTGCCTGCCTCAGGGCATCTCTCAGGATCTCCTCACCAACGACTTGTCTCGCCTGATGTCACAATTCCACACCAGATTGCACACACATTAGAAGAGAGGAACACTCTTAGCATATAATTGCTGCATGATTATCTCGAGACCCAAGACTTATCCCCTCCCCTTCCTGAGAAGAACAAGTGTTCAATCAAGATAAGGACACCTCTGTTCTCCCAAAAGTAACAGATGGATCCACGTTGAAGAGAAACACCAGTTGCTGATGCCAAATGACTTTGCAGAAGTCAGTGATGGAAACATAGAATCATAGAATCATGTAATGGCTTGGGTTCAGAGGGACCTCAAATATCACCTAGTTCAAACCCTCCTGCCATGGCAGAGACACCTCCCACTAGACCAGGTTGCTCAAGGCTATATCCAGCGTGGTCTTGAACACTTCCAAGGATGGAGGTGAGGCTGACAGGTCTGTAATTACTCGAGTCCCCCTTCTTGCCCTTTTGAAGACTGGAGTGACATTTCTTTTCCTCAGGTACCTCATCTGTTCCACAGACTTACGAAAGATGATGGAGACTGATCTAGAAATGACTTCTGCCAGCTCCCTCAGCACCCGTGGGTGCGTCTCATCAGGGCCCACGGATTTGTGTATGTCCAGGTTGCTTAACTGATCCCTGACCCACTCCTCATCAACCAAGGCAAACTTCTCCTTTCTCCTGACTTCCTCTGGAGCCTCATGGGTCTGGGGCTCCTGAGGACAGTCTCCAGCAGTATAGACAGAGACAAAGAGGGCATTCAGTAGCTCTGCCTTCTTTGTATCCTCTGTCACCAGGGCATGTGCCTCATTCAACAGTGGGCCTACATTGCCTCTGGTGTTAGTTTTGTCTGAAAGGTATTTGAAGAAGCCCTTTCTGTTGTCCTTGACCTCCCTTGCAAGGCTTAACTCCAAGGAGGCCTTAGCTTTCCAAGTTGTCTCCCTGCATCTTCTGACAACACTCTTACAGTCCTCCCAATTGGCCATCCCCTCCTTCCAAGTTCTATAGACTCTCTTCTTCCACTTGAGTTTGCCCTTTCCTTCCCTCTTTATACTGTGAGGGTCTCCTGCTCCTTTTCTTGATTTAATACCCACTGGGATGCTCTGATCTTGAGCTTAGAAGAATTGAACATAAACCAACTATTTTGGGCCTCTTTACCTTCTAGTACCATGTCCCATGGGATTTCCCCTGGCAATTGCTTGAAAAGGCCAAAGTTGGCCCTGCTGAAGTCCAGGGTTGTGATCTTGCTTGGTATTCTGGTCCTACCACACCAGATCCTGAACCCCACCATCATCTCATGGTCACTGCAGCCAAGGCTGCCCTCGACCTTTACTGCTTCAACCAGACCCTGCTTGTTAGTGAGGAGGAGATCCAGCAGTGCTCCCCTCCTTGTTGGGTCACCCACCAATTGCATCAAGAAGTTCTCATCGATGCACTGGAGGAACCTCCTGGACTGTGAATGACTGGTTGTGTAGGCCTTCCAGCAAGTATCTGGGGAGTTAAAATCCCCCCATGAGCAACAGGTCCTGTGATTGTGAGGCTGCTGTCAGCTGCCTGTACAAGGCCTCACCAACTTCCTCATCCTGGTCAGGTGGCCTGTAACGGACACCCACAACAGTATCTCCCATGCTAGCCTGCCCCTTGAGTCTCACCCAAAAACTCAGCTATCTCCTCATCCACTCCTGGCCAGAACCCCATACATTCTAGTTGCTCTCCCCCACCAAGCCTTGTTGACCTCTCTTTCCTTATAGCGGGAAAACCTCAGGAAAGCTCCTGAACACTGAGATCCGCTGCTGGCTGCTCCCGACTTGAAGCAGCTGATCTTAGAGACTGATGTATAATATGTTTAAGTTTCTTCTTGAGAAAATGTCATGTCATTTTCTGTGTAACCAGAGTGTGGATTTCTGTATCTGCATTCCTCTTTGTAGGGACCGGAGCTGTTGCTGACAGTATGTCTTTCCTGAAATCCTTGAGTGTCAGGTTTTTTTGGTTATGATTTTTTTAAGGCTAATTTAATATTTCAATTAAAGTGAGATGGTTACTTGTTTACAGTTACTTCATGCATTTGATGGGAAGAAATGGATCTCATGAATCAGAAAACGTGGAGGAAAGCTCTGCCTTGTTCAGTGTCAGTTTGCTTCTGAAATCCCAATTTCATGAAGGATTTGTCAGCTTTCTTTTGTAATGCTTTTTATAATATTGAAACTCTGTGCGTGTTCCGACTGGTAGTAGAGCGCGTTTTTAGCCTTAGTTCTTGCATCCAGAAGGTGTCAAATTCAGGAGTAATAGAGGAGGTCACAGGCAGGGGCTTAATCATTCTCACAGTGGATTCTTTCATCCTAGTCAGCTGTCCGCTTCTTGTGGAGTGTCTGAGTTTGTGTGGTGTGTAACAGTGGTCAGCTCATAACCTTTGGAGTGAATCACTGACATGTGACGCACAGCAATGAAGTAAAACATCCCTTGAGCTGCCTGAACATCTCATCTGGGGGAAAACTGATCCCCATGACTGCATTGAAGAAGCAGCGGTTGACTGGGGCAGACGTGGTAACGGGCTCCGTAAATAAGTGTCAGTGTCAAAAGTGCAAGTGGAGCATTCCCCACCTCTGGTTTTTTGAGTGAGGTGCGTGTGAGTAAACTACACTCGCAGCTCAGACATGAAGGCTTTTATTGCCTGGAACAGGCTGCCGGAGGGCTAAAGTACTGCATGGGTCGCTGAGAGCCGCTAGACTCTCTGGAGTGCTCTGAGGTTCCTTTGTGGCAGGAAAATGAAGAATATTTGGGTCAGTGCTACCCCTGCTGTTCTTGCTTCACATTAAAACAGGACACTAAGCTAAATGGGTCGTGCTGGGTGACGTCATAGGTGGCTGCACAGGTGACAGGTGAAGAGCAGCCCCTGCCTTGTGCAGCTCCTCCTGCTGTCCCTGATGGCTCAGGAGCTGCTAGGGCAGGAGTGTGCAGCAGGGTTGTGCCAGTGCTGATGACGTCACCTGTTCCTCCCTGCCCAGCTCTCCAGCCTGTCCAGGTCTCGCTGAATATCAACACAGCCTTCTGGTGTGTCAGCCACTCCTCCCAGTTTAATTTCAACAGCAAGTTTTAGTTGTATATTTTAGCAAGTACTGCAGCAGATATCACCTAAATGAGAGTTTCAAAAATCTAGGCAAGTGCAAGAATCATAGAATCATGGAATTGTATTTTTTGAGAACCTCCAGGGATGGTGACTCCACCACTTCCCTGGGCAGCCTGTTCCAGTGTTTGAGAACTCTTTCAGGAAAGAAATATTTCCTCATGTCCATTCTAATCTTCCCCTGGTGCAACGTGAGCCCATTTCCTCTTGTCCTATGACTTGTTACTTGGGAGAAGAGACTGACCCCCACCTCAGTACAACCTCCTCTCAGGTAGTTGTAGAGAGCGATGAGGTCTCCCCTCAGCCTCCTCTTCTCTGGACTAAACAATCTCAGTTCTCTCAGCTGCTCCTCACAAGACCTGTTCTCCAGACCCTTCATCACCTTTGTTGCCCTTTTCTGGACACGCTCCAGCACCTCAGTGTCTTTCTTGGAGTGAGGGGCACAAAACTGCACACAGAAGTTGAGGTGCGGCCTCACCAGTGCTGAGCACAGGAACACAATCACCTCCCTGCTCCTGCTGGCCACACCATTGCTGATACGGACTGTGATGCTGTTGGCCTTCTTGGCCACCTGGGCACACTGCTGGCTCACGTTCAGCCGCCTGTCGAGCAGCACACCCAGGTTCTTTCCTGTCGGGCAGCTTGCCAGCCACTCATCCCCAGCCTGTTGCAGTGTGTGGTGTTTTTGTGACCCAAGTACAGGACTCGGCTGTTGGCCTTGTTGAACCTCATACAATTGTCCTCAGCCCATCGATCCAGCCAATCCAGGTCCCTCTGTGGAGCCTCTCTACCTCAAGCAGATCAACACTCCCACCCAATTTAATGTCATCAGCAAACTCACTGAGGGAGCACTCAATCCCCTCATCCAGATCGTCAATAAAGATGTTAAACAAGACAGGTCCCAACACTGAACCCTGGGGGTCACTGCTTGTGACCAGTCACCATCTAGATTGAACTCTGTTCACCATCACCCTGTGCTTGACCGTCCAGCCGGTAACCTCACCCAACCTGAGCTACTTGTCGTGATCAGTTACTCCACACAACACACCTTTCCTGTCCTGTGTAACCCCCATACCAAATGGAAAAGAAGTTATTGACGAACTCAGTTGACACTTCACGGACAATTTCACGGACATTTGAGAGGGGTGGCCCACAGTTAAAGCAGTGATAGCTGTCTGTAAACGGTATGATTGGAAGGGGGTGGTTGTATATGAAGGTCTTTTGGATAGTGTGGGACCTATGACAGAAGTGGGATGGAATAACGGGTGGAGATTGGACTGGGCCTGGCTGGGCTGGACTTACTTCTCTTCATGAAAGCTCCCGTGGTGCTATGTCTCAGTTTCGTGACTAAAACCATGCTGAGAATACACGAATGTTCTAGCTGTTTCTGAAAAGTGTTTGAGAAGCCTCAAGGTCTGCTCTGCTTCTGACTGTGCCACACCAGTGAATAAAGGGGTGAGGGTGCAAGAGGTTGGGAAGAGAAACAAGAAGGCCGTTGACCACAAATGGTCACCTTAACCCGCAAGTATTCTTGCATTTACTCTTCTTTAGTCTTCCCCTGTCCCATAGAGGTTGATGAGGGATATGAGCAAGACACTGGGTGGTGCCTAATTTCTTGGGGTTGTTAATCCACAACATATAGAAAACAAGGAAGAGCTGGCTAGGAACGGCAATGTCGGGAGTGAGAAGGCAGATTTGAGGATCCTGAGAAAATGGGAAGAAAGTAAAGAACAGGGCTTCTGGAGGGCCTGCTGAGGGACATCCCTAGAAGAACCCACGGCCTACAGCCCTGAAGAAAAGACGAGTGCAAAGAGCTGTTTGATGCTCAAGGATCTCCTCTTCATGACCCAGAATGTTCCGCCTTGACATGCTGGAAGTCACATAAAGGTGGCAGGAGGTTGGCATGGCTGAGAAAGGAGCTGCTGGCTAAAACTAAGCATGAAGGGGAAACCCAGAAAAGGTGGCGGCTGGATGCCTTCCAGCCTCCTTGGTTCTGGGATTGTGGGAGGAGATGACACTCCAGAGCTCTCAGCAGCACTGCCCTCTTGCCAGGAGCTCCCTTCGTCCCAGGCAGGCAAAGGCACGGTCAAGGTTGCTCTGATGCTGAGGAAAGCTGGGGGTGTTCCATGAAGGCTACAGGTCCTGACCTCCAGCCTCTGGGAAGGGAGAATAAGTCCCTCAGGTGTCACTCAGGCCTCTCCTGGGGACAGTCTGATCTGCACGGTGCAATGGCAAACGCAGGTGTGGGACACTGTAGGACATCCTGTGGTGGAGACGCTCAAGGGCTCTGGCAAGACAAAAAGCCCCCAAGAGATCCGAGGTCTTTCTCTCCTTGGCTAGGGCTGTTGTCTCAACCCCCAAGGCCTACCAGATGACCCCTTCACCCTATGAAACCAGCACCTCAGTGCCTCCTCAGCCCACCCAGGACAAACTCAGAAGCAGAGCACCTTGGCCCTGCCCTTGGCACTGCACATCCCCACATCACCCTGCCCCAGGAAGAACCCTGAGGAATGGCTGAGGGACAGGGTCTGCCTTGCAGGGGCTGGGGAGTCAGGGCTTTCTTTTGGCTTGATGAAGCACAGCAAGGGTTACTCAGCATCAAAGCCACCTTCATGTTGACTTTGCCTACCTGTCCTCACTGCCTCCAGGTTTGTCCTTTAACTAGCCCCCAGGGAAGCTTTGTCAGTAACGTCCCTCAGGGGAACCCATTAGTGCTCCAAGAAACTTTGGAGTTTGCATCTGACTTTGACTCCTTGAGAAGTTTCCTCAACTTCCCCTCACCGTCTGAGTTTCAAGGACTCAACATAAAAACCACCAGAGAGGTGATTAAAAAGTTGTTGGGCTGTTGCTGTGCTGCTGATCTGGGCTGGGCTCCTGGGACAGAGAGAGCTCCTAGCAAGCAGGCAGAGCTGCAGGGAGACAGCTCTGCCCAGCAGCAGCTGCTCTGCCAAGCGCAGCAGGGCTGAGGGGGCTGCCTGTGGGCACCAAGGAGAAAGGAGCGGGGCAGAGAGAGGTTGAAGGCAGGGGAGAGGGGGAGGATGGCTGAGAGCTCACTGGAGGAGAACTCTTCCCAGCCTCTGACACAGTAAGTCTCTGGGTGCAGGGTGATGTGTCGGTGGCTCCTTGCAGGATCTCCTGAATGTGTCCAACCTCTGGGATCTGTCTGTGATGCAGAAGAGGAAGCCGGGCTGCAGAGCAGGGCTTCCCTCCTGCAGTGTGAGAGGGACAGGGCATGACGGCTGCCTTCTGGTGGGGATGGCTGTGGGGTGTGAAGGTGGGTGTGCAGCCAGGGGTGCCCAGGGCTGTCCTTCCAAGCTGTGTCTCTTCACCTCAGGTGGCTGTTACCTGGGGCAGGAACTCTGTCATTAGCCAGGATGAGCACTCATCCTGCCAGGGAGTTCCTCACGGATCTGTGGGGGAAGCAGTGGGTGGAAGGAGAAATCCCCAGCAAAGTTGCATCTCTCCTGACACATAAACCTCTTCCTTCTGCAGATAAAAGGGACTGAGACCAGCTGGCCTGGGATGTCACCAGCATGGAGATGCTGTGCTCTGCTGTGTAAGGAGAAGGCTTTCCCGAGTGCCAGCTGCCTTCCTCTCCTGTTCCCCATTTGCAGAAGGATCAGGGTATTGCTTTGTGGTTTTTTCTCCAATTCCTGCTGCTCCTGTTCTTGCTTTTGAAAGCTCTGGGTTGTGGGCATTGGACGTCAGGGGATTGTCTCAGATGCGTTCTGAGACACTGAACGTTGGGGGCTTTGGATAATGTAGAGTGCAGGAACCTGAAACAAGGTGAGTCTCTCTTTAGGAGATGCTGGGCATTGTCTTTTGGGCACCTGAGCATCTCCCTGGGCTGAAGAGCTTGAAGTGCCCTTCCCCCATGCTGGGAGCACTTCAGCAGGGGAGGATGGGAACCCAGTGACAGCCCCATTCTCCCCCACAGGCACGCTGCTCTTATCATGTCTGGAGAGAGCCTGGAGATGGAAAATGATGGTGAGAAATATTCTCTCTCAGCCTACAGTGGTTCCTTCCTAGACTTTGCTGTTCAGGAGAGCAGAGTTGGAAGGGCTGGGTCCCTCCCTGGGCTCTTCCCTCTCAGACACAGCAGGTCTGGGTGCTGACTCCATCACACTGCAATAAATAGGGACAATTGTCACACGGTCACCGAGGCAAATACCTCTCACTCACATGAAGCACCCATTGCCAGGAACAGCTATTGAATGCACGGGCTGTTTGACACTACTGCAATAGCACAGGTCTGACTTGTCTGGAGCCCATGGGCAGAGCCCCTGCTCTTCAATGCTGACCTCACAAAAAGGGACTGTCTGAAGTTCCCTCAAAAATGAAGCCATTGTGGGAGATATCTATGGGAAATGGGATAAGACTGGCTCAGCGCAATCTGCCCTCACTTATCAATGACTTTTTCTCTTTCAGCAGTCCCTCATTCCTGCAATTAAATAATGTCCAATGCCAGCTCCATCAACCAATTCCTCCTGGTGGCATTTGCAGACAGACGGGAGTTGCAGCTCTTGACCTTCGGGCTCTTCCTGGCTATGTATCTGGCTGCCCTCCTGGGCAATGGCCTCATCATCACCACTGTAGCCTGCAACAACCACCTCCACACCCCCATGTACTTCTTCCTCCTCAACCTGTCCCTGCTCGACCTGGGCTCCCTCTCCACCACTCTCCCCAAAGCCATGGCCAATTCCCTCTGGAACACCAGGGCCATCTCCTACACGGGATGTGCTGCCCAGCTCTTTCTCAATCTCTTTTTTATTGCAGCAGAGTATTGTCTTCTCACCGTCATGGCCTACGACCGCTACGTTGCCATCTGCAAACCCCTGCACTACAGGACCCTCCTGGGCAGCAGAGCTTGTGTCCACATGGCAGCAGCTGCCTGGGGCACTGCTTTTCCCTATGCTGTGCTGCACACGGCCAATACATTTTCACTGCCCCTCTGCCAGGGCAATGCTGTGGACCAGTTCTTCTGTGAAATCCCCCAGATCCTCAAGCTCTCCTGCTCAGACACCTACCTCAGGGAGGCTGGGCTACTTGTGGTCAGTGTCTGTTTAGGCTTTGTTTGTTTTGTGTTCATTGTGGTGTCCTACGTGCAGATCTTCAGGGCCGTGCTGAGGATCCCCTCGGAGCAGGGACGCCACAAAGCCTTTTCCACCTGCCTCCCTCACCTGGCTGTGGTCTCCCTGTTTATCAGCACTGGCTTTTTTGCCTACCTGAAGCCCCCCTCCATCTCCTCCCCATGTCTGAACCTGGTGATGGCAGTTCTGTACTCGGTGGTGCCTCCAGCAGTGAACCCCCTCATCTACAGCATGAGGAACCAGGAGCTCAAGGACGCCCTGAGGAAACTGATGACTGGTTGCTTTGCAGAAGCAGCAATGAACTGCCCATCTTCCCCTGTATATCACTAGTAATGGAACTCATAACCGGCCCAGTCTGTCTCTGGTGGGTTGTTTGCTTTGGTTTCTTGGCGTTTTAGATTTTCTAGGTTCTATTAAAACTGTCATTAAACTAATGTCCAAGAAAATGTTATCATTCTTTGTCCTATTTCTGTGTCAGTGTCTGCCTGCCTTGTGTGCCGCAGAGACTTTGTGTAAATAAGGAGCTGTGCTCTCTGTGTGTTTAATCCAAATAAAGGACCTTGCACCGACTTGTTTGTCTGAGTTCCTTTCTCCCAGATCTTCTGTGGAGCTGCAGGGGCCTCGCCTGTTTGCTGAGGGGTAGGGGACAGTAGCCACCCTGAGCTGGATCTGCCTATCAGCCTCACCAGCGTGGCCATGGCCACCACAGCCCACTTGCTCTGCAGAGCAGCACCACCAGTTCAGGGTCTGTGGGGAGCCTGGGGAGGGGCTGCAGGAATGACCGTCCACGTCAGCAGAGATGAGCTCTGTAGGGAAAAGTCTCTGTGGGGAGATGGGATGTCCCGGGAGAAGAGCAGGGCACCGTGTGTGTGTGCAGGGGGGACATGGAAAGAGAAACCCTTTGGTGTGGGTGGCAGCTCGGGTCAGGCTGGCCCTGCCCTGGGGCAAAAGGACCTTCATGCGGATCCCCAAGGCCAGTTGTCTTCTGCTGTCCTGGGCAGCAAGTTTGGCACATGGGTCTGCAATTTGCCCGGGGTGGGGATCTCCTCAGCATGCCGACTGGATGAATGTTCTCAGTGCCCTGTTTCTTACTCTGGGACATAAAGGACAGGCAGAGAGGGGTCTGGTCTGTTCCTGTGCTCCCTGGACACCCCAAGGGGAGCTGCCCCAGGCCCATCCTCACAGAGCAGCCAATGAGAAACACCATTTCCATCACTGGCCTCTCACCCCAGCTTGCAGAGGTTGCTTGTCCCTCGAAAGATGGACACCAAAGGACTAAGTCAGAAGTCCATGTTTGCATTGTACGGAGGAGACATAAGCATGCCCATCGTGTGTGTGTGGGGTGGTGATCCCAAGCAAGCACAAGGGCCATCAGCTCTTCTTAGGGGTTCCATGAAGGCCTGTGAGACAGGCAGTGCCTTGAGGTCACTTCCCGTTGAGAGTAACAACCCCTGGGAAACACCTGAATGCAGCCCTGGGATGGGCTTCCTTGAACCAAGATCAGAAGTAGCGCCCTGGCTTGTGAAGGTGCTTTTGAGGCATCTGCTGTCTGAGTATGGGATAGTGGATGAAAGGCCATGTGGCTTGTAGAGGTGCTTGTGTTGTCCTATTTCCATGGAGATGTGAGTGGGCGGGAGGAGGCAGCTGGGTTGTGCAGGTGCTTGTGATGTCACTTGTGGCTGAGGAGCTCTTAAGATCCCTTCAGTTCTCAACAAGCTACTTGTGATGTCACATGATCCCAAGCAGGGTACAGGCCCAGAGGTGTCCCCTGGCATGTGCATCTCCTTGTAATGACCCTGGTGGCACTGTAGCTAGTAGGGCAGGAGCAAGGTCATGGTTTGTGCAGGTGCCTGTGATGTCCACGGTGGCTGAGCCCCGTCTTCTGCCAGGTTCTGGCCTGGCCTATGCCAGCAGCTCCTGTCACATGGCTCCTCCTGCCCAGGTCTGTGGCTGGAGCACAGACACACCAGCATTTTGGGAAAGCCTTGCTGATCCAGAGCAAAGCCATGGCAGCTCCCCTACCCTCTCCTCCTGTCCTGTCCACTCCCCTCCTTACCACCCTGCCTCCCTCGCTTGAGCAGCCTCAGACCCTCGGTGCAGACCTATATGCTACATCAGCTCGTTTTTTGAACACCTCTGCCACTTCACTTGGGCAGCCTGTTCCATGTTTGACCACTCTTTCAGGAAAGAAATTTTTCCTCAGCTGTAAACTAAACCTCCCCTGGAGAAACTTGAGGCCTTTTCCTCCTGTCCTATCGCTTGTTACTTGGGAGACGAGACTGACACCCAGTTCACTAGAACCGCCTCTCAGGTAGTTGTAGAGAGCGATGAGGTCTCCCCTCACCCTCCTCTTCTCCTGAATATACCACCCCAGTTCCCTCAGCCACTCCTCATAACACCTGTTCTTTAGGCCCTTCAACACCTTCATTGCTCTTCTCTGGACACGCTCCAGCACCTCAGTGTCTTTCTTGCAGTGAGGAGCCCAAAACTGCACACAGTATTTAAGGTGCGGCCTCACCAGTGCTGAGCAAAGGGGCACGATCGCCTCCCTGCTCCTGCTGGCCACACCATTGCTGATACAGGCCAGGATGCTGCTGGCCTACTTGGCCACCTGGGCACACTGCTGGCTCATGTTCAGCCACCTGTTGAGCAGCACCCCCAGGGCCTTTTCTGCCAGGTATCTTTCCAGCTACTTATCCCCAGCCTGTAGCACTGCGTGGGGTTGTTGTGCCCCAGGTGCAGGACTCGGGCTCTTGACCTTGTTGAACCTCACGCAGATGATCTCATCCCATCGATCCAGCCTGTCCAGATCCCTCTGCAGAGCCTCCCTACCGTCAAGCTGTTCAACACTCCCACCCAATATAATGCCATCTGCAAACTCACTGAGGGAGCACTCGATCCCCTTAGCCAGGTAATCGATAAAGATGTGGAACAAGACCGGTCCCAATACTGAGCCCTGGGGGACACTGCTTGTGACCAGTCACCATCTGGATTGAACTCCATTCACAGAATAACAGAATCACGGAACTTTAGGGGTTGGAAGGGACCTCGAAAGATCATGTAGTCCAACACCCCTGCCAGAGCAGGACCACCTAGACTACCTCACACGGGAAGGTGTCCAGGCAGCTTTTAAATGTCTCCAGAGAAGGAGATTCCACCACCTCTCTGGGCAGCCTGTTCCAGTGCTCTGTCACTCTTACATTGACGAAGTTTTTCCTTATGTTTATCAGATTATTCTTATGCTGCAAGGGTATGATATGAATCACCAAGCTACCTGCTAATGCGTGTTTCTAATTATCGAAACTATAAACGGAGTTCAGCGTATTTTTGTTGGTCTTGCAGCATCACCACCCAGCAGCATTCTTGTGGTTTATCTCTTAGTCCAGATGTTCCATCACTCGTGTCTGCAAAGTCATCAAGAGTCAGTAACTCCTGTTTCTCTTTGATGTAGATACTGCTGTTGATTTTAGGAGAAGAGAGGTTTCCTTATCTAACTTGAACACTTCTTCTCACTTAGGGTAGGTGATAAGTCTTGGGTCTGGAGGTAATGATGCAGCAATTATATGCTAATACTGTTCTTGGCTCCCCAAAGGCCTGTGTGGTCTCACTAATCTATATCATAGTTTGAAGAATCTCTCGGCCCTATCCACCCTACGGATCCTTTCCGGGTGGAATGGGGGTACGTCATGTCAGGGTTGTCAATACACAGATGGAAACAGGGCCCTGAGGGTCCAACCCGGCCCGTGGGATTGTACTCCCGTGGATTTAAGGATGCCGAGAGGAGATGTGGTGCTTGGGAGAGAGGTTTGTTTGTGGTTAGCCTGGCTCTCATAGAAGTAGGGAAAATCGCATGACAACAGCCAATCGTATTAAGAGGCCTGTTTAAAGTTATAAAACCAGTTACTACTGGGACCTCCCCCCATGACGGGGTGGCCCAGAGAGCCTCGGTACGAAAGAGGTATGCCCAGATTGAACACTATTGTGACATTTTCTCAGTGACCGAAGGCACCTTCACCTCGAGCTTCTACCAGGATAACCCGTTTCCAGAGACTGTCCCACCGGATTTTCTGCAACTACTGACATCACAGGCACCTTCACCGTGAGTTTCCACCACCATAAGCCTGCTTCCAGTGCCTTCCACAATGGATTTCCAGCAACCTGTGCAATCACAATCACTGCCATGGCAAGATTCCATGAGCACAGGCCTGTGTCCAGAGCCTGCCACACCACATTATTAAACCGCCTGTGCCATCACAGGCACAATCACCACGAGCTTCCGCCACCATAACCCTGCTTCCAGAAACGGCCACACAAGAGTTTCAACCACTGTGACATCACAGCCACCTTCACGGCAGGCTTCCACAGCCTTAAGCCTGCTTCCAGTAACTGCCACACCATATTTTCTGCCTCTGTGACATCACAACCACCTTATTGGCAAAATTCTACCAGCATAGGCAGGAGTCCAGGTCCTGCCTTGCCATATTTTAAAGAACCTCTGAAATCACAGGCACCTTCACTGCAAGATTCTACCACCATAAGCCTGATTTCAGTGACTGCCACACCAGATTTTAACTCTCTGTGACACCACAGGCACTTTACAGTAGCTTTCCACAACAGTGAGCCTGCTTCCAGCAGGCTCACATTTTCAACGTATGTGACATCACAGGCACCTTCTCTACAAGCTTCCACCAGCTGAGCCCTGCTTGCAGCTCCTGCCACAGCTCTGAAATAACAGGCACGTTCTCAGCAACCTTCCATCACCATAAGCCTGCTTCCAGCGACTGCCACACCATAAATTTCAACGTCTGAAATCACAGGCACCATAATGGCAAAATTCCACCAGCATAAGACTGGTTCTACCACCTGCCACACCAGAGTTTTCAACCTCCTGTGAGATCACAGGCACATTCCCCACATCTTCCACCAGGATAAGAATGGTTCTACTGCCTGCCACTCCAGATTTTCAACCTCTGTGACATCACAAACACCTTCATAACAGGCTTTTAGCTGCATAAGCCTGCTTCCAGTGCCTTCCACACCAGATTTTCAACCACCTCTGACATCACTGGCATATTCTCAGCAACTTTCCCCATCACTCACCTACTTCCAGCACCTGCCCCACAGGTGTTTCAACCACCTCTGACATCACAGGCACCTTCACAGCCACGTTCCAGCACCACAAGCCTGGTTCGAGTGACTGCCACACCAGATTTTCAAACTCTGTGACATCACAGGCACTTTAGTCGCCTTCCACCAGCATAAGCCTGCTTTCAGTACCTGCCACACCACATTTTCAACCATATCTGACATCAGAGGCACCTTTACGGCAAGATTCCATCAGCATAGGCCTGTTTCTAGTGACTGCCACACCATGTTTTCAATCACTTCTGACATCACCTATTTCCCATCCTTTACCAAGTACATACAAAACCTGGGTATCCCACAGGCTGTCTCCTCACGGGATTGCACCTTTCAATATCAGTTGCCTTAGGCTTAGCCCAGTCCTGTGGGGTTTCACCACACCTTACAGACAGGCAGTTACCATTCCCCCAACCCAATAATGACAGAACACCTTTACCTGCTCCTGGGGAACTTGCTTGAGCAGTGTGGTCCGGGGATTGATGGTTATTCCCAAGAAGACCTCGGTGCCAGCTGGAGGTCCTGCGATCCCCAGGATCCGCTGAGATTAGCAAGAAGTGTCCCAGTTACTGGTTATACTGGATACATAATACATAATAAACAGGTTCTCATACATAAACATGTTAATTCCTGTAACTCACTATCATCTCACTCCCTTCATCCAGTTGTGCGCAGTAGGTTCTTGAATTGAGTCGAGAGGCTGTGCTGCGACCACCCGCAGACCCCAGACTCAAATGTGCGACCCTCCAATGTCCTTCAGTCAAAGCCTTTGGCTCAAACTCTCCTTTGGTCACGATTCAAAGACTGTTAACAAAAAGTTAGAGTAATAAATCCCACCCAGCAGACATCCCTAAACAAGAACATATTATCTTTGCCCTTAACCATGAACAGACCATCGGTTAACGAACACCTCTGGTCTATGTAGCTTGGGACTCTACAGGGTATCTTAACAGAGTATATACGATTGATTTTTATACATACAATTAATTTTTATACCTGTTTGATGCCACTGGGAGAGGCTGGGGGCGAGCAGGGGGGTCTTGGAGGCTAGCGCCTTTGCAGAGATGCAGCAGGTAGAGCTGTGTCATGTCTGCCCTGACCGCTTGAGGCCACATCCTTTAGGTGGCTTCAGGTTTTAGAAGAGTGAACTGAAATCTTTTTTTAGAAGTAATTGCTGATGGATGTGAAAAATGTCTTGTGCTATTTTTGGTTTTGGTTGGATCTGCTGCTGCGTTGGTGCTTGATGCAGAGCCCTGGGGCTTAAGGAACTGCAGGGCTGCTTTTCCTACTGCAAAGAAGCCGGGCTGTTGCCATTGCTTATCTAAGGGAATGAATTGTTACACTGAAAAAAAAGTCAGAGCTTCCAAACCCCCCAGCTTTCTAATGCTCCTCACCGAGGTGGGAGGACAGCTGCGGCCGGGTGAGCATTCCGAGATGACCGCTCAGTAACAACAGGTGTCATGAAGCAGCGTTCTTTGTTGCAGCACTGGTCAGCACTGGGGATCGCTCCGCCACAAGCGGTCTCACAAAGCAGATTAAGGACAGTTTAACTCGTGCCTATTCGTTACATCTCTCAGAACTAATTAGAATAATCAGGATTTTCCTAGAACCCATTATTATACGCTAATTTTTTGGAACCTGCACAGTTAATTATGGTAGAGGACTCTTCTCCCTCTGGTGGTCTTCTGTAGTCTTCCTCACGTTGTCCTTCTTTAACCCCAACCGGTGCACATGCTTAAGTTGTCCTTTGAAAGTATTTTTGTGTCTCCTGGTCTCGTACTGTACTTGGGTATTTTTCCAAGGTCTTGTTATTTACACACGTCGATATGTCTGTATCTTCCAGACACCAAAGGCCACACAAACTGTTGTTCCTTGACACAAACACATGATCAAGTTCCCCATGCCTTAACTGGTAAAAATATCATTCTCTGACAAACAGTGTAAACTACAGACAGAGTATATAAGATCAAATGCTTCTGAAAGACAGTAGTTTAAAACAGCCAGGCTTAACACGGTAAATACAAGGAAATCTTAGCCCTCTCATTCAACCCCTTTTATTTAATCTCTGCAAACTCTTTTACAGATCTTCTAAATTCTCATACTTCATTACTTTGGCTAAGGCCCATATTCTGCGAGTAAGAGTTCTAAGCTTACACCACATATAACAATTAAATTGGTAGCGAGGCAGGGGTCGGTCTGTTCTGCCTAGTAACAGACGATGGAACAAGGGAAAATGGCCTTAAGCTGCACCAGGGGAGGTTCAGGCTGAAGATTAGGAAGAATTTCTTTACTGAAAGGGTTGTCAGGCACTGGAACAGCCAGCCCAGGGAGGGGGGTGGAGTCACCATCCCTGGAGGTGTTGAAGAGACACGCGGTGAGTTCCTGGACCTTCACAGTAGTGTAGGCAGTTAGCAGCGCTTGAAATGGTCCCACCCACTTCTCATCCAAGGCAGATCCAGAAATGCTCTTGACATACACCCGCCCTCCTGGTTTGTAGGAGTGAACAGGCGCATCCAGTCCTGCGGGATGACTAGATAGCACCAATTTATTAATACCTTTCAATACCAATCCCAAAGATATGACATACTGATTAATCTGAGCCTCTCCTACTCGTTGAATATTCTCACCTTTAGAGTGAGTTGGAAATGACCTGCCATACATTATTTCAAAAGGGCTAACCTTTTATTTGATTCTGGGTTTTGTTCTTCATCTTGTTATTGTTAAAAGTAAAGGTTAGTCCCACCTTAGAAAGTTTGCTTGGCAGATTTTACTCAATTGTGTCTTAATGAGGCGATTCATCTTTTCTACCTGTCCACTAGCTTGGGGTCGGGATGCCGTGTGGAGTTCCCACATTATTCCCAAATATTTACTAGCCTGTTGAACTACTTGACATACAAAATGAGGTCCTCGATTCGAGGACATTGTCTCAGGTACCCTCAATCTTGGAATAATTTCTCTTAGGAAGTTCTTAGTTACTTCCCTGCCCTTATTAGTTCTCCATGGAAAGGCTTCAGGCCATCCTGAAAAGGTGTCAGTTGGTACTAAGAGGCATCTGGACCCTCCTTTTCTAGGGAATTTCGAAAACTCTATTTGCCACCCTCAGCCTGGTACGTTCCCTTTTCCTGTGTTCCCAAATTTAACTCTAGTCTCTGTCTTTGGGTTATTTCTTAAACAGAGCTCACACCTCTCGGTAAATGACTTGATTTCTGTAACGTCTTTCTGGCCACAGATTGTCGAGATAAAAAGATGTAGAGTGCCTCTGTTCCCCAAAGAGTTTGACCATGTTCTGACTTTACCAAATGCCATCAAATATGAAAGGGAACTACTATTCTCCCATCTTGAGTTTTAACCCACCCTTATAGTTCTGTTTGTGCATCTAAACCTTTTCTTAATTTTGGATCCTTGTCGTCATCCTTTACCTGTTCTGGTAGTGGCAAAGTTCTTTCAGGAATTAAATTTAATACTTCGCTTGGTTCTGCAGCCTCCTTTGCCCCTCGGTCTGCCAATTTATTTCCCAGTTCTTGGGCAGTATTCCCTTTCCGATGTCCTCTGCAGTGCATAATAGCTACTGCAGTTGGTGAGGGCACAGCATCTAACAATCTCAAAACAACATCTGCAGGTTTAATATGTTTTCCTTCTGCAGATGAAAGTCCTCTTTCCTTCCAAATAGCTCCACGGGCATGTGCAACTCCAAAAGCACACTTGAAGTCTGTCCGGATCGTTACCCTTTTATCTTTCCCTGGCTCTGGGGCTCTCAGCAGAGCTTTTATTTCCTCCGGGTGGGCTGAAGTTTCTTTGGGTAGAGACTTAGCTTCAACTACCTGTTCCTCTGTAGTTACCGCTACCCAGCCATCCTTTTCCCATTTGGAATGAAGCTGCTCCCTGCTCCCAGGTTCCAGTTGGCATCTTCTTTCAGGTCCAGTCTGCTCACCGGCCCATTCCTCGTCCTGCTTGGAGGAGGCTGTCCTGTTCCAGTCTGCTCACCGGCCCATTCCTCGTCCTGCTTGGAGGAGGCTGTCCTGTAAGGCCTAGCAGGTTGCCTGAGCACCTTCACCCTTCAGAGCTGCTTCCCATGGCCCCACTTGTGTCGGTCTCCTGAGGACATCAAAGTCTTCTCCTCTGCAGTCCCAGGTCTGTGTTCTGCTGCTGGACTTCCTCACACCCCTCTCCTGCCTGGGACCCCCCTATTTCCTGGTCACAACAGCCAAGGCTGACAAGGATTATAGCATCCCTGAGCAGCTCTTCCTTGTTTGCCAGGACCAGGTCCAGGGGAGCATCCCCCTTGGTGGCCCTTGTAGCATCTCTGCTCAGAAGTCATCCCAGCAGCCTCCACACTGTTGGCACTGGGTGGCTTTGTATGGCCAGGGGCTGCCAGGGCCCTTCCCGTTCCCAACAGGAACCTGCTCATCAAGCTGGACACTGCCAGACCTTTTCTGCCTACCCGCCCTCATCAAGTAGTTCATAACTGCCAAGGTAGGTAGAGGCAAGGCCACGCAGGAGGCATAATGTCTGGTAGAGAGTGGGAGCTGCCTCCAGGCTCTTGTGTGACCACATGCTGCTGAGGTTGTCCTGCTTCCAAGGGATCTGGGCAGCACAGCGCGGGTTTGAAGGCCACGCTGTACGTGCAGCACAGCGCAGCACAGCACTAACTGCCCGAGGTACAAAGGTGTTCTGGTCAGGATCAGTGCCCAGGTTTCCCTCTGAGAAGTCTGTGCTCCCCTACGGTGACACAGCTGAGGGGCTGTGACATTTCTGCACTAAACTAACTGCCAAGACAGTGTCACCCTCACTGTCTTCTCCTCTAACCCTCACTCACACAAGATAACGCCACCTGTTGCCAGTCTTGTAGTGGAGCTTCATGTATCTGAGCTGCTCCTTCACACTGGGGGCATCCCCCCACCCTCATCCTCCTTGCCACTGCCTCTGGCACAGCCTGTATCCTTCCAGCGCAGCACCAGTGCTCAGCAAGCTGTCCCACCACGCCTTGTTTAGTGCAGAAATGTCACAGGGCTGTGACAAGCCATGGGGGCTCCTCCTGGCCATGTGTATTTGGGCCACAGCAGTGCCTCCTGGTTCAGCACCCTTGGATGCAGCCTCTCCAGTCCCGTGGCCTGGGAAGAGTGCAGTTTGCTCAAGTAACCCCTGCCTTGACCCCCATCCATCCCAGGTTGCTCTCCTTCAAAGGCTGCCTCAAAGCTCAAAGGCCTTGGAGACCTTACTGGTGGCAACTGAGGCAAAGGGGTCACAGACTATCTCAGATCTATCCACACCTGCTCTCACTAAATTCAGCAGAGGTCCTATATTATCGCTTTTTCTTCTTTAACAGTCCCTGAAGGACCAAAAATTCATTTTAGTGCCCTTGAATTCCTTTTTGAGTTCCAGTTGGGTTATGATATGGACCCTTCCTGTGCTTGGAGGACGCTGTCCTGGAAGACACAGTATCCAGGCACACGGTTAAAATTCTTGGTCTTTGCATGGATTTTATCCTCAAGGAGCCGGTAAAGATCCCTGTGTGATCTGCTTTGTGCTCATGCAATACCTGACCCTGTTGGGCAGAGAAGGGATAGACCCTGTCACTCTCCTGGCATCTGAGGACTGATCGATCGTATCAGTCAATGGCACACGGGCACCAAGTCAAGCTCTCATCGATGCTGTCTGGGGCCTCTGTGACAGACCTGCCATAATGGGAATTGCTTTCCTGTAGGTCCTGTACTGTCCCTGCCAGCCTCGCTACCTCATGTAGCTCTGGGGGCCTGGGCTTGAGCATTAAATGCAGTAGCTGCCCTGAATTCTGTCAGGCAACGTGGGGATGAACATGGGACAAATGCCATTGTAGTCACTGGTGATCTAGTAAATCCAGCTGGTGAAAAGAGAGAGACCTCGCTGTCCCTATGGCAGATGACCGAAATAGTCCATAGGATCACCTCTATAACCGGCCATGAGCGTGATGAGCAGGAAAAGATTATTTTGGCCTTTATAGGGCTGTCATTTCCCTGGGCCAAAGGAATTTCCATCACGCTCATACATGATCCTTGAGATGTTGCCCTGTCTCTATAAACTTCTCCATCAGAGCCTGCAGTTACCTGTGTGCCTCTTGCATCTCCTCTGGCAACTCAGATGTGGCCAGGGGTTTGCATCTGAACACCTCCCTCCTGCCTTTCACCTCCATGTATTCCCGGGGAAGCTGAGAAATGACTTCTCAAATGCAGGTGCTTATTTTATGCAGAGCTGAGGAGAGGCCAGAGGAATCCCACCTCCTGTGGGTCTGTGGCAGGCATGGGAGGGAACTGAGTCTCCTTCAAATGCCAGGAATAGAAATGCAGGGTGAGATGTCTCCATTGATTCAGCTGAATCTCTTCCCTCATCAGGGGTAAAGGAGGTCCCTGCCTGTCACTGCCTCTGTGTCCTGTCTGATAATAAGATAAAAAAAGGTGATTTTTAGATGTAACTTTGTCTCTGAAATCTTTTCTCTCTCCAGCTGAGAAAGAAAAACCTCAGGATGACTTCAGCCTGTTTGAGAGCAGGTTCTCCTGGAGCCCCAGGGACAGCTGGAGGGAGCCAGAGGGGGCAGAGAAAGGGCTGCCTTGGGCTGCTCCCCTGCTGCTGAGCTGGGCTGGGCTCCTGGGATGGAGGGAGCTGCTGGCAAGCGGGCAGCGCTGCAGAGAGACAGCTCTGCCCAGGAGCAGGGCTGGGGGTGCTGCCTGCAGGCAGGGAGGGGAGAGGAGCCAGGCAGAAAGAGGTTAAAGGCAGTGTGGGGTGGGAGGAGAGAGGAGAGCTCGCTTGGAGAAAAATCTTCAGAGCCCTTGACATGGTAAGTCTGTGGCTGAAGGACTGTGCAAGTGCCTGGAACGATCTCCTGAAGCTGACCCACCCCACAGCCTGCAGCTTCCCTGCTGCACTGTCAGAGGGACAGGGCATGTTGGCTGCAGAGTGTGAAGCCGGGTGTGCAGCCAGGGTGCCCAGGGCTCTCATTCTGAGCAGGGTCCCTGCATCCCAGCAGACTCTGTGCCATTCCAGGGACTTTGTCTCCTGCCAGGGTCAGCACTCAGCCTGCCCAGGGAGCTCCCAACAGCAGCGCAGGGAGAAGCTGTGGGTGGAAGCAGCAGGTGGTGACAGGAGAGGGTCCTTCTGGTTTCACGAGGGTGCTGTGTGGCTCAGATCTCCTCACAGCTCCTCATCCCCCCCCAGGACATTTCTGAGGGCACTTTTCAAGGGCAAGGCAGGGATCACTACAAAGGTAAGGGGCTCTCCTGAGCCTGTGTTCTCAGTTTCTTACTGTTGGGGATTTGGGGGGAGAAAAGGCAAAGGAGCTCTCGTGCTTGAACAAGTCACTCAGCCTGCTGAGCTGTAAGTGAGAGTCCCCAGTAGGTCTGACAGCAGCCTCCGAAAGTGCCTCCAGCCACTCCTCTGCCTACGGACAGCACCAGCATCACCTTTGCTGGACCCAGCAGTGTTGGTCTGACCTGCCCTTTTCCACCTGCAAACAGGATCATGCATCCAGCCAGTGACCTGCAAGCAGTGTCTGTAGGGCCAAGGTGAGTGCACAGCGGTTGGGATGGGCTCTGTGAGCACTCACAGGGAAAAGGGATGGCACAGGGAAACACCTCCCAGAAGAAAACGCTCCAGGCAGCAGGGATATGATCTGGGAATGAGAGAAAACTAAAACCAGGAATGTTGTGGGAGGGAGAATTCAGAAACCTCCTGATCCTCCCCTCCCATGCAGAGCCCTTCCTCTCAGCCAGCCCCCTTGCCTCCCCTCCCACCCACCAAAGCCTCTGCCCTCAGGGCTCCGGGGGTCCAAGCCATGAAGCAGCTCCTCTGCAGCCAGAGCTCCAGCAGAGCCGTGCTGCAGCTCTCCAGCCCCGTGCCCAGGGCCCTCTGCAGAGCACAGGGGCTGAGAGCAGCTGCCCGGCCATGTTGGGGTCTGGGAGGTGGCGTGCCCAGCTGGGGCAGGGGGACGCTGCCCCGAGTGCGCGGCTGCCTCTGCCCTGGCCTCTCTCAGCTGGACCCTCCCTGCATTTTCCCTTCTCTCTCTTATTTGCATTGTCCTCTTGTTCTTGCTGTCAGTCTCTGTGGGGATGGGAGCTTCATCTGCAGAGTCACACACTGATCTTGGGTGTGCTCCCATGCAGGGGTGTCCGTGGGAACGAGTGTCCCAGCTGTCCTGTCACCTCCTAGGGTCTGGTCCATGCAGTCCGTGGAGCCAGAGTAGGAGCTGACTCTTCCTTTTTGAGATGCCGTCTCTAGGGCACTTGGTTGTCTCCTTGAGGTGCCCTTCCCAGCTTTGAGCTGCCCTCCAGGATGCAAACCTGTCCCGTAGAAACTCTGTTTTATCTGAATGCCATGTGGAGAACGGAAAGACTTCAGAGCTGTGGAAATACTGTTGGGTTGGTGAAATGAGGCAAGAGTGTCCTTGGATAGAAGTGGGGTGCTGGGACCTTGAGAAAGGGTGGGACATTGAGTGGTGTGCACTGGATCCCTCTGCTCCCAGCAGGGTCGAGTTGCTTTTCAGGGTAATATGGGAATGTGATCCTCCTGCACCTGAGGAAGGTGCAAGCCCAGGGCAGCTGGGCACAAGGCGGAGGGACAGACCAGCTCCCCTCCCTCTGCACTAAGCACAGGCAATCCTCCTGCCTCACAGGGCTCTGCCGTTCCCTTCCAGTGTAGCAGGAGTGCTGAGTGTTTCTGGCATCCAAGAAAATTGCCAGGGGAAATGGGAGAGCTGTAACCCCCCCCCCCAAACCTCTCCGACTGCCTTCTGCCCTCCTGGTTCCTTGGCATGGGGAGTGCAGGTGCTGACCAGCCCTTTTGCATTAGGAGTGGTTTCTGCTGACAAAGTCGAACCCCAGGACTGGTCTCTGCCCCCTCTGTTCCCGTGAACCCCCTGCTGCAGAGCAGGGCTGACTCCTTGGCTGCCAGCAGGCACAGGTCCTGCTCCTCATGAGACACCAACGAGAGCTGCAGCCACAGAGCTGAAGGAAGAGCTTCTAGAAAACTGTCTGTGTGTGTGTGTAGTGGGGAGAGGGGGTATGGGAACTGGCTTTCATGTTTTAGAAAGTCTCCCCTAACTTGTTTCCCTCCTAGAACAGTCCCCCACACCTGACAGCAGCAAATGTCCAACAGCAGCTCCATCACCCAGTTCCTCCTCATGGCATTCACAGACACAAGGGAGCTGCAGCTCTTGACCTTCGGGCTCTTCCTGGGCATCTACCTGGCTGCCCTCCTGGGCAACGGACTCATCATCACCACCATAGCCTGTGACCCCCACCTCCACACCCCCATGTACTTCTTCCTCCTCAACATCTCCCTCCTTGACCTGGGCTCCCTCTCCACCACTCTCCCCAAAGCCATGGCCAATGCCCTCTGGAACACCAGGGCCATCTCATTCCCCGGGTGTGCTGCCCAGCTCTTTCTGTTTGCCTTCTTGCTCACAGCAGAGTATTGTCTCCTCACCGTCATGGCCTACGACCGCTACGTTGCCATCTGCAAACCCCTGCACTACGGGACCCTCCTGGGCAGCAGAGCTTGTGTCCACATGGCAGCAGCTGCCTGGGGCAGTGGCTTTCTCAATGCTCTCCTGCACACTTCCAGTACATTTTCACTGCCCCTCTGCCAGGGAAATGCCCTAGACCAGTTCTTCTGTGAAGTTCCTCAGATCCTCAAGCTCTCCTGCTCACACTCAGGCTTCCTCAGGGAGTCTGGGCTTCTTGTGGTCAGTGCCTGTTTAGCATTTGGGTGTTTTGTGTTCATTGTGGTGTCCTACGTGCAGATCTTCAGGGCCGTGCTGAGGATCCCCTCGGAGCAGGGACGCCACAAAACCTTTTCCACCTGCCTCCCTCACCTGGCCGTGGTCTCCCTGTTCGTCAGCACTGCTGTGTTTGTCTACCTGAAGCCTCCTTCTATCTCCTCCCCATGCCTGGATGTTGTGGTGTCATTTCTGTACTCAGTGGTGCCTCCAGCAGCGAACCCCCTCATCTACAGCATGAGGAACCAGGAGCTCAAGGACACGCTGAAGAAACATTTTCAATCACTTGTCTGTCAGCAGCAATGAGCTGCCCATGGCTCTTCACAAGTGATTTCCCATTCTCTCAGCAACCTCCTGGGCTTTGGGCATTTCACCCAGGAGAACTCTCTTTGCTCAGGAATGTCTGAAGCCACTCCACTTCTCCAAAGGCAGGAACCCAGCCTGTCTGACCCAGAGGCCTTTAGACGTGTGTCTGGCACGATGGTACAGCTGGTCTGCTGTGCTGTATCTCTGTAATAAAAAGGAATTTCCTCAGTGCTCGTGTCTGGAGGTTGGAGGTCTTCTTCCAAAGCTGCAATTAGGAACAGGCTGAAGAAATACCCGCCCTGAGGCTGTGCTGCTGTGCTTGGGTTCTCCATGGGCTCAGGGGAGGAGTGTACGGGGTGTTGTGTCAGGAAAGGGCCGGTGCTGAGAGTTCACCTTTGGGTGCCCAGTGACTCTGGAGACGGTCCATGATCCATAGGGATCTGCCTGGGACTGCCTTCCCATGGCTTACGGGCCCTTGAATCCCCTCAGCCCACAAAGCAGCACCACAAACTTGGGGCCATGTGGGGAGCATGTGGAGGGCGCGGGAGAACCAGCCAGGCCAGCAGGGACACAGTTCTCTGTGGAAAGGCTCTCTGGGGGCAGTGACAAGAGCCTGGACAAGAGAAATGAGCAACTTATGAGGACAATAAATGCCTTAATAAATGCTTAGGACGGCAATAAAGAAATATCCATCTTCCCCTGTAACTTCACTACCACTATTCTGCCTGTCCAACAGTGTATTTACTTTCTTTAATCTTTCAGATATTTGCACCCGCCCAGGATCCAATGATCATTTCTGAAGTCACCTTTTCAGATGCCGACTGGCCAGACAAAGGCCCTTCCCATTATTCTCCAGCTTCCTCCTCCCTTAATCTTTGTTCATTCAGATGCCTCTCACCTATGTTGCTGTTGAGCTTCAGGGAGTAAAATCTTACATGTCTTTCAACAGTCTAATTGTCTATTTAGACAACACTTTCATTGTGTTTATAGCTCTCATTTTGTATCTACCTGCCTCAAGTATTTCTCCTCAGATTATCGCTTGTAGAATGTTCAACCTCATTAGAGACAGCTTGGATAGAACATGTGCTTGGGAGTGTGTTTTATTGTTCATGAAACTTTATCGTGCCTCACTGTTCTCTGTTTGCACATCAGGAAAGTTCTTCTGTGCCCGCGTGCAGCCGGGTCTGTCAGGAGAGCAGGCGGGAGATGATGCGATGGAGCTGTAACATCCAGCTGCAGACTGCAGGGGAGAAGGCTGATGTCACAAAAGTGATGCAGGTTCCAGGGGACAATGAGGAAAATGGTGGGGTTGGAGAGGTGAGGAGCAAGGTTGTCCATATAGTTTCAAAACTCAAAACACTTCTTTTCTGACCAGTCCAGATCTCCTGAGGAGACCCTCGGGATCATTAGCACTTGGAGAATGCTGCTCTAACCCCTTCTCTGAAAGAAAAGGCAGAAGGTGTAACTTTGAAAATAAAATTATTAGATGCACTTCGAAATCTTCCTCCTGAACTACATTATGAAACAACTCCAGTCAGCTGTGGTGAAGAAAGTTACAGAAAGATCAGCAGCTCGTTAGGGCATTTGGGGCTCATTCCATGACCCTCAGGTACTGAGAGAAGTCTGAAGAAACCTCTCCAGGAGTCAAAGTCAGAAGCAAAGCCCAGAAGTCCCTTGAAGCCCTGACTGGCCCCCCTGAGGGCCCTTACTGACAAAGCCTCCCCAGGGCCTCGTTAGAGCAGATCACTGGAGGCCATGCTTGCAGGCAGGCCAAGGCCCTGTGCAGGGGGCTGGAATGCTGAGAAAACCCTTTGCTTTGCTTTAGGAAGCAGAAAGGCCAAGCCCTGACCCTCAGGCCCTGCCAAGGCCCATCCTGACACCCTCCAAGTTCCATCTCACCAGCCTCGCTGGCAGAGGCAACTGCTCTAGCCAAGAGGACCAAGACCTCAGGCCTCTTGGACTTTTCATCTTGCTACAGCCCTTGGCCATCTCTCCTGCAGCCTGTCCTACCCTGCCCCAAGCCTGCACCTCTTTCCCTTCAGGCCATTGACACCCTGCTTGCTTTCCCACCCAGCTCTCACCCCAACATTTCTACACCTTCCCTCATGTCTCTCCACTCTCGCTGGCCATTCCTTGAAACACAAAGCCATAGGCTGATAAAGACGCCCTCTGGGGGACCTCTTGCACTGCAAGACTACCCTCTGTGAGACATTTCTTTTGTTCTCCCCTCCAGTCTGAACCTTCCAAGCTGCACTTTGTGGAGGTTTCCTTCTCTTCCCACTACCAAGAAAATCTCCATCACTTCTGAAACCACCCTTCAAGCAGGTGCACGCTGCTCCTGTAGTGCCCTCAGCCTCCACTTCAGCAGGCTAAAGAAGCCCAGAACCTTCATCCTCCCTGCACAGGCTCCAAACTCCAGCCTGGCAGATCTCCTCGGCAGGCTTTCCTTTTCCTCCTCATTCCTCCAGGCAAGGCAGCCCCAAAGCCAGACTCTGGTCATCCAGATGTGGCCACAACAGTGCCGAGCCAAGGGGGATTACAGGTCCCTTGTCTGGGTGGCCACGCACCCCCTAGCGTAGCCCCGTCTCTGCAGCCCCATCTGCAGCTGGACTTACACACGGTGAGTGTGTACCACCGGCTCCTATGGCATCCCTCATAGTGCCCAGGCCCTTCTCCTCAGGGTCTTGGCTGTGCTGCCCAGCTGTATTTTCTGGTTTTGTGGGGCAGCATTGAGTGCCTTCTCCTTGTTGCCGTGGCCCACGACCGCTACACAGCCCTCTGTGACCCCCTGCACTATGCCCTCATCATGAGCAGGGGTCTCTGCATCTGGCTGGTGGTGGGGTCGTGGCTGACTCTCTTACCAGTGCAAGTAGGACAGACCCACCAGGTGTTCACTTTGCCCTTCTGTGCATCTCGTCACCTTCACCACTTTTTCTGTGACCTCCCCCCTCTGCTGGCACTGGCCTGTGCAGGCACTTTCTGGAACCAAGGGATGCTGTACACCATCATCCTGGCATTCGGAGTCCTTCCCTTCTCCTTCATAGTTGTGTCTTACGTTAAAATTACCAGGGAAACTCTGAAAATACCGTTGGCTCTGGGCAGACACAAAGCCTTTTCCACCTGCTCTTCCCATCTCTGGGTGGTGACGCTCTGCTATGGCTTGGCCACAGTCGTCTACTTAAAGCAACGGTCAGGGGATTCTATAGGCACCAACAAATACCTTGCCCTGCTTTACACAGTTGGGACCCCCATGTTTAACCCTGTCATCTATAGCCTGAGGAATAAGGAAGTGAGAATTGCCTTGAAGAGACTCCTCTGGACAAAGTGATACTACAGAGTATGCAAAAGAGTCCCAAATAGTACCAGAACTCTCCCTGGGGTACGTGGTGGCCTGAATAAAGCACCCCATACTTGCTCCAACAAAACCCTGTGTCCAGCCTGGCTTTCATCTTCCTCAAGAAGGGGAAAGGTCTCCTGAGGCCCTCCCGTTATGCCATGCCCCACCATGACATCTTTGTCCTCCAGAGCATCTTCAGTGTCCCTCTATAGCTTAACACCAGTAGCTACTTCAAGCTGTGCCTGACCAGCCACACGTTAAAGGGAAATCCTCAAAGGATGGTCAGTAGTCAATGGGGCACAGAGGGTGAAACAATCGATGAAGAGATGACTGCCCTCAGGGCTGAGAAATCGCTTGATGGACCCCACAGACTATCTACGGTGTCCCTGCATGGAATCAGCTGTAAAAAGTTAAAAGACATGAAAGTCATGTTCCCCTGCTATGATCTCGTCCACGTAGTTGTCTAATGCTTTCTAACTTGACATAAAGAATAAAAACCCACAGTCACCAGGGGAAGAGTCCAGCACTGGAATAGACCTCTGGAGTTTGTGTTGGTTGTGCTTTAACCCCAACCGGCAAGGTTTCCCGGGGGGAAAGCTCCGACATCCACCACAGCCACACACGCCCTTGGGGCAGTTGACCTTCTGGCACTCATGAGGGGAGGCAGCTCAGGAACACGTGTGTCTGCTAGAACCGAGGCTCCAAATTCTTCTTTGCAGTCGGGGGCTAAGGCTGGATCGAGCTGCACCGACACTCCTCTTGGAGAGGAAGTTTAGAAAGTGAGGGGGGCCTGTCTGGACCTCACGATTCAGCGGTGGGTCTTCCTGGACTCTTCTAAAACACAGGGAGGGATCTCCTTCACCCGGCCTGAGGGAAGGGATTCAGCTGTCTCAAGGGAGGCATCTCATCCTGGGTCTGTAGTCCCCAGGGCTAAAAGAGGAGTTAGCTCCATCCCATGCCCACCACAAACCCGCAGGAGGGGGGATCCCTCTTGCCTCCGTTCAGACGTGCACAAGATAGGCTCCTGCACGTGAGCTCCTTGTCTCAGCTCCCTTGCTTGTTACTGGAAATGGAGGGCAGGAGGAAGGTGCTCAGGCACAGACACTTGGTGACACATTTGGTGCCAGAGGTGACCAAGATGCATGCTGGTGACTGCAAGCTCTGATGGAGCAGTTCCTAGGCACAGGGCAGCATCTGGGGGCATCTCCTTAGAGGCTGGTGGAAAATTCTGTTGGCCAACTTAAAAGACAGAAGATGCCCATGGGTAGTACCACTGAACCTGTAACTATTCCCTATGTCCAGGGCATCCTCTAGAGGTATTGAGCTGATCAAACGGAGCCATGTGGCACAGGCAGAGCCAAGTCTCTCTCTTTCTCTTCTCCACCAGCTCTATTTTCTCTATGGCCTTCGAGTCTAACAGCAGTTGTCTCCTGTGCATCCCTTCATTGCCTGCCCTAATTCAGGGCAGCTGAACCTCAATTTAATATCCAAATACAGGCCCATAGTCTTATGGGAGGTACCAGGGCTCCCCAGCACAACTGCAGGCACCTGGCACGGACAGCACAGGTCCAACCCAGGAACCCCGCCCCCATTCAGACTAGCGGAGTGACAGGCACCACCCAGGGCAGCTCAGAGTCAATGCCTTTGGGCCAGTGACTGAATCCCACCCCTGAAATCACCTCAGGGGTGTCCTGTCTCTATCCGGTAAATGTCGGGCAGAGTGTGAGTACAAAGCTCATCGCAGCAGGGTCTTCGCTCATGGACATTCCTTCTCCAACTCTGCTGGTTCTTCTCTCCTCCAGTGTGTAACCGTCCCCTCGATGATACAATCACGGATCAGGCGAATGTTTTTCACAGTGTGCCTGAGTCACAGGATGTCCACATCAAGGACATTTTCAACTTCATGTCTTCCTTCCTGAGGTCAGCTTCCCCTCCACCACAGGCCCTTGGGGCTGCAGAGACACAACAGACAACAAACCCCTCTCCTGTTCAGACTGCGCAGCCCTGCTCTGTTTCTCTCTGGCCTTGAGGAGAGCAGGGTTTGCTCTCTTTGTGGGCACCTCCTTTCCTCTCCACACTGCCATCTACCATCCACTCCAGAACATTATGGTGTGAGGCAGAGAACCCATTTAAGTCCCCGTGTGGACTTGAATTACCTGGCATTCACTGGAAGGGGACCACAACAACATGCAAACAGTCTTGGAGGTTTCTGGAGGGGCTTGGGACACAGGTGTTTATAGCACAGCTGCCAGCTTGGTCAGCAAGGGTGACGCTCATCTGCATCTGCTGCTTTCAAAGAAGGAAGAGCTGGGCATGGGTGTGAAAACGTTTCCTGTCATGACCACGGAAGCATGGCATCTCCACTCCAAAGCAGAAGGAGAATAGAAGAGTGCAGATGCTAGACCTCAGAGGAGCAGACTTTGGCCAAGCCTTGTGAATTTTAGGGCAGGAGCCCATGTGAGCAGCACAGAAGGGCAGCAATGCTCAGTCTAGCTGGTGTTCAAGGACAGTGTCTTTCAAGCACGAGAGAGTGCGCACCAAGAGTCAGGACAACAAGCAGAGCTGTCAGGTGAGAAGCTTGGGGGAACAGGAGACTCACAGGGAAGCTACACGGAAAAAAAGGAAGCCTACAAGAGGTGGATGCAAGGATCGAAAAAAGGAGAAATGCAGAACTCCCTTTAGTTTTAGAAAAGCCATAGCTGCTGTGAGGCTGACACTTGCAAGGCAATTCAAGGGCACAATGATGAGCTGTTACTGCTTCAGGAAGAGTTAAAGAAGAAATGCAGACAACGTGTGGCTGCGCTGAATTTCCTCAGAGTAGGTGTAGAGAGGTCTGAGGCACTTTTGGCCTTTGTCTTCACCAGCAAGGTCTTCCGGTTCTGTGTGTCTAAGAGGCAGAAGCCCAGAAACAATCCAACAGTGATGGAGATCAAGTCAGGGGTTACTTAGGTAAGGTCAGCCCAACCCTTAGGAGCCCATTGGAGCAGACAGGACGAGTCCAAGGCTGTTGACAGACCAGGCCAGTGCCACAGCAGGGTTACTCTGGTCCAGTTGGAAGGTCTCCATGACTGGAGAAAGCAAGAAGTGAATCTCACACACGCCTTCTGAACAGACCCAAGGGCTGAGCAGGGCAACTACAGGCTGCAAGGACAGAAGCCAGGAGCCATGTGGCTGGGCAGCAGCTCTGTGGAAATGGCCCTGGTGGTCCTTGATTATCATCAGGCAAAACACGAACCAGCAGCAAAGGCGGGCAACAGCCTCCTGGGCTGTAGGAGCAGGAGCGCAGCCACAAGAAGGGATTGTGCTCCTCTGTTCAGCACCTTTGACACCACACCCTGCACCACGACAGGGAGACAATGGCAAACAGGAACCAGTTCACTGAAGGGCCACTGAGGTGGCAATCCTCAAATTATCCTCCAAGTGCTCGGGTGATTTCACTATCTCCAACAACAACAGCATCCGTCTGCCTAAACACCAATATCTGCAGCAGAGCCATCTATACCGGGGTAGCCCCTCTGGGCGATTCCCATGCAATCAGGATTTGCCATCCACAGCGTGACACCCAATCCACAAGTCCCTCTCTGAAGCGGTTCAGATGAAGGGTGGCCTTGCAAAAGCCACCCTTTGTGTCACCAGGTGGCCTGGACACTGCTGTTTCCCTCTCAGAGCGTGGCTGAGGCTGGATCCCCTTCTCAGGACAGACTCCCTTCCAGGAAGCCACAGCCATGAGGGCAGCTCACTTGGCTCCTACTGACACTTCACTCAGTATCGGTTTTGATTGATTTGGTGCTTTTCTGGGGCTGCTCCTTCTGCACAATCACAGATGGGCAATCATTTAATAAGACATGGTCAAAAAGATCCTGCTATGGCTAAGAAAGCTCACCATGAGCTCTAGAGACACCAAGGAAGATTCTAAAAAGCACCAGGAAGATCTAAAACTCTCAAGGCCTCTTCTGAAGAGGGAGCGGCCCTGAGAAGTAGATGTTGGCCATGTGTAGGTGTGGGAGAGAGCGTCAGGGGATGTCAGTGAGAAACAAAGAGATTGCTGATGGCTTTATCGAATCCTTAAAAGGCTGTCCAGCAATAGAAAATAGGTAGAGGAGGAGGAGGAGGGTTTTACTGGAAACATAGCAGGAAGGAAGGCCCCTCCTGTGCATATCAGGGATGATACAGATGTTTCCATCTTGCGTGCAGGCCATGGAGACGGGGAATGCCCACTGCTGGAGGTGGCTGGGTTTAGTCATCCTCATGAGCTGTCCAGCACCCTTGGATGCAACATGTCCAGCCCCATGGACTGGAAAGGGTGTGGTTTGCTAAGGAACCCCTGGCTTGATCCCCATCCGCCACTGGTTGTTCTCCTCCAGAGTCCTGCCTCACAGCTCAAAGGCCTGGGAGACCTTGCTGGTGGTAACTGCAGCAAAGAGGACATAGACTATCCCAGATCTATCTACATGTATTCTTACCTAATGTAGGAGTAGTCCTGTAGGATCTCTGTTTCTTTTTCAACTGTTCCTGATGTAGCAACAACTCGTCTTGGTGCCCTTGAATTCCCTTTTGGGTTTCAACTGAGTTTTGATATGGGCCATTGCTGTGCCTGGGGGATGCTGTCTTTGAAGGCAAGATGTCTCCAGGCACACTGTTAAAATGCTTGGGCTCTTCCTTGGTTGAATGGTCAGGGGGTGAGTAAAGACCCCGCTGTGATGCGCTTTATGTTCCCCCAATGTCGGCAGCTGTTAGATAGAAGAAGGGACAGACCTTGCCTCTTTGGTGGCATCTCTGATTGATGCCTCTGACTGATGGCAACCATCAATGGCACAAAACACCAAATTGCACTCTCTGAGGTGCCATCAGGGGTGTCTCTCACACACCTTCCCTTAATGAAAATTGCTTTTCCTGTAGGACCTCTGACTCCTGTGCCAGCCCTGGCATCTCAGGTAGCTCTGTGGGCCTGGACTGGAACTTTGACTTGAGTAGCTGCTCTGAATCGTGTCACACGACGTGGGGCTGACCATGAGACAACTGCCAATGCAGTCAGTGAAGATCTAGTAAATCCACCAGATGGAGAGGGGGAAGAGAGACACTGAGCTCTCCCTGTGGCACATGACTCCATCCCATCAGACGAACACCTCTACAGGCCACCCTGAACATCATGACAGGGACAGGTTCAGATGCCCTTTATTGGGGCATCAGCTGCCATTGCAGTTGGCCAAAGGAAAGTGCCAAGAGCCTGCAAGAAGAGGCCCCCAGATGTTGTCCTGTCCCTGTATCAGCCTGCACATATCTTCCATCTGTCTCTATTACCTGCCCTTGTTGAACCTCATGAGGTTCCTCCCTGTCCACCTCTCCAGCCTGTCCAGGTCTCTCTGAATGGCAGCACAGCCTTCTGGCGTGTCAGTCACTCCTCCCAATTTCTATCGTCACCAAACTGGCTGAGGGTGCTCTCTGTCCCTTCATCCAGTGGCTGATAAATAGAGTGAATAAGATTCGACCTAGTACTGACTCCTGGGAACACCACTAGTTACAGGCCTCCAACTAGGCTCAGCTGCACTGATGACAACTCTCTCAGCTCTACTGCACATTTCTTCTTCCTCATGTCCAGTCTCCACTTTCCAAGCTGCACCTTGTAGCAGTTTTTCTTTCTCCTGATTTTTCCTGCTTCCAAGGAAAGATTAAAAACCTCAGGAAGCCCCCTTCAAGCAGCCAGCCTAACTCATCATCCTTCCTCTGGCCTTTCACCTGACCAGACAGAAGTAACCTCACCGTGATCTTCTGAACCTGCTCTTTCAGCTTCCTGGAGAGGCACAAACAAGTCACACACCTGCTGCTATCCCATCAGGTACTCGGGCAGAAGGCGCATGACAATCCATACCCAGGCCTCCTCCCTGAATGGGGCTCCCCTGTACAGGGGGAAAGGAAGGACATTCAACAGTGTTGGCCCGAATGCTGAACAAGTCGGGAGTTGGAGGATGAGGAAGCTCAACAGCTGGAGTCACTCACCAGGGACAAGGGAAGTGACAGAGAAATCCCTGAGGAACATCAACACAACAAGCAAGTAGACCGGGTGCAACAATTGAAGTGGCTGAGGTGGACCAACACTGGGAACACAGGAGTTAACTAGTCATAAGTTAGTGGAATCCTGTAGGGTCAGGACATCTAGGGAGAGCTTCAATGTCCAGATGGGCTTGAGGTGGAGGGGTGGACTTGACCACTGAAGCCATTGCAGGTGTTATTCAGGAGTGTGACACACGCACCGGAGTCAAGTGAGCCAAGCGAGCAAAGCCTCTGTGCTGTGAAGGATGGTGGGTGCGATATCAATCCAGAGAGGCCTCACAGATGGGTTATATCACACTGCCACGAACCTGCCAAGGTAAGCGCCATGTCCTTACTGTGGTGGAAGTGACAACCAGATGGATGGCAACGTGCCCCATGACCCAAACCACCCCCCAAAACACCATCCTGGGCCTTGAAAAGCAAGTGCTGTGGCACCCCAGAAAGACCTGAGGCAGACAGCAGGATTCCTTTCTGAAACACCCTCAGAAGCCCCTGGGCCAGGGAACGTGGCAATGATTGGGTGTGCCACATCCCCTGTCACACACCAGCCTCCGGAATGGTTGACCAAGAGAAGGGACTGTTAAGGACAAGAGTGAGAGCAAAGGGGGCTGGGAAATACAAGCAGTGGGATGCAGACTGGGCAGAAGCCACCTGCGTAGTTAATACGAGAGGATCGACTGACCGACCTGGCCCTGCCCAAACAAAAACCTGCCTGTTGTAGAAGGAGATAATGTCCCTATAGTGCACGTAGGGAACTGTCCAGGAAAGACAGCACAGGTTGCTCCTTCCTCAGGAAAAGGCCAACCTGATTGTGGGATTTCTTTTCTCAAAGATGTGGGTGCACTGGGTTTATTTCTGGAAAATCTGATGTGTACCTGCAGTAGATTTAACCTGGGTAGAAAAAAACTCACAATTTGAGTTGTACATTTTAGAAAGTTCTACAGCACATATCACCTAAATGAGCATTCTAAAAACCTGAGCAAGTGCAGCAATGACCCAACCTGAGCTGGTTTCATGACCAGTAACTCCACACATCACACCTCTCTTGTCCTCAGTAACCGTCATCCCAAATGGAACCCAAGTCATGGACAACATTAAATCAGTGGACACTTTATGGATCATTTCATGGACATGTGAGAGGGATGACCCATAGATAAGGCAATAATAGCTGTCAGTCATGTGATGGGAAGGGGTGGTGGCAGATGAGGTGCTTTTGCACAGTGTGGGACCTGAGTATGAGAGTAAGGGGATGGAGAAGGGGTGGAGATTGGACTGGGTCTGGCTGGGCTGGAGATACATTTATTCATGGAAGATCTCAGCGTCTTGCATTTGATTTGTGACCAAAACTATGCTGAGAACACACTAATGTTGTGGCTGTTGCTGAAGAGTGTCTGCACAGTGTCAAGGCCTGCTCTGTTTCTGACTGTGCTCCAGCAGTGAATAGACTGGGGGGGTGAGAGTACAAGAGGTTTGGAGGGGACACAATCAGGGCAATGACCCCAAGTGACCATCTTAACCCACAAGTTTTCTTGCTTTTACTCTTCTTTCCTTTTCCGCTGTTCCACAGAGGTTGGAGGAGGGAGGTGTGCAAGCTGCAGGGTTGTGCCTAAATTCTTGCTGGGTTTAACACATAACATTTGCAAAGAAGGAAGAGCTGGCTAGGAATGGAAAAGGCCAGGGGGAGAAGGTAGAGTTGAGGATACTGAGAAAAAGGGAAGAAAAGAAAGAACAGGACTTCTATAGGGCAGACTTTGGCCTGCTGATGGACCTTCTTAGAAGAACGGATGGGCTACAGCCAAGCAGAGAAGACAGGTCCAGAGAGCTGTTTGATACTCAAGGATCTCCTCTTAACAATCCAGTACAGTCCACCTTGACATGCTGGAAGTCACATCAAGGTGGCAGGAGGCTGGCATGGCTGAGAAAGGAGCTGCTGCCTAAAACCAAGCATGAAGGGGAAGCCTAGAAAAGGCGGCAGCTGGCTGCCTTCCAGCCTCCTTGGTTCTGTGATTCTGGGAACAGGGTGACACTCCAGAGCTCTTGGCAGCACTGTCCTCTTGCCACATGTCCCTCATACGTTGCGGAGGCCTCTCCTGGGGACAGTCTGATCTGCACGGTGCAATGGCAAGCGCAGGTGTGGGACACTGTAGGACATCCTGTGGTGGAGACGCTCAAGGGCTCTGGCAAGACAAAAAGCCCCCAAGAGAGCCGAGGTCTTTCTACCCTTGGCTAGGGCTGTTGACCCAACCCCCAAGGCCTACCAGAAGACCCCTTCACCTTACGGCACCAGCACCTCAGTGCCTCCTCAGCCCACCCAGGACAAACCCAGAAGCAGAGGACCTTGGCCCTGCCCTTGGCACTGCACATCCCCACATCACCCTGCCCCAGGAAGAACCCTGAGGAATGGGTGAGGGACAGGGTCTGCCTTGCAGGGGCTGGGGAGTAAGGGCTTTCTTTTGCTTGATGAAGCACACCAAGGGTTACTCAGCATCAGAGTCACCTTCACCTTGCCTTTGCCTACCTGTCCTCACTGCCTCCAGGTTTCTCCTTTAACAAGCCCCGAGGGAGGCTTTGTCAGTAACATCTTTCAGTGGAACCCATTATCACTCCAAGAAATTTTGGAGTTTGCTTCTGACTTTGACTCCTCGAGAAGTTTCCTCAGCTTCACCTCAGTCTCTGAGTTTCATGAACTTCATATAAACCACCAGAGAGATCATCAAAAGTTCTTGGGCTGCTGCTGTGCTGCTGATCTGGGCTGGGCTCCTGGGACAGAGAGAGCTCCTAGCAAGCAGGCAGAGCTGCAGGGAGACAGCTCTGCCCAGCAGCAGCTGCTCTGCAAAGCGCAGCAGGGCTGAGGGGGCTGCCTGTGGGCACCAAGGAGAAAGGAGCGGGGCAGAGAGAGGTTGAAGGCAGGGGAGAGGGGGAGGATGGCTGAGAGCTCACTGGAGGAGAACTCTTCCCAGCCTCTGACACAGTAAGTCTCTGGGTGCAGGGTGATGTGTCGGTGGCTCCTTGCAGGATCTCCTGAATGTGTCCAACCTCTGGGATCTGTCTGTGATGCAGAAGAGGAAGCCGGGCTGCAGAGCAGGGCTTCCCTCCTGCAGTGTGAGAGGGACAGGGCATGACGGCTGCCTTCTGGTGGGGATGGCTGTGGGGTGTGAAGCCCAGTGGGGATGGCTTCAGGATGTGTAGGTGGTTGTGCATCCAGGTATTCCAAGGGCTGTCCTTCCAAGCAGTGTATCCTCACCCCAGGGGCTGTGACCTGTGGCAGGGAATCTGTCATCAACCAGCATCATCACTCAGCCCAGAGATTTCCTCATAGAGCTGTGGGGAGAAGCTCTGAGTGGAAGGACTGATCTCCAGCAAAGATGCATCTCTTCTGACACAGAAATCTCTTCCTTCTACAGAGACAAGTGACTGAGAGGAACTGGCCTGGGATGTCACCAACGGGGAGGTGTTGTGCTCTGCTGTGTAAGGAGAAGGCTTTCCTGAGTGCCAGTGCCTTCCTCTCCTGTTCCCCATTCGCAGAAGGATCAGGGTATTGCTCTGCATTTTTTCTCCAATTCCTGCTGCTCTTGTTCTTGTTTGTTAATCTCTGTGTCATGGGGAGTGGGGGCGAGGGGGTGTTACAGATGCATTTTGAGAACTCTGACTCCGGGGGCCTCTGGGCAATGCAGTGTGTGGAATTTGGGAACAAGCTGAGTCTCCTTTCAAGAGATGCTGGGCACTGTCTTTAGAGCAAGTGAGCAACTCCCTGGGCTGAAGGGCTTGAAGTGTCCTTCCCCCATTCTGGGGGCACCTCAGGAGGGGAGGATGGGAACCTACTGACAGCCCCATTCTCCCCCACAGGCACGCTGCTCTTATCATGTCTGGAGAGAGCCTGGAGATGGAAAATGGGGGTGAGAAAGGTTCTGTGTCGGCTGTGAGTGATTCCGATGCAGACTTTGCTGTTCAGGAGAGCAGAGTTGGAAGGGCTGGGTCCCTCCCTGGGCTCTTCCCTCTCAGACACAGCAGGCCTGGGTGCTGACTCCATCACACTGGAATAAATAGGGACAATTGTTACACGGTCACTGAGGCAAATACCTCTCACAGGATTGAAGGCACCTGTTGCCAGGAACACCTACGGAATGCAGGGGCTGTTTGACACCACTGCAATAGCACAGGTCTGACTTCTCTGGAGCCCATGGGCAGAGCCCCTGCTCGTCAATCCTGAACTCAAAAAACAAACTGACTGAAGTCCCCCCTCAAAAAGAAAGCCATCTTTGGGGTTATCTGGGAGAACTGGCGTAAGACTGGTTCAGAGAATTCTGTCCTAATTTGTCAAAGTCTTCTCATTTTTCAACAGTCTCCCATTCCTGCAGTGAAACAATGCCCAATGCCAGCTCCATCACTGAATTCCTACTCTTGGCATTTGCAGACACACAGGAGCTGCAGCTCTTGACCTTCGGGCTCTTCCTGAGCATCTACCTGGCTGCCCTCCTGGGCAACGGACTCATCATCACCACTGTAGCCTGTGACCCCCACCTCCACACACCCATGTACTTCTTCCTCCTCAATGTTTCGTTCCTTGACCTGGGCTCCCTCTCCACCACCCTTCCCAAAGCCATGGCCAATTCCCTCTGGAACACCAGGGCCATCTCCTACACGGGATGTGCTGCCCAGGTGTTTCTATTTCTCTTTTTTATAGTAGCAGAGTATTGTCTTCTCACTGTCATGGCCTACGACCGCTACGTGGCCATCTGCAAACCCCTGCGCTACGGGACCCTCCTGGGCAGCAGAGCTTGTGTCCACATGGCAGCAGCTGCCTGGGGCACTGCTTTTCCCTATGCTCTGCTGCACACGGCCAATACATTTTCACTGCCCCTCTGCCAGGGCAATGCTGTGGACCAGTTCTTCTGTGAAATCCCCCAGATCCTCAAGCTCTCCTGCTCAGACACCTACCTCAGGGAGGCTGGGCTACTTGTGGTTGGTGTCTGTTTATCCTTTGGGTGTTTTGTGTTCATTGTGGTGTCCTACGTGCAGATCTTCAGGGCCGTGCTGAGGATCCCCTCGGAGCAGGGACGCCACAAAGCCTTTTCCACCTGCCTCCCTCACTTGGCCGTGGTCTCCCTGTTTGTCAGCACTGGCGTGTTTGCCTACCTGAAGCCCCCCTCCACCTCCTCCCCATCCCTGAACCTGCTGATGGCAGTTCTGTACTCAGTGGTGCCTCCAGCAGTGAACCCCCTCATCTACAGCACGAGGAACCAGGAGCTCAAGGATGCCCTGAGGAAACTGATGACTGGTTGTTGTTCAGAAGTAGCAATGAACTGCCCATCTTCTTCCGCATATCACTAGTAATGAAACTCATTAAAGGCTCAGCCTGTCTTTGGTGAGTGATTTGCTTTGGTTTCTCTTGGTTTTAGCTCTTCTTGGTTGTATAAATGCTGTCCAAAAAAATGTTGTCATTCTTCATCCTGTTTCCATGTCAGTCTCTGCCCGCCTTGTGTGCCCCACAGACTTTGTGTAAATAAGGAGCTGTGCTGTCTGTGTGTTTAATCCAAATAAAGGACTCTGCACTGACTTGTTTGTCTGAGTTCCTTTCTCCCAGACCTTCTCTGGAGCTGCTGGGGCAGCGTCTGTGTGCTGAGGTGAAGGGGGCAGTAACCACCCTGAGCTGGGTCTGCCTCCCAACCTCAACAGCATGGCCCTGGCCACCACAGCCCACTTGCTCTGCAGAGCACCACCACCAGTTCAGGGTCTGTGGGGAGCCTGGGGAGGGGGTGCAGGAATGGCCGTCCAGGTCAGCAGAGATGAGCTCTGTAGGGAAAAGTCTCTGTGGGGAGATGGGATGTCCCGGGAGAAGAGCCGGGCACCGTGTGTGTGTGCAGGGGGGACATGGAAAGAGAAACCCTTTGGTGTGGGTGTCAGCTCGGGTCAGGCTGCCCTTTCCCTGGGGCAAAAGGACCTTCCTGAGGATCCCCTAGGCCAGTTGTCTCTTGCTGTCCTGGGGAGCAATTTTAGCACGTGGGGCTGCAAGGTGCCTGAGGTGGGGATCTCCTCAGCATGCCGGCTGGATGAATGTTCTCAGTGGCCTGTTTCTTGCTCTGGGACATGAAGGACAAGCAGAGCTGGGTCTGGTCTGAGCCTGTGCTCCCTGGACACCCCAGGGGAGCTGCCCCATGGACATCCTCACAGAGCAGCCAGTAACAACCACCATGTCCAGCACTGGCCTCTCACCCCAGCTCGCAGAGTTTGCTTGTCCTTTCTCAGAGGGACACCAAAATGTTGTTCCCAGAAGCTGGGTCCAGTGCCCGATGTGCAACAAGCCAACTGTACAAACAGAGATGACATATTTATATATAAATCTGGGCAGAAAAGGGTGCTAGGTCAAAATTCCACAAAGCTAGCACACCTTGTTGCTTCACTTAGTAGTTTTTATGCAATTTAAAGCTACATAACTCAATTACTACAAAAGCTCAGAAAGTATTTTCTGTTATACTCTCTACACCAAAATGCAATATATAAACTGAATTCATTTGCTTACAGATTTTCAAGGATATTTTTTCTCAAAAAAGTGTTTTTTACTGATGGGTTGTACTTGCCTGGATCGCATAAATCAGTACAAACAAGCAAGACTATCTGGTGGGACTCTCCCTGGTAGGATGTTTCTCTTTTATCAGTCTGTCCCTGTTCCTCTCATTCAGCAGAACAGACATAAGTCAGTCACACATTGCTCATAGACCACCTGGTCCAGCATACAAAACCACTGGCCCGGAGTCTTGTGAAAAACAGGACCGAGCTGGAAAAACAAGACCAAATTTGGGAAAAGAGCTCTTGCTGATAGACCACCTGGTCTATTGGAGTAAACAATAGGCCCCACGTCTTGTGAAAACAAGAGCAGAATCTTGCGAAAAAGGAGGCAGAAAAACAGGGCCAAAATTGGGAAAGAAAAGGAAGGTAAAATTCCATTGCTAAAAAGAGAGAAAAAGAAGGAAAAAAGACATTTTCAGTGCCGCTGTACAAGAAAAGGACTAGGTCAGCAGTCCATGTTTGCACTGTACGGATGAGAGGTAAGCATGCATCTGGTATGCATGTGGGGAGGTGAACCCAAGCGAGCACAAGTGCCATCAGCTGCTCCTGGGGGTGCCATGAAGGCCTGTGAGACAGACAGTGTCTGGAGGTCACTTCCCGTGGAGAGCAACATGCCCTGGGAAACCACCGGAATGCAGCCCTGGGATGCGCTTCCTTGAACCCCGGTCCCCGTGTCCGTTCCTCACGTCGTGGGGCATCTCAGGCGAGTGCAGAGCAGGGCGATACCCCCCAGGGCCGAGGGGCCTCCCAGCCGCTGGGAGTGGCAGCAGAAGGTCGGAGAGACACTGACTGCTGCAGCGCACTGCCTCTGCGTGTGCAAGGGAAGGACTCGTGTCTCTGATCACCCATGGGTGTAGGAGGAATGCACGAGGCCAGAGGAGATGTGGGAACCTGACAGAGCTCTGACATTTCTGTGTGTGACTCCAGAACAAGCCCCACCGTCCCAGTGATGTTCATCTCAGCTGCCTTGGACAGGATCCTTGCAAGTGCTCCTGTCTGCTACGTCCCCCTTGCCTGTGATTCTGGATTGTGCCCTCCCAAGTGCCAGAGCAGACAGAAACGTTCTGGGGTCCTTGGAAAAGGCAGACGTCCATCCACCTTCAAGAAGGGCAGGGATGAGGATTGCTAGAATTAAAGCCGGTCAGCCTACCTCAGTGCCTGGGAAGGGGATGAGGTCCGTGCTCCTGCAGCCATCTCCAGGCACCTGAAGGCGAAGAAAGGCACTGCTGAACCAGAACAGTTAGGGGAAACAAGGACATGGTGTGTGCCTGGCCTTTCACACGGCCTTTGACATCATCTCCCACAGTCACCTTAGAGCCTACTGACGCTCTCAGGGCTGACAGAGCGGATGGTACAGCGAGGGTGGGAAGTTGGCTGGATGACCAGGTCCAAACGTGACCAGTGGTACAAAGCTCTCCTAGAAGCCAGTCGTAACCGGAATCCCTCAGTGTTCAGCATTCGGGCCAACACTATTGAATGTCCTTCCTTTCCCCCTGTACAGGGGAGCCCCATGCAGGGAGAGGGCCTGGGTATGGATTGTCATGTGCCTTCTGCCCGAGTACCTGATGGGACAGCAGCAGGCGTGTGACTTGTTTGTGCCTCTCCAGGAAGCTGAAAGAGCAGGTTCAGAAGATCACGGTGAGGTTACTTCTTTCTGGTCAGGTAAAAGGCCGCAAGAAGGATGATGAGTTAGACTGGCTGCTTGAAGGGGGCTTTCTGAGATTTTTAATCTTTCCTTGGAAGCAGGAAAAAACAGGAGAGAGAAAAACTGCTCCAAAGTGCAGCTTGGAAAGTGGAGACTGGACATGAGGAAGAAGAAAACTCCAGAAGAGCTGAGAGAGTTGTCGTCAGTGCTGCTGAGCCTAGTTGGAGGCCTGTAACTAGTGGTGTTCCCAGGAGTCAGTACTAGGTCGAATCTTATTCACTTTATTTATCAACCACCTGAATGAAGGGACAGAGTGCACCCTCAGCCAGTTTGGTTATGATACTAAACTGGGAGGAGTGGCTGACATCAGAAGGCTGTGCTACCATTCAGCGAGACCTGGACAGGCTGGAGAGGTGGGCGGGGAGGAACATAATGAGGTTGAATAACGGCAAGTGTAGCGTCCTGCACTTGGGGAGGAATAACCCCATATACCTGTACAGGCTGGGGGTCGATCTGCTGGAGAGCAGCTCTGCGGAGAAGGACCTGGGAGCTGTAGTGGACAGCAAGTTAACCATGAGCCAGCCATGTGCCCTTGTGGCCAAAAAGGCCAGTGGTATCCTGGGGTGGGTGAAGAAGAGTGTAGCCAGCAGGTGGAGGGAGGTTGTCCCCCCGCCCCTACTCTGCTCTTGTAAGGCCACATCTGCAGTGCTGTATCCAGGTCTTGGCCAGCTAGTTCGAGAGAGACAGGGAACTACTGGAGAGAGTCCAGTGGAGAGCTACAAAGATGATGAGGGGACTAGAGCATCTCTCTTGTGAGGAAAGGCTGAGAGACCTGGGGCTCTTTAGCCTCGAGAAGACTGAGAGGAGATCTTATCAATGCTTATAAATATCTAAAGGGTGGAAGTTGAGAGGATGTGGCCAGGCTTTTTTTCGTGGTGTTCAGTGACAGGACAAGGGGCAACAGGCATATACTGGAGCACAGGGAGTTCTGCCTCTACATAAGGAAAAGCTTTCACTGTGAGGGTGACAAAGCACTGGAACAGGCTGCCCAGGGAGGTTGTGCAGTCTCCTTCCCTGGAGATATTCAAAACCCACCCGGACACAGTCCTGTGAGACCTGCTCTAGGTGAACTTGCTTTAGCAGGGGGGTTGGACTAGATGATCTCCAGAGGGCCCTTCCAACCACCACTATTCTCTGATTCTGTGATTCTGTGAAAGACTGGCACCCATCCATTGCAGCACTCCAGGCTATGTGACTTGTCCCACCACGCCTTGGCTGTTACTCCGTCCATATCAAAAAGCACAGGCTCTCTCTCAACTTGTCTGCACCCCAGGTTGGGGGCAGTGGTGCACACGTGGGCTGTGGCACCTCTGGTGTGGCTGCAGGCCAAGCCCTGACTTGTCTTTGGGAAACCTGGTGCAGAGGGTCCAAGTCCCCGTGTGTGCAAAGGCTTTGCTTCAGAGCACAGACACGGCTGAGTGGGCAGCAGATGGACAAAGAAAGCTGCAACTGGATGCCAAGGGAGGGAGCAAATCCCGCTGTCCCCAGGGACAGAGAGGAAGAGGGCTGAGAAGTGCAGCCCTGGCAAGAAATGGATTTGCTGTCAGTGGGGTCTCTGCTGCCCCTGAGGGCCTTTGTTGGAGGTGAAGGGGATCTGCAGGAAGGAGAAGGTGCTGCTGCCAGGCCCCCTGGGAAAAGTGTTTCTCTGTTCCTCGACTGTATCATCACGGGGGTGAGGAAAGGTTGGTGGAGCTTAAAAAGAGAAGTTTGAGAGTGTGGGGACACGAGTGGAGACCTGGGTGTGATTCGCCGTGTGTTCCTGGACTGCTCTGCATCTCCTGGCTAGAGAAGAGCCAGACCTTGCCACACTGCCAAACAACATTTTACACTGGATTCTTATACAGTTCAGGCATTAAGGTAAAACATGTCTTGATTAATCACTAATTACACACACCACTGATTACTAATCCTATTAAAACTTCACAAGCAGCTCTATTTCTGCAGTGTCCCCATCCATCAGCATTCCCCTGCTTGCCTATGGATGCAGCGATTCCTGGAGTTGGTCTTCTGATAGTATTTAATTATGATGGCAGATGCTGGGAGGGGTTCAAAGATGCGTTAGAGCGGCTGGGATGCTAGCATTATCTGTGTTCTCCAGGAGTATACTTTATCCTTCATGGACAGCTCTAAGATTCCATGGCAGGGCTGTTCTTCTGGTGCTTATGATGGGCTGGTGTCCTTAATTTGTTTCAGCAAATCATTATACAATGTGAGATACAGATATCTTTATTAAGAAAGGTAATAAAACTTCATAATGTAAAGAGTAATTCATATAACAGTTTAGGAGGGAAATTTTCATAGCCTTGGACAAGGGGATGCCTGTGGGCAGGTGGATTCTTCAGAGGACTCTCTGATGGTCAAGGATCACCTCTTCATGACCCAGAACGGTCCAACCCAACATACAAGAAATCACGCCAAGGTGGGAGGAGGCTGGAGTGGATGAGAAAGGGGCTCCTGTCTTATATGGAGCACGAAGAAGAATCACACAGAAGGTGAAGGTTGGCTGTCTTCCAGCCTCAACACTTCTGTGATTCTGCGCTGGAGAGACATTTGCTTGTGTGTTTGGCAGTGCACGGGGGAACTGAGGGAATGAGGGACTCCTGGGACCAGCTCCTAAACAGACAGAGGGTCTAAGACCAGCAGCTGGAGGGATCCAATGTCCCTTCCAGGATGCATGAATGACGCACCATGGGTCTTCCCTTGATGACAACAGGGAGAGCTCTCAGTGCCCCATGACCACAGAAGGAAGCAGACACAGGTTTGGTGCACTCAGCTGTGGCTTTTTTGTCCCCCTCAGTCATTGACTCAAGGCTGCCAGGCAGGTAACCCCAAACAGGCCTCATCACATCCTGAGCTGAACCTTCGCGTTTCCTTTTCCCTCTTTCCCACTCCCAGGTTCTTCCCTTTCATCATCCTCCTACAGATTCCTCTACAAACAGCCCAGCTCTGCTCTTTCCCCACTGGCCATGGTTTGCTGACTTTGTGCCCTCACACAGTGTTCCTCAGATCATTGCCGTGCTGATTCTGACCTTGCCCAGCACAAACTAGTAGCTCCTGTTCTTGTCTGTAGTGCCCTGCAACTCCTCATGCTGTCACCTTGTGGTGATGGCTCTCCACAACCAGGGTGAGCCGCCTGCACACAAACACTAAGAGCTGACCAAATGGAGCTTCAGCGCAGGCAGACCTTGAGGAACTCTGGGATTCAGCCAACAGGAACCTCTGCAGTTTTACAAGGAGAAGTAGCATCGGGGGGAACAAATAAGCCCATAAGTCAGGGCCAGCTGGGACGTGACTGGCTGAGCAGGAGAATGGCCTGGGCACCACGAGGGACATCGTACAAGCCAGCGGAGAGCACTCACCATGAACAAGGCCAGCTGCACAGGGGGCTGCATGAGGAGGAGCGTGGCCACCCAGACATCTTGAGTTTTCATCCCCCTCCAGTGAGCTCTGTGGTGGTCACACCTGGTCTGGTGTGTCCCTCTGTGGGAATTCCTGCTGTAGACAGGTGGGGAGGAACTGAAGAGTGCCCAGAGGAGGTCTGCACATGCCCTGGACTCTCAGCCCCAAACCCCATCTTTGCAGCCCTCTTCCATCTCCACACATCCCCAGGAACATGCTGTCCCTGCAGAACTGCCCAGCTCTCCCAACAGCTCCATGTTCCCCTCCTAGAGAATGGGGGTATTTAGTGTCACCTGTGGAAAAGCCCTGGGTACATCCCTCAATATACTTATCAACGTACCCGATACCTGAAACCCTCTGGTGATTCTTAAATCCAGCCCTATGTCTCAAATAGGCTACAAAATTGAGCTTTTTACTCTTAAAAACATGGGGAAAGAGGAACTTAAGAGCTGAAGTTCCTCAGGTTTCCTTGGAGAAAGAGCTCAGCCTGAAAGCACTGCAGCAGGGAATCCCATTTCATTTCAGAGCGGCTGTGAAGGAAATTAACTCTGAGCCAGGGTCAAACACGCTTTTATAAGGGCAATAGGCATCCCAAATTTGGTCCGTGCCTCAGGTAAGTGATGCAAATACAAACATTTGTCTACTAACACAAGAACCATGAACGACAACACAGCAATTATAATAATATAACAGATATTAAGAACAAAATAAAACATCTCCCCAAAAAAGTGAAGAAAAAAATTCAACTTCTAAAAACCATACGACATACAAAAAATGCCAAAGAAGTATGGAATCAGATAATCTGTGAATCATTTGTGCAGAGAGGAAATAACTTTTTCACTATTGAACAATGTGGAAGGAATGAGTTTCTTAACAGCATCTTTGAGCTCCTGGTTCCTCATGCTGTAGATGAGGGGGTTCACTGCTGGAGGCATCACTGAGTACAGAACTGCCATCACCAGGTTCAGGGCTGGGGAGAAGATGGAGGGGGGCTTCAGGTAGGCAAACATGGCAGTGCTGAGAAACAGGGAGACCACGGCCAGGTGAGGGAGGCAGGTGGAAAAGGCTTTGTGGCGTCCCTGCTCCGAGGGGATCCTCAGCACGGCCCTGAAGATCTGCACGTAGGACACCACAATGAACACATAACAACCAAAGCCTAAACAGACACTGACCACAAGTAGCCCAGCCTCCCTGAGGTAGGTGTCTGAGCAGGAGAGCTTGAGGATCTGGGGGATTTCACAGAAGAACTGGTCCACAGCATTGCCTTGGCAGAGGGGCAGTGAAAATGTATTGGCCGTGTGCAGCAGAGCATAGGGAAAAGCAGTGCCCCAGGCAGCTGCTGCCATGTGGACACAAGCTCTGCTGCCCAGGAGGGTCCCGTAGTGCAGGGGTTTGCAGATGGCAACGTAGCGGTCGTAGGCCATGACGGTGAGAAGACAATACTCTGCTGCATTAAAAAAGACAAATAGAAAGACCTGTGCAGCACACCCCGTGTAGGAGATGGCCCTGGTGTTCCAGAGGGCATTGGCCATGGCTGTGGGGAGAGTGGTGGAGAGGGAGCCCAGGTCGAGCAGGGACAGGTTGAGGAGGAAGAAGTACATGGGGGTGTGAAGGTGGGGTTCACAGGCTACAGTGGTGATGATGAGTCCGTTGCCCAGGAGGGCAGCCAGGTAGATGCCCAGGAAGAGCTCGAAGGTCAAGAGCTGCAGCTCCCATGTGTCGGCAAATGTCAGGAGGAGGAACTGGGTGATGGAGCTGGCATTGGACATTACTTCACTCTAGGAATGGGGGACTGTTGAAAGAGGAGAAGACATTCACAAGTGAGGACAAATTTCTCTGAGCCACACTTTTCCACAGATATTCACCACAATGGCTTTTTTTTTGGAGGAACTTCGATTAGTTCCTATTTGTGAGATCAGGATGGACGAGCAGGGGCTCTGCCCATGGGCTCCAGACAAGTCAGACCTGTGCTATTGCAGTGGTGTCAAACAGCTCGTGCATTCAATAGCTGTTCCTGGCAATGAGTGCCTTAAGTCGAGTGAGAGGTATTGGCCTCAATGACCATGAGACAATTGTCCCTATTTATTTCAGTGCGATGGAGTCAGCACCCAGACCGGCTGTGTCTGAGAGGGAAGAGCCCAGGAGGGACCCAGCCCTTCCAACTCTGCTCTCCTGAACAGCAAAGTCTGCATCGGAATCAGTCATGGCTGACACATCTCCAGGCTCTCTCCAGACATGATAAGAGCAGCGTGCCTGTGGGGGAGAATGGGGCTGTCACTAGGTTCCCATCCTCCTCTGCTGAAATGCCCCCAAGCATGGGAGAAGGGCACTTCAACCTCTTCACCCCAGGGAGATGCTCAGCTGCCCGAAAGACAGTGCCCAGCATCTCTTGAAGGGAGATTTAGTTGGTTTCCGAGTCCCACACACTGCATTGCCCACCTCCTCCCATGGTCAGTGTCATAAATGCATCTGAGACACCCCCCTCACCCCCATCCCCTACAACCAGAGCTTCCACAAGCAAGAAAAGTAGCAGGAGAAACAGGTGAAAAAATCACAAAGCAATAACCTGATCTGCGACTGAGGAACAGGAGAGGAAGACAGCTGGCAGTTGGGAAAGCCTTCTCCTTACATAGCTGAGCACAGCACCTCCATGTAGGTCACATCCCAGGCATGTTGCTCTCAGTCCCTTTTCTCTGCAGAAGGAAGAGTTTTATGTATCAGGAGAGACGCAACTTTGCTGGGGATCTTCCACACACAGCCTCTCCCCACAGCTCCGTGCGGAGCTCCATGGGAGGGCTGAGTGCTGATGCGGGCTGGTGACAGAGTCCATGCCCCAGGAAACAGCTCCCTGGGGTGAAGAGACACTGCTTGGAAGGAGAGCCCTGGGCACCCCTGGCTGCACACCCACCTTCACACCCCACAGCCATCCCCACCAGAAGGCAGCCATCATGCCCTGTCCCTCTCACACTGCAGGAGGGAAGCCCTGCTCTGCAGCCCGGCTTCCTCTTCTCCATCACAGACAGATCCCAGAGGTTGGACACATTCAGCAGATCCTGCAAGGAACCACCGACACATCACCCTGCACCCAGAGACTTACTGTGTCAGAGGCTGGGAAGAGTTCTTCTCCAGTTAGCTCTCACCCATCCTCCCCCTCTCCCCTGCCTTCAACCTCTCTCTGCCCCACTCCTTTCTCCTTGGTGCCCACAGGCAGCCCCCTCAGCCCTGCTGCGCTTTGCAGAGCAGCTGCTGCTGGGCAGAGCTGTCTCCCTGCAGCTCTGCCTGCTTGCTAGGAGCTCTCTCTGTCCCAGGAGCCCAGCCCAGATCAGCAGCACAGCAACAGCCTAACAACTTTTTAATCATCTCTCTGGTGGTTTTAGTGCCAAGTCCGTGAAACTCAGACACTGAGAGGAAGTTGAGGAAACCTCTGGAGGAGTCAAAGTCAGAAGCAAACTCCAAAGTTTCTTGGAGCACTCATGGGTTCCACTGAGGGACGTTACTGACAAAGCTTCCCTGGAGGCTGGTTAAAAAAGAAACCTGGAGGCAGTGAGGACAGGTTGGCAAAGGCAAGGTGAAGGTGGCTCTGATCCTGAGTAATCCTTGCTATGCTTTATCAAGCCAAAGAAAGCCCTGACTCCCCAGCCCCTGCAAGGCAGACCCTGTCCCTCACCCATTCCTCAGGGTTCTTCCTGGGGCAGGGTGATGTGGGGATGTGCAGTGCCAAGGGCAGGGCCAAGGTCCTGTGCTTCTGGGTTTGTCCTGGGTGGCCTGAGGAGGCACTGAGGTGCTGGTGTCATAAGGTTAGGGAGTCATCTGGTAGGCCTTGAAGGCTGAAACAAAAGCCCTAGCCAAGGGTAGAAAGACCTCGTCTCTCTTGGGGGCTTTTTGTCTTGCCAGAGCCCTTGAGCGTCTCCACCATGTGATGTCCTACAGTGTCCCACACCTGCGCTTGCCATTGCACCGTGCAGATCAGACTGTCCCCAGGAGAGGCCTGAGCAACGCCTGAGGGACATGTTCTCCCTTCCCAGAGGCTGGAGGTCAGGACCTGTAGCCTTCATGGAACATCCCCAGGTTTCCTCAGCATCAGAGTGACCATGACCTTGCCTTTGCCTGCTTAGGATGAAGGGAGCTCCTGGCAAGAGGGCAGTGCTGCCAAAAGCTCTGGAGTGTCAATCTACTCCCACAGTCACAGAACCAAGGAGGCTGGAAGGTAGCCAGCTGCCACCTTTTCTGGGCTTCCCCTTCATGCTTGGTTTTAGCCAGCAGCTCCTTTCTCAGCCATGCCAGTCTCCTGCCACCTTGATGTGACTTCCAGCATGTCAAGGTGGAACATTCTGGGTCATGTAGAGTTGATCCTTGAGCATCAAACAGCTCTCTGCACCCGTCTTCTCTTCAGGACTGGAGGCAGTGGGTTCTTCTAGGGACGTCCCTCCAGAAGCCCTGTTCTTTACTTTCTGCCCATTTTCTCAGGATCCTCAACTCTGCCTTCTCACCCCTGACATTGCCGTTCCTAGCCAGCTCTTCCTTGTTTTGTATGTATTGTGGATTAACAACCCCAAGAAATTAGGCACCACCCTGCGGCTTGCTCACATCCCTCATCAACCTCCGTGGGACAGGGGAAGACTAAAGGATAGTGAAAGCAAGAACACTTGCGGGTTAAGGTGACCATTTGTGGTCAATGGCCTTCTTGTTTCTCTTCCCAACCTCTTGTACCCTCACCCCTTTATTCACTGGTGTGGAACACACAGAAAGAGAGCAGACCTTGAGGCTTTTCAAACACTTTTCAGAAACAGCTAGTACATTCGTGTATTCTCAACATTGTTTTAGTCACAAAACTGAGACATAGCACCACGGGAGCTTTCATGAAGAGAAGTAAGTCCAGCCCAGCCAGGCCCAGTCCAATCTCCATCCGTTATTCGAACCCATTTCTGTCATACTCAGGTCCCACACTATCCAAAAGACCTTCATATACAACCACCCCCTTCCAATCATACTGTTTACAGACAGCTATCATTGCTTTAACTGTGGGCCACCCCTCTCAAATGTCCATGAAATTGTCCGTGAGGTGTCAACTGAGTTCGTCAATATCTTCTTTTCCATTTGGTATGGTGGTTACACAGGAGAGGAAAGGTGTGTTGTGTGGAGTTACTGATCACGACAAGTAGCTCAGGTTGGGTGAGGTTACCGGCTGGACGGTCAAGCACAGGGTGATGGTGAACAGAGTTCAATCCAGATGGTGACTGGTCACAAGCAGTGTCCCCCAGGGCTCAGTTTTGGGATCGGTCTTGTTTAACATCTTTATTGACAATCTGGATGAGGGGATTGAGTGCTCCCTCAGTGAGTTTGCTGATGCCATTAAATTGGGTGGGAGTGTTGATTTGCGTGAGGGTAGACAGGCTCCACAGAGGGACCTGGATTGGCTGGATCGATGGGCTGAGGACAATTGTATGAGGTTCAACAAGGTCAACAGCCGAGTCCTGTACTTGGGTCACAAAAACACCACACATTGCAACAGGCTGGGGATGAGTGGCTGGCAAGCTGCCTGACAGAAAAGAACCTGGGTGTGCTACTCGACAGGCGGCTGAACGTGAGCCAGCAGTGTGCCCAGGTGGCCAAGAAGGCCAACAGCATCACGGTCCATATCAGCAATGGTGTGGCCAGCAGGAGCAGGGAGGTGATTGTGTTCCTGTGCTCAGCACTGGTGAGGCCGCACCTCAACTTTTGTGTGCAGTTTTGTGCCCCTCACTCCAAGAAAGACGCTGAGGTGCTGGAGCGTGTCCAGAAAAGGGCAACAAAGGTGGTGAAGGGTCTGGAGAACAGGTCTTGTGAGGAGCAGCTGAGAGACCTGGGATTGTTTAGTCCAGAGAAGAGGAGGCTGAGGAGAGACCTCATCGCTCTCTACAAGTACCTGAGAGGAGGTTGTAGTGAGGTGGGGGTCAGTGTCTTCTCCCAAGTAACAAGTCATAGGACAAGAGGAAATGGCCTCAGGTAGCACCAGGGGAAGATTAGAATGGACATGAGGAAATATTTCTTTACTGAAAGAGTTCTCAAACACTGGAACAGACTGCCCAGGGAAGTGGTGGAGTCACCATCCCTGGAGGTTCTCAAAAAACACAATTCCATGATTCTATGATTGTTGCACTTGCCTAGATTTTTGAAACTCTCATTTAGGTGATATCTGTTGCAGTACTTGCTAAAACATACAACTAAAACTTGCTGTTGATATTAAACTGGGAGGAGTGGCTGACACACCCGAAGGCTGTGCTGATATTCAGCGAGACCTGGACAGGCTGGAGAGCTGGGCAGGGAGGAACTTCATGAGGTTCAATAATGGCAAGAGTAGGGTCCTGCACATGGGGAGGAATAACCCCCTGCACCAGTAGAGGCTGGGGGTTGACCTGCTGGAGAGCAGCTCTGCAGAGGAAGACCTGGGAATTGTAGTAGACAGCAAGTTAACCATGAGCCAGACGTGCCCTTGTGGCAAAAAAGACCAGTGGTATCCTGGGGTGTGTGAAGAAGGGTGTGGCCTGGGCCTGCAGAGGGCTCTTCCAACCCCCACCGTTCTGTGATTCTGTGATTCTGTGACCTTGAGGAGAGGAGCCTGGGCATGATGAGGGATGCTGCATTAGCCAGTGGCAGATGCTGACCAGGAATAAGGCCTGCTGCACACAGGGCTGTATTAGGGGGAGCGTGGCCACCCAGACAGCAGTTATCATGGCCCTTGACTGAGCACTGGTGTGGCCACATCTCGACAAGTATGTCTCCATGTGGGACGCTCTATTGTGGAGGAATGGGCAGGAGCTGGAGAGGCTCTAGATGGGATCTGCCAGGATGGGGTTTGGGGTCTGTGTGGAGGGCTGAGGGACCTGGGCTTCTTTAGGCTGATGAAGTGCACGCCCAGGGCTCTATAATAACTGCTTGAAGGGTGGTTCCAGAGATGATGGAGCTTTTCTGGGTAGTGGGAAGAGAAGGAAACCTCCACAAAGTGCCGCTTGGAAGGTTCAGACTGCATGTGAGGAAAAAGAAATCTCCTTCAAAGGGTAGCCTTGTGGTGCAAGAGGTCCCCCAGAGGGTGTCAGGATCAGCCCGTGGCTTTGTGTTTCAAGGAACAGGCAGTGAGGGTGGAGAGACATCTGTAAAGGTCTAGAAATGCTGAGGGCAGAGCTGTGTGGGAAAGCAAGATGGGTGTGTGCAGCCTGCAAGGGAAGAGGTGCAGGCGTGGCAGAGTGCAGGACAGCCTGCAGCAGAGATGGCCGAGGGCTCTGGCAAGGCTCAAAGGCCCAACAGGAGCAAGGCCTTGGGCCCCTTGGCTATGGCAGTGGCCTCTGCCACCAAGGCCTCCCAGGCAGAACTTTCCGTTTCTCCTTCCCCGTTGCTTGGGGAAGCCGGGACGGCTTGTCCAGTTTCCCTGCCTTTGGCACTGCTCCCCCTCACACCCCACTGCCCCCGGGAAGAGACCTGAGCCCCCCATGAGGGGCAGGATCTGCCTGCCCAGGGCCTGAGGGTCAGGGTTTGGACTTTCTGCTGGGTGAAACAAAGCCAGGGTTTTCTCAGCACTCCAGCCCCCTGCACAGGGCCTTTGCCTACCTGCAAGCACAGCCTCCAGTTCTCTGCTCTAAGGAGTCCCTGGGGAGGCTTTGTCAGCAGTGGCCCTCAGTGGGGCCAATCAGTCCTTCAAGGGACTTTGGGGTTTGCTTCTGACTTTGACGACATGAGCAGTTAGCTCAGTTTCCTCTCAGTAGCTGAGATTCCTTTACTTAAGGCCAAATACCCCATGGGGCTCATTAAAAGACAGAAAGCCCTAACGAGCTATTTCTCTTCCTTTCATTTTTTCAAGTCTTCGAGATTTCTACAGCTAATTGTAGCTCTTTCAGAATGTAGTTACAGAGGAAAATTGAAAAGTGCACCTTATTAAAATTAATTTAAAAGTGTATTTTTATTCAATTTTCAGTTTAGAGAAGAGGTGATACTAGGATTCTTTAATTGGTATAGATGCAGAGTGTCTCCTCAGCAGGTCTGGATAGCTAGGAACAGCAGTCCCTTGAGGTCTGACACTTTATGGACAGCTTTGCTCCTCACCTCCTCTACATCCTCATTGCTGTGTTTGTTCGACGGGGATTTACATCCTGTCTTACCTCAGACTTCTCCACTCAAGTCTGCAGACAACAGTTACATCTCCATTGCACCATCTCCCATCTGCTTTCCTTAGAGAACTGCCTGCACACAGGCACAGAAGGACTTCTCTCATGGGCAAGCAAAGAAAAGTAAAGCATGACCAAGTCTCATCAACAATAAAACACACTCCTCAACTGTGTGCTAAGTACAAGATGTCTCTAATGAGGTCGCCTTTCGACAAGGGATAATCCTATGAGAAATGTGTTAGATCGATAGATACACAAAGGTAGGTATAAACCTAATGAAAGAGCTGGCTAGAAAAAACTAGACTACTGAAATTGTTTTAGTCCCTCAAGCTCAAAGCAGCTGCATAAGTGAGAGGTGTCTGAATGAACAAAGAGTAAATGAAGGAGAAAAATGGAGAATGATGGACAAGGCCTTTGCCTGGGCAGTTGGCATCTGAAAAGATGACTTCAGAAATGATCATTTTATCAGGACAGGTGAAAATCCATGAAAAGGCAGAGAGATCAAATACAGCGTGTGACAGGCAGAGCAGTGGTAATGCAGGAACAGAGGAAGATCACCATGGCTTTGGCAAAGACCCAGCTGGCCCCTGGCCTCACACCTCCTCAGCCACCACGGCCATCCCAAGTCCCTGCACAACCCAGCTCCAAGCTCTTGCTCTCCCAACTCCCCAGGCACCTGGGACCTCAGCAGCAGCTGCAAACCCAGGGGCTGCCTCCTGGCCTCCCCTTTCCTCATCCCCCTGGACATCACAGGCACCTCCGCCTGCCAGGACCTTGCTTCTGCCCTATCTCCTGCTCAGGCACAGGGGACGTCACCAGCAGCTGCCCGTGCCGTGGTCCTGCTCCGCACCTCCTGGCTCCTCAGCCAAGAGGGGCTAGCCAGAAACGGGAAGAGATCCAGGACATGCTTCTGTCCTGTCCCCTCCTCAGCCATCACTGACATCCCCAGCAGCGGCACAAGCCTGCTGCACACTCCTGCCCTAGCAGCTCCTGAGCCATCAGGGACAGTAGGAGGAGCTGCACAAGGCAGGGGCTGCTCTTGACCTGTCACCTGTGCAGCCACCTATGACGTCACCCAGCACGACCCATTTAGCTTAGTGTCCTGTTTTAATGTGAAGCAAGAACAGCAGGGGTAGCACTGACCCAAATATTCTCAATGTTCCTTCCACAAAGGAACCTCAGAGCACTCCAGAGAGTCTGGTGGCTCTCAGCGACCCATGCAGTACTTTAGCCCTCCGGCAGCCGTTTCCAGGCAATAAAAGCCTTCATGTCTGAGCTGCGAGTGTAGTTTACTCACACGCACCTCACTCAAAAAAACAGAGGTGGGGAATGCTCCACTTGCACTTTTGACACTGACACTTCCTGATGGTGCCGGTTGCCACGTCTGCCCCAGCCAACCGCAGCTTCTTCAGAGCAGTCATGGGGGTGATTTTTTCCCCAGAGAAGTTCTTCAGGCAGCTGAAGGGATGTTTTACTTCATTGCTGTGCGTCACATGTCAGTGATTCACTCCAAAGGTTACGAGCTGACCACTGTTACACGCCCCACAAACGCAGACACTCCACAAGAAGCGGACACCTGACTAGGACAAAAGATTGCACAGTGAGGAATGATTAAGGCCCTGCCTGTAACCTCCTCTATTACTCCTCAATTTGACACCTTCTGGATGCAAGAACTAAGGCTAAAAACGCGCTCTACTACCAATCGGAACACGCACAGAATTTCAATATTATAAAAAACATTACAAAAGAAAGCTGACAAATCCTTCATGCAATTGGGATTTGAGAAGCAAGATGACACTGAACAAGGCAGAGCTTTCCTCCGTGTTTTCTGATTCATGAGATCCATTTCTTCCCAATGAATACATGAAGATTCTGTAAACAAGTAGCCACCTCAATGTGATAGAATGATTATAGTAGACTTAAAAAAAAAAAACAAAAAATCAAAAAATTCTCACACGTAGGGAAACGCCAGGGGAGCGACGAGACCCGCCCGGAGCTGGCAGCTCTTGCGGGAGAGGCGGAGGGGCCGTCGGCATGGCCAGAGCAACGGCTGTCAACGGCTGTCACTGCCTGCCCACAACAGGAGCCTGTGGGGAGCAAAGGAGCGGAGCGAGCAGCTCCCGCGGCATTGTGCGGGGAGGGCGCTGAAGCTCCGCCAGTTGGAGAGGCCAAGGGCGCTCATCCTCCCTGACCCTCGAGGCAGAAGGGTGGGCACTCGTGGCAGAGCCAAGGCTGCAGCTCTGGCTGGACACTCTGCACCACCGGCCCCGGCAGGGACCAGTGCCTCCAGCCAGACGGAGCTGCTGAAGGGAGAGGCTGCGGTTCAGCCCTCAGCCTGGGGGAAGTGCCTAGACCTTCCTCCTGGGGAAGGGGTGGGGAACAAACGCAGCTGCAAAAGCTGTGCTCAGGTGGAGGACCTCCTGCGGCAGGTGGCTGAGCTGCAGGAGATGGTCACAAGGCTGCGGAGCACCAGGGAGGCAGAAAAGGAGAGACCGAGCTGGATGCAGGGGAACGCAGCAGCGGAACCACAGCCTCTGGCCAAAGAGCCTGAGGTTCTTCCACCAGCACACCCAAAACTGCTCCCTCCGGCCAAAGAGTAAAAACTCTTCCACTGGCACACCCAAAACAGGGGGAAGCCAACCCTAGTGCGGATTGGGAACTGGTGCAGGGACGATCCAGAAGGAGGAAGAAGCCTTCCTCAAAGCCTGAGGTGCTCCTACAGAACCACTTCATGGCTCTGCAGAATGAGGAGGGAAAAAAGAATGATGAGATAGACAACACCTCAGAGTTGGGGAAGGCGGCTAGATCGGCTCCCTGAATTACAATAAGTGCATCCAAAAAAAAGCAACAGATAATAGTAGTGGGAGACTCTCTTTTGAGGGGTACTGAGGCGCCCATTTGCTGACCCGCTGTCTAGAGAGTTTTGTTGCTCACCAGGGGCTGGGATTAGGGATGTCACAGAGAGTCTGTCTGACCTGGTACCTCCCATGGAGCACTCTCCATTGCTGCTGTTTCCCATGGGTAGCAGTGACACAGCCAGAAGCAATGTCAGGAGCATCGAGAGGGATTCCAGAGCCCTAGGAGAGGCAGTGAAGGACTCGGGGGCCAAGGTCATCTTTTCACCAGTCCTCCCAGTCAAAGGCAAGGGGCTTGGAAGAGACGTCAGATTGATGAAAATCCATGAACGGCTGAAGGAGTGGTGCCACAGCCAGGGCTTTTGCTACTTAGACCATGGGACTCGCTTTGAGAAGCCTGGTCTCCTGGGGGTTGCTGGAGGACATTCTCTCAGAGAAGGGGAGAACATCTTTGGACAAAGCCTAGCCAATCTCGGAAGGAGGGCTTTAAACTAGATTGGCTGGGGGAAGGGATCCTCAATCCATCCCACTTCAAGGCCATGTGCCAGAAATACATGCCCTCTCCCTGGAGATGGATCCCAGGCCAACGAGAGAGCACATCAAGTGTAAGAGAATGATTTCCAGCCAGGAAGCACTCCAGCTGGGAAGTCGGCTTCAATAGGAGGAGGGACCCACATGAACGCCTCTATGCATCTCAGGGAGCGTGGGGAACAAACAAGAGGCGTGAGAGATGTGTGCACATCTACAAGGCTGTGATGTTACAGGTACCAGTGAGAGGTGGTGAGATAGCTCCTGTAGCTGGAATGCAGGAACAGATGGGTATAGGCTCTTTAGGAAAGACAGGCAGGGGTCCTGGTGGGCAGCAGGATGACCATGAGCCAGCCATGTGCCCTTGTGCAGTCCAGAGGTTATGATCTGGTGGCAGTTACAGAGATATAGTGGGACAGCTCACATGACTGGAATGTGGTCATGGATGGCTGTGCCCTTTTTAGAAAGACAACCCAACAAGGCGAGGTGGTGGAGTCGCTCTTTACGTGAGAGAGCAACTAGAATGTATGGAGTTCTGGCCAGGGGTGGATGAGGAGCGAGCTGAGTTTTTGGGTGAGACTCAAGGGACAGGCTAGCATGGGAGATACTGTTGTGGGTGTCTGTTACAGGCCACCTGACCAGGATGAGGAAGTTGGCGAGGCCTTGTACAGGCAGCTGACAGCAGCCTCACAATCACAGGCCCTGCTTCTCATGGGGGATTTTAACTCCCCAGATATCTGCTGGAAGGCCTACACAGCCAGCCATTCACTACCCAGGAGATTCCTCCAGTGCATCGGTGATAACTTCTTGATGCAATGTTGGTGGATGAGCCAACTAGGAGGGAAGCACTGTTGGATCTCCTCCTCACTAACAAGCAGGGTCTGGTTGAAGCAGTGAAGGTCGAGGGCAGCCTTGGCTGCAGCGACCATGAGATGGTGGAGTTCAGGATCTTGTGTGGCAGGAAGAGAATACCAAGCAAAATCAAAACCCTGGACTTCAGCAGGGCCAACTTTGGCCTTTTCAAGCAATTGTTAGGGATAATCCCATGGGACAGGGTACTAGAAGGTAAAGAGGCCCAAGAGAGTTGTTTTTTATTCAAGGACCAGTTCTTCTAAGCTCAAGATCTGAGCATCCCAGTGGGTAGGAAATCAAGAAAGGGAGCCAGGTGACTTGCATGTCAAAACTAGGACGAGATGGGCAAACTCAAGTGGAAGAAGAGATTCTATAGATCTTGGAAGGAGGGGATGGCCAATTGGGAGCACTGTAAGAGTGTTGTCAGAGGATGTAGGGAGGCAACTAGGAAAGCTAAGGCCTCCTTGGAGTTAAGCCTTGCAAGGGAGGTCAAGGACAACAGAAAGGGCTTTTCCAAATACACTACAGTCAAAACCAATACCAGAGGCAATGCAGGCCCACTGTTGAATGAGGAAGGTGCCCTGGTGACAGAGGATACAAAGAAGGTGGAGCTACTGAATGCCTTCTGTGCCTCTGTCTATACTGCTGGTAACAATCCTCAGGAGTCCCAGACCCCTGAGGCCCCAGAGGAAATCAGGAGAAAGGAGGAGTTTGCCTTGGTTGATGAGGACTGGGTTTGGGATCAGTTAAGCAAGCTGGACATACACAAATCCATGGGCTCTCATGGGATGCACCCATGGGTGCTGAGGGAGCTGGCAGAAGTCATTGCTAGACCACTCCTCCTCGTCTTTGGGAAGTCGTGGGGAACAGATGAGGTGCCTGAGGACTGGAGGAAAGCAAATGTCACTCCAGTCTTCAAAAGGGCAAGAAGGAGGACTCAAGTAACTACAGACCGGTCAGCCTCAGCTCCATCCCTGGAAGTCTTCAAGATGAGGTTGGATGGAACCTTGAGCAACTTAGTCTAGTAGGAGGTGTCTCTGCCATGGCAGAATGGTTGGAACTAGGTGATATTTGAGGTCCCTTTGAACCCAAACAATTACATGATTCTATGATACTATGTTTACATCATTGACTTCTGCAAAGTCATTGGGCATTAGTAACTGGTGTTTCTCTTCAATGTGGATCCATCTGTTACTTTTGGGAGACCAGAGGTGTCCTTTTCTTTGTTGCCCACTTGTTCTTCTCAGAAAGGGGAGGTGATAAGTCCTGGGTCTCCAGATAATGATGCAGCAATTTTATGGGAACATTGTTCCTGTCTCCTAATGCCTGTGCAATCTGGTGTGGAATTGTGGCATCAGAGGAGAGAAGTTATCGGTGAGGAGATCCTGAGAGTTGCCCTGAGGCAACCAGTCTCTGGGTGTCAGGGTGTGTGGGCAGGTCCCTAGGGTGGTTATCACCTCCCAGTGCCTGTGCTTTGAAGCCTGAAAAGGCAGGTAATCCCGCTCCATGGACACACTGCCTAACAGAAGGGTGTCTTGCCTAACCCAGTGAAACCCATTTAGTCACTGTTTGGTGCTGTCAGAACAACATGGTTGAGATATGGACCCAAGCCACCTCTGAGGATGCCATGACTGTGACATTGACATAACAATGGAGTACACCATGTTTGGGATGGGAACCCAAATGACACCTGAGGGAACCAGGGATGAGACAGGAAGACAAGCCCCAATTCAGTAATCACCCTAGCAGATGTCCAGATGGGCTTGAGACGGAGGGGTGGACTTGAGCACTGAAGCCATTGCAGGTGTTATTCAGGAGTGTGACACATGCGCCATAGTCAAGTGAGCCAAGTGAGCAAAGCCTCTGTGGTGTGAAGGATGGTGGCTGCGATATCAATCCAGAGAGGCCTCACAGATGGGTTATATCACACTGCCACGAACCTGCCAAGGCAAGCGCCATGTGCTTACTGTGGTGGAAGTGACAACCAGATGGATGGCAACATGCCCCATGACCCAAACCACCCCCTAAAACACCATCCTGGGCCTTGAACAGCAAGTGCTGTGGCACCCCAGAAAGACCTGAGGCAGACAGCAGGATTCCTTTCTGAAACACCCTCAGAAGCCCCTGGGCCAGGGAATGTGGCAATGATTGGGTGTGCCACATCCCCTGTCACACACCAGCCTCCGGAATGATTGACCGAGAGAAGGGACTGTTAAGGACAAGAGTGAGAGCAAAGGGGGCTGGGAAATACAAGCGGTGGGATGCAGCCTGGGCAGAAGCCACCTGCGTAGTTAATACGAGAGGATCGACTGACCGACCTGGCCCTGCCCAGACAAAAACCTGCCTATTGCAGAAAGAGATAATGTCCCTATAGTGCACGTAGGGAACTGTCCGGGAAAGACAGCACAGGTTGCTCCTTCCTTAGGAAAAGGCCAACCTGATTGTGGGATTTCTTTTCTCAAAGATGTGGGTGCACTGGGTTTATTTCTGGAAAATCTGATGTGTACCTGCAGTAGATTTAACCTGGGTAGAAAAAAACTCACGATTTGAGTTGTACATTTTAGAAAGTTCTACAGCACATATCACCTAAATGAGCATTCTAAAAACCTGAGCAAGTGAAGCAATGATCCAACCTTAGCTGGTTTCATGACCAGTAACTCCACACATCACACCTCTCTTGTCCTCAGTAACCGCCATCCCAAATGGAACCCAAGTCATGGACAACATTAAATCAGTGGACACTTTATGGATCGTTTCATGGACATGTGAGAGGGATGACCCATAGATAAAGCAATAATAGCTGTCAGTCATGTGATGGGAAGGGGTGGTGGCAGATGAGGTGCTTTTGCACAGTGTGGGACTTGAGTATGAGAGTAAGGGGATGGAGAAGGGGTGGAGATTGGACTGGGTCTGGCTGGGCTGGAGACACATTTATTCATGGAAGATCCCAGCGTCTTGTGTTTGATTTGTGACCAAAACTATGCTGAGAACACACTAATGTTGTGGCTGTTGCTGAAGAGTATCTGCACAGCGTCAAGGCCTGCTCTGTTTCTGACTGTGCTCCAGCAGTGAATAGACTGGGGGGGTTAGAGTACAAGAGGTTTGGAGGGGACACAATCAGGGCAATGACCCCAAGTGACCATCTTTACCCACAAGTTTTCTTGCTTTTATTCTTCTTTCCTTTTCCGCTGTTCCACAGAAGTTGGAGGAGGGAGGTGTGCAAGCTGCAGGGTTGTGCCTAAATTCTTGCTGGGTTTAACACACAACATTTACAAACAAGGAAGAGCTGGCTAGGAATGGAAAAGTCCAGGGGGAGAAGGTAGAGTTGAGGATACTGAGAAAAAGGGAAGAAAAGAAAGAACAGGGCTACTATAGGGCAGACTTCGGCTTGCTGATGGACCTTCTTAGAAGAACCCATCGGCTACAGACAAGCAGAGAAGACAGGTCCAGAGAGCTGTTTGATACTCAAGAATCTCCTCTTAACAATCCAGTACAGTCCACCTTGACATGCTGGAAGTCACATAAAGGTGGCAGGAGGCTGGCATGGCTGAGAAAGGAGCTGCTGGCTAAAACCAAGCATGAAGGGGAAGCCCAGAAAAGGCGGCAGCTGTCTGCCTTCCAGCCTCCTTGGTTCTGTGATTCTGGGAACAGGGTGACACTCCAGAGCTCTTGGCAGCACTGTCCTCTTGCCACATGTCCCTCAGGCATTGCTCAGGCCTCTCCTGGGCACAGTCTGATCTGCACGGTGCAATGGCAAGCTCAGGTGTGGGACACTGTAGGACATCCTGTGGTGGAGATGCTCAAGGACTCTGGCAAGACAAAAAGCCCCCAAGAGAGCCGAGGTCTTTCTCCTCTTGATTATGGCTGTTGTCTCAACCCCCAAGGCCTACCAGAAGACCCCTTCACCTTACGGCACCAGCACCTCAGTGCCTCCTCAGCCCACCCAGGACAAACCCAGAAGCAGAGGACCTTGGCCCTGCCCTTGGCACTGCACATCCCCACATCACCCTGCCCCAGGAAGAACCCTGAGGAATGGCTGAGGGACAGGGTCTGCCCTGCAGGGGCTGGCGAGTCAGTGCTTGGTCTTTTGTCTTGATGAAGCACACCAAGGTTTACTCATCATCTGAGCCACCTTCATGTTGCCTTTGCCTGTCATCACTGGCTCACATTTTCCTTTTTAACTAGCCCCCAGGGAGACTTTGTCAGTAACCTCCCTCAGAGGAAACCATTAGCACTCCAAGAAACTTTGGAGTTTGCATCTGACTTTGACTCCTCGAGAGGTTTCCTCAACTTCCTCACAGTCTCTGTGATTTATGAACTTCACACTAAACCACCAGAGAGATGATTAAAAAGTTCTTGGGCTGTTGCTCTGCTGCTGATCTGGGCTGGGCTCCTGGGACAGAGAGAGCTCCTAGCAAGCAGGCAGAGCTGCAGGGAGACAGCTCTGCCCAGCAGCAGCTGCTCTGCCAAGCGCAGCAGGGCTGAGGGGGCTGCCTGTGGGCACCAAGGAGAAAGGAGCGGGGCAGAGAGAGGTTGAAGGCAGGGGAGAGGGGGAGGGTGTCTGAGAGCTCACTGGAGGAGAACTCTTCCCAGGCTCTGACACAGTAAGTCTCTGGGTGCAGGGTGATGTGTCGGTGGCTCCTTGCAGGATCTGCTGAATGTGTCCAACCTCTGGGATCTGTCTGTGATGGAGAAGAGGAAGCCGGGCTGCAGAGCAGGGCTTCCCTCCTGCAGTGTGAGAGGGACAGGGCATGACGGCTGCCTTCTGGTGGGGATGGCTGTGGGGTGTGAAGGTGGGTGTGCAGCCAGGGGTGCCCAGGGCTGTCCTTCCAAGCTGTGTCTCTTCACCTCGTGTGGCTGTTACCTGGGGCATGGACTCTGTCACCAGCTGGCATCAGCACTCATCCTGCCAGGGAGTTCCTCACGGATCTGTGGGGGAAGCTGTGGGTGGAAGGAGAAATCCCCAGCAAAGTTGCATCTCTCCTGACACATAAACCTCTTCCTTCTGCAGATAAAAGGGTCTGAGACCAGCTGGCCTGGGATGTCACCAACATGGAGGTGCTGTGCTCTGCTGTGTAAGGAGAAGGCTTTCCCGAGTGCCAGCTGCCTTCCTCTCCTGTTCCCCATTTGCAGAAGGATCAGGGTATTGCTTTGTGGTTTTTTCTCCAATTCCTGCTGCTCCTGTTCTTGCTTTTGAAAGCTTTGGGTTGTGGGCGTTGGACGTCAGGGGATTGTCTCAGATGCATTCTGAGACACTGAACGTTGGGGGCTTTGGATGATGTAGAGTGCAGTAACCTGAAACAAGGTGAGTCTCTCTTTAGGAGATGCTGGGCATTGTCTTTTGGGCACCTGAGCATCTCCCTGGGCTGAAGAGCTTGAAGTGCCCTTCCCCCATGCTGGGAGCACTTCAGCAGGGGGGATGGGAACCCAGTGACAGGCCCATTCTCCCCCACAGGCACACTGCTCTTATCACGTCTGGAGAGAGCCTGTAGACGGAAAATGATGGTGAGAAATATTCTCTCTCAGCCTACAGTGATTCCTTCCCAGACTTTGCTGTTCAGGAGAGCAGATTTGGAAGGGCTGGGTCCCTCCCTGGGCTCTTCCCTCTCAGACACAGCTGGTCTGGGTGCTGACTCCATCACACTGCAATAAATAGGGACAATTGTCACACGGTCACCGAGGCAAATACCTCTCACTCAAGTGAAGCACCCATTGCCAGGAACAGCTATTGAATGCACGGGCTGTTTGAGACCACTGCAATAGCACAGGTCTGACTTGTCTGGAGCCCATGGGCAGAGTCCCTGCTTGTCAATGCTGACCTCACAAAAAGGGACTGTCTGAAGTTCCCTCAAAAATGAAGCCATTGTGGGAGATATCTATGGGAAAAGGGATAAGACTGGCTCAGCGCAATCTGCCCTCACTTATCAATGACTTTTTCTCTTTCAGCAGTCCCTCATTCCTGCAATTAAATAATGTCCAATGCCAGCTCCATCAACCAATTCCTCCTGGTGGCATTTGCAGACAGACGGGAGTTGCAGCTCTTGACCTTCGGGCTCTTCCTGGGCATCTACCTGGCTGCCCTCCTGGGCAATGGCCTCATCATGACCACTGTAGCCTGCGACCCCCACCTCCAAACCCCCATGTACTTCTTCCTCCTCAACCTCTCCCTCCTCGACCTGGGCTGCCTCTCCACCACTCTCCCCAAAGCCATGACCAATTCCCTCTGGAACACCAGGGCCATCTCCTATACAGGATGTGCTGCCCAGGTCTTTCTCAATCTCTTTTTTATTGCAGCAGAGTATTTTCTTCTCACCGTCATGGCCTACGACCGCTACGTTGCCATCTGCAAACCCCTGCACTACGGGACCCTCCTGGGCAGCAGAGCTTGTGTCCACATGGCAGCAGCTGCCTGGGGCACTGCTTTTCCCTATGCTGTGCTGCACACGGCCAATACATTTTCACTGCCCCTCTGCCAGGGCAATGCTGTGGACCAGTTCTTCTGTGAAATCCCCCAGATCCTCAAGCTCTCCTGCTCAGACACCTACCTCAGGGAGGCTGGGGTAATTGTGGCTAGTGTCATTTTTGACGTTGTTTGTTTTGTGTTCATTGTGGTGTCCTACGTGCAGATCTTCAGGGCCGTGCTGAGGATCCCCTCGGAGCAGGGACGCCACAAAGCCTTTTCCACCTGCCTCCCTCACCTGGTTGTGGTCTCCCTGTTTATCAGCACTGGCTTTTTTGCCTACCTGAAGCCGCCCTCCATCTCCTCCCCATCCCTGAACCTGGTGACAGCAGTTCTGTACTCGGTGGTGCCTCCAGCAGTGAACCCCCTCATCTACAGCATGAGGAACCTGGAGCTCAAGGACGCCCTGAGGAAAGTGATGACTGGTTTCGTTGCAAAAGCAGCAATGAACTGCCCATCTTCCTCTGCCTATCACTAGTAATGGAACTCATTACCGGCCCAGTCTGTCTTTGGTGGATTGTTTGCTTTGGTTTCTTGGCGTTTTAGCTTTTCCAGGTGGTATGAAATCCTTCATTAAACTGATGCCCAAGAAAATGTTATCATTCTTCGTCCTATTTCTACGTCAGTGTCTGCCTGTCTTGTGTGCTCCAGAGACTTTGTGTAAATAAGGAGCTGTGCTCTCCGTGTGTTTAATCCAAATAAAGGACCCTGCACTGACTTGTTTGTCTGAGTTCCTTTCTGCAAGATCTTCTCTGGAGCTGCAGGGGCAGCGTCTGTGTGCTGAGGTGAAGGGGGCAGTAGCCACCCTGAGCTGGGTCTGCCTCTCAGCCTCACCAGCATGGCCCTGGCCACCACAGCCCACTTGCTCTGCAGAGCAGCACCACCAGTTCAGGGTCTGTGGGGAGCCTGGGGAGGGGGTGCAGGAATGGCCGTCCAGGTCAGCAGAGATGAGCTTTGTAGGGAAAAGTCTCTGTGGGGAGATGGGATGTCCCGGGAGAAGAGCAGGGCATCGTGTGTGTGCGCAGGGGGGACATGGAAAGAAAAACCCTTTGGTGTGGGTGTCAGCTCGGGTCAGGCTGCCCTTTCCCTGGGGCAAAAGGACCCTCCTGAGGATCCCCCGGGCCAGTTGTCTCTTGCTATCCCGGGGAGCAAGTTTGGCACGTGGGTCTGCAAGGTGCCTGAGGTGGGGATCTCCTCAGCATGCCGACTGGATGAACGTTCTCTGTTTGTGGCCTCTGTTTCTTGCTCTGGGACATGAAGGACACGCAGAGCGGGGTCTGGTCTGTGCCTGTGCTCCATGGACAACCTGGGGGAGCTGCCCGAGGCCCATCCTCACAGAGCAGCCAATAACAACCACCATTTCCAGCACTGGCCTCTCACCTCAGCTCACAGGGGTTGCTTGTCCCTCCACAGAGGGACACCAAAGGACTAGGTCAGGAGTCCACGTTTGCATTGTACAGAGCAGACGTAAGCATCCCCATTGTGTGCATGTGGGGAGGTGATCCCGAGCAAGCACAAGGGCCATCAGCTGTTCTTAGGGGTTCCGTGAAGGCCTGTGAGACAGACAGTGCCTTGAGGTCACTTCCCGTTGAGAGTAACAGCCCCTGGGAAACACCTGAATGCAGCCCTGGGATGGGCTTCCTTGAACCAAGATCAGAAGTAGCGCCCTGGCTTGTGAAGGTGCTTTTGAGGCAACTGCTGTCTGAGTATGGGATAGTGGATGAAAGGCCATGTGGCTTGTAGAGGTGCTTGTGTTGTCCTATTTCCAGGCAGATGTGAGTGGGCAGGAGGCAGTAGCTGGGTTGTGCAGGTGCTTTGTGATGTCACTTGTGGCTGAGGCGCTCTTAAGATCCCTTCAGCTCTCATCAAGGTTGTTGTGATGTCACATGATCCCAAACAGGGTACACGGCCAGAGGTGTCCCCTGGCATGTGCATCTCCTTGTAATGACCCTGGTGGCACTGTAGCTAGTAGGGCAGGAGCAAGGTCATGGTTTGTGCAGGTGCCTGTGATGTCCATGGTTACCATGTTACATGGCAGTTACCAGTCCCCCAACCCAATAATGACAGAACACCTTTACCTGTTCCTGGGGAACTTGCTTGAGCAGTGTGGTCCGGGGATCGATGGTTATTCCCAAGAAGACCTCAGTGACAGCTGGAGGTCCTGCGATCCCCAGGATCCGCTGAGGTTAGCAAGAAGTGTCCCAGTTACTGGTTATACTGGATACATAATACATAATAAACAGGTTCTCATACATAAACATGTTAATTCTTGTAACTCACTATCAACTCGCTCCCTTCATCCAGTTGTGCGCAGTAGGTTCTTGAATTGAGTCGAGAGGCTGTGCTGTGACCACCCGCAGACCCCAGACTCAAATGTGCGACCCTCCAATGTCCTTGAGTCAAAGCCTTTGGCTCAAACTCTCCTTTAGTCACGATTCAAAAACTGTTAACAAAAAGTTAGAGTAATAAATCCCACCTAGCAGACATCCCTAAACAAGAACATATTATCTTTGCCCTTAACCATGAACAGACCATCGGTTAACAAACACCTCTGGTCTATGTAGCTTGGGACTCTACAGGGTATCTTAACAGAGTATATACGATTGATTTTTATACATACAATTAATTTTTATACCTGTTTGATGCCACTGGGAGAGGCTGGGGGCGAGCAGGGGGGTCTTGGAGGCCAGTGCCTTTGCAGAGATGCAACAGGTAGAGCAACGTCATGTCTGCCCTGACCTCTTGAGGCCACGTCCTTTAGGTGGCTTCAGGTTTTAGAAGAGTGAACTGAAATCTTTTTTTAGAAGTAATTGCTGATGGATGTGAAAAAAGTCTTGTGCTATTTTTGGTTTTGGTTGGATCTGCTGCTGCGTTGGTGCTTGATGCAGAGCCCTGGGGCTTAAGGAACTGCAGGGCTGCTTTTCCTTCTGCAAAGAAGCCGGGCTGTTGCCATTGCTTATATATGGGAACGAATCGTTATGCTGAAACCAAATTCGGAGCTTCCAAACCCCCCTGCTTTCTAACGCCCCTCACTGAGGTGGGAGGACAGCTGCGGCCGGGTGAGCATTCCGAGATGACCGCTCAGTAACAACAGGTGTCATGAAGCAGCGTTCTTTGTTGCAGCACTGGTCAGCACTGGGGATCGCTCCGCCACAAGCGGTCTCACAAAGCAGCCTAAACACAGTTTAACTGGTGCCTATTCGTTACATCTCTCAGAACTAATTAGAATAATCAGGATTTTCCTAGAACCCATTATTATACGCTAATTTTTTGGAACCTGCACAGTTAATTATGGTAGAGGACTCTTCTCCCTCTGGTGGTCTTCTGTAGTCTTCCTCACGTTGTCCTTCTTTAACCCCAACCGGTGCACATGCTTAAGTTGTCCTTTGAACGTATTTTTGTGTCTCCTGGTCTCGTACTGTACTTGGGTATTTTTCCAAGGTCTTGTTATTTACACACGTCAATATGTCTGTATCTTCCAGACACCAAAGGCCACACAAACTGTTATTCCTTGACACAAACACATGATCAAATTCCCCATGCCTTAACTGGTAAAAATATTATTCTCTAACAAACAGTGTAAACTACAGACAGAGTATATAAGATCAAATGCTTCTGAAAGACAGTAGTTTAAAACAGCCAGGCTTAACACGGTAAATACAAGGAAATCTTAGCCTTCTCATTCAACCCCTTTTATTTAATCTCTGCAAACTCTTTTACAGATCTTCTAAATTCTCATACTTCATTACTTTGGCTAAGGCCCATATTCTGCGAGTAAGAGTTCTAAGCTTACACCACATATAACAATTAAATTGGTAGCGAGGCAGGGGTCGGTCTGTTCTGCCTAGTAACAAGTGATGGAACAAGGGGAAATGGCCTTAAGCTGCACCAGGGGAGGTTCAGGCTGGAGATTAGGAAGAATTTCTTTACTGAAAGGGTTGTCAGGCATTGGAACAGCCAGCCCAGGGAGGGGGTGGAGTCACCATCCCTGGAGGTGTTGAAGAGATGGGTAGATGTTGTACTTAGGGACGTGGGTTAGTGCTGTTGGCAGAGCTAGGACAAAGGTTGGACTCGATGATCTTGAAGGTCTCTTCCTACCAAAACTGTTCTATGATTCTAAAGAAGGTCATTAGCGTCACTACTGTGATCAGAATCAGGATAGGGTGCATCATAAAATCCAAAATTTTCTGGGCAGAAGGTGAATAACCTGAGACGATGTCCCACTAATTATGAGCTGTATCACTTACTCTCTGGCTTTATCATTTTACTAATTTGTCCTTGGTGATCATTGTCTCTACCATGGCCTCAGTCAGGGTCTTCTTTCTTCTTCTCCAATGTTCCTCTAATTCCACGGATTCCTTTAAAACCTTATTTGATTTTTCTGAAGAGAGGCACGTATGACTTAGGTTCAAGCCTTCAGAACGCCAAGACATACTAGTTTGCTGCTCGGTATGGGCGTAAGGTACACATTTGCCCATGCCAGTTTAAATGAGTGAGATTTCTCAGGCACCCTACAAATGCAGTATCTAGACCAGATTTCTCTACTACTGCTCTGTTATTTGTTACAAAGCAAACATGCCTTGCATTGACTTCCACCGACATTTCAAATACTTCAGGGGATAATACTGTCCATTTGCAGTTATTGATAGACTTTTCCTGTAGGCAGGGCTCATAAAGCTGAGACTGCTGGCCACATCCTTTCCCATTTAAGGTATCTTGACATTGGTCCAAATCATATGTTCGATTATCTGTCCCTATGTATTTACATTTCATTTCAGGTTACCAATATTCGTTCTTCCCAGACCCACAGAACAGATTTGGTAATCTCAAAAACCTGCACAGGAGATCTTTCTGAGGGACGTTAAAATGCATCATTTCCTTGCACACTGTCAGATAAGACTTCACCCAATGCTGCGGACTGATCCACTGTTTCAATCATTGTCTCCACCGGAATTCACTATTCCTCATTAAGCCTGCCTGTACCTGGTCCTTTTGAGTAATTCCCCAAATAGTCTGTAAAGTACAAACCATCCAGCCCACGAATTGAGTTCGGGTTTTGGAGGTTTCCAATTGGTTCAGAATGCTCACCTCAAATAAATGTAAGAACCTGTGATCATAATTTAGGGACCGGATCTACGATTTAAAAGTGGTTGGTAACTATTCTGCCTGAAGTCGTTCAGATTGAGAAATATCAAACTCTGCTCTTCCAACTCTATTTTGCAGAGTTTCCAAATCCACAGCATTTAGAATCCCCATAACGGTCCCAGCTCCTCCGAATAATGTCTCCTACGAGGTGTGCTTTATCCTACAGGGAGGGGTAGCTGGGAGAGAAATGTTGAAGTATAACACAGGTTTCTGCTGGTTTGGTGCCATTTCCGCACAGGTAGGTGGGATTCTAACTAGCTGATCCTTATTAACTTTGCGTCTAGGATTGAGCATGGTAAGCGTATCTCCCCACCAACTCCTGTTTTTAATAGCAGTAACATTCATACAAAATAGCGTCTCTAACTCCCTTTTAGGCCAGGTGTGGGACCGAGAAGCATTAAGTGCTTCGTTTCTTGATTGACATTGTATTAAATCGGTTGATATGGCCATTATATTACAGCAAGAGATGGCTCCTTCACTAAGAATTGGGACATTTGTCTCGTCTAGCCTTGGACATGAAATAAAGTCCCTCCCCTGCCTTTCAGTTACGCTCCTGTTGGTAGGAGCTGGCCTCCAGCTTGAACAATTACCACTTAGGGTAATATTTAGAATCTTACTGTTCTGATTTGCTGGGCACATAAAATCATCTCCTTTCTGAATTGTGGTCACATTCACCCATCCACACGATCCACGCAGGCACCTCGAATAACCTCCTCCTGTTAAGGGCCAACCGGGAGAAAAGGCAACTCTTTCCTTTCTCCACCCTAAAATGACACATACAGCTGTTAACTTCATCATGTTCATGGGGATGAACATGGGACAAATGCCATTGTAGTCACTGGTGATCTAGTAAATCCAGCTAGTGAAAAGAGAGAGACCTCGCTGTCCCTATGGCAGACAACCGAAATAGTCCATAGGATCACCTCTATAACTGGCCATGAGTGTGATGAGCAGGAAAAGATTATTTTGGCCTTTATAGGGCTGTCATTTCCCTGGGCCAAAGGAAATTCCACCACACTCATATATGATCCCTGAGATGTTGCCCTGTCTCTATGAATTTCTCCATCAGAGTCTGCAGGTACCTGTGTGCCTCTTGCATCTCCTCTGGCAACTCAGATGTGGCCAGGGGTTTGCATCTGAACGCCTCCCTCCTGCCTTTCACCTCCAGGAATTCCCAGGGGGAGCTGAGAAATGACTTCTCAAATGCAGGTGCTTATTTTATGCAGAGCTGAAGAGAGGCCAGAGGAATCCCACCTCCTGTGGGTCTGTGGCAGGCATGGGAGGGAACTGAGTGTCCTTCAAATGCCAGGAATAGAAATGCAGGGTGAGATGTCTCCATTGATTCAGCTGAATCTCTTCCCTCATCAGGGGTAAAGGAGGTCCCTGCCTGTCACTGCCTCCATGTCCTGTCTGATAATAAGACAAAAAAAGGTGATTTTTAGATGTAACTTTGTCTCTGAAATCTTTTCTCTCTCCAGCTGAGAAAGAAAAACCTCAGGATGACTTCAGCCTGTTTGAGAGCAGGTTCTCCTGGAGCCCCAGGGACAGCTGGAGGGAGCCCAGAGGGGGCAGAGAAAGGGCTGCCTTGGGCTGCTCCCCTGCTGCTGAGCTGGGCTGGGCTCCTGGGATGGAGGGAGCTGCTGGCAAGTGGGCAGCGCTGCAGAGAGACAGCTCTGCCCAGGAGCAGGGCTGGGGGTGCTGCCTGCAGGCAGGGAGGGGAGAGGAGCCAGGCAGAGAGAGGTGAAAGGTAGTGTGGGGTGGGAGGAGAGAGGAGAGCTCCCTTGGAGAAAAATCTTCAGAGCCCTTGACATGGTAAGTCTGTGGCTGAAGGACGGTGCAAGTGCCTGGAACGATCTCCTGAAGCTGGCCCACCCCACAGCCTGCAGCTTCCCTGCTGCACTGTCAGAGGGACAGGGCATGTTGGGTGCAGAGTGTGAAGCCGGGTGTGCAGCCAGGGGTGCCCAGGGCTCTCGTTCTGAGCAGGGTCCCTGCATCCCAGCAGACTCTGTGCCATTCCAGGGACTTTGTCTCCTGCCAGGGTCAGCACTCAACCTGCCCAGGGAGCTCCCAACAGCAGCGCAGGGAGAAGCTGTGGGTGGAAGCAGCAGGTGGTGGCAGGAGAGGGTCCTTCTGGTTTCACGAGGGTGCTGTGTGGCTCAGATCTCCTCACAGTTCCTCATCACCTCAGGACATTTCTGAGGGCACTTTTCAAGGGCAAGGCAGGGATCACTACAAAGGTAAGGGGCTCTCCTGAGTCTGTGTTCTCAGTTTCTTACTGTTGGGGATTTGGGGGGAGAAAAGGCAAAGGAGCTCTCGTGCTTGAACAAGTCACTCAGCCTGCTGAGCTGTAAGTGAGAGTCCCCAGTAGGTCTGACAGCAGCCTCCGAAAGTGCCTCCAGCCACTCCTCTGCCTACGGACAGCACCAGCATCACCTTTGCTGGACCCAGCAGTGTTGGTCTGACCTGCCCTTTTCCACCTGCAAACAGGATCATGCATCCAGCCAGTGACCTGCAAGCAGTGTCTGTAGGGCCAAGGTAGAGTGCACAGCGGTTGGGATGGGGTCTGTGAGCACTCACAGGGAAAAGGGATGGCACAGGGAAACACCTCCCAGAAGAAAACTCTCCAGGCAGCAGGGATATGATCTGGGAATGAGAGGAAACTAAAACCAGGAATGTTGTGGGAGGGAGAATTCAGAAAACTCCCGATCCTCCCCTCCCATGCAGAGCCCTTCCTCTCAGCCAGCCCCCTTGCCTCCCCTCCCACCCACCAAAGCCTCTGCCCTCAGGGCTCCGGGGGTCCAAGCCATGAAGCAGCTCCTCTGCAGCCAGAGCTCCAGCAGAGCCGTGCTGCAGCTCTCCAGCCCCGTGCCCAGGGCCCTCTGCAGAGCACAGGGGCTGAGAGCAGCTGCCCGGCCATGTTGGGGTCTGGGAGGTGGCGTGCCCAGCTGGGGCAGGGGGACGCTGCCCTGAGTGCGCGGCTGCCTCTGCCCTGGCCTCTCTCAGCTGGACCCTCCCTGCATTTTCCCTTCTCTCTCTTATTTGCGTTGTCCTCTTGTTCTTGCTGTCAGTCTGTGGGGATGGGAGCTTCATCTGCAGAGTCACACACTGACCTTGGGTGTGCTCCCATGCAGGTGTGTCCGTGGGAACGAGTGTCCCAGCTGTCCTGTCACCTCCTAGGGTCTGGTCCATGCAGTCCGTGGAGTCAGAGTAGGAGCTGACTCTTCTTTTTTGAGATGCCGTCTCTAGGGCACTTGGCTGTCTCCTTGAGGTGTCCTTGCCCGCTTTGAGCTGCCCTCCAGGATGCAAACCTGTCGAGTAGAACCTCTGTTATGTCTGAATGCCATGTGGAGAACAGAAAGGTCTCACAAGTGTGGAAATACTGTTGGATTGGTGAAATGAGGCAAGAGTGTCCTTGGATAGAAGTGGGGTGCTGGGACCTTGAGAAAGGGTGGGACATTGAGTGGTGTGCACTGGATCCCTCTGCTCTCAGCAGGGTCGAGTTCTTTTTCAGGATAACATGGGATTGTGATCCTCCTGCACCTGAGAAAGGTGCAAGCCCAGGGCAGCTGGGCACAAGGCGGAGGGACAGACCAGCTCCCCTCCCTCTGCACTAAGCACAGGCAATCCTCCTGCCTCACAGGGCTCTTCCTTTCGCTTCCAGTGCAGCAGGAGTGCTGAGGGTTTCTGGCATCCATGAAAACAGCTCAGAGGAAATGGGTGATCTGTAAAACCCCCCAGCCCGGACCTCTCTGACTGCCTTCTGCCCTCCTGCTTCCTTGGCATGGGGAGTGCAGGTGCTGACCAGCCCTTTTGCATTAGGAGTGGTTTCTGCTGACAAAGTCGAACCCCAGGACTGGTCTCTGCCCCCTCCGTTCCCGTGAACCCCCTGCTGCAGAGCAGGGCTGACTCCTTGGCTGCCAGCAGGCACAGGTCCTGCTCCTCATGAGACACCAACAAGAGCTCCAGCCACAGAGCTGAAGGAAGAGCCTCTAGAAAGGTGTGTGGGTGTGTGTAGTGGGGAGAGGGGGTATGGGAACTGGCTTTCACATTTTAGAAAGTCTCCCCTAACTTATTGTGTTTCTCTCCTTGAACAGTCCTCCACACGTGAGAGCAGCAAATGTCCAACGGCAGCACCATCACCCAGTTCCTCCTCATGGCATTCACAGACACACGGGAGCTGCAGCTCTTGACCTTCGGGCTCTTCATGGGCATCTACCTGGCTGCCCTCCTGGGCAATGGACTCATCATCACCGCCATAGCCTGTGACCACCGCCTGCACACCCCCATGTACTTCTTCCTCCTCAACCTCTCTGTACTTGACCTGGGCTTCATCTCCACCACTCTCCCCAAAGCCATGGCCAATTCCCTGTGGGACACCAGGACCATCTCCTGCGCAGGATGTGCTGCTCAGCAATTTTTCTTTCTATTCTTGATCACAGCAGAGTATTGTCTTCTCACCGTCATGGCCTACGACCGCTACGTTGCCATCTGCAAACCCCTGCACTACAGGACCCTCCTGGGCAGCAGAGCTCGTGTCCACATGGCAGCAGCTGCCTGGGGCAGTGGCTTTCTCAATGCTCTCCTGCACACTTCCAGTACATTTTCACTGCCCCTCTGCCAGGGCAATGCCCTAGACCAGTTCTTCTGTGAAGTTCCCCAGATCCTCAAGCTCTCCTGCTCACACTCAGGCTTCCTCAGGGAGGCTGGGCTTCTTGTGGTCAGTGCCTGTTTAGCATTTGGGTGTTTTGTGTTCATTGTGGTGTCCTACGTGCAGATCTTCAGGGCCGTGCTGAGGATCCCCTCGGAGCAGGGACGCCACAAAGCCTTTTCCACCTGCCTCCCTCACCTGGCCGTGGTCTCCCTGTTCATCAGCACTGCCGTGTTTGCCTACCTGAAGCCTCCTTCTATCTCCTCCCCATCCCTGGATGTTGTGGTGTCATTTCTGTACTCAGTGGTGCCTCCAGCAGTGAACCCCCTCATCTACAGCATGAGGAACCAGGAGCTCAAGGACACGCTGAAGAAACATTTTCAATCACTTGTCTGTCAGCAGCAATGAGCTGCCCATGGCTCATCACAAGTGATTTCCCATTCTCTCAGCAACCTCCTGGGCTTTGGGCATTTCACCCAGGAGAACTCTTTTTGCGCAGGAATGTCTGAAGCCACTCCACTTCTCCAAAGGCAGGAACCCAGCCTGTCTGACCGAGAGGGCTTTAGACATGTGTCTGGCACGACGGTACAGCTGGTCTGCTGTGCTGTATCTCTGTAATAAAAGGGCATTTCCTCAGTGCTCCTGTCTGGAGGTTGGAGGTCTTCTTCCAAAGCTGCAATTAGGAACAGGCTAAAGAAATACCCGGCATGAGGCCATGCTGCTGTGCCTGGGTTCTCCATGGGCTCAGGGGAGGAGTGTACGGGGTGATGTGTCAGGAAAGGGCCAGTGCTGAGAGTTCACCTGTGGGTGTCCAGTGACTCTGGAGACGGTCCATGATCCATAGGGATCTGCCTGGGACTGCCTTCCCATGGCTTACGGGCCCTTGAATCCCCTCAGCCCACAAAGCAGCACCACAAACTTGGGGCCATGTGGGGAGCATGTGGAGGGCGCGGGAGAACCAGCCAGGCCAGCAGGGACACAGTTCTCTGTGGAAAGGCTCTCTGGGGGCAGGGACACCCCTGGACAAGAGAAATGAGCAACTTATGAGGACAATAAATGCCTTAATAAATGCTTAGGACGGCAATAAAGAAATATCCATCTTCCCCTGTAACTTCACTACCACTATTCTGCCTGTCCAACGGTGTATTTACTTTCTTTAATCTTTCAGATATTTGCACCCGCCCAGGATCCAATGATCATTTCTGAAGTCACCTTTTCAGATGCCGACTGGCCAGACAAAGGCCCTTCCCATTATTCTCCAGCTTCCTCCTCCCTTAATCTTTGTTCATTCAGATGCCTCTCACCTATGTTGCTGTTGAGCTTCAGGGAGTAAAATCTTACATGTCTTTCAACAGTCTAATTGTCTATTTAGACAACACTTTCATTGTGTTTATAGCTCTCATTTTGTATCTACCTGCCTCAAATATTTCTCCTCAGATTATCGCTTGTAGAAAGTTCAAGCTCATCAGAGACAGCTTGGATAGAACATGTGCTTGGGAGTGTGTTTTATTGTTCATGAAACTTCATCATGCCTCACTGTTCTCTGTTTGCACATCAGGAAAGTTCTTCTGTGCCCGCGTGCAGCCAGGTCTGTCAGGAGAGCAGGCGGGAGATGATGCAATGGAGCTGTAACATCCAGCTGCAGACTGCAGGGGAGAAGGCTGATGTCACAAAAAGTGATGCAGGTTCCAGGGGACAATGAGGAAAACGGTGGGGTTGGGGAGGTGAGGAGTAAGGTTGTCCATACAGTGTCAGACCTCAAACAAATGCCTTTCTGACCAGTCCAGAACTCCTGAGGAGACCCTCGGGATCGTTAGCACTTGGAGAATGCTGCTCTAACCCCTTCTCTGAAAGAAAAGGCAGAAGGTGTAACCCTTAAAAAAAAAAAAATTCTTAGATGCACTTTGAAAACTTCCTCCTGAACTACACTATGAAACAGCTCCAGTTATCTGTGCAAGTTTTGAAGACTTGAAGAAAATGACAAGGTAAACAGCTCATTAGGGCATTTGGGGCTCATTCCATGACCTTCAGGTACTGAGAGAAGCCTGAAGAAACCTCTCCAGAAGTCAAAGTCAGTAGCAAAGCCCAGAAGTCCCTTGAAGCCCTGACTGCCCCCCCGAGGGCCCTTACTGACAAAGCCTCCCCAGGGCCTCTTTAGAGCAGATCACTGGAGGCCATGCTTGCAGGCAGGCCAAGGCCCTGTGCAGGGGGCTGGAATGCTGAGAAAACCCTTTGCTTTGCTTTAGGAAGCAGAAAGGCCAAGCCCTGACCCTCAGGCCCTGCCAAGGCCCATCCTGACACCCTCCAAGTTCCATCTCACCAGCCTCGCTGGCAGAGGCAACTGCTCTAGCCAAGAGGACCAAGACCTCAGGCCTCTTGGACCTTTCAGCCTTGCTACAGCCCTTGGCCATCTCTACTGCAGGCTGTCCTGCCCTGCCCCAAGCCTGCACCTCTTTCCCTTCAGGCTGTTCACACCCTGCTTGCTTTCCCACCCAGCTCTCACCCCACCGTTTCTCCACCTTCTCTCGTGTCTCTCCACTCTCGCTGGCCATTCCTTGAAACACAAAGCCATAGGCTGATCCAGACGCCCTCTGGGGGACCTCTTGCACTGCAAGACTACCCTCTGTGAGACATTTCTTTTGTTCTCCCCTCCAGTCTGAACCTTCCAAGCTGCACTTTGTGGAGGTTTCCTTCTCTTCCCACTACCAAGAAAATCTTCGTCAGCTCTGAAACCACCCTTCAAGCAGGTGCACGCTGCTCTTGTGCCCTGAGCCTCCACTTCAGCAGGCTAAAGAAGCCCAGATCCTTCATCCTCCCTGCACAGGCTCCAAACTCCAGCCTGGCAGATCTCCTCGGCAAGCTTTCCTTTTCCTCCCCATTCCTCCAGGCAAGGGAGCCCCAAAGCCAGACTCTGGTCATCCAGATGTGGCCACAGCAGTGCCGAGCCAAGGGGGATTACAGGTCCCTTGTCTGGGTGGCCACGCACCCCCTAACGTAGCCCCGTCTCTGCAGCCCCATCTGCAGCTGGACTTACACACGGTGAGCGTGTACCACCGGCTCCTATGGCACCCCTCATAGTGCCCAGGCCCTTCTCCTCAGGGTCTTGGCTGTGCTGCCCAGCTGTATTTTCTGGTTTTGTGGGGCAGCATTGAGTGCCTTCTCCTTGTTGCCGTGGCCCACGACCGCTGAACAGCCCTCTGTGACCCCCTGCACTATACCCTCACCATGAGCAGGGTTGTCTGCATCTGGCTGGTGGTGGGGTCGTGGCTGACTGTCTTACCAGTGCAAGTAGGACAGACCCACCAGGAGTTCACTTTGCCCTTCTGTGCATCTCGTCACCTTCACCACTTTTTCTGTGACCTCCCCCCTCTGCTGGCACTGGCCTGTGCAGACACTTTTTGGAACCAAGGGATGCTGTACACCATCATCCTGGCATTCGGAGTCCTTCCCTTCTCCTTCATAGTTGTGTCTTACGTTAAAATTACCAGGGAAACTCTGAAAATACCTTTGGCTCTGGGCAGACACAAAGCCTTTTCCACCTGCTCTTCCCATCTCTGGGTGGTGACGCTCTGCTACGGCTTGGCCACAGTCGTCTACTTAAAGCAACGGTCAAGGGATTCCAACAAATACCTTGCCCTGCTTTACACAGTTGGGACCCCCATGTTTAACCCTGTCATCTATAGCCTGAGGAATAAGGAAGTGAGAATTGCCTTGAAGAGACTCCTCTGGACAAAGTGATACTACAGAGTACGCAAAAGAGTCCCAAATAGTACCAGAACTCTCCCTGGGGTACGTGGTGGCCTGAATAAAGCACCCCATACTTGCTCCAACAAAACCGTGTGTCCAGCCTGGCTTTCATCTTCCTCAAGAAGGGGAAAGGTCTCCTGAGGCCCTCCCGTTATGCCATGCCCCACCATGACATCTTTGTCCTCCAGAGCATCTTCAGTGTCCCTCTATAGCTTAACGCCAGTAGCTACTTCAAGCTGTGCCTGACCAACCACACGTTAAAGGGAAATCCTCAAAGGATGGTCAGTAGTCAATGGGGCCCATATGGTGAAACCATCGATGAAGAGATGACTGCCCTCAGGGCTGAGAAATCGCTTGATGGACCCCACAGACTACCTACGGTGTCCCTGCATGGAATCAGCTGTAAAAAGTTAAAAGACATGAAAGTCATGTTCCCCTGCTATGGTCTCATCCACGTAGTTGTCTAATGCTTTCTAACTTGACATAAAGAATAAAAAACTCCAATCACCAGGGGAAGAGTCCAGCACTGGAATAGACCTCTGGAGTTTGTGTTGGTTGTGCTTTAACTCCAGCCGGCAAGGTTTCCCGGGAGGGATCTCCAGGATTCACCACAGCCACACACGCCCTTGGGGCAGTTGACCTTCTGGCACTCATGAGGGGAGGCAGCTCAGGAACACGTGTGTCTGCTAGAACCGAGGCTCCAAATTCTTCTTTGCAGTCGGGGGCTAAGGCTGGATCGAGCTGCACCGACACTCCTCTTGGAGAGGAAGTTTAGAAAGTGAGGGGGGCCTGTCTGGACCTCACGATTCAGCGGTGGGTCTTCCTGGACTCTTCTAAAACACAGGGAGGCATCTCCTTCACCCGGCCTGAGGGAAGGGATTCAGCTGTCTCAAGGGAGGCATCTCATCCTGGGTCTGTAGTCCCCAGGGCTAAAAGAAGAGTTAGCTCCACCCCATGCCCACCACAAACCCGCAGGAGGGGGGATCCCTCTTGCCTCCATTCAGACGTGCACAAGATAGGCTCCTGCACGTGAGCTCCTTGTCTCAGCTCCCTTGCTCGTTACTGGAAATGGAGGGCAGGAGGAAGGTGCTCAGGCACAGACACTTGGTGACACATTTGGTGCCAGAGGTGACCAAGATGCATGCTGGTGACTGCAAGCTCTGATGGAGCAGTTCCTAGGCACAGGGCAGCATCTGGGGGCATCTCCTTAGAGGCTGGTGGGAAATTCCGTTGGCCAACTTAAAAGACAGAAGGTGCCCATGGGTAGTACTACTGAACCTGTAACTATTCCCTATGTCCAGGGCATCCTCTAGAGGTATTCAGCTGATCAAACGGAGCCATGTGGCACAGGCAGAGCCAAGTGTCTCTCTTTCTCTTCTCCACCAGCTCTATTTTCTCTATGTCTTACGAGTCTAACGGCAGTTGTCTCCTGTGCATCCCTTCATTGCCTGCCCTAATTCGGGGCAGCTGAACCTCAATTTAATATCCAAATACAGGCCCATAGTCTTATGGGAGGCACCAGGGCCCCCCAGCACAACTGCAGGCACCTGGCACGGACAGCGCAGGTCCAACCCAGGAACCCCGCCCCCATTCAGACTAGCTGAGTGACAGGCACCACCCAGGGCACCTCAGAGTCAATGCCTTTGGGCCAGTGACTGAATCCCACCCCTGAAGTCACCTCAGGGGTGTCCTGTCTCTATCCAGTAAATGTCGGGCAGAGTGTGAGTACAAAGCTCATCGCGGCAGGGTCTTCGCTCATGGACATTCCTTCTCCAGCTCTGCTGGTTCTTCTCTCCTCCGGTGTGTAACCGTCCCCTCGATGATACAATCACGGATCAGGCGAATGTTTTTCACAGTGTGCCTGAGTCACAGCATGTCCACATCAAGGACACTTTCAACTTCCTGTCTTCCTTCCTGAGGTCAGCTTCCCCTCCACCACAGGCCCTTGGGGCTGCAGAGACACAACAGACAACAAACCCCTCTCCTGTTCAGACTGCGCAGCCCTGCTCTGTTTCTCTCTGGCCTTGAGGAGAGCAGGGTTTGCTCTTTTTGTGGGCACCTCCTTTCCTCTCCACACTGCCATCTACCATCCACTCTAGAACATTTGGTGTGAGGCAGAGAACCCATTTAAGTCCCCTTGTGGACTTGAATTACCTGGCATTCACTGGAAGGGGACCACAACAACATGCAAACAGTCTTGGAGGTCTCTGGACGGGCTTGGGACACAGGTGTTTATAGCACAGCTGCCAGCTTGGTCAGCAAGGGTGACGCTCATCTGCATCTGCTGCTTTCAAAGAAGGAAGAGCTGGGCATGGGTGTGAAAACCTTTCCTGTCATGACCACGGAAGCATGGCGTCTCCACTCCAAAGCAGAAGGAGAACAGAAGAGTGAAGATGCGAGACCTCAGAGGAGCAGACTTTGGCCAAGCCTTGTGAATTTTAGGGCAGGAGCCCATGTATGTGAGCAGCACAGAAGGGCAGCAATGCTCAGTCTAGCTGGTGTTCAAGGACAGTGTCTTTCAAGCACGAGAGTGTGCGCAGCAAGAGTCAGGACAACAAGCAGAGCTGTCAGGTGAGAAGCTTGGGGGAACAGGAGACTCACAGGGAAGCTACACAGAAAAAAAGGAAGCCTACAAGAGGTGGATGCAAGGATCGAAAAAAGGAGGAATGCGGAACTCCCTTTTGTTTTAGAAAAGCCAGAGCTCCTGTGAGGCTGACACTTGCAAGGCAATTCAAGGGCACAATGATGAGCTGTTACTGCTTCAGGAAGAGTTGAAGAAGAACTGCAGATAATGTGTGGCCACTGCTGAATTTGCTCAGAGTAGGTGTAGAGAGATCTGGGGCACTTTTGGCCTTTGTCTTCCCCAGCAAGGTCTTTCAGTTATGTGTGTCTAAGAGGCAGAAGCCCAGAAACAATCCAACAGTGATGGAGATCAAGTCAAGGGTTACTTAGGTAAGGTCAGCTCAACCCTTAGGAGCCCATTGGAGCAGACGGGATGAGTCCAAGGCTGTTGACAGACCAGGCCAGTGCCATAGTAGGGGTACTCTGGTCCAGTTGGAAGGTCTCCATGACTGGAGAAAGCAAGAAGTGAATCTCACACACGCCTTCTGAAGAGACCCAAGGGCTGAGCAGGGCAACTACAGGCTGCAGGGACAGAAGCCAGCAAACCCCTGCACTACGGGACCCTCCTGGGCAGCAGAGCTTGTGTCCACATGGCAGCAGCTGCCTGGGGCAGTGGGTTTCTCAATGCTCTGCTGCACATGGCCAATACATTTTCACTTCCCCTCTGCCAAGGCAATGCTGTGGACCAGTTCTTCTGTGAAATCCCCCAGATCCTCAAGCTCTCCTGCTCACACTCCTACTTCAGGGAAGCTGGATTTCTTGTCGTCAGTGTCTGTTTAGTGTTGGGATGTTTTGTGTTCATTGTGGTGTCCTACGTGCAGATCTTCAGGGCCGTGCTGAGGATCCCCTCTGAGCAGGGACGCCACAAAGCCTTTTCCACCTGCCTCCCTCACCTGGCCGTGGTCTCCCTGTTTGTCAGCACTGCCATGTTTGCTCACCTGAAGCCCCCCTCCATTTGCTTTCCATCCCTGGATCTGGTGGTGGCAGTTCTGTACTCGGTGGTGCCTCCAGCAGTCAACCCCCTCATCTACAGCATGAGGAACAATGAAATCAAAGATGCCCTATTGAAACTGATGACTGGATGCTTTTTCTGAAGCAATAAACTGCCCGTCTTCTCCTGCATAGCATTTATACTGTAGCACATTGCCTGCCCAGCCTGTCTTTTGCACTTTTTATTGTTGGTGGTGTTTTAGTTATCTGTGATGATGTTGTCATCCTTTTTCTCATTTACTGGCTGGTTTTCTTTTCTGACTGAGGTGCTGTGTGAATGAAGACCAGAGTTCTCTGTGTGCTTAAATGAAATAAAGGGCCCTTCAGTGACTTTTTTCACCTGAAATCCTTCCCCGAAGGTCTTTTTGGAGTTGCAGGGACAGTTCCAGTGTGGAGAGGTTGAAGAGAAAAGAGTCCTGGCATGGCAGGACTGCCAGGGAGCACCAGCACTTGGTCTTTCCAGAGCTGCTCTCTTTTCGCTTCCACGTTCTCCTCCTGAGCCCCTGTGGTGGTGTAAGGCCTGAGTGCTCTGGCAGCTTGGTCACAGTGCTGCCATGTGGCTCTCTGGGCAGCTCACAGCTTTCCTGAGCGTTTCTCAGAGCCCCACTTAACACTAAACTTTGTGATCACGGTGAAGGCATTGAGCAGGGATGTGAGGATGGTGTAGAAAGTGGGGTTTGTGCGACTATCCCAGGAGGGCTGTTGTGAGCATCACATGGACCAGGATCAGAGCGTTGTAGAAAACAGTGACACTAGTGAGGGGAGACAAAGAGTTGGAGAGGCCTTCTGCCTGCCTGCGCTGGGCAGTAGAGTTGCCCAAGGGTGGCAGCTCTGATGCACACCCAGGATGCCAGCACCGGCAGGACGGGGAGAGCCGGACCTAAAAAGCGGGTTATGGAAGCAAAGAGCCGGAGTGTCACAGTGTAACTGCAGGAGCCCTCCAGCAACGGGGTGAAATCACAGCCGCGGCCCGGTACCCCCAGGGCCACCAAACTGTATCAGGGACAAGAATGAAATGATTCCTGCAGATGACAGCAATGCCCCCCGCCAAGGTGGAGCTGCCTGCTGGAGACACACCTTCCAGCCCATGGGTCTTGCAGAGAGCAGTGGGTGGCACACAGCCCAGTGTTGCTGGCAGGGTTTGGCTCCCAGCAAGGACCACGCAGCACATGCAAAAGGGGCGGGAAATGCTCAGAAACCTGAGCAGCAGCCAGGACAGGGTGGGAGATCTGTAGCTGGTCTCCAGAGAGGACACATTCCCCAGGAAGAAGTCCACAGTGTGTTACGGCTACTGGTTGGCCACCACTCGCACAATGATGCTGGTCTTCCCAACCACAACCGAGGGCAAGTCATGAGAGAGGCAGAGGGACTGACGTGTAGCAGATCTCCAGGGTAGACAAGTTCCTCAGGAAGAAATATGTGGAGCAGTGGAGGTTTGAGTCCACAATTGTGATGAGTGCAATCCCACTATTCCCGGTGAGGACCACAAGGTAGATAACAAGGAATACCGGGAAGCGCAGACCCTGCAGGCTGGAGTGCTCAGAACATCCCAGAAGAATGAAGCCAGATCTAACAGTGTGATTCTCCAAGCCTTTTCTTTGGGGCATTTTCCCTAGAAACAGCAATCCAAACCACCAGCTCTCAGAGGATGCTGATGGCCTGTCCACCATCACACACACTTCACGCCTAGGGAAAGACTACAAACACCAGCATCCACGGGATTGCAGGGCTAGGCAAGCTCGGCCAAGAGCTGCAGGAACGTTTGGAAATCTAACAGGGGTTGCTTGCTGCAGCACGGGTTCTAAAGAGAGGAAAGAACAGAATCCTTGAGCCTGAAAGACTGGGGTTTGTCACATGGAGAAAAGAAACTTGACTTTCTTTTTCAGAGGTGATTGTATTAAATGGACTTCCTGGTGATTGATAGGTGAGGAAAAAGGAAGAAAATGGATAAATCTGAGGGCCTTAAAGAACAGTCTTGCTTACTTCCCTGTCCAGATCTTGTAAAAGCTGCATTTAATGAAAGAACATGAAGAAGGAACAGGGTGGAAAGGAGGAAAGGGATGCAAAGGGAGAAGACAAAGCAAGGCAAGGCTAGGTAATCAAAACAAAACAAGGCGAGGCACGACTTGCTTCTTAGAGCTCAGTGAGAGAGGTTAATCCCAGCTCTCCTCACATGTAAGAGCGCATCCCCTGACGCTGTGTCCACACACAAAGGTCTGGGAGACTATCCTAGATGGGAACTGTTCATTTTTACATGGCGAAGGATGAATCCCATCAGGAGTAAAACAGGCTTCTGTCTGCCAGTGAATCCACCGACACTCATGCACCCATGGGACATTTTAACAAGACCAATAAGCAGCAGTTTGTGCAGAAATCACAAGTTTTCAGGGTGCTAAAAGGCATTTTTATGCAAGCAGTCAAACTGCTTCATGCTGTTTTCAGTCCTGCAGAGAAGGGAGTGATTAAAATTGGGTGATCTCCCTACGATACCCCATTTTCTTGAACAGGTCAGGCTTGTAGAACTGCCGAGTGAGCCCTGAATAATTCAGCATTCCTAAACTTGCTGCGCTGTCACTTGGATTTCTGACAGCTTACAAATCTAGCTCTCATCCCAGCCCTGCAATGCTCCCAGTCCCCTGCAAGCCCTCGCAGGAGCAGAGCAATGCTCTTGCTGCCTGGGGCAACCGAGCCTTCCCTTTGCAGTTCCCACCTTCCCAGAGCATAGAGACTTCTGGCCAGGCACACCTGAGGGATGGGAGCCACAAGCGAGTAGCACGGCAAGAGCAGGCTGTTTCTGGTGAAGGAGAGACTCAGATGAAAGGTGTTTCAGAATCTCACTTTGACATGAGGAAGGAATATCCTCTTTGAGACAGAGGACTGAGGATGCTGACGGTGCCTCTCCAGCTATGGCCACCTCCCTTTGAGAAGTCTTCTTAAACTCTGGTGTATTAACAATGAGAACAGCAGCTCAGAAAACATGATAAAAGCATTCAGGTTGGCCAAGTGAAAAACACAGGGTGGTTTTTCTCAAGAGAAGAATCTGAGTTCACAACAACATGTGGTCCTAATAGTTTGATTCCTTTTCTGAGGTATTCCTGCCTCTTTCCTGTGAGTTTTGTCTGTCTCATAGAGGTGCCATGCAAAGTGTCCAAGATAAAACTAGGGTTTGTGTGAGGGAGAAGTCAACACGAATGGTTTCTAATCTACCTTCTTATTCACATAACTGTACAGAAAAATAAACTAGTTTTATTTTCAGACAAACTGTGAGATACCCACTTTTTTTTTAAAAAAAATTATGGTTTCAACTCAAAGCAACAATTTATCTGCAAATTCTCCACAATTTCCTGCTGGTTTGGAAATGCCCTCAAGCATACAGCCTATTCCTTTTAACTCTCCAGTGTCTCAGTGCTTCACAAGCTCACAGGTGGAGCACGGTTCAGGCCAGCCTTGCTCACGGAAAACTGCCAGAGTGACTTTCTCACGGGCAGAACTTTTCAGAGCTGAAGGAAACACGTGCCAGGGAGCCCAGCCAAGCTGGACAGATGCCTGCACCTGCTTCTGCTGGAGTCTGTGCTGCAGCACTATCTCAGCATTTCAGGGCACAGCAAAGGGGATTTACCGTTGCCTGTTGTTATATATTTTCTCCCCTGTCCAGCCGAGGGGGTAAGAGTGATAGAGTGGCTTTGCTGGGCACTGGCATCCGGTCAGGCTCAAACCACCACACCCACGCAGAAGTCTGCCGATTCATAACTGCTACAGCTATGGCACACTCGATCAAAACTGCTGTTTTCTGGGGCCCCACAATGGGATCCAAAAAGCCCTGTGGTGGGTTGACCTCGGCTGGTTGCCGGGTGCCCACCAAGCTGCTCTCTCACTCTCCCTCCTCAGGAGGACACAGTGAGAAAACAAAATGAAAAACCACCTGGTCTGAGATAAAGGCATTTTAATAGAAAGAAAACCATGAATGTAAAGGCCATGTACTCTAAGCAAAAAATAAAAAAAAGAGAATATTTATCCTCTACTTCCCCTCCACAGGGGATGTGCAGCCTTTCCTGGGAAGCACGGCCTCAGTGCACGTAGCAGTTGCTTTGGAAGACAAATGCCTTAAGAACGAATTCCTCCTCCTCCTTTACCCCCTTTCTCTTTGCCTTTATTGCTGAGCATGACCTCAGACGGTAGGAAACATCCCCTTGGTCACTTTGAGCCACTGCCCCAGCTGTGCCCCCTCCCAGCCTCTTGCCCACCCCCAGCTTACTGGCCCTTGGCGGGGGTTGGAGACCCAGCCTTGATGCTGTGCCAGCACCGCTCAGCCGCAGCCATCACATCTGTGCCTTGTCACCACCGTCCCCGCCACAAGCACAAAGCACAGCACTCGTGGGCTGTGACGAGGACAGTTAATGTCATCCCAGTGAGATCCAGTCCAAAAGCCTTTCCTGAGCTGAGGAGCAAAACCTGGACACTTTATTCTGCGTCTGCTCTAATGAGTGGTGAGCAGGGGAAACAATCGCTTCCCTCAAATTTTGGCAAGGCTTCTCTTCGTAATTCCCAAAACACCTCCTCACCGGCAGGGCACACTGCTGGAAGAGCTTTGGCCTTCCATTCCCCAGGACCACCAGGGTCTTTAGCACAGGACTGTACCCTGACCAGACGGTCCCCACAACACTGTGCTGGCTATCCCAGGTGCCAGACCTCATGCCAGTTTTTGTGCATGTCATCAGCTTTCTGAGAAGACAGTCCTCCCACCTGCCAAGGTTTCTCCACATGGATTCCCTAAGCACCCCAAGCTGGTGTCCCTGACAAACACGACGAAGGTTGCATCCTCCAGGTCACCTTGTAAAGGAGCACCATAGAAACCGCACCGGGCCCAGGAGAGATCCCCATGCTGCCCCACCTCCACTGCCCTCCAGGTAGGGTGTGATCCCTTCGCTACTAAATCTCAGTGCAGTCAGCCAACTGGTGTTTCACTCACCTACTTGTCTACCCATGCAGACTGTGATGTCCTAACTTGGATACAAGGATACTGCAGCAGAGCGTGTCTAAAGTCTTGCCAAAGTTGAGATAAATGGCATCCACTTTTCTCCTCTTATTCACAAACACAGGTAACTTATCCTGAAGGCAGTCAGCCTGGTGAGGCATGATTGACCCTTGATTACATTACGTGCTGATCATTCTCAGTCACCACCTTCTTCCTTAGGTAGGCAGAAATGTCACCCCACGAGGATTCATTCAGGAACACTCTTCTCATCAAAGCGTGTGGGTCCCTGGCTTGGACTTGTGGCCTTTTTTAGAGATGGGTGCAACGTTCCCTTTCCTACACTTACCAGGGACCTCTCTGTCACCATGACTTTCCCAAGGGGACTGGGAACGACTTGGCTCTGAGAGCAAGGTGCATCTGAGTGCAGGGAAATCTCCACACCAGCACAGTCCCTGTGACAGCCCTCCCTGCCTCCTCCCCCACTAAGCTCCTCCATTTGGCATCCCACCATCGGTGCCTGGCCCTGCACAGCCTCAGTTGTGTCCCATGCATGTGTTGGCAGAGAGTTGTGCTGTGGGGTCTGGAAGGTGTGGGCCAGAAGAGATACTGCACAGGGCTGGCCATGCCCTAATACAGGCACGGAGACCACCAGGAGGAAGGAGATGGCCACGCAGCACAGGTCCCTCCCCACGGCTGGATTTATGGCCAGAGATTGAAATGGCTGATGCACGGGGCTGCTTTGTCCCCACTGCATTGGCAAAGCTTTCCTGGGGTGTCCAAGGAAAATGGCACAGGCCAGCTCCCCTCTCTTGCACCTCTGATGCCTTGCTTCCTTCTCCACAAGACCTGGCTCTGCACCACAAGCCCACTAGAGCGTGTCCTCCCTCTGTATGGTCACCCAGCTCAGCTGACATTGGTGCTTTCCTCTCCTCAGCACTTCGCAGCCCAGCCCAGCCCCTCCTCAGCTCTCCACCCCACCCCTGCCCTCTCCCCAGCCCAGCAGAGCAGCCCAGTCTGGGCTGGCCCCACAGCAGTGCCCACCGCAGGGTGCTGCAGAGCTTTGGGCACTTGCCCCACAGCTGCAGCCTCTCTGAAGGGGCTCAAGATCCCCAGCAGCCCCAGGGCTGAAGATGGCGCCATTGGCATGAGGAAGCAGGCGCCAGTCTCTCTCTGGCTCTCCTGCATCCATCCTGTAGGTGATCTCCCACCCCGACTGCCTTTGCCCCACTTTGCCTCCTTGCCAGCCCCGCTCCTGAGGGCAGCACCAAAACCTGAGCCCTGGGGCTCCTCAGCAGCTCACGCGTCTCTCCGGTCTTCTGTCCCTGTACCTGCTGCATCTCCACTGGCTCCCACAACATTGAAGAGTCCTTGTTTCTGGATACCTGCATTTAGTGGTTTACTCTGGTGGGACTTAGAGGGTGTTTCACTGTCTGAGTCCTCATTCTCTGCTCCCCCCCACGGCATGTGGCAAGTCCCCATCCTCCCCTGGTCTCTCCAGATTCCTTTCCAGAGGGACAGACATCTGCCATTGCCCCTTTCATAGCTGTGGTACCTTCAAGAAGGCGACTGGGAGCTCATCTACGATCTCCACTGCTCCTGGACACCATGAAGAGATTTTTTCACTCAAGTTTTTGTGTTTAAAAGATCACTGTGTTACTGTGAGGTTCTGCCCATGAGCACAGGGAGAAGAGAAGGAGAAAATATGCTTTTACCATCCAAATCTTTTGGGTTGCTCTTGGCGGCAGCTGTAGAAGGAGAGCTCAGGCTTCAAGCACTGAACTGAGGAGATCCCCCTTTATTGCAGAGATGCTATTACAAGGGTCAGAGGTGACACAGTGTCTTTCCTTCTGCAAGGATCAGACACAACAAGTCAGATGCTCAGGAGAAGCGGCATGAAACCAAGCAATTCCCTCTGAGTATGATTCTCCAAGGGAAAAACCCCAGAGCTTGGCCTAAACTCTGGGCAAAACCGTGGGCACTCTGCAGAGAAGGAGGCAGATTATTGCTGATGGAATAAGTACCATTGGATCAGTTTCCACACTGCTTCCTTGAGCTCCTGGTTCCTCATGCTGTAGATGAGGGGGTTCACTGCTGGAGGCACCACCGAGTACAGAACTGCCAGCTCCAGGCCAAGAGCAGGGGAAGACGTGGAGGGGGGCTTCAGGTAGGCAAACATGACAGTGCTGAGAAACAGGGAGACCACAACCAGGTGAGGGAGGCAGGTGGAAAAGGCTTTGTGGCGTCCCTGCTCCGAGGGGACCCTCAGCACGGCCCTGAAGATCTGCACGTAGGACACCACAATGAACACAAAACACCCAAAGCCTAAACAGACACTGACCACAAGTAGCCCAGCCTCCCTGAGGTAGGTGTCTGAGCAGGAGAGCTTGAGGATCTGGGGGATTTCACAGAAGAACTGGTCCACAGCATTGCCCTGGCAGAGGGGCAGTGAAAATGTATTGGCCGTGTGCAGCAGAGCATAGGGAAAAGCAGTGCCCCAGGCAGCTGCTGCCATGTGGACACAAGCTCTGCTGCCCAGGAGGGTCCCGTAGTGCAGGGGTTTGCAGATGGCAACGTAGCGGTCGTAGGCCATGACGGTGAGAAGAAAATACTCTGCTGGTATAAAAAAGAAAATGAGAAATATCTGGGCAGCACATCCTGTGTAGGAGATGGCCCTGGTGTTCCAGAGGGCATTGGCCATGGCTTTGGGGAGAGTGGTGGAGAGGGAGCCCAGATCAAGGAGGGAGAGGTTGAGGAGGAAGAAGTACATGGGGGTGTGCAGGCAGTGGTCGCAGGATATGGTGGTGATGATGAGTCCGTTGCCCAGGAGGGCAGCCAGGTAGATGCCCAGGAAGATCCCAAAGGTCAAGAGCTGCAGCTCCCTTGTGTCTGCGAATGCCATGAGGAGGAATTCAGTGATGGTGCTGGCGTTGGACATTTGCTGCTCCTAAGCATGCGGACCTGTCCATGGAGGAAAAGCCAGTGAGAAATTAAGGTGGCATTTTCTGAGCAAACCCTGTTCCACTTGATTTCTCAGCAACAGCTAAAAACATCAGTGTACTATCAACCTTCTGCTCATATCAAATCACATACTGAATCCAAAACACAGCACTGCTCTTGCTCCTAGGAAGAAGAAATAGCTCTATCTCAGCCTAAACCAGGAAAATAACAGTGCATGCCGTGTTGGTGTCTCAGCTGCACTTCTGTCTTCTATACCCCACACCAATGAGTGTAACAGCAAGAACAAGGGCAGCAGGGAGAAGAGGAGATGCTAAAGTCCCCCTGCCAGCGGAGGCAGGAGAGGGAGATGCAGTCGGACACTCGAGCGTGTCTCCTCTGTGGTGGTCAGGTTGCTGGGAAGGCAACTCCTGACCAAATCCCCGTGACATTAAGGGCAGAGGCTCTGCTGCGTGAGTGAGGAGACCAGGGGGTTGCTCCAGGGAAGGCATCTGCACTGAAGGGAATGGCAGGGAGATGCCTGAATCCCCCTCCCACAGCATGTCTGGGAGCAGTTCTCTCCCCCTCCCTGCCCATGTCTCTGCTTCCTGGAGCTTGTCTTGGCCAGGACCTGTTTCTCTCTCCCCACATCTCCTCCCTCCTCACACTCACAGACCCCATCCCACCTGCCACGTCCACAGCTCTGCCCTGCAGACACCTCCTGGCAGCAGAGCTCTGCCCAGGGACATCTCTGTGTGGGCAGGGGTTAATGAGCAGCTCAGACAAGTCCCAACAACAAATGGCGTCTCAAGGCCTGGTGCACAACGCAGAAAGAAATTCCCATTTCTCCCTGCCCACCCAGCAAACCAAGAGGACAAAACTCACAGCCCAGATTTCTTCTCTTTCAGGTGAACAGTTCCTTGACGTGCTGTTTCCAGAAGGAGCCTCTGCAAATGTTGTGGGGGTGATCTGGAGCTGGGAGCAGCCCTGACCCACGCAGTTCCCCCCTGCCAGCAGAAGGAATCTCCCTTGCTGGGGGTCACTCTTTCCACCCACAGCATCTCCCCACAGCGCCGTGGGGAGCTCCCTGGGCAGGCTGAGAGCTGACCCTGGCAGACAGCAGAGTCCCTGCTCTGGCACACAGCCCCTGGGGGGCAGGGACCCTGCTCCGAAGGGCAGCCCTGGGCACCCCTGCCTGCACACCTACCTTCACACCCCGCAGGTGTCCCTGAGAGAAGGCAGCCATCATGCCCGGTGCATCTGGTGGGGCAGCAGGGAGTCCCTCACCTGCAGCACATCCTCCTCCTCTACACTAGAGAAACTGTTGGAATCCTCGTGAAAGACTCTATGTGCTGTGCGGTGTTCCAGGATTTGGATAGCCCTCCAGAAACACCAGCTGCATTACCCTGAACCCAGAGACTTACCATGTAGATGGCTGTAAAAATTTCTTTTCCAATAAACTCTCAGCATCCTCCCCTCCAGACTGGCATTGAGCTCTCTCAGCCTCACTTCTCTCCTCTTGGTGCCTGCAGGCAGTGCCCTCAGCCCTGCTGCGCTTCGCAGAGCAGCTGCTCCTGGGCAGAGCTGTCTCCCTGCAGCTCTGCCTGCTTGCTAGGAGCTCCCACCATCCCAGGAGCCCAGCCCAGCTCAGCAGCAGGGGAGCAGCCCAAGGCAGCCCTTTCCCTGCCCCCTCTGGGCTCCCTTGTGGTTTCCCTGGGGCTCCAGGGGAACCTGCTCTCAAACAGGCTGAAGGACTCACTGATGTTCCCTCCCTCAGCTGGGCACAGACACTGACTGCCAGCTGTGTCATTTCTGCTGTCAGAAAAAGAAATGGACGTGAGAATAACCTTTTCTTGTCCTATCACTAGACAGGACACATGGAAGGTGGCAGGGAACAATTGTGACCCTGTACTCAGTACCGTGAGGTCACACCTTGAGTACTGTGTCCAGTTTCGGGCCCCACAGCAGAGGAAAGACCTTGAGGTCCTGGAGCAGGTCCAGAGAAGGGCAACGAAGCTGGGGAGGGGTCTGGAAAACATGTCCTATGAGCAGCGCCTGAGGGAATGGGATTGTTGAGCCTAGTGAAGAGGAGGCTGAGAGGAGACCTTATTGCTCTCTACAAGTACCTGAAAGGAAGTTGCAGTGATGCTGGTGTTGGTCTCTTCTTCCAAGTAACTAATGACAGGACAAGAGGTAATGGCCTCAAGCTGCGCCAGGGGAGATTTAGATTGGATATACGGAAAAATTTCTTTCCTGAAAGAGTGGTTGGACACTGGAACAGGCTGCCCAGGGAGGTGGTGGAGTCACCATCCCTGGAGGTGTTCAAAAGACATATAGATGTGGTGCTTAGGGACATGGTTTAGAGTTGAGCTTGGTAGTGTTAGGATAATGGTTGGATCTGATGATATTAGAGGTCTTTTCCAAACAAAATGATTCTATGATTCTATGATTCTACAATCAGCATGGTATTGAATAGCCCTTTGCTACTTCAGTTTGGCTGTCCTGGCTGTGCCCCCTCCCAGCTTCATGTGAAAATTCACCCTATCCTAGCCAAACCCAGGACACACGGTCTCTTGCTAAATTCCACAGTGGCCCCACAGTTTCTTTGTTTCTTCTTTAACTGCAACTTGCATAGCACCAGCTCATCTTGGGGCCGTTGAAATCACTTGAGAGAGTCACCTGGACATGCCCATGGGCCATGGCAGGAGGCTGTCCTTAAAGACCAGCTGGACTGAGCTCTGCTCAGTGCTCAGGACTTGTGCTCTGCCCTTCAGTGCTTCTCTGCCCTGCTCAGTGCTCTGCCCTTCACTGCTCCTGTCCGGAAGATCCCCAAGCGAATGACCCCCAAACAGGCCACAGTCTACGCCTCTGAGATCTTGTGTCTGCCCTTGTTACAGTCCTTTTCACACTCTGCTCAGGAGCTGGGACACACTCCTATTTCAAGGTCACTACAACAGATCCTGACTCTGCTTTTAACACCCCTGATCAGCTCTTCTGTGTTGGCAAGTACCAGACCCAAGTAAGCATCGTGTTTGTTGGGCCACCTGACAGCTGTGAGAAGAAGCTTTCGCAAAAACCCAAGGCCATGGGATTTTGGGCTGAGTCACTCCTCGACAGCCCAGCCTCTGATGAGAAGAAACTCCTGAGCACTCATTGGTCTGTGCTGCTGCCTTGACTGGAGCTTAGGGGCATTTAGAATATAGAATCATAGAATCATTTAGGTTGGAAAAGACCTTTAAGATCATCAAGTCCAACCATCCACCTCCCACTGCCACATCCACTACTAAACCATGTCACCAAGTGCCACATCTACATGTCTTTTAATAAACGCCAGGGATGGCGACTCTACCACTTCCCTGGGCAGCCTGTTCGAGTGCATGACAATGTGTACGGTGAAGAAATTTCTCCTAATGTCTCATCTAAATCTCCCCTGGCACAACTTGAGGCTGCTTCCTCTTCTCCTATGACTTGTCACTTGGCAGAAGAGACTGAACCCCATCTCACTTGAACCTCCTCTCAGGTAGTTGTAGAGCGGGATAAGGTCTCCCCTCAGCTTCTTTTTCTCCAGGCTAAACAACGCCACTTCCCTCAGCTGCTCCTCACAGGACTTGTGCTCTAGACTCTTCACCAGCTTCGTTGCCCTTCTTTGGACACGCTCGAGCACCTCAGTGTCTTGCAGTGAGGAGCCCAAAACTGCACACAGTATTCAAGATGCAGCCTCAATGGTGCCGAGTAGAGGGGCACGATCACTCCCCTACTCCGGCTGGCTACACCATTTCTGATACCAATCAGGATGCTGTTGGCCTTCTTGGGCACCTGGGCACACTGCTGGCCCACATTCAGCCGACTGTGAACAAACATCTTTCAGGTCATTTTCCCCAGGCAGCTTTCCAGCCACTCATCCCCAAGCCTGTAGCGCTGCACGAGGCTCTTGTGACCCAAGTGCAGGACTCGGGCACTTGGCCTTGTTGAACCTCATACAATTGGCCTCACCCCATCAATCCAGCCTGTCCAGATCCCTCTGCAGAGCCTTCCTACCCTCCAGCAGATCAACTTGATGTCCTCTGCAAATTTACTGAAGGAACATTTGATCCCCTCCTCCAGATCATCGATAAAGATGCTAAACAAGACTGGTCCCAATACTGAGCCCTGGGGAACACCGCTTGTGACTGGCCGCAAACTGGATTGAACTCCATTCACCGTCACTCTTGAGGTTGGGCCAGCCAGCCAGTTGGCTCCACAGTAAAGAATATCGTCGTCCAAGCCATGAGCAGCCAGTTTCTCCAGGAGGCTGTTCTGGGAAAATGTTTGTGGCTGTTGCCACTGCTGTAACATTTGGCACAGCAGAAGCATTTGCCTCCACCACCATCTGTGCAGGGAGGTGTCACACACTTCTAGATTAAAAGGGTAGGTGGTTCTTTTTGGAGGATACTAGAATAACAAAATAGAGGAATTTGAGTTGGGGAGAAGATGTGGTCAGGGATGTTTGGGGACACCTGTGAAGCAGCCCAACACCTCATATGAATTACTCCTGCGGTCAGGGAGAACCTGAGAGCTTTCCTGAATCTGAAAACATAAAGGGGAAGGAAGGACAGCCTCATTCAGGCTGGAAGGGACCTCAGCAGGTGTCTTGACCTACCTCCTGCCCAAAGCAGGGCCCGCCCAGATCGGTCAGGGCTTTATCTAAGCAAGTCTTGCTCCCTTTCTGGCACAGATCTGGTGCAGACTCCCTGGGAAACTGCTTCCAGCCCTTGACTGTCCTCGTGGTGGAAGTTTCTCCCTGTGTCTAGTCTGACCCTTTGTGGTTTCTGCCCACTGCCTCTTGTCCTTGTGCCTTGGATCACAGCCATGAGCCCCAATCAGCCACACCGCTGCGTGTCCACCCGAGATCTTCCTTTCTCAAGGCTGAACAACCCAAGCTCTCAGGCTCTTCTCACAGCACTTGTGCTCCAGCCATGACCGCCTCAGTGGCCCTCCACTGAACTTCCTCCAGTTTACCAATCTCTCTCTGTCATTGTCGGGAGTAACGAAGTAGAGAAGGAATCTGGATGGGGTTTCAAAAGTGCTGATCAAAGGGAGATAATCCCTTCCACTGGCTGTGCTCCTGCTCACAGCCCAGGATGCAGTTGGCCACCTTTGCTGATGGCTCATGTTTTGCCTGTTGAAACCCAAGGACCACCAGAGCCTTCCGCAGAGCCGCTGCCCACGCAGGCAGTCCCTGGCCTCTGTCATTGCAGGGCCTTAGTCCACTTCAAGGATAGGTCTTTAGCTTCTGTTCCTACTGGCCCATCCTGCTGGCCTGTCTAAGGAAACTTTGGGATTGCAGCCCCAACTTCAGTGTAGTGTCTGTGTTCGTCGATGTTCTATCACCCACAAATGTTATAAAAAGGCACTCTCTCTTCTCCCCTGGGTCATTATAACATGTTAAACAAGGCAGGTTATTGTACAGACACCTGCAGGTCCCTACTAGCTAGATGCCTCCAGGTAGAGTACTACGCACGGCCCATGTCTCTCCGAGCCCAAAAGTCCAGTTGGTTTTTTACCCACCTACTTATCCACCCGCGCAGACTATAATATCCCAATTTAGACACAAGATGGGGATGATGCTGAACGCTTTCCTGACTTCCAGGTAAAAGATACCACGCTCTCCCTCTACCCAGCAATCCTGTCCTTCCATTATGGAAAGCAAAGAGGATGGCCAGGTGCAATCTTCCCTGGGTACATCCAGGCACCTGCTCTTTCAGATACCCAGGAATAGGATCTGAGTGGACATGCCCTGGGGCGCAGCCTTTAGTTCCCCCTGCTCCTCCTGTGGGAATCTTTGAAAGGTGCCTGCAGCTTTTGGGTGCTGCCAGTCATCAGAGAATCCCTCCCATCTCCATGACCTTTCAAAGACAACAGAGAGTGACCTCACTGTGACATTGGTTTGCCCTCTCAGCTCCCTTGGCTGTTGTCCGTCCTGTCCCATAGCCTGCTAAGGATTGTGTTTGCTCAAGGACCCCTGACTTGATCCCCACCCAGTCCTGGCTGTTCTCCTCCAGAGTCCTGCCTCATGTCAGAGGCCAGGCAGAGGTTGCTGGGGAAGACTGAGGCAAAGAGGACATGGAGCATCTCAGATCTGTCTTCACTTGCTCTTAGTAAATTCAGCAGTGCCCACACAGTAACTTTGGTTCTCGTTTAAATGTTCCTGAAGTAGCAAACACTCACTGTGGTGCCCCTGATTTGCCTTTCAAGTTCATATTGAATTGATATCTGGACTATTGCTGAGCTTGGAGGATGCTGTCCTTGAGGACCAGCTGGCTGCCACCGTGTCACAGCTCTGTCTCCCACAGGAACGGCTCCAGTTCATCCTGCCTGTGGCCCTGGCTGAGACAGTGCTGCACATTTAGGCTGAAGCACCCCAGCTGTGGAAGCAGGCAAGTTTTGACTTGCCGTAAGGAATCCTCGGACTGAGTGTTCAAGACCCTGTGTGTGCTGTTGATGGGAGAAGAAGAGGTGCTGTCAAGGCCAATTCTTTTTCTGATAGCTGAAATGACACAGCTGGCAGTCAGTCTCTGTGCCCAGCTGAGGGAGGGAACCTCAGTGCTGACTTCAGCCTGTTTGAGAGCAGGTTCCCCTGGAGCCCCAGGGACAGCTGGAGGGAGCCCAGAGGGGGCAGAGAAAGGGCTGCCTTGGGCTGCTCCCCTGCTGCTGAGCTGGGCTGGGCTCCTGGGGTGGAGGGAGCTGCTGGCAAGCGGGCAGCGCTGCAGAGAGACAGCTCTGCCCAGGAGCAGCTCCTCTGCGAAGCGCAGCAGGGCTGAGGGCACTGCCTGCAGGCAGGGAGGGAGAGCTGAGTGTTCACTGGGGGAGGCATCCTCACAGCCCTGGACACAGTAAGTTTCTGTCTGTAGGACAACGCTGCAGCTGCTGTTCCTGGAGAGATCTAAAGCTGGCACCTTCGATGGTTGGTGCAGAGAAGGACGTGCTCCAGAACAGGGCTTGCCTGCTGCACCTTCAGAGGGACAGGGCATGATGACTTCTTTCTCCTGGGGATGTCTGCAGGATGTGAATCCGTGTGTGCAGGCAGGGGTGCCCAGGGCAGAGCAGGGTCCCTGCACCCCAGGGGCTGTGTGCCGGGTCAGGGACTCTGCTGCCTGCCAGGGTCAGCACTCAGCCTGCCCTGGGACGTTCCCATAGTGCTGCGGGGAGATGCTGTGGGTAGTAGGAGTGACCACCAACAAGGTAGGGTCCTTCCGCTGTAGAGAAGGGCGGCTCACAAATTCCAAGAAACAAAGTCCTTCTGCCCATGGCAGGGCTGTTCTTCTGGTACTTGTGACGAGCTGGTGGCCTTCAGTTTGCTTCCTCAGGCATGGTAAATCAGTATACAATGGGAGCGACATACAGCTACCTTAAGAAAGGTACTTGTCAAGGTTTGAGGCTGGGCCAGCCACTAACGAATGACAGACGCTCTCTACTAACCCCTCTCCCCTCCCAAAAGTGAAAAGGAGAGAGAACAAGAGAGAGTGACTTTATGGCTTGGAAAAGAAAACTAAAACAGCTTTAATTAAATAATAACAATAAAAGAAAATATATTAATAAGAATAAGGAAATAACTAAATATATACAATATGTACAAAACCAATGCCAAATCCAACTCCCCCCACCCTGATGACGATACGTCACCACCACACTGCGGGGCTGGCACTGGGGCAGTCCCAGGCTGGACTGGGCAGCAGACAGGGACAGGATGCAGGAGCTGGACTCAGGCCCTGGATTCAGGGATCAGGGATCGACGACAGAAGAACAGACGGAGTCCTCCTCAGACATTGGCCATCGAAGAAGAGAGATTGACTCTCGTGATCTCTCAGCTTTATACTGAATATGATGTATACGGGGTGGGACACTTTGTTGGTCAGGTTTGGGTCACCTGTCCGGTTTGCTCCTCCCCGCAGGTGTGAACTTTTACGTGCTTGTGACCCTTTTCACACCCGACACCCCAACACGCAGTACAAGATCTAGCAGTGACCTTGGTCGCTACAAGAACAAGTATAAGCAAGGGCCTCTCTGCATCCCATTCCTTGGTACTGACTCCCCTCAGCCTTATCACTGCTGGGAGTAGTCACTGTCTGGAAAAACATGCTCCTGTTTCAGAAAATGCCGTTAGTTAGAGGAGACTTAACTGAAAACTTAAAGCACTAAAACAAAATTAGTTCTGGTTTAGCCCAAACCAGGACATAAATAAAACTTCATACTGTAAAGACTTGTTAGTATAAGAGTTAGGGATGGTGATTTTGTCAACCTAGGACTGGCGGATGCCTGTGGGCAGGTGCATTCCTCAGTGAGCCGTTTTGATGCTCAAGGATCACCTCTTCATGACCAAGAATGGTCCAACCCAACATATAGGAATTCCCACCAAGGTGGAAAGAGGCAGCAATGGATGAGAAAGGAGCTCTCAAACTAAAATCAGGCGTGAGAATTAAGCACAGAGAAGGTGGAAGCTAGCTGCCTTCCAGCCTCAGTGGTTCTGTGATTCTGTTCTGGAAAGACCAGTTCCTGGACGGATCCATGCTCTCTCTTTGTCTATCTGAGTCTCTATCTTAAAGTAACACAGCCCAGCATGCCTACAGCCCACGCTCGTTTCTTCTTTCTCCAACTGTGTACTGTTTAGCTTGGCCTAGAGACCTGCCGAGGTCCCTTCCAGGATGAATGAATGACCCACCACGTGTGTTCCCTTGACGACAATAGAGACAGCTCTCAGGTGCCCCATGACCACAGAAGAAAGCAAACATAACTTTGGTGCACTCAGCTGTGGCTTTTGTGTCCCCCTGTGGTGGGCTGACCCTGGCCAAAATGCCAGGTGCCCACCAAGGCCACTCTACCACTCCCCTCCTTAACTGGATAGGGGAGAGAAAAAAAAATAACAACAGGCTTGTGGGGTTGAGATAAGGACAGGGAGATCATTCAACATTTACCATCACGGGCAAAAGAGACTCGACTGAAGGGAAATGTAATTTATTACCAATTAACTCAGAGAGGAGTAATGAGAAATAAAACCAAATCTTAAAACACCTTCCCCCCACCTGCGGGACCTGCGTGAGGACACTGACACGATCAATGTGATCTAACAAGCGAACCTTTATTTCCGTGTTTCCAGTGCAATTTATAACCCTCCACCACACCCAATAAATACTGATTGGCTTCATCGCAAATAACAGCCCATAGTCCAACCCGATTGGCCACATTGCGAGTCATGTTCAAGTCACGTTCACAGATGTTCACACCCATCTTCTTCAGGAATTAAAACTGCGTCATTAATGGCGGCTGTCTCTTCTCCTGCACCTGCAAGATGTTCATGCCCCCTGCACCACAAGTTGTTTATGCTTTCAGCAGTTCCGGTACGTCCCAGCTCAGATTCTCTGGAAAGGCTGGATTGTTCACATGTCCCTTATTTCATAAATGTCCTCTCACACACACCAATCTTTGTCATTAAGAAAAAGACTGGGAAATGACACTTGTTACATGACCTGAGGCAGATCAACGCTGTGACAGAAAGTATGGGAGCCTTACAACCCGGAGTTCCCTCTCCCACAGTATTTCCATCAAATTGGCCGATAATAGTAATGGATCTAACTGTTTCTTTACAATTCCCCTCGCAAAGCAGGATTGTTTTCGCTTTGCTTTCTCCGTTCCAGCTATTAACAATAGTGCACCCATGCAACACTATCACTGGACTGTCTTGCCTCAGGGAATGAAGAATAGCCCTACTATCTGTCAAATGTAGTTGCAAGGGCACTCTCGGGGGTTCGTGAACAGCCCCCGCAGATACTGGTGTATCATTATATGGACGATATCTTGACTGCAGGGGCTGAGTTGACAATTCTGAAGGAAGTGGTCAATGAAACGTTGAAGGCCCTACAGTTTGATGGACTCCAGGTAGCACCTGAAAAAGTAGAAGAGCGCTACCTGGTGTGGAAAATAATGGAACGAACCATAGAACCCCAGAGGGTGGCCTTGAAATGGGAAATCACAACGCTAAATGATCTGCCAAAAATCTTAGGTGCTGTCAATTGGGTTAATCACTACTGGGAATCAATAATGATACTTTACAGCCTTTGTTCATGTTGTTGAAGGGTGACCCTGCCTTGGATTCGCGACGTAGTCTAACACTGGAAGCGCAACAAGCTCTAGCCCTTGTTGAACTTGCAATTCAGTCAAGGCAAGAACCAACTAAGGGAGGGTCGTGGCCTCCAACTTTTTATTATAAATACATTGTCACAACCCTTGGCATTATTAGGACAATGGGTGGAGACTGAAGCAGACCCCCTCATCCTCATAGAGCGGATCTTCCTGCTACATCAGCCAACAAAGACCATTATAACCAGGGCAGAGATGTTTGCAATGTTAATTTGTAAAGGGCAGACACAGGCAGTACAATCACAAGGACAATAAGTATTAATTCTCTATATACCATTTACAAAAGACTGTCTGGGATGGAGAATGGCAAACAGTCTACCACTTCAAACTGCGCTGCTGAATTTTACTGGAAATATCAGTATTCATTTACTGTCACACAAATTATTATGTCTTTTAAAGACATGCATATCATTGCTCAACCCGAATGCAGCCCAGTTCCCGTACCTGGGCACACAGTATTTACCGATGGCTCAGGAAAATCAAGACGAGCAGTGATAGTTTGGAAAGAAGGATTAAAATGGGAGAGGGAGATTCGTACAGTCTCAGGAACGCCCCAATTTGTAGAACTGTTTGCAGTTATCAAGGTGTTCCAAAGGTGGAGTGAACCTTTGAACATAGTCACTAACTCACAGTATGTTTGCAGGCTTGTTCAAAGAATAGAAAAAGCTTCATTAAAACATGTCAATAAAGAGCAGTTATTTTCCCTGTTTAAACAATTATGGAGTTTGGTCAACAACCGGGTAAGTGATTTTTACGTACTACATATACGAGGCCATACTACTTGACCTGGAGCTATAGCAGAAGGGAATTGGGAAGCAGACAGATTGACTGCCCTGGCCTGGGCGGCGCCTACACCACAAATCTTAAAACAAGCCCAATTATCACATGAATTTTTCTACCAATCTGCTCGAGCTCTTCAAAAACTATTTTGTTTTTCCTGCAATGATGCTCGTGCAATTGTGCGTATGTGTCCTGATTGTCAACAATTTGTGGCCGCAGGCCCAACTGGAGTTAACCCTCGAGGTCTCCAAGCGCTTAAATTATGGCAATCAGATGTGACACATCTCAGAATTGGGAAGACAGAAGTGTGTACGTGTTTCAGTTGATACCTATTCAGGGGCGATATGGGCAACAGCTGAATCCAGGGAAAAAAACAAGGGACGTTATTAGACACGGGACTGCTGCCTTTGCAGTATGAGGAATACCAGCAACTATAAAGACAGATAATGGTCCCAGATATAACAGCAAAAAGACACAAATGTTTTTACAAATGTGGGGTGTAAAACACGTCATGGGCATTCCACACTCTCCACAAGGACAAGCAATCACTGAACGCACTCACCAAATTCTAAAAAACATGCTGCAAAAACCAAAAGGGGGAATGCAGGGGGAAAGCCCGCAGATAAGCTTATGGAAAATGGTCTATGCCTTGAATTGTGTAGACCTTAGAAACGACATAGGGGACCAACAACCACCTCTAATTAAACACTTTTTAGGCCTAGGTTCCGGAATGTCAGATACACTAAACCCAAACGTGAAGGTCTGGGTGCGCTTGCTACAGACAGGGAAATGGGAAGGACCATACATGTTAATAACGTGGGGTAGAGGGTATGCTTGTGTTTCCTCAGATCAAGGACCAGAGTGGATTCCAGTGCAGTGTGTAAGGCTGTGGCTTGAAAAAACAAAATATGGGGATGGCGATCTACCTAATCACGCTGCTGGGAGTGGAAGTGTTGATCACATCAATACAGACTATGGGAAATATGATGAAGACGCTGACACCGACGCTGACACCCCGGAACAGCAGTAACATACGGGTATCTTTGGCTCATGCCTTGAACCAGACAGCCTTCTACGTCTTGATGGCACAACCAGAACAGCCTTTTCACACGTGCCTTGTTGGACTACGCATAGATAATGTAGAAGTAATTGGGAAAGAAGTAACTGGATTACGAGGGTTGATAGGTGTGCATTGTAATGCAGCTAGCATCCTCATGGCTCCTTTAGCTACCTTATTAAACAATCGGGGCCTGAGGGAGTGGTTGGAGATCTTAATTAAGGTTGGGTTTTTGATTTTATGTATAATCATGTGTATAATTTTAATATTATCATGTTTCTTATCTTGCATGTAGGGAATGATCCTCTGAACATCAGTAAGTGTCTATACGGTGGAAAAACAGAAAGGGGGAATTGAGGAGGAACAAGGAGAGAAGGGATGGAAAGAGTTAACAGGATTCAGGCAGCTCCTGCCCTGAGCCTTGAACAAGAGTAAAGGAAGAGAACAGGGAAGTAAATAGGTGCAGATCCTTAGACTCGAGAAGAACACAAGCCTTCAGGACAGCAGCCAATGGTGCTAGTGGTAGTGGTGGGTGGACAATGCCCGTACACCAGTCACAGCTTACTTAGTGGTGGTTGTACTAGTAGAGAAAAGGATATATTGATGCTGTAGCAAACAATAAAGGTCTTCAGTTTCTCCCCAATAGGAGTCTGTGCCCTAAATCCGCCCCAGCTCAATGCTGTTTCCTGTCGGGGGCACTCGCCAGCCCAGCCAGCCCAGACCTTCCCTGAATCTTGACTCCTTTCTGCTGCCTCCCCAGTCGAGCCCAGCAAAGCAGCCCTGCTAGGACTGGTGTCACAGAAGGAAACGGAGGCCACAGAGAACGTTCATCCAGCCGGCATGCTGAGGAGTTCCCCACCCTGGGGAACTTGCAGCCCCACATCCCAAACTTGCTCCCCACAACAGCAGGAGACAACTGGCCTAGGGGATCCTCAGGAAGGTCCTTTGGACCCAGGGAAAGGGAAGCCTGACCTGAGCTGACACCCACACCAAAGGGTTTTTCTTTCGATGTCCCCCCTGCACACACACACACGGTGCCCTGCTCTTCTCCCGGGACATCCCATCTCCCCACAGAGACTTTTCCCTACAGAGCTCATCTCTGCTGACCTGGACGGCCATTCCTGCACCCCCTCCCCAGGCTCCCCACAGACCCTGAACTGGTGGTGCTGCTCTGCAGAGCAAGTGGGCTGTGGTGGCCAGGGCCATGCTGGTGAGGCTGAGAGGCAGACCCAGCTCAGGGTGGCTACTGCCCCCTCCACCTCTGCACACGGATGCTGTCCATGCAGCTCCAGAAAAGAACTTGGAGAAAGGAACTCAGACAAACAAGTCGGTGCAGGGTCCTTTATTTGGTTTAAACACGCAGACAGCACAGCTCCTTATTTACACAAAGTCTCTGAGGCACACAAGGCAGGCAGAGACTGACATAGAAATAGGATGAAGAATGGCAACATTTTTGGAGACAGAATACTCCCCGAGCAAGCTAAACCCCAAATAAACCAAATCAAACAACCCACCAAAGAGAGGCTGGGCCTGTAATGAGTTCCATTACTAGTGACATGCAGGGGAAGATGAGCAGTTCATTGCTGCTTCTGCAAAGCAACCAGTCATCAGTTTCCTCAGGGCATCCTTGAGCTCCTGGTTCCTCATGCTGTAGATGAGGGGGTTCACTGCTGGAGGAACCACCGAGTACAGAACTGCCAGCAGAATGTTCAGGAGTGGGGAGGAGATGGAGGGGGGCTTCAGGTAGGAAAAGATACCAGTGCTGACAAACAAGGAGACCGCGGCCAGGTGAGGGAGGCAGGTGGAAAAGGCTTTGTGGCGTCCCTGCTCCGAGGGGATCCTCAGCACGGCCCTGAAGATCTGCACGTAGGACACCACAATGAACACAAAACAAACACAGAGTAAACAGACACTAGCCACAATGACCCCAACCTCCCTGAGGTAGGTGTCTGAGCAGGAGAGCTTGAGGATCTGGGGGATTTCACAGAAGAACTGGTCCACAGCATTGCCCTGGCAGAGGGGCAGTGAAAACGTATTGGCCGTGTGCAGCAGAGCATAGGGAAAAGCAGTGCCCCAGGCAGCTGCTGCCATGTGGACACAAGCTCTGCTGCCCAGGAGGGTCCCGTAGTGCAGGGGTTTGCAGATGGCCACGTAGCGGTCGTAGGCCATGACAGTGAGAAGATAAAATTCTGCTGTGATCAAGAAGACAAAGAGAAAGACCTGGGCAACACATCCTGAGTAGGAGATGGCCCTGGTCCTCCAGAGGGCATTGGCCATGGCTTTGAGGAGAGTCGTGGAGAGGAAGCCCAGGTCAAGGAGGGAGAGGTTGAGGAGGAAGAAGTACATGGGGGTGTGCAGGCGGTGGTCACAGGCTACAGCGGTGATGATGAGTCCGTTGCCCAGGAGGGCAGCCAGGTAGATGCCCAGGAAGAGCCAGAAGTGTAAGAGCTGCAGCTCCCGTGTGTCTGCAAATGCCAGGAGGAGGAACTCTACGATGGAGCTCCCATTGGACATTATTTCGCTGCAGGAATAGGGGACTGTTGAAAGAGGAGAAGATATTGACAGTTTTTTTCTAAGCCTGTTTTATGCCATTTCTCAGAGAAAACACACAAAATGACTTCTTTTTCTCAGAGGAACTTCGGTCAGTTCCTTTTTGTAGGTGCAGGATTGACGTGCAGGGGCTCTGCCCATGGGCTCCAGAGAAGTCAGACCTGTGCTATTGCAGTGGTGTCAAACAGCCCGTTCATTTGGTAGGTGTTCCTGGCAGTGGGTGCCTTTAGTCGAGTGACAGGCATTTGCCTCAGTGACTGTGTGACATTTGTCCCTATTTATTCCAGTGCGATGGAGTCAGCACCCAGACCTGCTGTGTCTGAGAGGGAAGAACCCAGGGAGGGACCCAGCCCTTCCAACTCTGCTGTAATGAACAGCAAATTCTGGGTTGCAATAACTCACGGCCAACACAGAACATTTCTGACCCCCATTTTCCGTCTCCAGGCTCTCTCCAGACATGATAACAGCAGCGTTCCTGTGGGGGAGAATGGGGCTGTCACTGAGTTCCCACCCTCCCCTGCTGAATTGCTCTGAGCACAGGGGAAGTACACTTCAAGCTCTTCACCTCAAGGAGGTTCTCAGGTGCCTGAAAGACAGTGCCCAGCACCTCCTGTAGGGAGGATCAACTTGTTTCCAAGTCCCACACACTGCATTGCCCACAGCCCCCCAGGATCAGTGACTCAAATGCATCTGAGATGCCTAACACTCCCCCCACAACCCAGACCTTCCAAAAGCAAGAAAAGGAGCAGCAGGAATTGGAGAAAAAAATGCAGAGCAATACCCTGATCCTTCTGCAAATGGGGAACAGGAGAGGAAGACAGCTGGCACTCGGGAAAGCCTTCTCCTTACACAGCAGACACAGCACCTCCACTTTGGTGACATCCCAGGCCGGTTGCTCTCAGTCCCTTTTCTCTGCACAAGGAAGAGGTTTATATGTCAGAAGAGATCAATCTTTGCTGGGGATCTGTCCTTCCACTCACAGCTTCTCCCCACAGCTCCATGAGGAGCTCCCAGGGGCAGGATGAGTACTGATGTAGGCTGGTGACAGAGTCCATGCCCAAGGTCACAGAGCCCCATGGTGAAGACACCCTGCTTGGAAGGACAGCTCTGGGCTCCCCCGGGTGCACACCCACCTTCACACCCTCACGCCATCCCCACCAGAAGGCAGCCGTCATGCCCTGTCCCTCTCACACTGCACTAGGGAAGCCCTGCTCTGCAGCCCGGCTTCCTCTTCTCCATCACAGACAGATCCCAGAGGTTGGACACATTCAGCAGATCCTGCAAGGAGCCACCGACACATCACCCTGCACCCAGAGACTTACTGTGTCAGAGGCTGGGAAGAGTTCTCCTCCAGTGAGCTCTCAGCCATCCTCCCCCTCTCCCCTGCCTTCAACCTCTCTCTGCCCCGCTCCTTTCTCCTTGGTGCCCACAGGCAGCCCCCTCAGCCCTGCTGCGCTTTGCAGAGCAGCTGCTGCTGGGCAGAGCTGTCTCCCTGCAGCTCTGCCTGCTTGCTAGGAGCTCTCTCTGTCCCAGGAGCCCAGACGAGCTCAGCAGCAGAGCAACAGCCCAACAACTTTGTAATGATCTCTCTGGTGGTTTTGGTGCCACATCCGTGAAACCCAGGCACTGAGGGGAAGTTCAGGAAACCTCTTGAGGAGTCAAAGTCAGATGCAAACTGTAAAGTTTCTTGGAGCACTCATGGGTTCCACTGAGGGACGTTACTGACAAAGCCTCTCTGGGGGCTGGTTGAAGGAGAAACCTGGATTCAGTGATGACAGGTAGGCAATGGCAAGGTGAAGGGGCCTCTGATGCTGAGTAAACCTTGGAGTGCTTTGTCCAGCTAAAAGTCCAAGCCCTGACTCCCTAGCCCCTGCAAGGCAGACCCTGTCCCTCAGCCATTCCTCAGGGTTCTTCCTGGGGCAGGGTGATGTGGGGATGTGCAGTGCCAAGGGCAGGGCCAAGGTCCTCTGCTTCTGGGGTTGTGCTGGGTGGGCTGAAGAGGCACTGAGGTGCTGGTGCCGTAAGGTGAAGGGGTCTTCTGGTAGGCCTTGGGGGTTGAGACAACAGCCCTAGCCAAGGGCAGAAAGCCCTCGGCTCTCTTGGGGGCTTTTTTTCTTGCCAGAGCCCTTGAGCGTCTCCACCACAGGATGTCCTACAGTGTCCCACACCTGCGCTTGCCATTGCACCGTGCAGATCAGACTGTCCCCAGGAGAGGCCTGAGTGACACCTGAGGGACGTATTCTCCCTTCCCAGAGGCTGGATCTCAGGACCTGTAGCCTTCATGAACACCCCCAGGTTTCCTCAGCATCAGAGTGACCTTGACTTTGCCTTTGCCTTTGCCTGGGACGAAGGGAGCTCCTGGCAAGAGGGCAGTGCTGCCAAGAGCTCTGGAGTGTCCCTCTCCTCCCAGAATCACAGAACCAAGGAGGCTGGAAGGCAGCCAGCTGCCGCCTTTTCTGGGCTTCCCCTTCATGCTTGGTTTTAGCCAGCAGCTCCTTTCTCAGCCGTGCCAGCCTCCTGCCACCTTTATGTGACTTCCAGCATGTCAAGGTGGAACATTCTGGATCATGAAGAGGAGTTCCTTGAGCATCAAACACCTCTCTGCACCTGTCTTCTCTGGTGGCTGCAGCCTATGGCATTTTTCCAAGGAGGTCCCTCAGAAGGTCAAATTCTGCTCTCCTGAAACCCTGTTTTTGCCTTCTTCAATTTTCTCCACATCCTCCAAACTACCTTTTTACCCCATCCCTCTAAAAGCTCATTCAGCCATTTCCATGTTTCATCAACCCATAGCTTGAGAACTCCGTCCTTTGGCATCTGGATACTTTTAGGGATTGACTCAGAGTGATCTGATAAATTCATGCAACACATTCCTTCAAAATCCTCACATCCATGACTTGTGCTAAAAGCAAAACACCAATAGCTGTACGATTTTGCAGCGTGACATGCCCAACTATTACACAGGCTTCTGTAGAACAACTGCACTGGTGCTCGCTCTGAGTGACCAGTTACAGATCAAAGGAAACACACGTGACCAAGGCAAAGTAAAGCAAACACAGGAAAACAAGCTCAGCCCCTGTAACTCAGACTATTCCTAGCTAGCAGGAATCCACTTCTAGAAATCTGTCAAAGGCTTTTATATATTTTCTTTTATCTTTTTTTTCTTTTTTTCCCTTTTTTCTCTCTTTTTTCTTTTTTTTTCCTCTCTTTTTTTCTTTTTTTTTTCTTTTTTTTTTTCCTTCTTTTTTTTTTTCCCAATTTTCTTAGCAACAGACTTCCCTCCCCCCCCCGAAATTGACCAAGGTGGGAGGGGCAGGTCCATACTGCAGTGTTTTTGGAGGGGAGGGGAGAGCTTGTTTTTTGGGGGGTGGGGGGATGAGATCCATTTTTGGGGGGAGGGGGAAGGGTTCGGTGTGACCCCAGGTGTGATGCCGGGGGTCCCTTTTCCCCCGCCATGAGCCTTCGGCATCGTCCTTGTCCTCCTTCCTCCTCGCCGGGGGTGGGCAATGGGAGGTGCTCAGCCAGGCCATGGGTGTCGGGGCCGCAGGGGTTGGGGCCGGCCGGCCCTGGCAGCTGAAGAGGAGGACGCTCTCACTGGGAGCGTCTCTCTCTGCCACACCAGGCAGACACCGTGGGAGCCGGTGCCGCCACCAGCACCAGCTGAGCCACCTTCAGCCGTGACAGCGTCCCATGGAACCAGGGGTACTCGGAGAGGGGGTACTCCAGGGGGTCCATCTGGCAACTGTACTTAAGCGGCAAGGCACGCAACATTTCCAAGTCCCCCTCTTCCCAAGCCTTGGGGCGAAATTCGTCCCATATCTCAGGGGAATAGATAGTACATGAGTCCACTCCGGGGACTGCGATCGTGACCCACTTCAAGATACACTTAAGTTAGGACTCAATTTTGGCCTCTCTCTCCTGCACATTTTGTTCCAATTCCCTTTTTAAACTATTGAGATTCTTGCTTTGTTTATCCAGCTGCTCCTTCAGATTATTTAGCTCTTCATGACAGTCTTTTCCTCCCCAGACACAGAGGTACCCATTCTGCCCCGTTGCTCACCCCTGTCCTGCAGAGAAGATTGATGTGACTCCGCGATCCTGCTTCCTTTCAGCAGCCTGGGGAGTTCAACGGGGTTGCCACCGGATCAGCTACTCCTTAAGTTACATTCCCAGCCGCTCACCTTTTTTCCTAGGTGATTACTTGTCCGGACGGCAGCTCTCAATCCACTGCTTTATTCGTTCTGCTGGGCTCTCCACCGGTTGCTCACTGGCGCGATTCAAGTCCCTGTTCGGGCGCCATTTGTGGAGATTGAGGGCACGGACTCCGATCGAGGATGAATCGAAGACCTTTACTGTTTGCTACAGCATCATTATATAAGTTTCTCTACTAGTATACGCGCCACTAAGAAAGCTGTGGTTGGTGTACAGGCATTGTCCACAGGCCACTACCGCTAGCCCCGTTGGCTGCTGTCCTGCAGGTTTGTGTTCTTCTCGTGTCTAAGGGTCTGCACCCGTTTACTTTCCTGTTCTCTTCCTTTACTCTTGTTCAAGGCTCAGGGCAGGAGCTGCCTCAATCCTGTTAACTCTTTCCATCCCTTCTCTCCTTTTAAGCCACCACACCAGCAGCAGCACATACACAGCTGGGAAGACAGCGGGTCCCATCCCATTCCCCTCTCAGGCTCATCTGGGGTGAAGGTCATGAGGGGGCCTTGCATCCCCTGCAGCATTGACCCATGGATTTGGTTCACTTTGGTCCTTCCCCCTGACATGTTTGTCAGTCCCGTGTTGCAGACTAAGAGATCTCTGTGGCTGCTCACGAGCCGCAGACATTCTCTGTCTCCCTGGGCACGGCTGAGTTTAACCGAGGTGTTGCGACGTATTTCGATAGCTGCAGGGCCATTTGCAAGCCCTCGCGTTGCTCTTGTCTTTACAAACTCCTGCTTGTGCTCCGGTCTCGTGTTCACCTGCTGGGGAATGGCTCCTCTGCCCATGCTCAGCCTCACCATCTTGTGTGCCACCAGACCCTCTGTGCCCAGTGCAGAGACTGCTTCTTCTGGGGCATCATCCCTTTGCTGAGAGGAGCCCGCACGGGCACCATCTACTATGAAACAGGAGCGTTGCTCTCTCCTCCGCTGTGCTGCTGAGCTCGTTCACATGGACTGCTGTGGTTTATGCCTCCATGATAGGCACCATCCTGAGGATAACCTCTGTGCAAAGCCACAATAAGGCCTTCTTCACCTGGATATCCTTCTCTTGCACATCCTCTCTTTCTTCACTCTGTGTCTCTCATGCTGGCTGCGTGTTTGGCGATGCAGGGCCTGAACAGAATCTGTCTGCAAATTTGCAGGTTCGCCTAAGGAGGTGCCTTCAGGAGAAGAATACTTTTAGATAATTTAGGTGTTACCCAACAGAATAAGAAGACACCAGCCTTTGAGTGTGTGAACTGACCTAGAAAATGGAAACCGGGATGACAACCTCTGATTCAACAATTCACCACGCTCAAACTGCTGGGGGTGACTGAGCTTGAGATTTTGCTCAAATGCAGCCAGCGGTTTAACCTCAGAAACTTTTCCAGGCGAACCCAGCGCAGAGCTTCCCCTGTGCCAGACTAGAGGCAAAGAACAATCCGGGCATTTGGGATGTAAGACTAGCCTGAGCCCCAAGATGAAATGTCATGCCAACGTGGAGCACCACCCTACAATGAACTTCACATTTTGCTCCTTGCCTAATGCTACCCATTCTGCCCTGGGACAGAGCCTGAGGGGACAACACAGCCTGTGGAGAACTTTTGTTTCACTGCTTCAAACCCACCAGCTCCTCCCCTCGCTCTCCTCCCCTTGCGTTGTGAATCATCCTGTGTCTGGTCTCATCTGCTCTGCTCCTATCTATGTCTAAAAACAACGGTATAGATGAAGGGAAAAACATTGGTCGTTATTATGTATACTTTTCTTGTGCTTCCTTCTGTTAGATTTGTATTTTGAGTTTAAAAAATAATAACTGGGTACATCCGAGATTTGAGACTTGAACAGTGAGTGTCACCGACTGTGCTGCAGGTGCCTGTGAGAACTTGTTTCCCAGAGGCTCCCTCTATACTCAATGGAGACAAGAGAAAACACTAGAGGCTGGGTCCTCCCAGCCTATAACTGGCATGTAAAACAAAGCTTACAAATCTCTTCCAGACACCCTTGCTCTGCGTTTCGGTCAGGACATTTGAGGGTAATAGCAATGAGCAGCTGTTTGGAAACAACTGCATTTGAGTGCAGGCGGATGTCAGATGAGACTGTGTGGAACCACAGAAAATTTCAGTCACTATTTAGAGTACTAAGGAAGACAAGTCAGACTTGGTCCTTGTTCCCCCTTCCCACCCCTGTCCTCTCCTGAAGAAACAGAGAACAAGAAGCCACGGAAGAAAGTGGGGGATTACAGAAGAGATACTTGATATTACTTATTTTAAAATCAGCAGATTCTCAGCGATTCCTAGCCCAAAAAGGCAAGTATGGAAAAATAGAAAGAACAGCATTTAACATACAGATTTGGTTTGATTTCTTTTGTTTTGCTTTTTTAGTATTCTTGCAATAGAAGAGGAGAGTTTGGCACGTAGGTGTGACAGAGGTTTGCAATAGGTCTGAGTGAATGAATTTGTGATTACCCAGGAATGGGATGAAATAGCTAACAACCTCTTTAAAATGTGTACTGGAGAAAGAAATCCTTTGTGAGTGTTTGGAAAGGGTAGAAAACAGACAACAAATTCTGTGACGACTCCCACTGAAATGCGAAACAGAGAAATTGGGGTGGGAGAAACGCTTGAAGGACTGTCTCTGTCTGTGTCATATAGCAAGACTGCAAGAAAGGAAAGCAGCAGAGAAGGAAGGACAGAACTATTCACCCAGATGGTGAAATTTTCACAGTTGTTTTTTGCCAGGTCCCTGTCTCCTCAGGATGAACTGAAATTGAGCATGGGAGCAGAAAATGAAAGTGCAGTTACTGAGTTCATCCTAGAGGGTTTCTCAGGGCTTGATCAAAGACTACAGCTATTTCTCTCTCTGGTCCTTCTGCTCGTCTACCTGACAACAGTGATGGGGAATGCGACCATCATTTTCCTGGTGTGTATGGATCACCACCTGCAAACCCCCATGTACTTTTTCATCAGCAACCTGTCCTTCCTGGAGATCTGGTTTACATCCTCCACAAGCATCAAACTTGTTGTGATCCTGGCTTCTGGGAGGAGAAGAATCTCCCTAAGCAGCTGCTTTGCCCAATCCTATTTCTATTTTGCCCTGGGCTGCACAGAGTTGGCTCTTCTGGTTGTCATGTCCTTTGACCGCTATGTTGCCATCTGCCAGCCTTTGTGTTACGCTGCCATCATGAAGCCTCAGCTCTGCATCCGCCTGGTTGTTGCTGCTTGGGTCACAGGCATCACACTCATGAGTTACCGTCTGGTCCTCCTCCACGCGCTGACTTTCTGTGGCTCCAACAGGATCCACCGTTTTTTTGGTGACAACTCCCCCTTATTCAAATTGTCCTGCTCTGACACCAGCCTGCTTTGGAAACTAGACTCTTTTTTATTGTCATTTGTCGTACTGGGTTCCTTATGTTTAACTCTGGCATTTTACATGGGCATCCTTCTCTGTATTCTACACCTTCCAGCAGCCTCTGGGAGGAAAAAAGCTTTTACTACATGTTCTTCCCATCTCACCACCTTGGCCATTGTATATGGGAGCTGCATTGCTCTCTACGTGTGTCCTTCAGAAGATGTTTCCTTGGAGACAAACAGAATCGTAGCTTTGCTGAACACCGTCCTGTACCCATTCTTAAATCCATTCGTCTACAGCCTTAGAAACAAGGCTGTGATGCTGGCCCTGAACAAAGCCATTGCCCGTGCAACAGTACAGCTTTTCCCCTCATCATGATGCCTTTCTGGACACTGATTCCAATGACCTGCTGTTACCTCTTAAATGATACCAGTGCGTATGTATGTGACCTCCAAACACAGATGCCTCAGGAGGCTGATGTTCTTCTGGGATTGTGTCAGGCTAAGTGATACGAAGCTCATCTGTACAGTCAAAGAAAGCACTACCAATGGCAGGAGGAGTAGCTCAGCTAATACCCTGCCTCGTCTCTCCCAGACCCATCCCAGGAGAGCCACCAGCTCATCAAAAGCCCTTCTCTGCAAACTAAGAAGAGCACAGAGGCACAGTGGCAGGTGGGAACCCAGATTAAAGGCTCCTGAGGCATGAACAAGTTGTCCCAGCTCCTTCCAGGGCTGCCCTGGGAAAGCCATCAGCCCCGTTTCCAGGTGTGATACCCATCAAGACGAGTCACAGAGAGCAGCTTTCTGGATCACCACTTGGGCTAAGGGGACTGTTGCCTGGAGGTGGAGAACACCTTTTGGGATGCAGGGCAGGAGCATTTTTGGATTGCACAGGACTTATCATGGGAAGTTTAGGGGAGGCCCTCGACCAGTGTAACCTGTTCTGTCTTCTCATGAAACTTTATTTCCAACTCTTTCCTGGGTGAGTCAATCTCTCCTCTGCGTGAACCTGTGAGCACAGGGGTGTGAGTGCAGCAACTGGAGCAGGACCAGGGGGTCAGACAGCCCTTGTGTCGTTTGTGCCAGCAACTGAGAGACGGGAGTAACTGGACGTCAGAGTTTGTGTGTGTGTGTGTGTGTGAGACTGAGGTGGTCTGTACCAGCATCTGGAATGGGACTGTAGCCTCAGGGGCTCATACTGAGGAGACTGAGTGTCAGAGCCCAGGCGCTGGAGGGATCCACCCTGTACAGGTACCTCTATAGAACAGAATGGTTCAGTTGGAAGGGGCCTACAATGATCATCCAGTCCAGCTGCCTGACCACTTCTCACCAAAAGATAAATCATGTCCTTAAGGGCATTGTCCCAATGCCTCTTAAACACTGACAGGCTTGGGGTGTCAACCACCTCTCTAGGAAGCCCGTTGCAGGGTTTGACCACCCTCTTGGTAAAGAAATGCTTCCTAATGTCCAGTCTAAACCTCTCCTGGTGCAGCTTGGAACCATTCCCACATGCCCTGTCACAGGCTATCAGGGAAGAGAGCTCAGCCCCTCCCTCTCCACGTCCCCATCTTAGGAAGCTGTCGAGAGCAATGAGGTCACTCCTCAGCCTCTTTATTTCCAGGTTACACAAACCCACTCTCCTTAGCCGTTCCTCATAGGACATGCCTTCCAGCCCTGCCACCAGCTTTGTTGCCCTCCTCTGAGCACCTTAAGTATCCTTGAAAATTGTGGGGCCCAGAAGTGCACACAGTGCTCAAAGTGAGGCCACACCAACGCTGAACAGAGTGGGATAATCCCCTCTTTGGGCTGGCTGGTTCTACTTTGTTTGATGCACCCCAGCTTCCAGTTTGCCCTCTTGGCTGATGGGGAACCATCGAGACTCCTTTTGAGCCTGCTGTCAACCAGCACCCCCAGATCCCGTTCTGCAGGGCTGCTCTCCAACCACTCCTCTCCCAGTCTACACTTGTGACTGGTGTTCTTTCATCCCAGGAGTCGAATCTGACATTTGTTCTTGTTAAACACGGTGACAACTCTGGGCCATGGATACAGGTATTAAATTGAACAGGACCCAGAAAAGGTCTGTGTGTTCCCCACGTACGTCCCAGTATGTATCCTTGCTAAGTCCATACTGCCTGCATTTGGACACATTCTTCTCTTTTAGGGGCCCAGGAACGTCACCCAGGAGGACTCTAATTGATGGCACACTCCTCATCAAAATGAGCTTTTAGAATCATAGATTCATGAATAGATTTGGTTGGAAGGGACATTCAATGGTCATCTAAAGACACTGAAATCATTTAGTCCGAACCCCAGCTGGGGCAGGGCCAGCTGGAGCAGGTTGCTGAAGACCTGGTCGAGATCGGTTGATGGAGACTCCACCAATCCACTGGGGCACTCTGTTCCAGTTGTTGACCACCCTTCCAGTCAAAAAGCATTTACCTGTTTCAGACAGAATTTTGTGTCTATATATCTGTGTCCATCACCCCCTTGTCACTGGGAACTACCAAGAAAAGTTTGGCTCCCTGGTCTTCATGCCCTCCCATCAAGTATTCCTATACATTAATAAAATCCCTCCACGCTTCCTTCTCCAGACTGAACAGTCCCACAACTCTCAGCCTTAACACCTATGAAAGCTGCTCCAGTCCCTTAAACCAGCTCTGTGGCCCTTTGCTGGACTTGCTTTAGTAGATGAGCAACTTCCTCGCCCTGGGCAGCCCAGCACTGGACACAGCACTCCAGGTGTGTCCTCACCAGTGCTGAGTGGAGGGGAAGGGTCACCTCCCTCCACCTGCCAGCATCGCTTTCCCTAATGCAGTTTTAACCTAATGTTTCTCTACCCGTCCTGACTGGAATGGCCTGACTTGGGTAGAAGAATATTGAGGGAGACCACGGCAAGGGTTGGGCTGAAGCTGAGGCAAATGGCAGCCACTTTTTATCTCCTCGTGCACAAGTGCAGGCTGTCAGGTTGGTGAGGCACGAGTGACCCTTGGAGAATCCATGTTGACAGTCACTCTCTCGCAGGTGCTCAGAACTGTCACCCATGAGGACTCTCAGTGATGTCACACTCCTCCCCAGCGTGAGCTTGTACAGTCTGGGGTTCCCTGGGATGCACTTTCGGCCTCTTTCAAAGATGGATGTTTGTCCTCTCTCAGAAGAGACCTCTGCCATTCCCATGACATTTCCAAAGGGATATTCCAAAGAAATATCCATCTTCCCCTGTGAGTTCACTAACACTGTTCTTCCTGTTCTATGGTGGATCTAATTTCTTTAATCTTTCAGATATTTGCACCTGTTCAGGATACAATGACCATTTCTGAAGTCATCTTTTCAGATGCAGACTGGCCAGATCTTTACTCTCTGGTTTCCTCCTCCCCTTAATCTTTGCTCATTCAGATGCCTCTCACCTACGTTGCTGTTTTGAGCTTCAGGTAGTAAAATCTTACCTGTCTTTCAACAGTCTAATTGTGTCCTTAGCCAACTCTTTCATTGTCTTTATTTCTAATTATCTTGTATCCACCTACTGTAGATATTTCTCCTCAGATTATCGCTTGTAGGAAGTTCAAGCTCATTAGAGACAGCTCGGACAGAGCATGCGCTTGCAGAGTGTGTTTTATTGTTCATGAAACTTTATCATGCCGCACTGTTCTCTACACATCAGGAAAGTTCTTCTGTGCCCGCGTGCAGCCGGGTCTGTCAGGAGATCAGGCGGGAGATGATGCAATGGAGCTGTAACATCCAGCTGCAGAATGCAGTGGAGAAGGCTGATATGACAAAAAGTGATGCAAGTTAAAGGGGACAATGAGGAAAACTATGGGGTTGGGGAGTTGAGGAGTAAGGTTGTCCATACAGTGTCAGACCTCAAAAAAATGCCTTTCTGACCAGTCCAGACCTCCTGAGGAGACTCTCGGGATCGTTAGCACTTGGAGAATGCTGCTCTAACCCCTTCGCTGAAAGAAAAGGCAGAAGGTGTAACCCTTAAAAAAAAAAAAAAAATTCTTAGATGCACTTTGAAAACTTCCTCCTGAACTACACCATGAAATAGCTCCAGTTATCTGTGCAAGTTTTGAAGACTTGAAGAAAATGACAAGGTAAACAGCTCATTAGGGCATTTGGGGCTCATTCCATGACCCCCAGGTACTGAGAGAAGTCTGGAGAAACCTCTCCAGAAGTCAAAGTCAGAAGCAAAGCCCAGAGGTACCTTGAAGCTCTGACTGGCCCCCTGAGGGCCCTTACTGACAAAGCCTCCCCAGGACCTCCTTAGAGCAGATCACTGGAGGCCGTGCTTGCAGGCAGGCCAAGGCCCTGTGCAGGGGGCTGGAATGCTGAGAAAACCCTTTACTTTGCTTTAGGAAGCAGAAAGGCCAAGCCCTGACCCTCAGGCCCTGCCAAGGCCCATCCTGACACCCTCCATGTTCCATGTCACCAGCCTCGCTGGCAGAGGCAACTGCTCTAGCCAAGAGGACCAAGACCTCAGGCCTCTTGGACCTTTCAGCCTTGCTACAGCCCTTGGCCATCTCTACTGCAGGCTGTCCTACCCTGCCCCAAGCCTGCCCCTCTTTCCCTTCAGGCTGTTGACACCCTGTTTGCTTTCCCACCCAGCTCTCACCCCACCGTTTCTCCACCTTCCCTCATGTCTCTCAACTCCTGCTGGCCATTCCTTGAAACACAAAGCCATAGGCTGATACAGACCCCCTCTTGGTGACCTCTTGCACCACAAGGCTACCCTCTGTGAGACATTTCTTTTGTTCTCCCCTCCAGTCTGAACCTTCCAAGCTGCACTTTGTGGAGGTTTCCTTCTCTTCCCACTACCAAGAAAATCTCCATCAGCTCTGAAACCACCCTTCAAGCAGGTGCACGCTGCTCCTGTAGTGCCCTCAGCCTCCACTTCAGCAGGCTAAAGAAGCCCAGAACCTTCATCCTCCCTGCACAGGCTCCAAACTCCAGCCTGGCAGATCTCCTCAGCAGGCTTTCCTTTTCCTCCCTATTCCTCCAGGCAAGGCAGCCCCAAAGCCAGACTCTGGTCATCCAGATGTGACCACAGCAGTGCCGAGCCAAGGGGGATTACAGGTCCCTTGTCTGGGTGGCCACGCACCCCCTAACGTAGCCCCGTCTCTGCAGCCCCACCTGCAGCTGGACTTCCACACGGTGAGCGTGTACCACCGGCTCCTATGGCATCCCTCGTAGTGCCCAGGCCCTTCTCCTCAGGGTCTTGGCTGTGCTGCCCAGCTGTATTTTCTGGTTTTGTGGGGCAGCATTGAGTGCCTTCTCCTTGTTGCCGTGGCCCATGACCTCTGCACAGCCCTCTGTGACCCCCTGCACTATGCCCTCATCATGAGCAGGGGTCTCTGCATCTGGCTGGTGGTGGGGTCGTGGCTGACTGTCTTACCAGTGCAAGTAGGACAGACCCACCAGGTGCTCACTTTGCCCTTCTGTGCATCTCGTCACCTTCACCACTTTTTCTGTGACCTCCCCCCTCTGCTGGCACTGGCCTGTGCAGACACTTTCTGGAACCAAGGGATGCTGTACACCATCATCCTGGCATTCGGAGTCCTTCCCTTCTCCTTCATAGTTGTGTCTTACGTTAAAATTACCAGGGAAACTCTGAAAATACCTTTGGCTCTGGGCAGACACAAAGCCTTTTTCACCTGCTCTTCTCATCTCTGGGTGGTGACGCTCTGCTACGGCTTGGCCACAGTCGTCTACTTAAAGCAACGGTCAAGGGATTCCATAGGCACCAACAAATACCTTGTCCTGCTTTATACAGTTGGGACCCCCATGTTTAACCCTGTCATCTATAGCCTGAGGAATAAGGAAGTGAGAATTGCCTTGAAGAGACTCCTCTGGACAAAGTGATAGTACAGAGCATGCAAAAGAGTCCCAAATAGTACCAGAACTCTCCCTGGGGTACATGGTGGCCTGAATAGAGCACCCCGTACTTGCTCCAACAAAACCCTGTGTCCAGCCTGGCTTTCATCCTCCTGAAGAAGGGGAAAGGTCTCCTGAGGCCCTCCCGTTACGCCATACCCCACCATGACATCTTTGTCCTCCAGAGCATCTTCAGTGTCCCTCTATAGCTTAACGCCAGTAGCTACTTCAAGCTGTGCCTGACCAACCACACGTTAAAGGGAAATCCTCAAAGGATGGTCAGTAGTCAATGGGGCCCAAAAGGTGAAACAATCGATGAAGGGATGACTGCCCTCAGGGCTGAGAAATCACTTGATGGACCCCACAGACTATCTACAGTGTCCCAGCGTGGAATCAGCTGTAAAAAGTTAAAAGACATGAAAGTCATGTTCCCCTCCTATGATCTCGTCCACGTAGTTGTCTAATGCTTTCTAACTTGACATAAAGAATAAGAAACCCCAATCACCAGGGGAAGAGTCCAGCACTGGAATAGACCTCTGGAGTTTGTGTTGGTTGTGCTTTAACCCCAGCTGGCAAGGTTTCCCAGGAGGGACTCTCCAGTATTCACCACAGCCACACACGCCCTTGGGGCAGTTGACCTTCTGGCACTCATGAGGGCAGGCAGCTCAGGAACACGTGTGTCTGCTAGAACCGAGGCTCCAAATTCTTCTTTGCAGTCGGGGGCTAAGGCTGGATCGAGCTGCACCGACGCTCCTCTTGGAGAGGAAGTTTAGAAAGTGAGGGGGGCCTGTCTGGACCTCACGATTCAGCGGTGGGTCTTCCTGGACTCTTCTAAAACACAGGGAGGGATCTCCTTCACCTGGCCTGAGGGAAGGGATTCAGCTGTCTCAAGGGAGGCATCTCATCCTGGGTCTGTAGTCCCCAAGGCTAAAAGAGGAGTTATCTCCACCCCATGCCCACCACAAACCCGCAGGAGGGGGGATCCCTCTTGCCTCCGTTCAGACGTGCACAAGATAGGCTCCTGCACGTGAGCTCCTTCTCTCAGCTCCCTTGCTCGTTACTGGAAATGGAGGGCAGGAGGAAGGTGCTCAGGCGCAGACACTTGGTGACACATTTGGTGCCAGAGGTGACCAAGATGCATGCTGGTGACTGCAAGCTCTGATGGAGCAGTTCCTAGGCACAGGGCAGCATCTGGGGGCATCTTCTTAGAGGTTGGTGGGAAATTCCATTGACCAACTTAAAAGACAGAAGGTGCCCATGGGCAGGACCACGGGCAGGACCACGGGCAGAACCTGTAACTATTCCCTATGTCCAGGGCATCCTCTAGAGGTGTTCAGCTGATCAAACGGAGCCATGTGGCACAGGCAGAGCCAAGTCTCTCTCTTTCTCTTCTCCATCAGCTCTATTTTCTCTATGTCTTTCGAGTCTAACAGCAGTTGTCTCTTGTGCATTCCTTCATTGCCTGCCCTAATTCAGGGCAGCTGAACCTCAATTTAATATCCAAATACAGGCCCATAGTGCTCCGGGAGGTGCAAGAGCTCCCCAGCACAACTGCAGGCACCTGACACGGACAGCACGGGTCCAGCCCAGGAACCCCGCCATCATTCAGACTAGTTGAGTGGCAGGCACCACCCAGGGCACCTCAGAGTCTGGTAGCAGGTTTCTCTTGGCAAGTCTGCTCTCAACCCAGATGTGCCAAAGCTGAGGTGCTGCAGCCCAGACATGCAGCGGTGCTCTGGGTCTGTGGCACAGAGAGGAGGAGCTGGAGCTGTGTGTGCAATCTCTTCATTCCACTTCAAGGGCCTAACAAAAGAGGGCTGTTGTGACAGCTCCCATTACTGGGGTTCTGGGATGAGTGGGTACGGGATGAATGGGTACAGGATGATCAGGAGGCCAGAAAGATCAGTAGGAGGGAGCCCTCTGTGTGAAGGAGCTTCTTAGACGTGTGGAGCTCCTCTATGGGATGAACAAGTTCGGTGCGCCTTTGTGGGTGCGGGTCAGAGGAGAGACTGGTAGGGGTGACAGTTTGGTGTGAGGCAGAGAACACATTTAAGTCCCCTTGTGGACTTGAATTACCTGGCATTCACTGGAAGGGGACCACAACAACATGCAAACAGTCTTGGAGGTTTCTGGAGGGGCTTGGGACACAGGTGTTTATAGCACAGCTGCCAGCTTGGTCAGCAAGGGTGACGCTCATCTGCATCTGCTGCTTTCAAAGGAGGAAGCGCTGGACGTGGGTGTGAAAGCCAGTGTCAGCCTTGTCTGTCACGAAGATGTAAGTGTGGAGTCTCCCCTCCCAAGCAGAAGGAGAATAGAAGAGTGCAGATGCCAGATCTCAGAGGAGCAGACTTTGAGTCTCAAGCCTTGTGAGTTTTAGGGCAGGAGCCCATGTGAGCAGCACAGAAGAGCAGCAATGCTCAGTATAGCTGGTGTTCAAGGACAGTGTCTTTCAAGCACGAGAGAGTGCGCACCAAGAGTCAGGACAACAAGCAGAGCTGTCAGGAGAGAAGCTTGGAGGAACAGGAGACTCACAGCGAAGCTACACAGAAAAAAAGGAAGCCTACAAGAGGTGGATGCAAGGATCGAAAAAAGGAGGAATTCAGAACTCCCTTTTGTTTTAGAAAAGCCAGAGCTCCTGTGAGGCTGACACTTGCAAGGCAATTCAAGGGCACAATGATGAGCTGTTCTTCAGGAACAGTTCAAGAAGAACTGCAGACAATGTGTGGCCGCTGCTAAATTTCCTCAGAGTAGGTGTAGAGAGGTCTGAGGCACTTTTGGCCTTTGTCTTCACCAGCAAGGTCTTCCAGTTATGTATGTCTAAGAGGCAGAAGCCCAGAAACAATCCAACAGTGACGGAGATCAAGTCAAGCGTTACTTAGGTAAGGTCAGCCCAACCCTTAGGAGCCTATTGGAGCAGGCGGGATGAGGCCAAGGCTGTTGACAGACCAGGCCAGTGCCACAGCAGGGCTACTCTGGTCCAGTTGGAAGGTGTCCATGACTGGAGAAAGCAAGAAGTGAATCTAACACATGCCTTCTAAAGAGACCCAAGGGCTGAGCAGGGGAACTACAGGCTACAGGGAGAGAGGCCAGGAGCCATGTGGCTGGGCAGCAGCTCTGTGGAAACGGCCCTGGTAGTCCTTGAATTTCATTAGGCAAAATACGAACCAGCAGCAAAGGTGGGCAACAGCCTTCTGGGCCGTAGGAGCAGGAGCGCAGCCACAAGAAGGGATTATGTTCCTCTGCTCAGCACCTTTGACACCACACCCTGCACCACGACAGGGAGACAATGGCAAACAGGAACCAGTTCACTGAAGGGCCACTGAGGTGGCAATCCTCCAGTTCTCCTCCAAGTGCTTGGGTGATTTCACTATCTCCAACAACAACAACAGCATCCGTCTGCCTAAACATCAATCTCTGCAGCAGAGCCATCTGCACCAGGGTAGCCCCTCTGGGCGATTCCAATGCAATCAGCATTTGCCATCCACAGCGTGACACCCAATCCACAAGTCCCTCTCTGAAGCGGTTCAGATGAAGGGTGGCCTTGCAAAAGCCACCCTTTGTGTCACCAGGTGGCATGGACACTGCTGTTTCCCTCTCAGAGTGTGGCTGAGGCTGGATCCCCTTCTCAGGACAGACTCCCTGCCAGGAAGCCACAGCCATGAGGGCAACTCACCTGGCTCCTACTGACACTTCACTCGGTATCAGTTGTGATTGATTTGGTGCTTTTCGGGGCCTGCTCCTTCTGCACAATCACAGACGGGCAATCATTTCATAAGACACGGTCAAAAAGGCCCTGCTGTGTCTAAGAAAGCTCACCGTGAGCTCTAGAGGCACCAAGGAAGATTCTAAAAAGCACCAGGAAGATCTAAAACTCTCAAGGCCTCTTCTGAAGAGGGAGCGGCCCTGAGCAGTAGTTGTTGGTCATGTGTAGGTGTGGGAGAGAGCGTCGGGGGATGTCAGTGAGAAACAAAGAGATTGCTGATGGCTTTATCGAATCCTTAAAATTTTGTCCAGCAATAGAAAATAGGTAGAGGAGGAGGAGGAGGGTTTTACTGGAAACATAGCAGGAAGGAAGGCCCCTCCTGTGCATATCAGGGATGATACAGATGTTTCCAACTTGCGTGCAGGCCATGGAGATGGGGAATGCCCACTGCTGGGGGTGGCTGGGCTTAGTCATCCTCATGAGCTGACCAGCACCCTTGGATGCAACATGTCCAGCCCCATGGACTGGAAAGGGTGTGGTTTGCTAAGGGACCCCTGGCTTGATCCCCATCCGCCACTGGTTGTTCTCCTCCAGAGTCCTGCCTCACAGCTCAAAGGCCTGGGGGACCTTGCTGGTGGTAACTGCAGCAAAGAGGACAGACTATCCCAGATCCATCTACACGTATTCTTATCTAATTTAGGAGTAGTCCTGTAGGATCTCTGTTTCTTCTTCAACTGTTCCTGATGTAGCAACAACTCGTCTTGGTGCCCTTGAATTACCTTTTGGGTTTCAACTGAGTTTTGATATGGGCCATTGCTGTGCCTGGGGGATGCTGTCTTTGAAGGCAAGATGTCTCCAGGCACACTGTTAAAATGCTTGGGCTCTTCCTTGGTTGAATGGTCAGGGGGTGAGTAAAGACCCCGCTGTGATGCGCTTTATGTTCCCCCAATGTCGGCAGCTGTTAGATAAAAGAAGGGACAGACCTTGCCTCTTTGGTGGCATCTGCTGATTGATGCCTCTGACTGATGGCAACCATCAATGGCACAAAACACCAAATTACACTCTCTGAGGTGCCATCAGGGGTGTCTCTCACACACCTTCCCTGAATGAAAATTGCTTTTCCTGTAGGACCTCTGACTCCTCTGCCAGCCCTGGCATCTCAGGTAGCTCTGTGGGCCTGGACTGGAACTTTGACTTGAGTAGCTGCTCTGAATCGTGTCACACAACGTGGGGCTGACCATGAGACAACTGCCAATGCAGTCAGTGAAGATCTAGTAAGTCCACCAGATGGAGAGGAGGAAGAGAGACACTGAGCTCTCCCTGTGGCACATGACTCCATCCCATCAGACGAACAGCTCTACAGGCCACCCTGAACATCACAACAGGGACAGGTTCAGATGCCCTTTATTGGGGCATCAGCTGCCATTGCAGTTGGCCAAAGGAAAGTGCCAAGAGCCTGCAAGAAGAGGCCCCCAGATGTTGTCCTGTCCCTGTATCAGCCTGCACATATCTTCCATCTGTCTCTATTACCTGCCCATACCTTTGACCACCTCTGTCACCTCAAGTGTCACCAGAAATCTGCATCTGAACACCACCCTCCTGGCCTCCATCGCCATTCATTACCATGGGAGCTGAGACCAGGAGCTCCCATGCAGGTGCCTCTTTCATGCAGACCTGAAGAGAGGCCAGGGGAATCCACCTCCTGTGGGTTTGTGGTGTGCGTGGGAGGGAGCTGAGTCCCCTTCCAGCCCCAGGGCTCCTCTCCCGGGATGAGATGCCTCAACTCACTCGGCTGAATCCCTTCCCTCAGCAGGGACACCCTGTGACTGTCTGGGTGTCCTGCCTAAGGATGGGGCAGGAAACAGCTGCCCAGGGAAGTGCTTGCTTCACTATCCTTGGAGGTACTTAAAAGGCATGGTTTGCTGGTGGACTTGCTAGTGCTATGTTAACGGTCGGACTTGATGATGTCAAGGTTCTTTTCCTACCTAAATGATGCTATGTTTCCATGAAAAGTTGATATTTAGACCTAAGTCTGTCTCTCAGCAGGGCAATGACACCAGCAGAAAGAAGTATTTCTGCCCAGCTGAGGGAGGGAACCTCAGTGCTGACTTCAGCCTGTTTGAGAGCAGGTTCCCCTGGAGCCCCAGGGACAGCTGGAGGGAGCCCAGAGGGGGCAGAGAAAGGGCTGCCTTGGGCTGCTCCCCTGCTGCTGAGCTGGGCTGGGCTCCTGGGATGGAGGGAGCTGCTGGCAAGCGAGCAGCGCTGCAGAGAGACAGCTCTGCCCAGGAGTAGGGCTGGGGGTGCTGCCTGCAGGCAACAAGAGGAGACCTGCAAGGCTGGGAGAGCTTAAAGGCAGTTGGGATTGGGAGGATGCTGAGAGCTGATGGGGGGAGGAACCTTCCCAGCCCTCTGTGTGGTAAGTCTCTGGGTGCAGGGCGATGCAGCTGCAGTTCCTGGAGGGCTCTGCTAAACCTGGTACATCTGACAGTTCCTGGGATCTGTCAGGAGGACTCTCTTAGTTTCTGTGCTCTAGAGGAGGAGGAGGTGCTGCAGAGCAGGGCTTCCCTGCTGCGCCATGAGAGGGACAGGGCCTGAGGCTGCCTTCTGCTGCGGATGGTGGTGGAGGTGTGCGTGTGGGTGTTTAGCCAGCGGTGCCCAGGGCTGTCCTTCTGATCAGGGTCCCTGTCCCCCAGGAGCTGTGTGCTGGGGCAGGGACTCTGCCACCTGCCAGGGTCAGCTCTCAGCCTGCCCGGGGAGCTCCCAGGGTGCTGCAGGGGAAGCTGGGGGTGGAAGGAGCCACCCCTTGCAGGGCAGAGTTCTGCTGTCAGGAGGGAGCTGTGTGGGTCAGGGCTGCTGACAGCTGCAGAGCAGTGCAAGACATTCCCAGGAGACTTTTCCAGAAGCACTGAAAGGCAGGGGCTACCTGAAAGGGAAGGACCCTGTTAGTCTTCTGCTCTGGGTGGGCGATGGGACTGAGAAATTTGTGCCTCAGTTGAGGAGGAGGCACTGAAATGCCACATCTGTTCCTCTTAGAGGTGCAGAAACCAGGCAGTATCGGAAACCAGCCCAGCGTGGCTGACAGACAGCACCAGCATGGCTCTGGCAGCCTCCTCAGGGCTGCTCGGAGGTTCCCATCAGAGCCTGCACCCAGGGAGCTGCCCCTGGGCAGGGCCCTGCTGCCGGGAGGGGTGTGCAGGGCAGAGCTGAGCCCCCAGCGGGTGGGATGGGCTGTGGGAGCAGGGGCAGGCAGGAGGGGTGGGGGCAGAGAAGCAGCTGCCGGCAGGATCAGCTCCAGGCAGCAGAGGCAGGGGCAGGGGCTGGGGGAAAGTGCAAAGAAGCCCTGGGGGAGGGCACGTGCGGGCAGCTCTCCCTTGGTCCTTCCCTGGAGGTGTCCTGTGGGTGCTGTCTGCTGGGCAAGGAGCTGCCCCTCTCCTTGGAGCATCTCCTCTGTGGGAGCCCCGACTGCCTGCTGTGCCTGTCCTGCTGGGCTTGCGAGCTGCCCCCAGAAAGGCCCAGCTCTCCCGTAGGATCCTGGGCAGTGCTGAGCCTTTCCGTGGGGGTCAGCGCTCCCCTCTCACGGTCCTTTGCTTCTCTCTGGGGGAGGTCGTGTTCTGCTCTCTCCATCACAACTCCATCTCTGGGCTGGGGCACACAAGAGTTCACAGAGCTGCCCTTTCCCACAGGGCTCCCCTGCTCCCGTACCAGTGCAGTCGTGTGGGGCTTTTTCAAGGGGAGTTGGCGCGTGAAGTCATCTTCAGGGCAGCACGAGCGAAAGCGCAGGGCAGGTGGGAAAGAGGCTGACGGACCCTGTGGCTCTCCTGCCTCTGCCCTAAGGCACAGAGAGCTCTGCCCTTTTGCCTCTCCCGTCTCAAGACTCTTCACATTATCAGCCATACAAATGAGGATTTCCACTGTGAAAAAAACCACTCCCCAGCTGTGATGGTGGAAAATGAAAATCAGACACAATTGTTATAAGGCCATGCTCAGCCTCTGCTCTGCAGCCCAGGCTCTGGAGAGTCATGAGTGCAGGGCCTGAAGTTTTCCATGACAGGTGGATTACATCTGACAGCCCTTGTGAACGTCGGAGCTGTCACAAACCAGCTCCATGTCTCCAGTGCAGAAGAGCAAAGCTGACTGCTCAGCAGCACACGGGCAGAGGTGCTGCTCCTCACCCCAGTCAGCCAGCACAAAGCAGAGGAAGGAAATGCATCTCAGTTGGGGGTGTTGTTGTGAAAAGTGGAGTGGCTACGCTCAGAGGAGTCTGTCCTAAATTTAATCTTTCCTTTCCTTTTTTGAGCAGTGATGCCACGTCAAGACACCGCAAATGTCCAACAGCAGCTCCATCACGCAGTTCCTCCTCCTGCCATTTGCAGACACGTGGGAGTTGCAGCTCTTGACCTTCTGGGTCTTCCTGGGCATCTACCTGGCTGCCCTCCTGGCCAACGGACTCATCATCACCACCATAGCCTTTGACCACCACCTTCACACCCCCATGTACTTCTTCCTCCTCAACCTCGCTGTTCTTGACCTGGGCTCCCTCTCCACCACTCTCCCCAAAGCCATGGCCAATGCCCTGTGGGACACCAGGGCCATCTCCTACTCAGGATGTGCTGCTCAGGTCTTTCTGTTAGTCTTGGTGATCTCATCAGAGTTTTCTGTTCTCACAGTCATGGCCTACGACCGCTACGTTGCCATCTGCAAACCCCTGCACTACGGGACCCTCCTGGGCAGCAGAGCTTGTGTCCACATGGCAGCAGCTGCCTGGGGCAGTGGGTTTCTCAATGCTCTGCTGCACACGGCCAATACATTTTCACTGCCCCTCTGCCAGGGCAATGCTCTGGACCAGTTCTTCTGTGAAATCCCCCAGATCCTCAAGCTCTCCTGCTCAGACACCTACCTCAGGGAGGCTGGGCTACTTGTGGTTGGTGTCTGTTTGCTCTGGGTTTGTTTTGTGTTCATTGTGGTGTCCTACATGCAGATCTTCAGGGCCGTGCTGAGGATCCCCTCGGAGCAGGGACGCCACAAAGCCTTTTCCACCTGCCTCCCTCACCTGGCCGTGGTCTCCCTGTTCATCAGCACTGCCGTGTTTGCTCACCTGAAGCCCCCCTCCATTTGCTTTCCATCCCTGGATCTGGTGGTGGCAGTTCTGTACTCGGTGGTGCCTCCAGCAGTGAACCCCCTCATCTACAGCATGAGGAACAATGAAATCAAAGATGCCCTATTGAAACTGATGACTGGATGCTTTTTCTGAAGCAATAAACTGCCCATCTTCTCCTGCATAGCATTTATACTGTAGCACATTGCCTGCCCAGCCTGTCTTTTGCACTTTTTATTGTTGGTGGTGTTTTAGTTATCTGTGATCATGTTGTCATCCTTTTTCTCATTTACTGGCTGGTTTTCTTTTCTGACTGAGTTGCTGTGTGAATGAAGACCGGAGTTCTCTGTGTGCTTAAATGAAATAAAGGGCCCTTCAGTGACTTTTTTCACCTGAAATCCTTCCCCGAAGGTCTTTTTAGAGTTGCAGGGACAGTTCCAGTGTGGAGAGGTTGAAGAGAAAAGAGTCCTGGCATGGCAGGACTGCCAGGGAGCACCAGCACTTGGTCTTTGCAGAGCTACTCTCTTTTCGCTTCCACGTTCTCCTCCTGAGCCCCTGTGGTGGTGTAAGGCCTGAGTGCTCTGGCAGCTTGGTCACAGAGCTGCCATGTGGCTCTCTGGGCAGCTCACAGCTTTCCTGAGCGTTTCTCAGAACCCCACTTAACACTAAACTTTGTGATCATGGTGAAGGCATTGAGCAGGGATGTGAGGATGTTGTAGAAAGTGGGGTTTGTCTGACTATCCCAGGAGGGCTGTTGTGAGCATCACATGGATCAGGATCAGAGTGTTGTTGAAAACAGTGACACTAGTGAGGGGAGACAAAGAGTTGGAGAGGCCTTCTGCCTGCCTGCGCTGGGCAGTAGATTTGCCCAAGGGTGGCAGCTCTGACGCACACCCAGGATGCCAGCACGGGCAGGACGGGGAGAGCTGGACCTAAAAAGCGGGTTATGGAAGCAAAGAGCCGGAGTGTCACAGTGTAACTGCAGGAGCCCTCCAGCAACGGGGTGAAATCACAGCAGCGGCCCGGTACCCCCAGGGCCACCAAACTGTATCAGGGACAAGAATGAAACGATTCCTGCAGATGACAGCAATGCCCCTCGCCAAGGTGGAGCTGCCTGCTGGAGACACACCTTCCAGCTCATGGGTCTTGCAGAGAGCAGTGGGTGGCACACAGCCCAGTGCTGCTGGCAGGGTTTGGCTCCCAGCAAGGACCACGCAGCGCATGCAAAAGGGGCGGGAAATGCTGTAACACCACTGTGAGCACAGATGGTGCTGTTCCCGCTCAGAAACCTGAGCAGCAGCCAGGACAGGGTGGGAGATCTGTAGCTGGTCTCCAGAGAGGACACATTCCCCAGGAAGAAGTCCACAGAGTGTTACGGCTACTGGTTGGCCACCACTTGCACAATGATGCTGGTCCTCCCAACCACAACCGAGGGCAAGTCATGAGAGAGGCAGAGGGACTGACGTGTAGCAGATCTCCAGGGTGGACAAGTTCCTCAGGAAGAAATATGTGGAGCAGTGGAGGTTTGAGTCCACAATTGTGATGAGTGCAATCCCACTATTCCCGGTGAGGACCACAAAGTAGATAACAAGGAATACTGGGAAGCGCAGACCCTGCAGGCTGGAGTGCTCAGAACATCCCAGAAGAATGAAGCCAGATCTAACAGTGTGATTCTCCAAGCCTTTTCTTTGGGGCATTTTCCCTAGAAACAGCAATCCAAACCACCAGCTCTCAGAGGATGCTGATGGCCTGTCCACCATCACCCACACTTCACGCCTAGGGAAAGACTACAAACACCAGCATCCACGGGATTGCAGGGTTAGGCAAGCTTGGCCAAGAGCTGCAGGAACGTTTGGAAATCTAACAGGGGTTGCTTGCTGCAGCACGGGTTCTAAAGAGAGGAAAGAACAGAATCCTTGAGCCTGAAAGACTGGGGTTTGTCACATGGAGAAAAGAAACTTGACTTTCTTTTTTAGAGGTGATTGTATTAAATGGACTACCTGGTGATTGATAGGTGAGAAAAAAGGAAGAAAATGGATAAATCTGAGGGCCTTAAAGAACAGTCTTGCTTACTTCCCTGTCCAGATCTTGCAAAAGCTGCATTTAATGAAAGAACATGAAGAAGGAACAGGGTGGAAAGGAGGAAAGGGATGCAAAGGGAGTAGACAAATCAAGGCAAGGCTAGGTAATCAAAACAAAACAAGGCGAGGCACGACTTGCTTCTTAGAGCTCAGTGAGAGAGGTTAATCCCAGCTCTCCTCACATGTAAGAGCGCATCCCCTGATGCTGTGTCCACACACAAAGGTCTGGGAGACTATCCTAGATGGGAACTGTTCATTTTTACATGGCGAAGGATGAATCCCATCAGGAGTGAAACAGGCTTCTGTCTGCCAGTGAATCCACCGACACTCATGCACCCATGGGACATTTTAACATGGCCAATAAGCAGCAGTTTGTGCAGAAATCACAAGTTTTCAGGGGGTTAAAAGGCATTTTTATGCAAGCAGTCAAACTGCTTCATGCTGTTTTCAGTCCTGCAGAGAAGGGAGTGATTAAAATTGGGTGATCTCCCTACGATACCCCATTTTCTTGAACAGGTCAGGCTTGTAGAACTGCCGAGTGAGCCCTGAATAATTCAGCATTCCTAAACTTGCTGCTCTGTCACTTGGATTTCTGACAGCTTACAAATCTAGCTCTCATCCCAACCCTGCAATGCTCCCAGTCCCCTGCAAGCCCTCGCAGGAGCAGAGCAATGCTCTTGCTGCCTGGGGCAACCGAGCCTTCCCTTTGCAGTTCCCACCTTCCCAGAGCGTAGAGACTTCTGGCCGGGCACACCTGAGGGATGGGAGCCACAAGCGAGTAGCACGGCAAGAGCAGGCTGTTTCTTGTGAAGGAGAGACTCAGATGAAAGATGTTTCAGAATCTCACTTTGACATGAGGAAGGAATATCCTCTTTGAGACAGAGGACTGAGGATGCTGACGGTGCCTCTCCAGCTATGGCCACCTCCCTTTGAGAAGCCTTCTTAAACTCTGGTGTATTAACAATGAGAACAGCAGCTCAGAAAACATGATAAAAGCATTCAGGTTGGCCAAGTGAAAAACACAGGGTGGTTTTTCTCAAGAGAAGGATCTGAGTTCACAACAACATATGGTCCTAATAGTTTGATTCCTTTTCTGAGGTATTCCTGCCTCTTTCCTGTGAGTTTTGTCTGTCTCATAGAGGTGCCATGTAAAGTGTCCAAGATAAAACTGGGGTTTGTGTGAGGGAGAAGTCACCACGATTGGTTTCTAATGTACCTGCTCATTCACATAACTGTGCAGAAAAATAAAATAGTTTTATTTTCAGACAAACCTGGAGATACCCACGTTGTTTTTTTTTAAATTATGGTTTCAACTCAAAGCAACAATTTACCTGCAGATTCTCCACGATTTCCTGCTGGTTTGGAAATGCCCTCAAGCATAAAGACTATTCCTTTAAACTCTCCAGTGTCTCAGTGCTTCACAAGCTCACAGGTGGAGCACGGTTCAGGCCAGCCTTGCTCACGGAAAACTGCCAGAGTGACTTTCTCACGGGCAGAACTTTTCAGAGCTGAAGGAAACCCGTGCCAGGGAGCCCAGCCAAGCTGGACAGATGCCTGCACCTGCTTCTGCTGGAGTCTGTGCTGCAGCACTATCTCAGCATTTCAGGGCACAGCAAAGGGGATTTACCGTTGCCTGTTGTTATATATTTTCTCCCCTGTCCAGCCGAGGGGGTAAGAGTGATAGAGTGGCTTTGCTGGGCACTGGCATCCGGTCAGGCTCAAACCACCACACCCACGCAGAAGTCTGCCGATTCATAACTGCTACAGCTATGGCACACTCGATCAAAACTGCTGTTTTCTGGGGCCCCACAATGGGATCCAAAAAGCCCTGTGGTGGGTTGACCTCGGCTGGTTGCCGGGTGCCCACCAAGCTGCTCTCTCACTCTCCCTCCTCAGGAGGACACAGTGAGAAAACAAAATGAAAAACCACCTGGTCTGAGATAAAGGCATTTTAATAGAAAGAAAACCATGAATGTAAAGGCCATGTACTTAAGCAAAACAACAAAAAAAAGAGAATATTTATCCTCTACTTCCCCTCCACAGGGGATGTGCAGCCACTTCCTGGGAAGCAGGGCCTCAGTGCACGTAGCAGTTGCTTTGGAAGACAAATGCCTTAAGAACGAATTCCTCCTCCTCCTTTACCCCCTTTCTCTTTGCCTTTATTGCTGAGCATGACCTCAGATGGCAGGAAACATCCCCTTGGTCACTTTGGGCCACTGCCCCAGCTGTGCCCCCTCCCAGCCTCTTGCCCACCCCCAGCTTACTGGCCCTTGGCGGGGGTTGGAGACCCAGCCTTGATGCTGTGCCAGCACCGCTCAGCCGCAGCCATCACATCTGTGCCTTGTCACCACCGTCTCCTCTGCACAACACTCGTGGACTGTGAAGAGGACAGTTAATGTCATCCCAGTGAGATCCAGTCCAAAAGCCTTTCCTGACCTGAGGAGCAAAACCTGGGCACTTTATTCTGCGTCTGCTCTAATGAGTGGTGAGCAGGGGAAACAATCGCTTCCCTCAAATTTTGGCAAGGCTTCTCTTCGTAATTCCCAGGACACCTCCTCAACAGCAGGGCACACTGCTGGAAGAGCTTTGGCCTTCCATTCCCCAGAACCACCAGGGTCTTTAGCACAGGACTGTACCCTGACCAGACGGTCCCCACAACACTGTGCTGGCTATCCCAGGTGCCAGACCTCATGCCAGTTTTTGTGCATGTCATCAGCTTTCTGAGAAGACAGTCCTCCCACCTGCCAAAGTTTCTCCAAATGGATTCCCTAAGGCACCCCAAGCTGGTGTCCCTGACAAACACGATGAAGGTTGCATCCTCCAGGTCCCCTTGTAAAGGAGAACCATAGAAACTGCACCGGGCCCAGGAGAGATCCCCATGCTGCCTCACCTGCACTGCCCTCCAGGTAGGGTGTGATCCCTTCGCTACTAAATCTCAGTGCAGTCAGCTAACTGGTGTTTCACCCACCTATTTGTCTACCCATGCAGACTGTGATGTCCTAACTTGGATACAAGGGTACTGCAGCAGAGCGTGTCTAAAGTCTTGCCAAAGTTGAGATAAATGGCATCCACTTTTCTCCTCTTATTCACAAACACAGGTAACTTATCCTGAAGGCAGTCAGCCTGGTGAGGCATGATTGACCCTTGATTACATTACGTGCTGATCATTCTCAGTCACCACCTTCTTCCTTAGGCAGGCAGAAATGTCACCCCACGAGGATTCATTCAGGAACACTCTTCTCATCAAAGCGTGTGGGTCCCTGGCTTGGACTTGTGGCCTTTTTTAGAGATGGGTGCAACGTTCCCTTTCCTACACTTACCAGGGACCTCTCTGTCACCATGACTTTCCCAAGGGGACTGGGAACGACTTGGCTCTGAGAGCAAGGTGCATCTGAGTGCAGGGAAATCTCCACACCAGCACAGTCCCTGTGACAGCCCTCCCTGCCTCCTCCCCCACTAAGCTCCTCCATTTGGCATCCCACCATCGGTGCCCGGCCCTGCACAGCCTCAGTTGTGTCCCATGCCTGTGTTGGCAGAGAGTTGTGCTGTGGGGTCTGGAAGGTGTGGGCCAGAAGAGATACTGCACAGGGCTGGCCATGCCCTAATACAGGCACGGAGACCACCAGGAGGAAGGAGATGGCCACGCAGCACAGGTCCCTCCCCACGGCTGGATTTATGGCCAGAGATTGAAATGGCTGATGCACGGGGCTGCTTTGTCCCCACTGCATTGGCAAAGCTTTCCTGGGGTGTCCAAGGAAAATGGCACAGGCCAGCTCCCCTCTCTTGCACCTTTGATGCCTTGCTTCCTTCTCCACGAGACCTGGCTCTGCACCACAAGCCCACTAGAGCGTGTCCTCCCTCTGTATGGTCACCCAGCTCAGCTGACATTGGTGCTTTCCTCTCCTCAGCACTTCGCAGCCCAGCCCAGCCCCTCCTCAGCTCTCCACCCCACCCCTGCCCTCTCCCCAGCGCGGCAGAGCAGCCCAGTCTGGGCTGGCCCCACAGCAGTGCCCACCGCAGGGTGCTGCAGAGCTTTGGGCACTTGTCCCACAGCTGCAGCCTCTCTGAAGGGGTTCAAGATCCCCAACAGCCCCAGGGCTGAAGATGGTGCCATTGGCATGAGGAAGCAGGCGCCAGTCTCTCTCTGGCTCTCCTGCATCCATCCTGTAGGTGATCTCCCACCCCGACTGCCTTTGCCCCACTTTGCCTCCTTGCCAGCCCCGCTCCTGAGGGCAGCACCAAAACCTGAGCCCTGGGGCTCCTCAGCAGCTCACGCGTCTCTCCGGTCTTCTGTCCCTGTACCTGCTGCATCTCCACTGGCTCCCACAACATTGAAGAGTCCTTGTTTCTGGATACCTGCATTTAGTGGTTTACTCTGGAGGGTGTTTCACTGTCTGAGTCCTCATTCTCTGCTCCCCCCCACGGCATGTGGCAAGTCCCCATCCTCCCCTGGTCTCTCCAGATTCCTTTCCAGAGGGACGGACATCTGCCATTGCCCCTTTCATAGCTGTGGTACCTTCAAGAAGGTGACTGGGAGCTCATCTACGATCTCCACTGCTCCTGGACACCATGAGGAGATTTTTTCACTCAAGTTTTTGTGTTTAAAAGATCCCTGTGTTACTGTGAGGTTCTGCCCATGAGCACAGGGAGAAGAGAAGGAGAAAATATGCTTTTACCATCCAAATCTTTTGAGTTGTTCTTGGCGGCAGCTGTAGAAGGAGAGCTCAGGCTTCAAGCACTGAACTGAGGAGATCCCCTTTATTGCAGAGATGCTATTACAAGGGTCAGAGGTGACACAGTGTCTTTCCTTCTGCAAGGATCAGACACAACAAGTCAGTTCCCCAGGAGTAGAGGCATGAAACCAAGCAATGCCCTCTGAGTGTGATTCTCCAAGGGAAAAACCCCAGAGCTTGGCCTAAACTCTGGGCAAAACCGTGGGCACTCTGCAGAGAAGGAGGCAGATTATTGCTGATGGAATAAGTACCATTGGATCAGTTTCCACACTGCTTCCTTGAGCTCCTGGTTCCTCATGCTGTAGATGAGGGGGTTCACTGCTGGAGGAACCACCGAGTACAGAACTGCTATCACCAGGCCAAGAGCAGGGGAAGAGGTGGAGGGGGGCTTCAGGTAGGCAAACATGACAGTGCTGAGAAACAGGGAGACCACGGCCAGGTGAGGGAGGCAGGTGGAAAAGGCTTTGTGGCGTCCCTGCTCTGAGGGGATCCTCAGCACGGCCCTGAAGATCTGCATGTAGGACACCACAATGAACACAAAACAAACAAAGGCTAAACAGACACTGACCACAAGTACCCCAGCCTCCCTGAGGTAGGTGTCTGAGCAGGAGAGCTTGAGGATCTGGGGGATTTCACAGAAGAACTGGTCCACAGCATTGCCCTGGCAGAGGGGCAGTGAAAATGTATTGGCCGTGTGCAGCAGAGCATAGGGAAAAGCAGTGCCCCAGGCAGCTGCTGCCATGTGGACACAAGCTCTGCTGCCCAGGAGGGTCCCGTAGTGCAGGGGTTTGCAGATGGCAACGTAGCGGTCGTAGGCCATGACGGTGAGAAGACAAAACTCGGCTGTCATCAAAAAGACAAGGAGAAAAACCTGGGCAGCACATCCTGTGTAGGAGATGGCCCTGGTCCTCCAAAGGGCATTGGCCATGGCTTTGGGGAGAGTGGTGGAGAGGGAGCCCAGGTCTGGAGGGAGAGGTTGAAGAGGAAGAAGTACATGGGGGTGTGCAGGCGGTGGTCACAGGCTATGGCAGTGATGATGAGGCCGTTGCCCAGGAGGGCAGCCAGGTAGATGCCCAGGAAGATCCCAAAGGTCAAGAGCTGCAGCTCCCTTGTGTCTGCGAATGCCATGAGGATGACCTCTGTGATGGAGCTGCCATTGGACATTATTGACTGCAGGAATGGGAGACTGTTGAAAGAGGAGAAGACATTGACAGGTCAGGTCAGATTTCTCTGAGCCAGTCTTAAGCCATTTCTCACACATAACTGCCTCAAAGGCTTTTTTTGGGGGGGGGGGGGGGGGAACATCGATCAGTTCCTTTTTGTGAGGCCAGGATTGACGAGCAGGGGCTCTGCCCACAGGCTCCAGAGAAGTCAGACCTGTGCTATTGCAGCGGTGTCAAACAGCCCCTGCATTCGGTACGTGTTCCTGGCAATGGGTGCTTCACTTGAGTGAGAGGTATTTGCCTCACTGACCATGTGTCCTGTCCCTATTTATTGCAGTGCGATGGAGTCAGCACCCAGACCAGCTGTGTCTGAGAGGGAAGAGCCCAGGGAGGGACCCAGCCCTTCCAACTCTGCTGTAATGAAATCCTAAGTCTGCGTTGGAATCACTCACGGCCGACACAGAACCTTTCTCCCCCCCATTTTCCATCTCCAGGCTCTCTCCAGACATGATAAGAGCAGCGTGCCTGTGGGGGAGAATGGGGCTGTCACTAGGTTCCCATCCTCCCCTGCTGAAGTGCCCCTAGCACGGGGGGAGGGCACTTCAACCCCTTTACCCCAGGGAAATGCCCAGGTGCCTGAAAAACTCTGCCCAGTGTCTCCTGAAGGGAGAGTCAGCTTGTTTGTAAGTTCCACACGCTGCATTGCCCACAGCCTCCCAGGGCCCGTGTCTCAAAGTGGATTTGATATACCCCCACAACCCAGAGCTTCCATAAGAAAGAAAAAAAGCAGCAGGAAGAAGAAAAAAAAAAACATGAAGCAATACCCTGATGCTTCTGCAAATAGGGAAAAGGAAAGAAAGACAGCTGGCACTTAGGAAAACTTCCTCCTTACACAGCAGAGCACAGCACCTCCACGCTGGTGATATCCCAGGCTGGTTGCTCTCAGTCCCTTTTCTCTGCAGAAGGAAGAAGTTTATGTGTCAGGAGAGATGCACCTTTGCTCTACTGCAGCTCTGGCTGCAGAGGAAGCAGCACCTGCCCTGGACCCCCTTGCCTTGAGGGCAGAGGGTCTGCTGAGGGGGAGAGGTGACCAGGGAGGCTTGCTCAGAAGAAGCTCTCTGTGTTGGGTCAGGAGCTTTCTGAGTTCCCGCTGCCATGACATTTCTAGTTTTCTCTGCCCATGTCTCTGCTGCCTGGAGCTGTCCCTGTCAGGAGCTGTTTCTCTGTCTCCACATCTCCTCCCTGGCAGCACTCACACGCACCGTCCCACGCGCTGTGTACTCAGCTCAGCCTTGCAGACCCCTCCTGGCAGCAGAGCACTGCCCAGGGCCATCTCCGTAGCTGCAGGCTCTGATGGGAACATGAGTTCATTGCTGATGAGGCTGCAGAGGTGATGCTGAGGAGCTCAGTAAGTCAAAGGTGGTTTGTTTCTGATAACCTCAGATTTAGAAACCTCCAAGTGAAACACATCTGGAGTTCAGTGCCTCCTCCCAAACTGAGAGAATAATGTCCATGTCCAACACTTCCTCCACCCCAGAGGCCACTCAGAGTAGAAGACTGAAAGCACAAGCTCCTTCCCATTCAGGTAAACCCTGCCTTGATGTACTTCTTGAGAAGCTGCCTCTGCCAATGTCCGGGGGGGGGGGGGGGCGATCTGGAGTTGTGAGAAGTCCTGAGCATCACAACACCCTTTGAACAGCAGAAGATCCCTGCCCTGCCCTGCTGGGGAACTGTCCTTCCACCCACGGCTTCTAACCACAACTCCATGAGGAGCTCCCCAGGCAGGTCAACTCCTGACTCTGGCTGGTGACAGAGTCCCTGCCCCAGGACACAGGCTCCTATGGTGAAGGGACCACGCTTAGAAGGACAGGCCTGGACATTGCTGGCTGCACACCCACCTTCACACCCCACAGCCATCCCCACCAGAAGGCAGCCATCATGCCCTGTCCCTCTCACACTGCAGGAGGGAAGCCCTGCTCTGCAGCCCGGCTTCCTCTTCTCCATCACAGACAGATCCCAGAGGTTGGACACATTCAGGAGATCCTGCAAGGAGCCACCGACACATCACCCTGCACCCAGAGACTTACTGTGTCAGAGGCTGGGAAGAGTTCTCCTCCAGTGAGCTCTCAGCCATCCTCCCCCTCTCCCCTGCCTTCAACCTCTCTCTGCCCCGCTCCTTTCTCCTTGGTGCCCACAGGCAGCCCCCTCAGCCCTGCTGCGCTTGGCAGAGCAGCTGCTGCTGGGCAGAGCTGTCTCCCTGCAGCTCTGCCTGCTTGCTAGGAGCTCTCTCTGTCCCAGAAGCCCAGCCCAGATCAGCAGCAGAGCAACAGCCCAAGAACTTTTTAATGATCACTCTGGTAGTTTTGGTGCCAAGTCCTTCAAGCTCAGACAGTGAGAGGAAGTTGAGGAAACGTCTGGAGGAGTCAAAGTCAGATGCAAACTCCAAAGTTTCTTGGAGCACTAATGGGTTCCACTGAGGGATGTTACTGACAAAGCCTCCCTGAGGGCTGGTTAAAAATGAAAACTGGAGGCAGTGAGGACAGGTAGGCAAAGGCAAGGTGAAGGTGGCTCTGATGCTGAGTAACCCTTGCTGTGCTTCATCAAGCCAAAAGACCAAGCCCTGACTCCCCAGCCCCTGCAAGGCAGACCCTGTCCCTCAGCAATTCCTCAGGGTTCTTCCTGGGGCAGGGTGATGTGGGGATGTGCAGTGCCAAGGGCAGGGCCAGGGTCCTGTGCTTCTGGGTTTGTCCTGGGTGGGCTGAGGAGGCACTGAGGTGCTGGTGCCGTAAGGTTAAAGGGTAATCTGGCAGGCTTTGGGGGTTGAGACAACAGCCGTAGCCAAGGGGAGAAAGCCCTCGCTTCTCTTGGGGGCTTTTTGTCTTGCCAGAGCCCTTGAGTGTCTCCACCACAGGATGTCCTACAGTGTCCCACACCTGCGCTTGCCATTGCACTGTGCAGATCAGACTGTGCCCAGGAGAGGCCTGAGCAACGCCTGAGGGACATGTTCTCCCTTCCCAGAGGCTGGAGGTCAGGACCTGTAGCCTTCATGGAACACCCCCAGGTTTCCTCAACATCAGAGCGACCTTGACCTTGCCTTTGCCTGCCTGGGACGAAGGGAGCTCCTGGCAAGAGGGCAATGCTGCCAAGAGCTCTGGAGTGTCCCTCTCCTCCCACAATCCCAGAACCAAGGAGGCTGGAAGGCAGCCAGCTGCCGCCTTTTCTGGGCTTCCCCTTCATGCTTGGTTTTAGCCAGCAGCTCCTTTCTCAGCCATGCCAGCCTCCTGCCACCTTGATGTGACCTCCAGCATGTCAAGTTGGACCATTCTGGATCATGAAGAGAAGATCCTTGAGCATCAAACATCTCTCTGAACCAATCTTCTCTGCAGGGCTGTAGCTCCCTGGCAGTCTTTACGTAGGTCCCTCAGCAGGCCAAAATCTGCCTTCCAGAAGCTCTAATCTTTTGTTTCCTTCATTTTCTGAGGATTTTAAACCCAAACTTCTCACTCTGGACTTTTCCATTCCTCACCAGCTCTACCTTGTTTGTAAATGTTGCGCATTAACTCCAGCAAGATGTTAAGCACCACCCTGCAGCTTGCTCACCTCCCTCTTCCAACCTCATTCACAGAGTTGAAGAGCATGTTCAGTTGGTACATTGACCTGGTTATGTCCACTCCAAGGCTTATGCACCCCCACCCCCCCAGTCGATTCACTGAAGGGGCAGAATCAGAAACAGAGCAGGCCTTGATGCTGTGCAAACCACTAGAACATCACTTTGTTCTCAGCATTGGTTTTGCCACAAATTGTCTATTAAATATCTCTCAAATATCCAATAAATTGTCCATAAAGTATCCACTGAGTTCATGTTGTCCATGATTTGGGTTCCATTTGATATGGTGCTTTCTCAGGACAATAGTGATGTGTTGTCTGGAGTTTCTGAACAGGGAATCTAGCTCAGGTTGGGTCAGCTTTTTACGAGGTACATTTAGGAGGTATCACTGTAGAACTTCCTAAAATATGTAACTCAAATCATAGATTATTTCTGACCCAGGATAAATCTACTGTAGGTACATGTCATATTCCCCCATCATCCACCCAGTGGACCTGCGTCCTTGAGCAAAAGCAATCCCACAATCAGGTTGGCCATTTCCAACCCGTGCTGTCTTTCCCAGCCTGTTCCCTACATGCACTATAGGGATCTTATCTCCTTCTACAACAGGCAGGTTTTTGTCTGGGCAGGGCCAGGTTGGTCAGTCGAGCCTCTGGTATTAACTAGGCAGGTGGCTTCTGCCCACTCTGCATCCCACCGCCTCTATTTCCCAGCCCCCTTTGCTCTCACTCTTGTCCTTAACAGTCCCTTCTCTCGGTCAATCATTCCGGAGGCTGGTGTGTGACAGGGGATGTGGCACACCCAATCATTGCCACGTTCCCTGGCCCAGGGGCTTCTGAGGGTGTTTCAGAAAGGAATCCTGCTGTCTGCCTCAGGTCTTTCTGGGGTGCCACAGCACTTGCTGTTCAAGGCCCAGGATGGTGTTTTGGGGGGTGGTTTGGGTCATGGGGCATGTTGCCATCCATCTGGTTGTCACTTCCACCACAGTAAGCACATGTCACTTGCCTTGGCAGGTTCGTGGCAGTGTGATATAACCCATCTGTGAGGCCTCTCTGGATTGATATCGCAGCACCATCCTTCACACCACAGAGGCTTTGCTCGCTTGGCTCACTTGACTATGGTGCGTGTGTCACACTCCTGAATAACACCTGCAATGGCTTCAGTGGTCAAGTCCACCCCTCCATCTCAAGCCCATCTGGACATTGAACTTCTCCCTAGATGTCCTGACCCTACAGGATTCCACCAAGTTATGTCTAGTGAACTGTTGTGTTCCCAGTCTAGGTCCACCTCAGCCACTTCCATTGTTGCACCTGGTCTACTTGCTTGTTGTGTTGATGTTCCTCAGGGATTTCTCTGTCACTTCCCTTGTCCCTGGTGAGTGACTCCAGCTGTTGAGCTTCCTCACCCTCTAACTCCTTACTGGTGCCCCACCATTCCAGCAGCGCAGCAGTCAGGCACCGCTCTGCTTGCCTGTCTGGCACTGGATATATTTCTGCTTTTTTCTAAGGTCTCTCAAGTTCAGTGACCTGGTAGTTTTGGTCTGGTTTTGCTGATTTTTCTCAATTCTTCCTTCTATTTCCATGTCAAGGAACAGCTTCATACTTCAAATTGTTCTCCTGCCTTACTAATAGATGGTACAGACCCATCCGTATTTGTGTGGCTTCTTTTTTACTGCTGGGGTGATTCCTCTAGTGAGTTGGGTCTTGGGTTCCTATCTCATCCCTGGTGGCCTCAGGTGTGGTTTGGGTTCCCATCCCAACCATGGTGTCATCCAGTGTCATGTCCATGTCACAACCATGGCATCCTCAGAGATGACTTGGGTCTGTATCTCAACCATGTCCTTCTGACAGCACTGAACCGATAGACACAGGCCAAGCCCCAGAACAGCCCTTGGAGCTGCTGGGTTTCACTGGGGTAGGCAAGGCACCCTTCTGTCAGGTAGTGTGTCCATGGAGCGGGATTACCTGCCTTTTCAGGCTTCAAAGAACAGGGTTTGGGAGGTGATAAGCACCCTAGGCACCTGCCCACACACCCTGACACCCAGGGACTGGCTGCCTCAGGGCATCTCTCAGGATCTCCTCACCAACAACTTGTCTCCTCTAATGCCACAATACCACACCAGATTGCACAGGCGTTAGGAAACAGGAACACTGTTACTGCGTAATTGCTGCATCATTGTCTCGAGACCCAAGGCTTATCATCTCCCCTTCCTGAGAAGAACAAGTGTTCAATCAAGATAAGGACACCTCTGTTCTCCCAAAAGTAACAGATGGATCCACGTTGAAGAGAAACACAAGTTGCTGATGCCCAATGACTTTGCAGAAGTCAATGATGGAAACATAGAATCATAGACTCGTGTAATGGTTTGGGTTCCAAGGGAATTCAAATATCACCTAGTTCCAACTCTCCTGCCTTGGCAGAGACACCTCCCACTAGATAAGGTTGCTCAAGGCTCCATCCAACCTGGTCTTGGACACTTCCGGGATGGAGGTGAGGCTGACAGGTCTGTAATTACTCGAGTCCTCCTTCTTGCCCTTTTGAAGACTGGAGTGACATTTCTTTTCCTCAGGTACCTCTTCTGTTCTCCAGACTTACCAAAGATGATGGAGAGTGGTGTAGCAATGACTTCTGCCAGCTCCCTCAGCACCCGTGGGTGCATCCCATCAGGGCCCATGGATTTGTTTATGTCCAGCTTGCTTAACTGATCCCTAATCCACTCCCCATCAACCAAGGCAAACTCCTCCTTTCTCCTGACTTCCTCTGGGTCCTCAGGGGTCTGGGGCTCCTGAGGACAGTCTCCAGCAGCATAGCCAGAAGCAAAGAAGGCTTTCAATACCTCCACCTTCTTTGTATCCTCTGTCACCAGGGCATCTCCCTCATTCAACAGTGGGCCTGCATTGCCTCTGGTGTTAGTTTTGTCTGCAGTGTATTTGAAGAAGCCCTTTTTGTTGTCCTTGACCTCCCTTGCAAGGCTTAACTCCAAGGAGGCCTTAGCTTTCCAAGTTGCCTCCTTGCATCTTCTGACAACACTCTTACAGTCCTCCCAAGTGGCCATCCCCTCATTCAAAGATCTGTAGTCTCCCGTCTTCCACTTCAGTTTGCCCATTAGTTCCCTGTTTAACCATGTGGGTCTCCTGCGGTTCTCTTTCTTGATTTCCTACCCACTGGGATGCTCAGACCTTGAGCTTAGAAGAACTTGTCCTTGAATACAAACTAACTTTCCTGGGCCCCTATATCGTCTAGTACCCTATCCCATTGGATTTCACCTAGCAATTGCTTGAAAAGGCCAAAGTTGGCCCTGCTGAAGTCCAAGGATGTGATCTTGCTTGGTATTCTGTTCCTACCACACCAGATCCTGAACTCCACCATCTCATGGTTGCTGCAGCCAAGGCTGCCCTCGACCTTCACTGCTTCAACCAGACCCTGCTTGTTAGTGAGTAGGAGATCCAGCAGTGTTCGCCTCCTTGTTGGCTCATCCACCAATTGCATCAAGAAGTTATCATCGATGCACTGGAGGAACCTCCTGGACTGTGAATGGCTGGCTGTGTAGGCCTTCCAGCAAGTATCTGGGGAGTTAAAATCCCCCATGAGAAGCAGGGCCTGTGATTGTGAGGCTGCTGTCAGCTGCCTGTAGAAGGCCTCATCCACTTCCTCATCCTGGTCAGGTGGCCTGTAACAGACACCCACAACAGTATCTCCCATGCTAGCCTGCCCCTTCATTCTCACCCAAAAACTCAGCTCTCTCCTCATCCACCCCTGGCCACAACTCTGTACATTCTAGTTGCTCTCTCACGTAAAGAGCGACTCCACCACCTCGCCTTGTTGGCCTGTCTTTCGCTATAGCGGGAAAACCGCAGGAAAGCTCCTGAACACTGAGATCCGCTGCTGGCCAGTCCCGACTCGAAGCAGCTGAACTCAGTGACTGATGTTTAATATGTTCAAGTTTCTTCTTGAGAAAAATGTCATGACATTTTCTGTGTAACCAGAGTGTGGATTTCTGTATCTGCATTTCTCTTTGTAGGGACTGGAGCTGTTGCTGACAGTATATGTTTCCTGAAATCCTCGAGTGTGAGGCTTTAATGGCTGTGATTTTTTAAGACTACTCTAAACTATTAAACAGAGGTGGCTACTTCTTTGCAGTTTCTTCATGCATTTGTAAGGAAGAAATAGATCCCAGGAATCAGAAAACGTGGAGGAAAGGTCTGCCTTGTTCAGTGTCAGCTTGCTTCTGAAATCCCAGTTGCATGAAGGATTTGTCAGCTTTCTTTTGTAATAGTATTTATAATATTGAAACTCTGTGCGTGTTCCGACTGGTAGTAGAGCACATTTTTAGCCTTAGTTCTTGCATCCAGAAGGTGTCAAATTGAGGAGTCATAGAGGAGGTTACAGGCAGGGCCTTAATCATTCCTCACTCTGGAATTGTTCGTCCTAGAAAGGTGTCCACTTCTTGTGGAGTGTCTGTGTTTGTGGGGCGTGTAACAGTGGTCAGCTCGTAACCTTTGGAGTGAATCACTGACATGTGACGCACAGCAATGAAGTAAAACATCCCTTGAGCTGCCTGAAGAACTTCTCTGGGGGAAAACTCACCCCCATGATTGCTCGGAAGAAGCTGCGGTTGGCTGGGGCAGACGTGGTAACCGGCTCCGTAAGGAAGTGTCAGTGTCAAAAGTGCAAGTGGAGCATTCCCCACCTCTGGTTTTTTGAGTGAGGTGCGTGTGAGTAAACTACACTCGCAGCTCAGACATGAAGGCTTTTATTGCCCGGAACAGGTTGCCGGAGGGCTAAAGTACTGCATGGGTCGCTTAGAGCCGCCAGACTCTCTGGAGTGCTCTGAGGTTCCGTTCTGGTGGGAAAATTGAGAATGTTTGGGTCAGTGCTGCCCCTGCTGTTCTTGCTTCACATTAAAACAGGACACTAAGCTAAATGGGTCGTGCTGGGTGACGTCATAGGTGGCTGCACAGGTGACAGGTGAAGAGCAGCCCCTGCCTTGTGCAGCTCCTCCTGCTGTCCCTGATGGCTCAGGAGCTGCTAGGGCAGGAGTGTGCAGCAGGCTTGTGCCGCTGCTGGGGATGTCAGTGATGGCTGAGGAGGAGACAGGACAGAAGCATGTCCTGGATCTCTTCCCGTTTCTGGCTAGCCCCTCTTGGCTGAGGAGCCAGGAGGTGCGGAGCAGGACCACGGCACGTGCAGCTGCTGGGGATGTCCCCTGTGCCTGAGCAGGAGATAGGGCAGAAGCAAGGTCCTGGCAGGTGGAGGTGCCTGTGATGGCACAGGGGGATGAGGAAATGGGAGGCCAGGAGGCAGCCCCTGGGTTTGCAGCTGCTGCTGAGGTCCCAGGTGCCTGGGGAGTTGGGAGAGCAAGAGCTTGGAGCTGGGTTGTGCAGGGGCTTGGGATGGCCATGGTGGCTGAGGAGGTGTGAGGCCAGGGGGCAGCTGGGTCTTTGCCAAAGCCATGGTGATCTTCCTCTGTTCCTGCATTACCACTACTCTGCCTGTCACACGCTGTATTTGATCTCTCTGCCTTTTCATGGATTTTCACCTGTCCTGATAAAATGATCATTTCTGAAGTCATCTTTTCAGATGCCAACTGCCCAGGCAAAGGCCTTGTCCATCATTCTCCATTTTTCTCCTTCCTTTACTCTTTGTTCATTCAGACACCTCTCACCTATGCAGCTGCTTTGAGCTTGAGGGACTAAAACAATTTCAGTAGTCTAGTTTTCTCTCGCCAGCTCTTTCATTAGGTTTATACCTACCTTTGTGTATCTATCGATCTAACACATTTCTCATAGGATTATCCCTTGTCGAAAGACGACCTCATTAGAGACACCTTGTACTTAGCACACAGTTGAGGAGTGTGTTTTATTGTTGATGAGATTTGGTCATGCTTTACTTTTCTTTGCTTGCCCATGGGAGAAGTCCTTCTGTGCCTGTGTGCAGGCAGTTCTCTAAGGAAAGCATGTGGGAGGTGGTGCAATGGAGATGTAACAGTTGTCTGCAGACTTGAGTGGAGAAGTGTGAGGTAAGACAGGATGTAAATCCCCGTCGAACAAACACAGCAATGAGGATGTAGAGGAGGTGAGGAGCAAAGCTGTCCATACAGTGTCAGACCTCAAGGGACTGCTGTTCCTAGCTGTCCAGACCTGCTGAGGAGACACTCTGCATCTATACCAATTAAAGAATCCTAGTATCACCTCTTCTCTAAACTGAAAATTGAATAAAAATACACTTTTAAATTAATTTTAATAAGGTGCATTTTTCAATTTTCCTCTGTAACTACATTCTGAAAGAGCTACAATTAGCTGTAGAAATCTCGAAGACTTGAAAAAATGAAAGGAAGAGAAATAGCTCCTTAGGGCTTTCTGTCTTTTAATGAGCCCCATGGGGTATTTGGCCTTAAGTAAAGGAATCTCAGCTACTGAGAAGAGACTGAGCAAACTGCTAAGTCGTTAAAGTCAGAAGCAAACCCCAAAGCCCCTTGTAGGACTGATTGGCCCCACTGAGGGCCACTGCTGACAAAGCCTCCCCAGGGACTCCTTAGAGCAGAGAATTGGAGGCTGTGCTTGCAGGTAGGCAAAGGCCCTGTGCAGGGGGCTGGAGTGCTGAGAAAACCCTGGCTTGGTTTCACCCAGCAGAAAGTCCAAACCCTGACCCTCAGGCCCTGGGCAGGCAGATCCTGCCCCTCATGGGGGGCTCAGGGCTCTTCCCGGGGGCAGTGGGGTGTGAGGGGGAGCAGTGCCAAAGGCAGGGAAACTGGACAAGCCCTCCCGCCTTCCCCAAGCAACGGGGAAGGAGAAATGGAAAGTTCTGCCTGGGAGGCCTTGGTGGCAGAGGCCACTGCCATAGCCAAGGGGCCCAAGGCCTTGCTCCTGTTGGGCCTTTGAGCCTTGCCAGAGCCCTCGGCCATCTCTGCTGCAGGCTGTCCTGCACTCTGCCACGCCTGCACCTCTTCCCTTGCAGGCTGCACACACCCATCGTGCTTTCCCACACAGCTCTGCCCTCAGCATTTCTAGACCTTTACAGATGTCTCTCCACCCTCACTGCCTGTTCCTTAAAACACAAAGCCACGGGCTGATCCTGACACCCTCTGGGGGACCTCTTGCACCACAAGGCTACCCTTTGAGGGAGAATTCTTTTTCCTCACATGCAGTCTGAACCTTCCAAGCGGCAATTTGTGGAGGTTTCCTTCTCTTCCCACTACCCAGAAAAGTTCCATCATCTCTGGAACCACCCTTCAAGCAGTTATTATAGAGCCCTGGGCGTCAACTCCATCAGCCTAAAGAAGCCCAGGTCCCTCAGCCCTCCACACAGGCCCCAAACCCCATCTTGGCAGATCCCATCTAGAGCCTCTCCAGCTCCTGCCCATTCCTCCACAATAGAGCGCCCCACATGGAGACACACTAGTCCAGATGTGGCCACAACAGTGTTCAGTCAAGGGCCATGATAACTGCTGTCTGGCTGGCCACGCTCCCCCTAATGCAGCCCTGTGTGCAGCAGGCCTTATTCATGGTCAGCATGTGCCACTGGCTAATGCAGCATCCCTCATCATGCCCAGGCTCCTCTCCTCAAGGTCACAGAATCACAGAATCACAGAACAGTGGGGGTTGGAAGAGCCCTCTGGAGGCCCTGGTCACACTCTTCTTCACACACCCCAGGATACCACTGGTCTTTTTTGCCACAAGGGCACGTCTGGCTCATGGTTAACTTGCTGTCTACTACAATTCCCAGGTCTTCCTCTGCAGAGCTGCTCTCCAGCAGGTCAACCCCCAGCCCCTACTGGTGCAGGGGGTTATTCCTCCCCATGTGCAGGACCCTACTCTTGCCGTTATTGAACCTCATGAAGTTCCTCCCTGCCCAGCTCTCCAGCCTGTCCAGGTCTCGCTGAATATCAGCACAGCCTTCTGGTGTGTCAGCCACTCCTCCCAGTTTAATATCAACAGCATGGTTTAGTTGTATATTTTAGCAAGTACTGCAGCAGATATCACCTAAATGAGAGTTTCAAAAATCTAGGCAAGTGCAACAATCATAGAATCGTGGAACTGTGTTTTTTGAGAACCTCCAGGGATGGTGACTCCACCACTTCCCTGGGCAGCCTGTTCCAGTGTTTGAGAACTCTTTCAGGAAAGAAATATTACCTCATGTCCATTCTAATCTTCCCCTGGTGCAACCTGAGGCCATTTCCTCTTGTCCTATGACTTGTTACTTGGGAGAAGAGACTGACCCCCACCTCACTACAACCTCCTCTCAGTTGTAGAGAGCGATGAGGTCTCCCCTCAGCCTCCTCTTCTCTGGACTAAACAATCCCAGTTCTCTCAGCTGCTCCTCACAAGACCTGTTCTCCAGACCCTTCGTCACCTTTGTTGCCCTTTTCTGGACACGCTCCAGCACCTCAGTGTCTTTCTTGGAGTGAGGGGCACAAAACTGCACACAGAAGTTGAGGCGCGGCCTCACCAGTGCTGAGTACAGGAACACAATCACCTCCCTGCTCCTGCTGGCCACACCATTGCTGATACGGACCGTGATGCTGTTGGCCTTCTTGGCCACCTGGGCACACTGCTGGCTCACGTTCAGCCGCCTGTCGAGCAGCACACCCAGGCTCTTTTCTGCCGGGCAGCTTTCCACCCACTCATCCCGAGCCTGTAGCAGTGTGTGGTGTTTTTGTGACCCAAGTACAGGACTCGGCTGCTGGCCTTGTTGAACCTCATACAATTGTCCTCAGCCCATCGATCCAGCCAATCCAGGTCCCTCTGTGGAGCCTCTCTACCCTCGAGTAGAACAACACTCCCACCCAATTTAATGTCATCAGCAAACTCACTGAGGGAGCACTCAATCCCCTCATCCAGATCGTCGATAAAGATGTTAAACAAGACTGGCCCCAACACTGAGCCCTGGGAGACATGGCTTGTGACCAGTCACCATCTGGATTGAACTCTGTTCACCATCACCCTGTGCTTGACCGTCCAGCCAGTAACCTCACCCAACCTGAGCTACTTGTCATGACCAGTAACTCCACACAACACACCTTTCCTGTCCTGTGTAACCACCATACCAAATGGAAAAGAAGATATTGACGAACTCAGTTGACACTTCACAGACAATTTCATGGACATTTGAGAGTGGTGGCCCACAGTTAAAGCAGTGATAGCTGTCTGTAAACAGTATGATTGGAAGGGGGTGGTTGTATATGAAGGTCTTTTGGATAGTGTGGGACCTGAGTATGACAGAAATGGGATGGAATAACGGGTGGAGATTGGACTGGGCCTGGCTGGGCTGGACTTACTTCTCTTCATGAAAGCTCCTGTGGTGCTATGTCTCAGTCTTGTGACTAAAACCATGCTGAGAATACACGAATGTTCTAGCTGTTTCTGAAAAGTGTTTGAAAAGACTCAAGGCCGGCTCTGTTTCTGACTGTGCCACACCAGTGAATAAAGGGATGAGGGTGCAAGAGGTTGGGAAGAGAAACAAGAAGGCCGTTGACCGCAAATGGTCACCTTAACCCGCAAGTATTCTTGCTTTTACTGTCCTTTAGTCTTCCCCTGTCCCATAGAGGTTGATGAGGGATGTGAGCAAGCCGCAGGGTTGTGCCTAATTTCTTGCGGTTGTTAATCCACAATACATACAAAACAAGGAAGAGCTGGCTAGGAACGGAAATGTCAGGGGTGAGAAGGTAGAGTTGAGGAACCTGAGAAAATGGGAAGAAAGTAAAGAACAGGGCTTCTGGAGGGCCTGCTGAGGGACGTCCCTAGAAGAACCCACGGTCTACAGCCCTGAAGAGAAGACGAGTGCAAAGAGCTGTTTGATGCTCAAGGATCTCCTCTTCATGACCCAGAATCGTCCACCTTGACATGCTGGAAGTCACATAAAGGTGGCAGCAGGCTGGCATGGCTGAGAAAGGAGCTGCTGGATAAAACCAAGCATGAAGGGGAAGCCCAGAAAAGGTGGCAGCTGGCTGCCTTCCAGCCTCCTTGGTTCTGGGATTGTGGGAGGAGAGGGATACTCCAGAGCTCTTGGCAGCACTGCCCTCTTGCCAGGATCTCCCTTCCTCCCAAGCAGGCAAAGGCAAGGTGAAGGTCGCTCTGATGGTGAGGAAACCTGGGGGTGTTCCATGAAGGCTACAGGTCCTGACCTCCAGCCTCTGGGAAGGGAGAACAGGTCCCTCTCAGGCATTGCTCAGGCTTCTCCTGGGGACAGTCTGATCTCACGGTGCAATGGCAAGCGCAGGTGTGGGACACTGTAGGACTTCCTGTGGTGGAGATGCTCAAGGGCTCTGGCAAGACAAAAAGCCCCCAAGAGAGCCGAGGTCTTTCTCCCCTTGGCTAGGGCTGTTGTCTCAACCCCCAAGGCCTCTCAGATGACCCCTTCACCCTATGAAACCGGGACCTCAGTGCCTCCTCATCCCACCCAGGACAAACCCAGAAGCAGAGGACCTTGGCCCTGCCCTTGGCCCTGCACATCCCCACATCACCCTGCCCCAGGAAGAACCCTGAGGAACAGGTGAGGGACAGGGTCTGCCTTGCAGGGGCTGGGGAGTCAGGGCTTTCTTTTGGCTTGATGAAGCACAGCAAGGGTTACTCAGCATCAGAGCCACCTTCACCTTGCCTTTGCCTACCTGTCCTCACTGCCTCCAGTTTTCTTTTTTTACCAGCCCCCAGGGAGGCTTTGTCAGTAACATCCCCCAGTGGAACCCATTAGTGCTCCAAGAAACTTTACAGTTTGCATCTGACTTTGACTCCTCCAGAGGTTTCCTCAACTTCCCGTCAGTGTCCGAGTTTCACGGACTTCGCACCAAAACCATTAGAGAGATCATTAAAAAGTTGTTGGGCTGTTGCTGTGCTGCTGATCTGGACTGGGCTCCTGGGACAGAGAGAGCTCCTAGCAAGCAGGCAGAGCTGCAGGGAGACAGCTCTGCCCAGCAGCAGCTGCTCTGCAAAGCGCAGCAGGGCTGAGGGGGCTGCCTGTGGGCACCAAGGAGAAAGGAGCGGGGCAGAGAGAGGTTGAAGGCAGGGGCGAGGGGGAGGATGGGTGAGAGCTCACTGGAGGAGAACTCTTCCCAGCCTCTGACACAGTAAGTCTCTGGGTGCAGGGTGATGTGTCGGTGGTTCCTTGCAGGATCTGCTGAATGTGTCCAACCTCTGGGATCTGTCTGTGATGGAGAAGAGGAAGACGGGCTGCAGAGCAGGGCTTCCCTCCTGCAGTGTGAGAGGGACAGGGCATGACGGTTGCCTTCTCCTGGGCATGGCTGTGGGCTATGGACCTGGGCATGCAGCCTGCGGTGCCCAGAGCTGTCCTCCCAAACAGGTTGTCCTCACCCAGGGGGCTGTGACCTGGAACAGGGACTCTGTCATCAGCCAGGATCAGCCCTCAGCTTTCCCACTGAGCTCCTCATGGAGCTGTGGGGAGAAGCTGTGGGTGGAAGGGAGATTCCTAGCAGGGCAGGGCAAGGATCTTCTGCTGTTCAAAGGGTGCTGTGCTGCTCAGGACTTCTCACTGCTCCACATCACCCCCAGAACAATGGCAGAGGAAGCTTCTCAAGAAACACATCAAGGCAGGGCTTACCTGAATGGGATGGAACCTGTGCTTTCAGTCTTCTACTCTTAATCACCTCAGGGGTGGAATGAGGGTTTGGACATGGAAATTATTCTCTCCGTTTGGGAGAAGGCACTGAAACTCCAGATGTGTTTCACTTGGAGCATTCTAAATCTGGGAGTATCAAAAACAAACCACCTTTGGATTACAGGCCTTCCCAGCATCAACTCTCCATCCTCATCAGCAATGAACTCATGTTCCCATCAGAGCCTGGTGTCACGGAGGTGCCCCTGGGCAGTTCTTGGCTGCCAGGAGGTGTATGCAAGGCTGAGCTGCGTACACAGAGCATGGGATGGGGTCTGTGGGTGCTGCCGGGGAGGAGATGTGGGGACAGAGAAAGAGTTCCTGACAGGGACAGCTCCAGGCAGCAGAGACCTGGGCAGAGAAAACTAGAAATGTCATGGCAGTGGGAATTCAGAAAGCTCCTGATCCAATACAGAGAGGTGCTTCTGAGCAAGCCTCCCTAGTCAGCTCTGCCCCACAGCAGACCCTCTGCCCTCAAGCTGAGGGGGGTCCAGGGCAGATGCTGTCTCTTCTGCAGCAAGAGCTGCAGTAGAGCAAAAGTGCATCTCTCCTGACACATAAACCTCTTCCTTCTGCAGAGAAAAGGGACTGAGAGCAACCGGCCTGGGATATCACCAAAGTGGAGGTGCTGTGCTCTGCTGTGTAAGGAGGAAGTTTTCCCATGTGCCAGCTGTCTTTCTTTCCTTTTCCCCATTTGCAGAAGGATCAGGGTATTGCTTCGTGTTTTTCTTCTTTGTGCTGCTGTTTTTTCTTGCCTATGGAAGCTCTGGGTTGTGGGGGTATCTCAGATGCACTTTGAGATACTGGCCCTGGGAGGCTGTGGGCAACGCAGCGTGTGGAAATTACAAACAAGCTGACTCTCCCTTCAGGAGATGCTGGGCAGAGTTTTTCAGGCACCTGAGCATCTCCCGGGGGTAAAGAGGTTGAAGTGCCCTTCTCCCGTGCTGGGGGCACTTCAGCAGGGGAGGATGGGAACCTACTGACAGCCCCATTCTCCTTGACAGGCATGCTGCTGGTATCATGTCTGGAGAGAGCCTGGAGATGGAAAATGGCTGTGAGAAATGTTCTGTGTTGGCCGTGAGTGATTCCTTTGCAGACTTTGCTGTTCAGGAGAGCAGAGTTGGAAGGGCTGGGTCCCTCCCTGGGCTCTTCCCTCTCAGATACAGCTGGTCTGGGTGCTGACTCCATCGCACTGCAATAAATAGGGACAATTGTCACATGGTCACTGAGGCAAATACCTCTCACTGAACTGAAGGCACCCATTACCAGGAACACCTACCGAATGCACGGGCTGTTTGACACCACTGCAATAGCACAGGTCTGACTTCTCTGGAGCCCATGGGCAGAGCCCCTGCTCATCAATGCTGACCTCACAAAAAGGAAATGACTGAATTTACCCTTAAAAAAGAAGCCATTATGGGGGTTATCAGAAAGAAATTGCATAAGACTGGCTCAGAGAAATCTGTCCTCACTTGTCAATGTCTTCTCCTCTTTCAACAGTCTCCTATTCCTGCAGTGAGATAATGTCCAACAGCAGCTCCATCACCCAGTTCCTCCTCCTGCCGTTTGCAGACACACGGGAGCTGCAGCTTTTAACCTTCGTGCTCTTCCTGGGCATCTACCTGGCTGCCCTCCTGGGCAATGGACTCATCATCACTGCCGTAGCCTGCGACCACCGCCTTCACACCCCAATGTACTTCTTCCTCCTCAACCTCTCCCTCCTTGATTTGGGCTCCCTCTCCACCACTCTCCCCAAAACCATGGCCAATGCCCTCTGGAACACCAGGGCCATCTCCTACGCAGGATGTGTTGCACAGTTTTTTCTCTTTGTCTTCTTGATCACAGCAGAGTTTTGTCTTCTCACCGTCATGGCCTACGACCGCTATGTTGCCATCTGCAAACCCCTGCACTACGGGACCCTCCTGGGCAGCAGAGCTTGTGTCCACATGGCAGCAGCTGCCTGGGGCAGTGGGTTTCTCAATGCTCTCCTGCACACGGCCAGTACATTTTCACTGCCCCTCTGCCAAGGCAATGCTGTGGACCAGTTCTTCTGTGAAATCCCTCAGATCCTCAAGCTCTCCTGCTCACACTCCGACTTCAAGGAAGTTGTAGTCCTTGTGGTCAGTGTCTGTTTAGGCTTTGGTTGTTTTGTGTTCATTGTGGTGTCCTACGTGCAGATCTTCAGGGCCGTGCTGAGGATCCCCTCGGAGCAGGGACGCCACAAAGCCTTTTCCACCTGCCTCCCTCACCTGGCCGTGGTCTCCCTCTTTGTCAGCACTGGCATGTTTGCTGACCTGAAGCCCCCCTCCATCTCCTCCCCACTCCTGAACTTTCTGCTGGCAGTTCTGTACTCGGTGGTTCCTCCAGCAGTGAACCCCCTCATCTACAGCATGAGGAACCAGGAGCTCAAGGACGCCCTGAGGAAACTGATGACTGGTTGCTTTTCAGAAGCAGTAGTGAACTGCCCATCTTCCCCTGCATATCACTAGTAATGGAACTCATTACTGGCATGGCCTGTAGGTTTGGGAGGTTGACTTGTTTTCTTTAGTTTTAGCTGTTCTTGGTTCTGTTAAGGCTGTCCACAAACCCTCTCCTTATTCTTCATCCTACTTCTATATCAGTATCTGCCTGCCTTGTGTGCCCCAATGGATTTGTATAAATAAGGAGCTGTGCTCTCCGTGTGTTTAATCCAAATAAAGGACCCTGCACCGACTTGTTTGTCTGAGTTCCTTTCTCCAAGATCTTCTGTGGAGCTTTAGGGCCAGGGGCTGTGTGCTGAGGTGGAGGGGGCAGTAGCCACCCTGAGCTGGGTCTGCCTCTCAGCCTCACCAGCATGGCCCTGGCCACCACAGCCCACTTGCTCTGCAGAGCAGCACCACCAGTTCAGGGTCTGTGGGGAGCCTGGGGAGGGGGTGCAGGAATGGCCGTCCAGGTCAGCAGAGATGAGCTCTGTAGGGAAAAGTCTCTGTGGGGAGATGGGTTGTCCCGGGAGAAGAGCAGGGCACCGTGTGTGTGTGCAGGGGGGACATGGAAAGAGAAACCCTTTGGTGTGGGTGGCAGCTCGGGTCAGGCTGCCCTTTCCCTGGGGCAAAAGGACCTTCCTGAGGATCCCCTAGGCCAGTTGTCTCTTGCTGTCCTGGGGAGGAAGTTTAGCACGTGGGTCTGCAAGGTGCCTGAGGTGGGGATCTCCTCAGCATGCCGGCTGGATGAATGTTCTCAGTGGCCTGTTTCTTGCTCTGGGACATGAAGGACATGCAGAGGAGTGTCTGGTCTGAACCTGTGCTCCCTGGACACCCCAGGGGTGCTGCCCCAGGGCCATCCTCACAGAGCAGCCAGTAACAACCACCATGTCCAGCACTGGCCTCTCACCCCAGCTCGCAGGGATTGCTTGTCCCTCCACAGAGGGACACCAAAGGACTAGGTCAGGAGTCCATGTTTGCATTGTACAGAGCAGACGTAAGCATGCACATTGTGTGCGTGTGGGGAGGTGATCCTGAGCAAGCACAAGGGCCATCAGCTCTTAGGGGTGCCATGAAGGCCTGTGAGACAGACAGTGCCTTGAGGTCACTTCCCGTTGAGCGTAACATCCCCTGGGAAACACCTGAATGCAGCCCTGGGATGGGCTTCCTTGAACCAAGATCAGAAGCAGCGCCCTGGCTTGTGAAGGTGCTTTTGAGGCAACTGCTGTCTGAGTATGGGATAGTGGATGAAAGGCCATGTGGCTTGTAGAGGTGCTTGTGTTGTCCTATTTCCATGGAGATGTGAGTGGGCGGGAGGAGGCAGCTGGGTTGTGCAGGTGCTTGTGATGTCACTTGTGGCTGAGGAGCTCTTAAGGTCCCTTCAGTTCTCAACAAGCTGCTTGTGATGTCACATGATCCCAAGCAGGGTAGAGGGCCAGAGGTGTCCCCTGGGTATATCCGAGATTTGAGACTTGAACAGTGAGTGTCACCGACTGTGCTGCAGGTGCCTGTGAGAACTTGTTTCCCAGAGGCTCCCTCTATACTCAATGGAGACAAGAGAAAACACTAGAGGTTGGGTCCTCCCAGCCTATAACTGGCATCCAAAAGAAAGCTTACAAATCTCTTCCAGACACCCTTGCTCTGCGTTTCGGTCAGGACATTTGAGGGTAATAGCAATGAGCAGCTGTTTGGAAACAACTGCATTTGAGTGCAGGCGGATGTCAGATGAGACTGTGTGGAACCACAGAAAATTTCAGTCACTATTTAGAGTACTAAGGAAGACAAGTCAGACTTGGTCCTTATTCCCCCTTCCCACCCCTGTCCTCTCCTGAAGAAACAGAGAACAAGAAGCCATGGAAGAAAGTGGGGGATTACAGAAGAGATACTTGATATTACTTATTTTAAAATCAGCAGATTCTCAGTGATTCCTAGTCCAAAAAGGCAAGTATGGAAAAATAGAAAGAACAGCTTTTAACATACAGATTTGGTTTGATTTCATTTGTTTTGCTTTTTTAGTATTCGTGCAATAGAAGAGGAGAGTTTGGCACATAGGTGTGACAGAGGTTTGCAATAGGTCTGAGTGAATGAATTTGTGATTACCCAGGAATGGGATGAAATAGCTAACGGCCTCTTTAAAATGTGTTCTGGAGAAAGAAATCCTTTGTGAGTGTTTGGAAAGGGTAGAAAAGAGACAACAAATTCTGTGAGGACTCCCACTGAAATGAGAAACAGAAAAATTCAGGTGGGAGAAATGCTTGAAGGACTGTCTCTGTCTGTGTCATATAGCAAGACTGCAAGAAAGGAAAGCAGCACAGAAGGAAGGACAGAACTATTCACCCAGATGGTAAAATTTTCACAGTTGGTTTTTGTCAGGTTCCTGTCTCATCAGGATGAACTGAAATTGAGCATGGGAGCAGAAAATGAAAGTGCAGTTACTGAGTTCATCCTAGAGGGTTTCTCAGGGCTTGAGCAAAGACTACAGCTATTTCTCTCTCTGGTCCTTCTGCTCGTCTACCTGACAACAGTGATGGGGAATGTGACCATCATTTTCCTGGTGTGTATGGATCACCGCCTGCAAACCCCCATGTACTTTTTCATCAGCAACCTGTCCTTCCTGGAGATCTGGTTTACATCCTCCACAAGCATCAAACTCGTTGTGATCCTGGCTTCTGGGAGGAGAAGAATCTCCCTAAGCAGCTGCTTTGCCCAATCCTATTTCTATTTTGCCCTGGGCTGCACAGAGTTGGCTCTTCTTGTTGTCATGTCCTTTGACCGCTATGTTGCCATCTGCCAGCCTTTGTGTTACGCTGCCATCATGAAGCCTGAGCTCTGCATCCGCCTGGTTGTTGCTGCTTGGGTCACAGGCATCACACTCATGAGTTACCGTCTGGTCCTCCTCCACACACTGACTTTCTGTGGCTCCAACAAGATCCACCATTTTTTTGGTGACAACTCCCCCTTATTCAAATTGTCCTGCTCTGACACCAGCCTGCTTTGGAAACTAGACTCTTTTTTATTGCCATTCGTCGTACTGGGTTCCTTAGGTTTAACTCTGGCATTTTACATGGGCATCCTTCTCTGTATTCTACACCTTCCAGCAGCCTCTGGGAGGAAAAAAGCTTTTACTACATGTTCTTCCCATCTCACCACCTTGGCCATTGTATATGGGAGCTGCATTGCTCTCTACGTGTGTCCTTCAGAAGATGTTTCCTTGGAGACAAACAGAATTGTAGCTTTGCTGAACACTGTCCTGTACCCATTCTTAAATCCATTCGTCTACAGCCTTAGAAACAAGGCTGTGATGCTGGCCCTGAACAAAGCCATTGCCCGTGCAACAGTACAGCTTTTCCCCTCATCGTGATGCCTTTCTGGACAGAGATTCCAACGACCTGCTGTCATCTCTTAAATGATACCAGTGCGTATGTATGTGACCTCCAAACACAGATGCCTCAGGAGGCTGATGCTCTTGTGGGATTCTGTTGGGTCAAGGGATAAGAAGCTCATCTGCCCAGCCAAAGAAGGCACTACCAATGGCAGGAGGAGTGACTCAGTTAATGCCCTGCTCCAGCTCTCCCAGACCCATCCCAGGAGAGCCACCAGCTCATCATGAGCCCTTCTCTGCAAACTAAGAGTACAGAGGCACAGAGGCAGGTGGGAACCCAAATTACAGGCTCCTGAGGCATGAACAAGTTGTACCAGCTCCTTCCAGGGCTGCCCTGGGAGAGTATTCAGCCCTGTTGTCCAGGTGTGAAACCCATCAAGACGAGTCATTGAGAGCAGCTTTCTGGCTCACCACTTGGATTAAGGAGACTGTTGCCTGGAGGTGCAGGACACTTTATGGGATGTAGGGCAGGAGCATTTTCGGATTGCACAGGACTTACTCCGGGAAGTTTAGGGGAGGACCCTGGCCAGTGCAATCTGTTCTGTCTTCTCATGAAACTTTATTTCCAACTCTTTCCTGGGTGAGTCAATCTCTCCTCTGCGTGAACCTGTGAGCACAGGGGTGTGAGTGCAGCAACTGGTGCAGGACCAGGGGGTCAGACAGCCCTTGTGTCATTAGTGCCAGCAACTGAGAGACTGGAGTGACTGGACTTTAGAGTTTGTGTATGTGTGTGTGTGTGAGAGAGAGAGAGAGAGATGAAGGTGGTCTGTACCAGCATCTGGAGCGGGATTGAGGCCTCAGGGACTCCTATGTCCCGGTGCCTGCAACTGGGGAGGCTGGTATCCAGGGGCAGCTACTGAGGAGACCCAGTGTCTGAGCCCAAGTGCTGGAGGGAGCCACCCTGCACAGGGATATCTATAGAATAGAATAATTCCATCAGGAGGGGCCTACAACCATCATCTAGTCCAACTGCCTGACCACCTCACATCTCACCAAAAGATAAATGGTATTCTGCAGGGCATTGTCCAAATGCCTCTTAAACACTGACAGGCTTGGGGTGTTGACCTCCTCTCTAGGAAGCCTGTTGAAGGGTTTGACCACCCTCTTGGTAAAGAAATGCTTCCTAATGTCCAGTCTAAACCTCTCCTGGTGCAGCTTTGAACCATTCCCACGTGCCCTGTCACAGGATACCAGGGAGGAATGCTCAGCACCTCCCTCTCCACGTCCCCTCCTCAGGAAGCTGTAGAGAGCAATGAGGTCACTCCTCAGCCTCTTTTTCTCCAAGTTACACAAACTCACTCTCCTTAGCCGTTCCTCATAGGACATGCCTTCCAGCCCAGCCACCAGCTTTGTTGCCTCCTCTGAGCACATTCAAATATCTTAACATCCTTGAGAATTGTGGGGCCCAGAAGGGGACACAGTACTCGAGGTGAGGTCACACCAACACTGAATGCAGTGGGATGATCCAGGGACGGCACAAAGCCTTTTCTACCTACCTCCCTCACCTGGCCGTGGTCTCGCTGTTTGTCAGCACTGCCATGTTTGCCCACCTGAAGCCCCCCTCCATCTTCTCACCATCCCACAATCTGTTGGTTGCTGTGCTTTACTCGTTGGTGCCTCCAGCTGTGAACCCCCTCATCTGCAGCACGAGGAACCAGGAGCTCAAGGGTGCTGTGTGCAAACTGGTGGGTGGCTGTTATACGGAAGCAAGAAACTGCCCATCTTCCTCTGCATAGCAGATGTCCTGTACCTCAGTAGAGGCCCAGCAAGAGAGTTCCCAGCATGGCAGCACTGTCAGGAGCACTGGGTCTTCCAGAGCTCTTCTCTTTCCACTTCCACACTCTCCCTCTGAGCCCTTGGGTTGCTGTAAGGCCCGATTGCTCTGGCAGCTTGGTCACAGTCCTGCTGCGTGGTAGTCCTGTGACCGCAGGCAGGGACAGGCAATGGGCACTTCTCTGACAGAGCTGCCCTCCGTAAGAGCGGTTCCATCAGGAAAGGGGATCTCCTCAGGGCACTGCCTGAAAGCTTAGGTCTTCCTCCAAAGTCACTCTCAAGAACATGCCCAAGAAACTGTCCCACAGATGACAACGCCGGTGAACAGAGAAAGAGTGTGAGTGTGCAGGGTGTGGGGTGTGGGGAAACCAGCAGTGTCCTCGCACAGCCGGCCCTCCTGGGAGAGACCTGAAGGACCAGCAGAGCAGGGTCTTGTCTGTGCCTGGGCTCACTGGACACCCTGGGGAAGCTGCCTGTGCTGGTTTGGGCTGGGACAGAGTTAATTGTCCTCATCGTAGCTGGTAGGGAGCTGTGTTTTGGATTTGTGCTGGAAACAGTGTTGATAACACAGGGATGATCTCTTTATTGCTGAGCAGTGCTTGCACAGAGTCAAGACCTTTTCTGCTCCTTACCCCACCCCACCAGCGAGTAGGCTGGGGGTGCACAAGGGATTGGGAGGGGAAACAGCCAGGACAGCTGACCCCACCTGACCAAAGGGATATTCCATACCATGGGATGTCATGCTCAGCAATAAAACCCAGGTGAAGAAGAAGGAAGAGGGGGACATTCGGAGTGATGCCGTTTGTCTTCCCAAGTAACCGTCATGCACGATGGAGCCCTGCTTTCCTGGGGATGGCTGAGCACCTGCCTGCTGGTGGGAAGCAGGGCCTGAATTCCTTCTTTTGCTTGGCTTGGGTGCGCTGCTTTTGCTTTACCTATTAAACCACCTTTATCTCAACCCACGAGTTTTCCTACTTTTACCCTTCCGATTCCCTCCCCCATCCCGCTGCAGGGGTAGCGAGGGAGGGAGCAGCTGTGTGGTGCTTAGTTGCCGGCCTGGGTTAAACCTCGTGCCCTGGCGCAATCGTCATGGAGGAGCCCCATCACAACCACCATTTCCAGCACTGCCCTCTCACCCCAGCTCAGAGAGGTTCTTGTCCCGGCACAGAGGAACACTGAATGACCAGGTCAGACGTCCGTGTTCACATTGTTCAGATGAGATGTGAGAATGCACATCACGTCCACGAGGAGAGATGAGCCTGAAGGAGCACAAACGCCATCAGCTGTTCCTGGGGATGCCATGAAGGGCAGTGGGACAGGCAGTGTCTCAGGGTCACTTCACGTTGACATCCCCTGAGAAATCACCGGAATGCAGCACTGGGGTGGGCTTCCTTGAACCCAAACGTCCCTGGGTCCATTTCTCTTGCCGTGGGGCATCTCAGATGAGTGCAGGGCAACGGGACACACTGCAGGGTTGAGGTGCCTGCCAGCCTCTGGGAATGGCAGCAGGAGGCCAGAGAGGCACGACAACTCCTGCCCTGCACTGCCTGTGTGTGTGCGAGGGAAGGACTCGTGTCTCTGAGCAGCCCTGTGGGTAAGATGAGTGCACGAGACCAGCTCAGATGTGCTGAGGGAGCTGGTAGATACTACTGCTAAGCTACTCTCCATCATCTTCGGCAGGTCAGGGCAAACAGGAGAGGAGCCTGAGGACTGGAGGAAAGCCAATGTCACTGCAGTCTTCAAAAAGGGCAAGAAGGAGGATGTGGGGAACTACAGAGCAGTCAGCCTCCCCTCCATCCCTGGAAAGGTGATGGAACAGTTGATTCTGGGTGTCACCTCTAAACAGGGGGAGGAAAAGAGGATTGTCAGGAGTAGTCAGCATGGATTCACCAAGGGGAAATCATGCCTGACCCACCTGAGAGCCTTCTGTGACAGCATGACTGGCTGGGTGGAGGAGGGGAAAGCAGTGGATGCTGGTGACCTTGACTTCAGCAAGGCTTTTGTCACTGTCTCCCACCACATCCTCACAGGGAAGCGTGGGCTAAACGAGTGGAGAGTGAGGTGGATGGACAACTGGCTTAAGGACAGAGCTCAGAGGGGGTGCTCAGTGGTGCTGAGTCCAGCTGGAGGTCTGTGACTGGTGGTGATCCCCAGGGGTCAGTACTGGGTCCCATCCTGTGTATCATATTCATAAGTAACCTGGATGAAGGGACAGAGTGCACCCTCAGCCAGTTTGGTGACGATACTAAACTGGGAGGAGGGGCTGAGATGCCAGAAGGCTGTGCTGCCACCCAGAGACCTGGACAGGCTGGAGAGCTGGGAGGGGGGGAACCTCATGAGGTTCAACAAGGGCAAGTGTAGGGTCCTGCACCTGGGGAGGAATAACCCCCTGCACCAGTCCAGGCTGGGGATGGACTCACTGGAGAGCAGCTCTGCGGAGAAGGACCTGGGAGCTCTGGTAGACAACAAGTGGGCCATGAGCCAGCGATGTGTGCTTGTGGCCAAGAAGGCCAGAGGTATCGTGGTTTGCATCACGAAGAGTGTGGCAAGGAGTTTGAGGGAGGTTATTCTCCTGCTCTACACTGCCCTGGTTAAAGCCACATCTGGAGTGCTGTGTCCAGTTCTGGACCCTCCAGTCCAAGAGGGACAGGGAACTGTGGCAGAAAGTCCAATGGATGTTACTAAGATGATGAGGGGTCTGGAGCATTTCCCCTATATGGAAAGGCTGACAGAACTGGGCCTCTTTAGCCTGGAGAAGACTGAGAAGGGACCTTACCATCACTTATGAATATCTAAAGGGTGGATGTCAAGGGGATGGTGCCAAGCTCTTTTCAGAGGTGCCCAGTGACAGGACAAGGGGCAACGGTCACAAACTGGAGCACAGGAAGTTCCACCTCACCATGAGGAAAAACTTCTCTACAGTAAGAGTGACAGAGCATTGGAACAGGGAGTCTCCTTCCCTGGAGATACTCAAAACCCACCTGGACGCAATCCTCCACGACCGGCTTTAGGCAAACCGGCTTTAACGGTGGGGTTGGAGCATGTGATCATCAGAGATCCCTTCCAACCCCCACCGTTCTCTGATTCTTGATTCTTTCTGCAGTAGCTGATAGGTCAGCCCTTGACTCCTGGCTGGGATACGTGATTTTAGGCTCACCTCTGCCAGTGTCTCTGACAGGCCAGCAAAAGCACATTGATGGTGAGAATCTCCTTCCCTAAGAACCTGGTAGAGCCATTCAGGAAGAGGGCATGGATAGGGGTTGTCACAGCTCTTCTGCTGTGGAGGGCAACTTTGGTTGAAGTGTGGGTGAAGATGGTAGGGTAGAAAACCGTGAGGGAGGTGAGCAAGAGAAACTGTAGTGGTGCTGAGTAGAGAGGAAGGATCACCTCCACCAACCCTCTGGCAGTGCTCTTGCCAGCTGCTGCCCAGGATGCTCTTGGCCACCTTTGCTTCAAAGGTGCAAAACCGGGAGAGGACAAGGATTTGGGGAGCCCTCACACATCTTCTTGGTTATCAGCAAGAAAATGCATTGAGGCTCTACTCTGTTGTGCATGATGGGAGGATGAGGGCCAATGGGCGTCACCTGAAAGAAGGGAGGAAATACTCTGTTCACCAAGACACTCAAGCACTGCAGCAGATCTCCCAGAGAGCTGGTGTCGTCTCTGTCCTTGGTGCTTTTCAAGCCCCAAATGAATGAAGCCATGAGCGACCTGCTCTGACCCCAGAGGTGACCCTGCTGTGAGCAGCAGGTTGGCCTAGAGACCTCCTCAGGTCCCTTCCGGCAGGAACAATTCTGTATTTCCATCCCCCACAGATCTTGCCTTCCTGATGGAGGGAAATCATGCAGGTGCCTGCTGACCTTTGACCTCAAACAGAAAGTTTGGTCAGATGACCTGTGGCTTTCTTGTCCCACTCCAGGCATTGTTGCAGAGATGCAGGGCTGCCTGGCAGGTGCCCCCAAACAGCCCTCATCAGCTCCACGACATCACCTTTTCTTTCCTTTTTCCCTCACTTCCTGGTCACAATTTCTTCCCTTTGACCATCCTTGTACCCTCCCATGCAAACTGCCCATCTCTGCTTATCCTTTCCTCCCTGCTCCTACTCTGCCTTGCTTTGTACTTTCCTTTGGTGTTTCGGAGCTGGACACCGTGGGAATGTGTCCCTTGGTCAGCACTATCACTGAACAAGTGCTTCCTGTTATGATCTGTAGTGCCCTGCAATTCCTCATGCTGTTGTCTTGTCAGAGGCACCACAGGTCAGGGTGAGCCATCTGCGGGTGCAGATGAAGAGCTGGTCCAATGGTGCTTCACTGCTGGGGGACCCTGGAAATCTCTGGGATTTGGCGCTAGAAACCCCAGGAAGCTTTGTGAGGAGAAGTGGTGAGTCCTTTATGGGGGCAGAGTGAAACCATAGCTGACGGCAGGCTGGGAGCTGAGCAGCTCAGGAGTGACCCTGAGGAGAAGGGCCTGGGCACTATGAGGGATGCCAGAGGAGCTGGTGGTACACGCTCACCGTGTGGAAGGCCAGCTGCAGATGGGGCTGCAGAGATGGGTCTGCATTAGGGGGTGCGTGGCCACCCAGACAAGGGACCTCTCATCCCCCTTGGCTCGGCACTGCTGTGGCCACATCTGGATAACTAGACTCTGGCTTTGGGGCTGCCTTGCCTGGAGGAATGGGGAGGAAACGAAGGACTGCCGAGGAGATCTGCCAGGCTAGAGTTTGGAGCCTGTACGTGGAGGATGAAAGTTCTGGGCTTCTTTAGCTTACTGAAGTGGAGGCTCAGGGCACAAGAGCAGCATGCACCTGCTTGAAGGGTGGTTTCAGAGCTGATGGAGATTTTCTTGGTAGTGGGAAGAGAAGGAAACCTCCACAAAGTGCAGCTTGGAAGGTTTAGACTGGAGATGAACCCAAAAGAGATGTAACTCCAAGGGTAGCTTTGTGGTGCAAGAGTTCACCAAGAGGGGTCTGGATCAGCCTATGGCTTTGTGTTTCATGGAATGGCCAGCAAGAGTGGAGAGACATGAGGGAAGGTGTAGAAATTGTGGGGTGAGAGCTGGGTGGGAAAGCAAGCAGGGTGTGAACAGCCTGAAGGGAAAGAGGGGCAGGCTTGGGGCAGGGTAGGACAGCCTGCAGTAGAGATGGCCAAGGGCTGTAACAAGGCTGAAAGGTCCAAGAGGCCTGAGGTCTTGGTCCTCTTGGCAAGAGCAGTTGCCTCTGCCAGTGAGGCTGGTGAGATGGAACTTGGAGGGTGTCAGGATGGGCCTTGGCAGGGCCTGAGGGTCAGGGCTTGGCCTTTCTGCTTCCTAAAGCAAAGCAAAGGGTTTTCTCAGCATTCCAGCCCCCTGCACAGGGCCTTGGCCTGCCTGCAAGCACGGCCTCCAGTGATCTGCTCTAAGGAGGCCCTGGGGAGGCTTTGTCAGTAAGGGCCCTCAGGGGGGCCAGTCAGGGCTTCAAGGGACTTCTGGGCTTTGCTTCTGACTTTGACTTCTGGAGAGGTTTCTTCAGGCTTCTCTCAGTACCTGAGGGTCATGGAATGAGCCCCAAATGCCCTAATGAGCTGTTTACCTTGTCATTTTCTTCAGGTCTTCAAAACTTGCACAGATAACTGGAGCTGTTTCATAGTGTAGTTCAGGAGGAAGTTTTCAAAGTGCATCTAAGAATTTTTTTTTTTTTAAGGGTTACACCTTCTGCCTTTTCTTTCAGAGAAGGGTTTAGAGCAGTATTCTTCAAGTGCTAATGCTCCAGAGGGTCTCCTGAAGTGGTCTGAACTGGTCGGAAAAGCAGTTTTTTGAGGTCTGACACTGTCTGGGCAACCTTGCTCCTCACTTCCCCAACCCCACCGTTTTCCTCGTTGTCCCCTGGAACCTGCATCACTTTTTGTGACATCAGCCTTCTCCCCTGCAGTCTGCAGCTGGATGTTACAGCTCCATTGCATCATCTCCCGCCTGCTCTCCTGACAGACCCGGCTGCACGCGGGCACAGAAGAACTTTCCTGATGTGTAGAGAACAGTGCGGCATGATAAAGTTTCATGAACAATAAAACACACTCTGCAAGCACATGCTCTGTCCGAGATGTCTCTAATGAGCTTGAAATTCCTACAAGCGATAATCTGAGGAGAAATATCTACAGTAGGTGGATACAAGATAATTAGAAACAAAGACAATGAAAGCGTTGGCTAAGGACACAATCAGACTGTTGAAAGACAGGTAAGATTTTACTGCCTGAAGCTCAAAACAGCAACCTAGGTGAGAGGCATCTGAATGAGCAAAGATTAAGGGGAGGAGGAAACCAGAGAGTAATGATCTGACCAGTCTGCATCTGAAAAGATGACTTCAGAAATGGTCATTGTATCCTGAACAGGTGCAAATATCTGAAAGATTAAAGAAATTAGATCCACCGTAGAACAGGAAGAGCAGTGTTAGTGAACTCCGAGGGGAAGATGGATATTTCTTTGGAATATCCCTTTGGAAAGGTCATGGGAATGGCAGAGGTCTCTTCTGAGAGAGGACAAACATCCATCTTTGAAAGAGGCCAAAAGTGCATCCCAGGGAACCCCAGACTGTACAAGCTCATGCTGGGGAGGAGTGTGACATCACTGAGAGTCCTCATGGGTGACAGTTCTGAGCACCTGCGAGAGAGTGACTGTCAACATGGACTCTCCAAGGGTCACTCGTGCCTCACCAACCTGACAGCTGCAGTTGTGCATGAGCAGATAAAAACTGGCTGCCATTTGCCTCAGCTTCAGCCCAACCCTTGCCGTGGTCTCCCTCAATATTCTTCTACCCAAGTCAGGCCATTCCAGTCGGGACGGGTAGAGAAACATTAGGTTAAAACTGCATTAGGAAAAGCGATGCTGGCAGGTGGAGGGAGGTGACCCTTCCCCTCCACTCAGCACTGGTGAGGACACACCTGGAGTGCTGTGTCCAGTGCTGGGCTGCCCAGGGCGAGGAAGTTGCTGATCTACTAAAGCACGTCCAGCAAAGGGCCACAGAGCTGGTTTAAGGGACTGGAGCAGCTTTCATAGGTGTTAAGGCTGAGAGTTGTGGGACTGTTCAGTCTGGAGAAGGAAGCTTGGAGGGATTTTATTAATGTATAGGAATACCTGATGGGAGGGCATGAAGACCAGGGAGCCAAACTTTTCTTGGTAGTTCCCAGTGACAAGGGGCTGATGGACACAGATATATAGACACAAAATTCTGTCTGAAAGAGGTAAATGCTTTTTGACTGGAAGGGTGGTCAACAACTGGAACAGAGTGCCCCAGTGGATTGGTGGAGTCTCCACCAACCGACCTCGACCAGGTCTTCAGCAACCTGCTCCAGCTGGCCCTGCCTCAGCTGGGGTTTGGACTAAATGATTTCAGTGTCTTTAGATGACCTTTGAATGTCCCTTCCAACCAAATCTATCCATGAATCTATGATTCTAAAAGCTCATTTTGGTGAGGAGTGTGCCATCAATTAGAGTCCTCTTGGGTGACGTTCCTGGGCCCCTAAAAGAGAAGAACGTGTCCAAATGCAGGCAGAATGGACTTAGCAAGGATACATACTGGGACGTACGTGGGGAACACACAGACCTTTTCTGGGCCCTGTTCAATTTAATACCTGTATCCATGACCCAGAGTTGTCACCGTGTTTAACAAGAACAAATGTCAGATTCGACTCCTGGGATGAAAGAACACCAGTCACAAGTGTAGACTGGGAGAGGAGTGGGTGAAGAGCAGCCCTGTAGAACGGGATCTGGGGGTGCTGGGTGACAGCAGGCTCAACAGGAGTCACCAAGGTTCCCCATCAGCCAAGAGGGCAAACTGGAAGCTGGGGTGCATCAAACAAAGTAGAACCAGCCAGCCCAAAGACGGGATTATCCCACTCTGTTCAGCATTGGTGTGGCCTCACCTTGAGCACTGTGTGCACTTCTGGGCCCCACAATTTTCAAGGATGTTAAGATACTTAAGGTGCTCAGAGGAGGGCAACAAAGCTGGTGGCAGGGCTGGAAGGCATGTCCTATGAGGAACGGCTAAGGAGAGTGGGTTTGTGTAACTTGGAAATAAAGAGGCTGAGGAGTGACCTCATTGCTCTCGACAGCTTCCTGAGATGGGGACGTGGAGAGGGAGGGGCTGAGCTCTCCTCCCTGATATCCTGTGACAGGGCATGTGGGAATGGTTCCAAGCTGCACCAGGAGAGGTTTAGACTGGACATTAGGAAGCATTTCTTTACCAAGAGGGTTGTCAAACCCTGCAACAGGCTTCCTAGAGAGGTGGTCAACACCCCAAGCCTGTCAGTGTTTAAGAGGCATTTGGACAATGCCCTTAAGGACATGATTTATCTTTTGGTGGCAAGTGGTCAGGCAGCTGGACTGGATGATGATTGTAGGCCCCTTCCAACTGAACCATTCTATTCTATAGACAAACCTGTACAGGATGGATCCCTCCAGCACCCGGGCTTTGACACTCAGTCTCCTAAGTATGAGCCCCTGAGGCTACAGTCCCATTCCAGATGCTGGTACAGACCACCTCAGTCTCACACACACACCCACACGCAAACTCTGACGTCCAGTTACTCCGGTCTCTCAGTTGCTGGCACAAACGACACAAGGGCTGTCTGACCCCCTGGTCCTGCTCCAGTTGCTGCACTCACACCCCTGTGCTCACAGGTTCACGCAAAGGAGAGATTGACTCACCTAGGAAAGAGTTGGAAATAAAATTTCACGAGAAGACAGAACAGGTTACACTGGTCGAGGGCCTCCCCTAAACTTCCCATAATAAGTCCTGTGCAATCCAAAAATGCTCCTGCCCTGCATCCCAAAAGGTGTCCTACACCTCCAGGCAAAAGTCCCCTTAGCCCAAGTGGTGATCCAGAAAGCTGCTCTCAGTGACTCGTCTTGATGGGTTTGACACCTGGAAACGGGGCTGATGGCTCTCCCAGGGCAGCCCTGGAAGGAACTGGGACAACTTGTTCATGCCTCAGGAGCCTGTAATTTGGGTTTCCACCTGCCTCTGTGCTTCTGTGCTCTTCTTAGTTTGCAGAGAAGGGCTTTTGATGAGCTGGTGGCTCTCCTGGGATGGGTCTGGGAGAGCTGAGGCAGGGTATTAGCTGAGCTACTCCTTCTGCCATTGGTAGTGCTTTCTTCGACTGTACAGATGAGCTTCGTATCACTTAGCCTGACACAATCCCAGAAGAACATCAGCCTCCTGAGGCATCTGTGTTTGGAGGTCACATACATATGCACTGATATTATCTAAGATGTGATAGCAGGTCATTGGAATCGCTGTCCAGAAAGGCATCATGATGAGGGGAAAAGCTGTACTGTTGCACGGGCAATGGCTTTGTTCAGGGCCAGCATCACAGCCTTGTTTCTAAGGCTGTAGACGAATGGATTTAAGAATGGGTACAGGACGGTGTTCAGCAAAGCTACGATTCTGTTTGTCTCCAAGGAAACATCTTCGGAAGGACACACGTAGAGAGCAATGCAGCTCCCATATGCAATGGCCAAGGTGGTGAGATGGGAAGAACATGTAGTAAAAGCTTTTTTCCTCCCAGAGGCTGCTGGAAGGTGTAGAATACAGAGAAGGATGCCCATGTAAAATGCCAGAGTTAAACATAAGGAACCCAGTACGACAAATGGCAATAAAAAAGAGTCTAGTTTCCAAAGCAGGCTGGTGTCAGAGCAGGACAATTTGAACAAGGGGGAGTTGTCACCAAAAAAATGGTGGATCTTGTTGGAGCCACAGAAAGTCAGCGCGTGGAGGAGGACCAGACGGTAACTCATGAGTGTGATGCCTGTGACCCAAGCAGCAACAACCAGGCGGATGCAGAGCTGAGGCTTCATGATGGCAGCGTAACACAAAGGCTGGCAGATGGCAAGATAGCGGTCAAAGGACATGACAACAAGAAGAGCCAACTCTGTGCAGCCCAGGGCAAAATAGAAATAGGATTGGGCAAAGCAGCTGCTTAGGGAGATTCTTCTCCTCCCAGAAGCCAGGATCACAACGAGTTTGATGCTTGTGGAGGATGTAAACCAGATCTCCAGGAAGGACAGGTTGCTGATGAAAAAGTACCTGGGGGTTTGCAGGCGGTGATCCATACACACCAGGAAAATGATGGTCGCATTCCCCATCACTGTTGTCAGGTAGACGAGCAGAAGGACCAGAGAGAGAAATAGCTGTAGTCTTTGATCAAGCCCTGAGAAACCCTCTAGGACGAACTCAGTAACTGCACTTTCATTTTCTGCTCCCATGCTCAATTTCAGTTCATCCTGAGGAGACAGGGACCTGGCAAAAACCAACTGTGATAATTTCACCATCTGGGTGAATAGTTCTGTCCTTCCTTTTCTGCTGCTTTCCTTTCTTGCAGTCTTGCTATATGACACAGACAGAGACAGTCCTTCAAGCATTTCTCCCACGTGAATTTTTCTGTTTCACATTTTAGTGGCAGCCCTCACAGAATTTGATCTCCCTTATCTACCCTTTCCAAACACTCACAAAGGATTTTTTTCTCCAGAACACATTTTAAAGAGGCTGTTAGCTATTTCACCCCATTCCTCAGTAATCCCAAATACATCAAACCTCTGTCACACCTATGTGCCAAACTCTTCTCTTCTATTGCACAAATACTAAACAATCAAAACAAATGACATCAAACCAAATCTGTATGTTAAAAGCTGTTCTTTCTATTTTTCCATACTTGCCTTTTTGGGCTAGGAATCGCTGAGAATCTGCTGATTTTAAAATAAGTACTATCAAGTATCTCTTCTGTAATCCCCCACTTTCCTCCATGGCTTCCTGTTCTCTGTTTCTTCAGGAGAGGACAGGGGTGGGAAGGGGGAATAAGGACCAAGTCTGACTTGTCTTCCTTAGTACTCTAAATAGTGACTGAAATTTTCTGTGGTTCCACACAGTCTCATCTGACATCCGCCTGCACTCAAATGCAGTTGTTTCCAAACAGCTGCTCATTGCTCTTACCCTCAAATGTCACACTTTTTTAGACATAGAAAGGAGCAGAGCAGATGAGACCAGACACAGGATGATTCACAACACAAGGGGAGGAGAGCAAGGGGAGGAGCTGGTCAGTTTGAAGCAGTGAAACAAAAGTTCTCCACAGGCTGTGTTGTCCCCTCAGGCTCTGTCCCAGGGCAGAATGGGTAGCATTAAGGAAGGAGTAAAATTGGAATTTCAGCATAGGGTGGTGCTCCACGTTGGCACGACATTTCAGCTTGGGGCTCAGGCTAGTCTTACATCCCAAATGCCCGGCTTGTTCTTTGCCTCTAGTCTGGCACAGGGGAAGCTCTGCACTGGGTTCGCCTGGAAAACTTTCTGAGGTTAAACCACTGGCTGCATTTGAGCAAAATCTCAAGCTCAGTCACCTCCAGCAATTTGAGCGTGGTGAATCGGTGAATCAGAGGTGGCCGTCCCAGTTTCCATTTTCTAGGTCAGTTCACACACTCAAAGGCTGGTGTCTTCTTACTCTGTTGGGTGACACCTAAATTGTCTAAAATTATTCTTCTCCTGAAGGCACCTCCTTAGGGGAATGTACAGGTTTGCACACAGACTCTGTTCAGGCCCTGCATTGTCCAACACACAGCCACCATATGAGATACAGAGTGAAGAAACAGAGGATATGCAGGCGAAGGATATCCAGGTGAAGAAGGCCTTATTGTGGCTTTGCACAGAGGTTATCCTCAGGATGGTGCCTATCATGGAGGCATAAACCACAGCAGTCCCTGTGAAGGAGCTCAGCAGCACAGCGGAGGAGAGAGCAAGGCTCCTGTTTCATAGTAGCTGGTGCCCATGCGGGCTCCTCTCAGCAAAGGGATGATGTCCCAGAAGAAGCAGTCTCTGCACTGGGCACAGAAGGTCTGGTGGCACATGAGATGGTGAGGCTGAGCATGGGCAGAGGAGCCATTCCCCAGCAGGTGAACACGAGCACGGAGCACAAGCAGGAGTTGGCAAAGACAAGAGCAACGCGAGGGCTTGCAAATGGCTCTGCAGCCATTGAAACACGTCGCAACACCTCGGTTAAACTCAGCCGTGCCCAGGGAGACAGAGAATGTCTGCGGCTCGTGAGCAGACACAGAGATCTCTTAGTCTGCAACACGGGACTGACAAACATGTCAGGGGGAAGGACCAAAGTGAACCAAATCCATGGGTCGATGCTGCAGGGGATGCAAGGCCCCCTCTTGACCTTCACCCCAGATGAGCCTGAGAGGGGAATGGGATGGGACCCGCTGTCTTCCCAGCTGTGTATGTGCTGCTGCTGGTGTGGTGGCTTTAAAGGAGAGAAGGGATGGAAAGAGGTAACAGGATTGAGGCAGCTCCTGCCCTGAGCCTTGAACAAGAGCAAAGGAAGAGAACAGGGAAGTAAACGGGTGCAGACCCTTAGACACGAGAAGAACACAAACCTGCAGGACAGCAGCCAACGGGACTAGCGGTAGTGGCCTGTGGACAATGCCTGTACACCAATCACAGCTTTCTTAGTGGCACGTATACTAGTAGAGAAACGTATATAATGATGCTGTAGCAAACAATAAAGGTCTCCGATTCACCCTCGATCGGAGTCCGTGCCCTCAATCTCCACAAATGGCACCCAAACAGGGACTTGAATCGCGGCAGTGAGCGACCGGTGGAGAGCCCAGCCGAATGAATAAAGCAGCGGATTGAGAGCTGCCGTCCGGACAAGTAATCACCTAGGAAAAAACGTGAGCACCTGGGTATGTAACTTAAGGAGTAGCTGATCCAGTGGCAACCCCGTTGAACTCCCCAGGCTGCTGAAAGGAAGAAGGATCGCGGAGTCACATTAATCTTCTCTGCAGGACAGGGATGAGCAATGGGGCAGAATGGGTACCTCTGTGTCTGCGGAGGAAAAGACTGTCATGAAGAGCTAAATAATCTGAAGGAGCAGCTGGATAAACAAAGCAAGAATCTCAATAGTTTAAAAAGTGAATTGGAACGAAATGTGCAGGAGAGAAAGGCCAAAATTGAGTCCTAACTTAAGTGTATCTTGAAGTGGGTCAGGATCGCAGTCCCCGGAGTGGACTCATGTACTATCTATTCCCCTGAGATATGGGACGAATTTCGCCCCAAGGCTTGGGAAGAGGGGGACTTGGAAATGTTGCGTGCCTTGCCGCTTAAGTACAGTTGCCAGATGGACCCCCTGGAGTACCCCCTCTCCGAGTACCCCTGGTTCCATGGGACGCTGTCACGGCTGAAGGTGGCTCAGCTGGTGCTGGTGGCGGCGCCGGCTCCCACGGTGTCTGCCTGGTGTGGCAGAGAGAGACGCGCCCAGTGAGAGCGTCCTCCTCTTCAGCTGCCAGGGCTGGCTGGCCCCGACCCCTGCGGCCCCGACACCCATGGCCTGGCTGAGCACCTCCCATTGCCCACCCCCGGCGAGGAGGAAGGAGGACAAGGACAATGCCGAAGGCTCATGGCGGGGGAAAGGGGACCCCCGGCATCACACCTGGGGTCACCCCAACCCTTCCCCCTCCCCCCAAAAATGGATCTCATCCCCCCACCCCCCAAAAAACAAGCTCTCCCCTCCAAAAACACTGCAGTATGGACCTGCCCCTCCCACCTTGGTCAATTTCGGGGGGGGGAGGGAAGTCTGTTGCTAAGAAAATTGGGAAAAAAAAAAAAGAAGGAAAAAAAAAAAGAAAAAAAAAGAAAAAAAGAGAGGAAAAAAAAAGAAAAAAGAGAGAAAAAAGGGAAAAAAAGAAAAACAAGGTAAAAGAAAAGATATAAAAGCCTTTGACAGATTTCTAGAAGTGGATTCCTGCTAGCTAGGAATAGTCTGAGTTACAGGGGCTGAGCTTGTTTTCCTGTGTTTGCTTTACTTTGCCTTGGTCACGTGTGTTTCCTTTGATCTGTAACTGGTCACTCAGAGCGAGCACCAGTGCAGTTGTTCTACAGAAGCCTGTGTAATAGTTGGGCATGTCACGCTGCAAAATCGTACAGCTATTGGTGTTTTGCTTTTAGCACAAGTCATGGATGTGAGGATTTTGAAGGAATGTGTTACATGAATTTATCAGATCACTCTGAGTCAATCCATAAAAGTATCCAGATGCCAAAGGACGGAGTTCTCAAGCTATGGGTTGATGAAACATGGAAATGGCTGAATGAGCTTTTAGAGGGATGGGGTAAAAAGGTAGTTTGGAGGATGTGGAGAAAATTGAAGAAGGCAAAATCAGGGTTTCAGGAGAGCAGAATTTGACCTTCTGAGGGACCTCCTTGGAAAAATGCCATAGGCTGCAGCCACCAGAGAAGACAGGTGCAGAGAGGTGTTTGATGCTCAAGGAACTCCTCTTCATGATCCAGAATGTTCCACCTTGACATGCTGGAAGTCACATAAAGGTGGCAGGAGGCTGGCACGGCTGAGAAAGGAGCTGCTGGCTAAAACCAAGCATGAAGGGGAAGCCCAGAAAAGGCGGCAGCTGGCTGCCTTCCAGCCTCCTTGGTTCTGTGATTCTGGGAGGAGAGGGACACTCCAGAGCTCTTGGCAGCACTGCCCTCTTGCCAGGATCTCCCTTCATCCCAGGCAAAGGCAAAGGCAAAGTCAAGGTCACTCTGATGCTGAGGAAAGCTGGGGGTGTTCATGAAGGCTATAGGTCCTGACCTCCAGCCTCTGGGAAGGGACAACATGTCCCTCAGGCGTTGCTCAGGCCTCTCCTGGGGACAGTCTGATCTGCACGGTGCAATGGCAAGCGCAGGTGTGGGACACTGTAGGACATCCTGTGGTGGAGACACTCAAGGGCTCTGACAAGAAAAAAAGCCCCCAAGAGAGCCGAGGGCTTTCTGCCCTTGGCTAGGGCTGTTGTCTCAACCCCCAAGGCCTACCAGAAGACCCCTTCACCTTACGGCACCAGCACCTCAGTGCCTCCTCAGTCCACCCAGGACAAACTCAGAAGCAGAGGACCTCGGCCCTGCCCTTGGCACTGCACATCCCCACATCACCCTGCCCCAGGAAGAACCCTGAGGAATGGCTGAGGGACAGGGTCTGCCTTGCAGGGGCTAGGGAGTCAGGGCTTGGACTTTTAGCTGGACAAAGCACTCCAAGGTTTACTCAGCATCAGAGGCCCCTTCACCTTGCCATTGCCTACCTGTCATCACTGAATCCAGGTTTCTCCTTCAACCAGCCCCCAGAGAGGCTTTGTCAGTAACGTCCCTCAGTGGAACCCATGAGTGCTTCAAGAAACTTTGGAGTTTGCATCTGACTTTGACTCCTCAAGAGGTTTCCTGAACTTCCCCTCAGTGCCTGGGTTTCACGGACGTGGCACCAAAACCACCAGAGAGATCATTACAAAGTTGTTGGGCTGTTGCTCTGCTGCTGAGCTCCTCTGGGCTCCTGGGACAGAGAGAGCTCCTAGCAAGCAGGCAGAGCTGCAGGGAGACAGCTCTGCCCAGCAGCAGCTGCTCTGCAAAGGGCAGCAGGGCTGAGGGGGCTGCCTGTGGGCACCAAGGAGAAAGGAGCGGGGCAGAGAGAGGTTGAAGGCAGGGGAGAGGGGGAGGATGGCTGAGAGCTCACTGGAGGAGAACTCTTCCCAGCCTCTGACACAGTAAGTCTCTGGGTGCAGGGTGATGTGTCGGTGGCTCCTTGCAGGATCTCCTGAATGTGTCCAACCTCTGGGATCTGTCTGTGATGGAGAAGAGGAAGCCGGGCTGCAGAGCAGGGCTTCCCTAGTGCAGTGTGAGAGGGACAGGGCATGACGGCTGCCTTCTGGTGGGGATGGCGTGAGGGTGTGAAGGTGGGTGTGCACCCGGGGGAGCCCAGAGCTGTCCTTCCAAGCAGGGTGTCTTCACCATGGGGCTCTGTGACCTTGGGCATGGACTCTGTCACCAGCCTACATCAGTACTCATCCTGCCCCTGGGAGCTCCTCATGGAGCTGTGGGGAGAAGCTGTGAGTGGAAGGGCAGATCCCCAGCAAAGATTGATCTCTTCTGACATATAAACCTCTTCCTTGTGCAGAGAAAAGGGATTGAGAGCAACCGGCCTGGGATGTCACCAAAGTGGAGGTGCTGTGTCTGCTGTGTAAGGAGAAGGCTTTCCCGAGTGCCAGCTGTCTTCCTCTCCTGTTCCCCATTTGCAGAAGGATCAGGGTATTGCTCTGCATTTTTTTCTCCAATTCCTGCTGCTCCTTTTCTTGCTTTTGGAAGGTCTGGGTTGTGGGGGGAGTGTTATGCATCTCAGATGCATTTGAGTCACTGATCCTGGGGGGCTGTGGGCAATGCAGTGTGTGGGACTTGGAAACAAGTTGATCCTCCCTACAGGAGGTGCTGGGCACTGTCTTTCAGGCACATGAGAACCTCCTTGAGGTGAAGAGCTTGAAGTGTACTTCCCCTGTGCTCAGGGCAATTCAGCAGGGGAGGGTGGGAACTCAGTGACAGCCCCATTCTCCCCCACAGGCACGCTGCTGTTATGTCTGGAGAGAGCCTGGAGATGGAAAATGGGGGTGAGAAATGTTCTGTATCGGATGTGCGTGACTTCGACTCAGACTTTGCTGTTCAGGAGAGCAGAGTTGGAAGGGCTGGGTCCCTCCCTGGGCTCTTCCCTCTCAGACACAGCAGGTCTGGGTGCTGACTCCATCGCACTGGAATAAATAGGGACAATTGTCACACAGTCACTCAGGCAAATGCGTGTCACTCGACTGAAGGCACCCATTGCCAGGAACACCTACCGAATGCACGGGCTGTTTGACACCACTGCAATAGCACAGGTCTGACTTCTCTGGAGCCCATGGGCAGAGCCCCTGCTCGTCAATCCTGCACCTACAAAAAGGAACTGACCAAAGTTCCTCTGAAAAAAGAAGTCATTTTGTGTGTTTTCTCTGAGAAATGGCATAAAACAGGCTCAGACAAAACTGTCAATATCTTCTCCTCTTTCAACAGTTCCCTATTCCTTCAGCGAAATAATGTCCAATGGCAGCTCCATCGCAGAGTTCCTCCTCCTGGCATTTGCAGAGAGGCGGGAGCTGCAGCTCTTGACCTTCGGGCTCTTCCTGGGCATCTACCTGGCTGCCCTCCTGGGCAACGGACTCATCATCACCGCTGTAGCCTGCGACCCCCACCTCCACACACCCATGTACTTCTTCCTCCTCAACCTCTCCCTCCTTGACCTGGGCTCAGTCTCCACCACTCTCCCCAAAGCCATGGCCAATGCCCTCTGGAACACCAGGGCCATCTCTTACTCAGGATGTGTTGCCCAGGTTTTTCTCTTTGTCTTCTTGATCACAGCAGAGTTTTGTCTTCTCACCGTCATGGCCTACGACCGCTACGTTGCCATCTGCAAACCCCTGCACTACGGGACCCTCCTGGGCAGCAGAGCTTGTGTCCACATGGCAGCAGCTGCCTGGGGCACTGCTTTTCCCTATGCTCTGCTGCACACGGCCAATACATTTTCACTGCCCCTCTGCCAAGGCAATGTTGTGGACCAGTTCTTCTGTGAAATCCCCCAGATCCTCAAGCTCTCCTGCTCAGACACCTACCTCAGGGAGGCTGGGGTAATTGTGGTTGGTGTCTGTTTATCCTTTGGGTGTTTTGTGTTCATTGTGGTGTCCTACGTGCAGATCTTCAGGGCCGTGCTGAGGATCCCCTGGGAGCAGGGACGCCACAAAGCCTTTTCCACCTGCCTCCCTCACCTGGCCGTGGTCTCCCTCTTTGTCAGCACTGGTATCTTTTCCTACCTGAAGACTCCCTCCATCTCCTCTCCATCCCTGAACCTGCTGATGGCAGTTCTGTACTCGGTGGTTCCTCCAGCAGTGAACCCCCTCATCTACAGCATGAGGAACCAGGAGCTCAAGGACGCCCTGAGGAAACTGATGACTGGTTGCTTTGCAGAAACAGCAATGAACTGCTCATCTTCCCCTGCATATCACTAGTAATGGAACTCATTACAGGCCCAGCCTCTCTTTGGTGCGTTGTTTGATTTGGTTTCTTTGGGGTTTAGCTTGCTCGGGGAGTATTCTGTCTTCAAAAATGTTGCCATTCTTCATCCTATTTCCATGTCAGTCTCTGCCTGCCTTGTGTGCCTCAGAGACTTTGTGTAAATAAGGAGCTGTGCTCTCTGCGTGTTTAAACCAAATAAAGGACCCTACACTGACTTGTTTGTCTGAGTTCCTTTCTCCCAGATCTTCTCTGGAGCTGAAGGGACAGCATCTGTGTGCTGAGGTGAAGGGGGCAGTAGCCACCCTGAGCTGGATCTGCCTCTCAGCCTCACCAGCATGGCCCTGGCCACCACAGCCCTCTTGCTCTGCAGAGCAGCACCACCAGTTCAGGGTCTGTGGGGAGCCTGGGGAGGGGGTGCAGGAATGGCCGTCCAGGTCAGCAGAGATGAGCTCTGTAGGGAAAAGTCTCTGTGGGGAGATGGGATGTCCCGGGAGAAGAGCAGGGCACCGTGTGTGTGTGCAGGGGGGACATGGAAAGAGAAACCCTTTGGTGTGGGTGTCAGCTCAGGTCAGGCTGCCCTTTCGCTGGGTCCAAAGGACCTTCCTGAGGATCCCCTAGGCCAGTTGTCTCCTGCTGTTGTGGGGAGCAAGTTTGGGATGTGGGGCTGCAAGTTCCCCAGGGTGGAGATCTCCTCAGCATGCCGGCTGGATGAAGGTTCTCTGTGGCCTCCGTTTCCTTCTGTGACACCAGTCCTAGCAGGGCTGCTTTGCTGGGCTCGACTGGGGAGGCGGCAGAAAGGAGTCAAGATTCAGGGAAGGGCTGGGCTGGCTGGGCTGGCGAGTGCCCCCGACAGGAAACAGCATTGAGCTGGGGCGGATTTAGGGCATGGACTCCTATTGGGGAGAAACTGAAGACCTTTATTGTTTGCTACAGCATCAATATATCCTTTTCTCTACTAGTACAACCACCACTAAGTAAGCTGTGACTGGTGTACGGGCATTGTCCACGCGCCACTACCACTAGCACCATTGGCTGCTGTCCTGAAGGCTTGTGTTCTTCTCGAGTCTAAGGGTCTGCACCCGTTTACTTCCCTGTTCTCTTCCTTTACTCTTGTTCAAGGCTCAGGGCAGGAGCTGCCTGAATCCTGTTAACTCTTTCCATCACTTCTCTCCTTGTTCCTCCTCAATTCCCCCTTTTTGTTTTTCCACCGTATAAACACTTACTGACGTTCAGAGGATCATTCCCTACATGCAAGATAAGAAACATAGTAATATTAAAATTATACACATGATTATACATAAAATCAATAACCCAACCTTGATTAAGATCTCCAACCATTCCCTCAGGCCCCGATTGTTTAATAAGGTAGCTAAAGGAGCCATGAGGATGCTAGCTGCATTACAATGCACACCTATCAACCCTCGTAATCCAGTTACTTCTTTCCCAATTACTTCTACATTATCTACGTGTAGTCCAACAAGGCACATGTGAAAAGGCTGTTCTGGTTGTGCCATCAAGACGTAGAAGGCTGTCTGGTTCAAGGCATGAGCCAAAGATACCCGTATGTTACTGCTGTTCTGGGGTGTCAGCGTCGGTGTCAGCGTCTTCATCATATTTCCCATAGTCTGTATTGATGTGATCAACACTTCCACTCCCAGCAGCGTGATTAGGTAGATCGCCATCCCCATATTTTGTTTTTTCAAGCCACAGCCTTACACACTGCACTGGAATCCACTCTGGTCCTTGATCTGAGGAAACACAAGCATACCCTCTACCCCACGTTATTAACATGTATGGTCCTTCCCATTTCCCTGCCTGTAGCAAACGCACCCAGACCTTCACGTTTGGGTTTAGTGTATCTGACATTCCGGAACCTAGGCCTAAAAAGGGTTTAATTAGAGGTGGTTGTTGGTCCCCTATGTCGTTTCTAAGGTCTACACAATTCAAGGCATAGACCATTTTCCATAAGCTTATCTGCGGGCTTTCCCCCTGCATTCCCCCTTTTGGTTTTTGCAGCATGTTTTTTAGAATTTGGTGAGTGCGTTCAATGATTGCTTGTCCTTGTGGAGAGTGTGGAATGCCCATGACGTGTTTTACACCCCACATTTGTAAAAACATTTGTGCCTTTTTGCTGTTATATCTGGGGCCATTATCTGTCTTTATAGTTGCTGGTATTCCTCATACTGCAAAGGCAGCAGTCCCGTGTCTAATAACGTCCCTTGTTTTTTTCCCTGGATTCAGCTGTTGCCCATATCGCCCCTGAATAGGTATCAACTGAAACACGTACCCACTTCTGTCTTCCCAATTCTGAGACGTGTCACATCTGATTGCCATAATTTAAGCGCTTGGAGACCTCGAGGGTTAACTCCAGTTGGGCCTGCGGCCGCAAATTGTTGACAATCAGGACACATACGCACAATTGCACGAGCATCATTGCAGGAAAAACAAAATAGTTTTTGAAGAGCTCGAGCAGATTGGTAGAAAAATTCATGTGATAATTGGGCTTGTTTTAAGATTTGTGGTGTAGGCGCCGCCCAGGCCAGGGCAGTCAATCTGTCTGCTTCCCAATTCCCTTCTGCTATAGCTCCAGGTCAAGTAGTATGGCCTCGTATATGTAGTACGTAAAAATCACTTACCCGGTTGTTGACCAAACTCCATAATTGTTTAAACAGGGAAAATAACTGCTCTTTATTGACATGTTTTAATGAAGCTTTTTCTATTCTTTGAACGAGCCTGCAAACATACTGTGAGTTAGTGACTATGTTCAAAGGTTCACTCCACCTTTGGAACACCTTAATAACTGCAAACAGTTCTACAAATTGGGGCGTTCCTGAGACTGTACGAATCTCCCTCTCCCATTTTAATCCTTCTTTCCAAACTATCACTGCTCGTCTTGATTTTCCTGAGCCATCGGTAAATACTGTGTGCCCAGGTACGGGAACTGGGCTGCATTCGGGTTGAGCGATGATATGCATGTCTTTAAAAGACATAATAATTTGTGTGACAGTAAATGAATACTGATATTTCCAGTAAAATTCAGCAGCGCAGTTTGAAGTGGTAGACTGTTTGCCATTCTCCATCCCAGACAGTCTTTTGTAAATGGTACATAGAGAATTAATACTTATTGTCCTTGTAATTGTACTGCCCGTGTCTGCCCTTTACAAATTAACATTGCAAACATCTCTGCCCTGGTTATAATGGTCTTTGTTGGCTGATGTAGCAGGAAGATCCGCTCTATGAGGATGAGGGGGTCTGCTTCAGTCTCCACCCATTGTCCTAATAATGCCAAGGGTTGTGACAATGTATTTATAATAAAAAGTTGGAGGCCACGACCCTCCCTTAGTCGGCCCGCTTGCCTTGACTGAATTGCAAGTTCAACAAGGGCTAGAGCTTGTTGCGCTTCCAGTGTTAGACTACGTCGCGAATCCAAGGCAGGGTCACCCTTCAACAACATGAACAAAGGCTGTAAAGTATCATTATTGATTCCCAGTAGTGATTAACCCAATTGACAGCACCTAAGATTTTTGGCAGATCATTTAGCGTTGTGATTTCCCATTTCAAGGCCACCCTCTGGGGTTCTATGGTTCGTTCCATTATTTTCCACACCAGGTAGCGCTCTTCTACTTTTTCAGGTGCTACCTGGAGTCCATAAAACTGTAGGGCCTTCAACGTTGCATTGACCACTTCCTTCAGAATTGTCAACTCAGCCCCTGCAATCAAGATATCGTCCATATAATGATACACCAGTATCTGCGGGGGCTGTTCACGAACCCCCGAGAGTGCCCTTGCAACATACATTTGACAGATAGTAGGGCTATTCTTCATTCCCTGAGGCAAGACAGTCCAGTGATAGCGTGGCATGGGTGCACTATTGTTAATAGCTGGAATGGAGAAAGCAAAGCGAAAACAATCCTGCTTTGCGAGGGGAATTGTAAAGAAACAATTAGATCCATTACTATTATCGGCCAATTTGATGGAAATACTGTGGGAGAGGGAACTCCGGGTTGTAAGGCTCCCATACTTTCTGTCACAGCGTTGATCTGCCTCAGGTCATGTAACAAGTGTCATTTCCCAGTCTTTTTCTTAATGACAAAGATTGGTGTGTGTGGGAGGACATTTATGAAATAAGGGACATGTGAACAATCCAGCCTTTCCAGAGAATCTGAGCTGGGACGTACTGGAACTGCTGAAAGCATAAACAACTTGCGGTGCAGGGGGCATGAACATCTTGCAGGTGCAGGAGAAGAGACAGCCTCCATTAATGACGCAGTTTTAATTCCTGAAGAAGATGGGTGTGAACATCTGTGACCGTGACTTGAACATGACTCGCAATGTGGCCAATCGGGTTGGACTATGGGCCGTTAGTTGCGATGGAGCCAATCAGTATTTATTGGGTGTGGTGGAGGGTTATAAATTGCACTGGAAACACGGAAATAAAGGTTCACTTGTTAGATCACATTGATCGTGTCAGTGTCCTCACGCAGCTCCCGCAGGTGGGGGGAAGGTGTTTTAAGATTTGGTTTTATTTCTCATTACTCCTCTCTGAGTTAATTGGTAATAAATTACATTTCCCTTCAGTCGAGTCTCTTTTGCCCGTGATGGTAAATGTCGAATGATCTCCCTGTCCTTATCTCAACCCCACAAGCCTGTTGTTATTTTTTTTTTTCTCTCCCCTATCCAGTTAAGGAGGGGAGTGATAGAGTGGCCTTGGTGGGCACCTGGCATTTTGGCCAGGGTCAGCCCACCACAGGGGGACACAAAAGCCACAGCTGAGTGCACCAAAGTTATGTTTGCTTTCTTCTGTGGTCATGGGGCACCTGAGAGCTGTCTCTATTGTCGTCAAGGGAACACACGTGGTGGGTCATTCATTCATCCTGGAAGGGACCTCGGCAGGTCTCTAGGCCAAGCTAAACAGTACACAGTTGGAGAAAGAAGAAACGAGCGTGGGCTGTAGGCATGCTGGGCTGTGTTACTTTAAGATAGAGACTCAGATAGACAAACAGAGAGCATGGATCCGTCCAGGAACTGGTCTTTCCAGAACAGAATCACAGAACTACTGAGGGTGGAAGGCAGCTAGCTTCCACCTTCTCTGTGCTTAATTCTCACGCCTGATTTTAGTTTGAGAGCTCCTTTCTCATCCATTGCTGCCTCTTTCCACCTTGGTGGGAATTCCTATATGTTGGGTTGGACCATTCTTGGTCATGAAGAGGTGATCCTTGAGCATCAAAACAGCTCACTGAGGAATGCACATGCCCACAGGCATCCGCCAGTCCTAGGTTGACAAAATCGCCATCCCTAACTCTTATACTAACAAGTCTTTACCGTATGAAGTTTTATTTACGTCCTGGTTTGGGCTAAACCAGAACTAATTTTGTTTTAGTGCTTTAAGTTTTCAGTTAAGTCTCCTCTAACTAACGGCATTTTCTGAAACAGCAGCATGTTTTTCCAGACAGTGACTACTCCCAGCAGTGATAAGGCTGAGGGGAGTCAGTACCAAGGAATGGGATGCAGAGGGGCCCTTGCTTATACTTGTTCTTGTAGCGACCAAGGTCACTGCTAGATCTTGTACTGCGTGTTGGGGTGTCGGGTGTGAAAAGGGTCACAAGCACGTAAAAGTTCACACCTGCGGGGAGAAGCAAACCGGACAGGTGACCCAAACCTGACCAACAAAGTGTCCCACCCCGTATACGTCATATTCAGTATAAAGCTGAGAGATCACGAGAGTCAATCTCTCTTCTTCGATGGCCAATGTCTGAGGAGGACTCCGTCTGTTCTTCTGTCGTCGATCCCTGATCCCTGAATCCAGGGCCTGAGTCCAGCTCCTGCATCCTGTCCCTGTCTGCTGCCCAGTCCAGCCTGGGACTGCCCCAGTGCCAGCCCCGCAGTGTGGTGGTGACGTATCGTCATCAGGGTGGGGGGAGTTGGATTTGGTATTGGTTTTGTACATATTGTATATATTTAATTATTTCCTTATTCTTATTAATATATTTTCTTTTATTGTTATTATTTAATTAAAGCTGTTTTAGTTTTCTTTTCCAAGCCATAAAGTCACTCTCTCTTGTTCTCTCTCCTTTTCACTTTTGGGAGGGGAGAGGGGTTAGTAGAGAGCGTCTGTCATTCGTTAGTGGCTGGCCCAGCCTCAAACCTTGACAAGTACCTTTCTTAAGATAGCTGTATGTCGCTCCCATTGTATACTGATTTACCATGCCTGAGGAAGCAAACTGAAGGCCACCAGCTCGTCACAAGTACCAGAAGAACAGCCCTGCCATGGGCAGAAGGACTTTGTTTCTTGGAATTTGTGAGCCGCCCTTCTCTACAGCGGAAGGACCCTACCTTGTTGGTGGTCACTCCTACTACCCACAGCATCTCCCCGCAGCACTATGGGAACGTCCCAGGGCAGGCTGAGTGCTGACCCTGGCAGGCAGCAGAGTCCCTGACCCGGCACACAGCCCCTGGGGTGCAGGGACCCTGCTCTGCCCTGGGCACCCCTGCCTGCACACACGGATTCACATCCTGCAGACATCCCCAGGAGAAAGAAGTCATCATGCCCTGTCCCTCTGAAGGTGCAGCAGGCAAGCCCTGTTCTGGAGCACGTCCTTCTCTGCACCAACCATCGAAGGTGCCAGCTTTAGATCTCTCCAGGAACAGCAGCTGCGGTGTTGTCCTACAGACAGAAACTTACTGTGTCCAGGGCTGTGAGGATGCCTCCCCCAGTGAACACTCCGCTCTCCCTCCCTGCCTGCAGGCAGTGCCCTCAGCCCTGCTGTGCTTTGCAGAGGAGCTGCTCCTGGGCAGAGCTGTCTCTCTGCAGCACTGTCCGCTTGCCAGCAGCTCCCTCCATCCCAGGAGCCCAGCCCAGCTCAGCAGCAGGGGAGCAGCCCAAGGCAGCCCTTTCTCTGCCCCCTCTGGGCTCCCTCCAGCTGTCCCTGGGGCTCCAGGGGAACCTGCTCTCAAACAGGCTGAAGTCAGCACTGAGGTTCCCTCCCTCAGCTGGGCACAGAGACTGACTGCCAGCTGTGTCATTTCAGCTATCAGAAAAAGAATTGGCCTTGACAGCACCTCTTCTTCTCCCATCAACAGCACACACAGGGTCTTGAACACTCAGTCCGAGGATTCCTTATGGCAAGTCAAAACTTGCCTGCTTCCACAGCTGGGGTGCTTCAGCCTAAATGTGCAGCAATGTCTCAGCCAGGGCCACAGGCAGGATGAACTGGAGCCGTTCCTGTGGGAGACAGAGCTGTGACACGGTGGCAGCCAGCTGGTCCTCAAGGACAGCATCCTCCAAGCTCAGCAATAGTCCAGATATCAATTCAATATAAACTTGAAAGGCAAATCAGGGGCACCACAGTGTTTGCTACTTCAGGAGCATTTAAAGGGGAACCAAAGTTACTGTGTGGGCACTGCTGAATTTACTAAGAGCAAGTGAAGACAGATCTGAGATGCTCCATGTCCTCTTTGCCTCAGTCTTCCCCAGCAACCTCTGCCTGGCCTCTGACATGAGGCAGGACTCTGGAGGAGAACAGCCAGGACGGGGTGGGGATCAAGTCAGGGGTCCTTGAGCAAACACAATCCTTAGCAGGCTATGGGACAGGAGGGACAAGAGCCAAGGGAGCTGAGAGGGCAAACCAGTGTCACAGTGAGGTCACTCTCTGTTGTCTTTGAAAGGTCATGGAGATGGGAGGGATTCTCTGATGACTGGCAGCACCCGAAAGCTGCATGCACCTTTCAAAGATTCCCACAGGAGGAGCAGGGGGAACTAAAGGCTGCGCCCCAGGGCATGTCCACTCAGATCCTATTCCTGGGTATCTGAAAGAGCAGGTGCCTGGATGTACCCAGGGGAGATTGCACCTGGCCATCCTCTTTGCTTTCCATAAGGGAAGGACAGGATTGCTGGGTAGAGGGAGAGCGTGGTATCTTTTACCTGGAAGTCAGGAAAGCGTTCAGCATCATCCCCATCTTGTGTCTAAATTGGGATATTATAGTCTGCGCGGGTGGATAAGTAGGTGGGTAAAAAACCAACTGGACTTTTGGGCTCGGAGAGACACGGGCCGTGCATAGTACTCTACCTGGAGGCATCTAGCTAGTAGGGACCTGCAGGTGTCTGTACAATAACCTGCCTTGTTTAACATGTTATAATGACCCAGGGGAGAAGAGAGAGTGCTTTTTTATAACATTTGTGGGTGATAGAACATCGACGAACACAGACACTACACTGAAGTTGGGGCTGCAATCCCAAAGTTTCCTTAGACAGGCCAGCAGGATGGGCCAGTAGGAACAGAAGCTAAAGACCTATCCTTGAAGTGGACTAAGGCCCTGCAATGACAGAGGCCAGGGACTGCCTGCGTGGGAAGCGGCTCTCTATGGAAGGCTCTGGTGGTCCTTGGGTTTCAACAGGCAAAACATGAGCCATCAGCAAAGGTGGCCAACTGCATCCTGGGCTGTGAGCAGGAGCACAGCCAGTGGAAGGGATTATCTCCCTCTGTTCAGCACTTTTGAAACCCCATCCAGATTCCTTCTCTACTTTGTTACCCCCGACAATGACAGAGAGAGATTGGTAAGCTGGAGGAAGTTCAGTGGAGGGCCACTGAGGCGGTCATGGCTGGAGCACAAGTGCTGTGAGAAGAGCCTGAGAGCTTGGGTTGTTCAGCCTTGAGAATGAAGATCTCGGGTGGACACGCAGCGGTGTGGCTGATTGGGGCTCATGTCTGTGATCCAAGGCACAAGGACAAGAGGCAGTGGGCTGAAACAACAAAGGGTCAGACTAGACACAGGGAGAATCTTTTCCACCACGAGCACAGTCAAGGGCTGGAAGCTGTTTCCCAGGGAGTCTGCACCAGCTCTGTGCCAGAAAGGGAGCAAGACTTGCTTAGATAAAGCCCTGACTGATCTGGGCTAGCCCTGCTTTCGGCAGGAGGTAGGTCAAGACACCTGCTGAGGTCCCTTCCAGCCTGAATGAGGCTGTCCTTCCTTCCCCTTTATGTTTTCAGATTTGGGAAAGCTCTCAGGTTCTCCCTGACCACAGGAGTAATTTATATGAGGTGTTGGGCTGCTTCACAGATGCCCCCAAACATCCCTGACCACATCTTCTCCCCAACTCAAATTCCTCTATTTTGTTATTCTAGTATCCTCCAAAAAGAACCACCTACCCTTTTCATCTAGAAGTGTGTGACACCTCCCTGCAGAGATGGTGGTGGAGGCAAATGCTTCTGCTGTGCCAAATGTTACAGCAGTGGCAACAGCCACAAACATTTTCCCAGAACAGCCTCCTGGAGAAACTGGCTGCTCATGGCTTGGACGACGATATTCTTTACTGTGGAGCCAACTGGCTGGCTGGCCCCACCTCAAGAGTAACAGTGAATGGAGTTCAATCCAGTTTGCGGCCAGTCACAAGTGGTGTTCCCCAGGGCTCAGTATTGGGACCAGTCTTGTTTAGCATCTTTATCGATGATCTGGAGGAGGGGATCAAATGTTCCTTCAGTAAATTTGCAGAGGACATCAAGTTGATCTGCTGGAGGGTAGGAAGGCTCTGCAGAGGGATCTGTACAGGCTGGATTGATGGGGTGAGGCCAATTGTATGAGGTTCAACAAGGCCAAGTGCCCGAGTCCTGCACTTGGGTCACAAGAGCCTCATGCAGCGCTACAGGCTTGGGGATGAGTGGCTGGAGAGCTGCCTGGGGAAAATGACCTGAAAGATGTTTGTTCACAGTCGGCTGAATGTGGGCCAGCAGTGTGCCCAGGTGCCCAAGAAGGCCAACAGCATCCTGATTGGTATCAGAAATGGTGTAGCCAGCCGGAGTAGGGGAGTGATCGTGCCCCTCTACTCGGCACCATTGAGGCTGCATCTTGAATACTGTGTGCAATTTTTGGCTCCTCACTGCAAGACAGTGAGGTGCTCGAGCGTGTCCAAAGAAGGGCAACGAAGCTGGTGAAGAGTCTAGAGCACAAGTCCTGTGAGGAGCAGCTGAGGGAAGTGGCGTTGTTTAGCCTGGAGAAAAAGAAGCTGAGGGGAGACCTTATCCCTCTCTACAACTACCTGAGAGGAGGTTCAAGTGAGATGGGGTCTCTTCTGCCAAGTGACAAGTCATAGGAGAAGAGGAAGCAGCCTCAAGTTGTGCCAGGGGAGATTTAGATGAGACATTAGGAGAAATTTCTTCACCGTACACATTGTCATGCACTCGAACAGGCTGCCCAGGGAAGTGGTAGAGTCACCATCCCTGGCGTTTATTAAAAGACATGTAGATGTGGCACTTGGTGACATGGTTTAGTAGTGGATGTGGCAGTGGGAGGTGGATGGTTGGACTTGATGATCTTAAAGGTCTTTTCCAACCTAAAGGATTCTATGATTCTATTTTCTAAATGCCCCTAAGCTCCAGTCAAGGCAGCAGCACAGACCAATGAGTGCTCAGGAGTTTCTTCTCATCAGGAGCCGGGCTGTCGAGGAGTGACTCAGCCCGAAATCTCATGGCCTTGGGTTTTTGCGAAAGCTTCTTCTCACAGCTGCCAGGTGGCCAAACAAACACGATGCTTGCTTGGATCCAGTACTTGCCAACATGGAAGAGCTGGACAGGGATGTTAAAAGCAGAGTTAGGCTCTGTTGTAATGATCCTGAAATAGGGGCAGGTCCCAGCTCCTGAGCAGAGTGTGAAAAGGACAGCAACAAGGGCAGACACAAGACCTCAGAGCTGTAGACTGTGGCCTGTTCGGAGGCCATTCGCTTGGGGATCTTCCGGACAGGAGCAGTGAAGGGCAGAGCACTGAGCAGGGCAGAGAAGCACTGAAGGGCAGAGCACAAGTCCTGAGCACTGAGCAGAGCTCAGTCCAGCTGGTCTTTAAGGACAGCCTCCTGCCATGGCCCATGGGCATGTCCAGTTGACTCTCTCAAGGGATTTCAATGGCCCCAAGATGAGCTGGTGCTATGCAAGTTGCAGTTAAAGAAGAAACAAAGAAACTGTGGGGCCACTGTGGAATTTAGCAAGAGAAAGTGTGTCCTTTGTTTGGCTAGGGTAGGGTTAATTTTCACAAGAAGCTGGGAGGGGGCACAGCCAGGACAGCTAAACCGAACTAGCCAAGCGGTATTCGATACCATGCTGATCGTAGAATCATAGAAATATTTCACTTGGAAAAGACCTCTAAGATCATCAGATCCAACCATTATCCTCACACTACCAAGCCCAACACTAAACCATGTCCCTAAGCACCACATCTATTCGTCTTTTGAACACCTCCAGGGATGGTGACTCCATCACCTCCCTGGGCAGCCTGTTCCAATGTCTAACCACTCTTTCAGGAAAGAAATTTTACCCAATATCCAATCTAAACCTCCCCTGGCACAGCTTGAGGCCATTACCTCTTGTCCTGTCATTAGTTACTTGGGAGAAGAGACCAACACCAGCCTCACTGCAACTTCCTTTCAGGTACTTGTAGAGAGCAATAAGGTCTCCTCTCAGCCTCCTCTTCACTAGGCTCAACAATCCCATTCCCTCAGGCGCTCCTCATAGCACATGTTTTCCAGACCCCTCCCCGGCTCCGTTGCCCTTCTCTGGACCCGCTCCAGGACCTCAAGGTCTTTCCTCTACTGTGGGGCCCAAAACTGGACACAGTAGTCAAGGTGTGACCTCACGGTTTTGAGTACAGGGTCACAATTGTTCCCTGCCACCTTCCATGTGTCCTGTCTAGTGATAGGACAAGAAAAGGTTATTCTCACGTCCATTTCTTTTTCTGACAGCAGAAATGACACAGCTGGCAGTCAGTGTCTGTGCCCAGCTGAGGGAGGGAACATCAGTGAGTCCTTCAGCCTGTTTGACAGCAGGTTCCCCTGGAGCCCCAGGGAAACCACAAGGGAGCCCAGAGGGGGCAGAGAAAGGGCTGCCTTGGGCTGCTCCCCTGCTGCTGAGCTGGGCTGTGCTCCTGGGAAGGAGAGAGCTTATTGAAGAGGGCAGCGCTGCTGAGAGACAGTTCTTCCTAGGAGAAGCTCCTGTGCAAAGCGCAGCAGGGCTGAGGGCACTGCCTGCAGGCACCAAGGGGAGAGAAGTGAGGCTGAGAGAGCTTAATGCCAGTCTGGAGGGGAGGATGCTGAGAGTTTATTGGAAAAGAAGCCTTTACAATCATCTGCATGGTAAGTCTCTGGGTGTAGGGCAATGCAGTTGGTGTTTCGGGAGGGCTATCCGAAAGCTGGAACACCCCACAGCACATAGAGTCTTTCACGAGGATTCCAACAGCTTCTCTAGTGTAGAGGAGGAGGACGTGCTCCAGGTGAGGGACTCCCTGCTGCCCCACCAGATGCACCGGGCATGATGGCTGCCTTCTCTCAGGGACAACTGCAGGGTGTGAAGGTAGGTGTGCAGGCAGGGGTGCCCAGGGCTGCCCTTCGGAGCAGGGTCCCTGCCCCCCAGGGGCTGTGTGGCAGAGCAGGGACTCTGCTGTCTGCCAGGGTCAGCTCTCAGCCTGCCCAGGGAGCTCCCCACGGCGCTGTGGGGAGATGCTGTGGGTGGAAGGAGTGACTCCCAGCTAGGGAGGCTCCTTCTGCTGGCAGGGGGGAACTGCGTGGGTCAGGGCTGCTCCCAGCTCCAGATCACCCCCACAACATTTGCAGAGGCTCCTTCTGGAAACAGCACGTCAAGGAACTGTTCACCTGAAAGAGAAGAAATCTGGGCTGTGAGTTTTGTCCTCTTGGTTTGCTGGGTGGGCAGGGAGAAATGGGAATTTCTTTCTGCGTTGTGCACCAGGCCTTGAGACGCCATTTGTTGTTGGGACTTGTCTGAGCTGCTCATTAACCCCTGCCCACACAGAGATGTCCCTGGGCAGAGCTCTGCTGCCAGGAGGTGTCTGCAGGGCAGAGCTGTGGACGTGGCAGGTGGGATGGGATCTGTGAGTGTGAGGAGGGAGGAGATGTGGGGACAGAGAAACAGGTCCTGGCCAAGACAAGCTCCAGGAAGCAGAGACATGGGCAGGGAGGGGGAGAGAACTGCTCCCAGAAATGCTGTGGGAGGGGGATTCAGGCATCTCCCTGCCATTCCCTTCAGTGCAGATGCCTTCCCTCTAGCAACCCCCTGGTCTCCTCACTCACGCAGCAGAGGCTCTGCCCTTAATGTCACGGGGATTTGGACATGAGTTGCCTTCCCAGCAACCTGACCACCACAGAGGAGACACGCTCAAGTGTCTGACTGCATCTCCCTCTCCTGCCTCTGCTGGCAGGGGGACTTTAGCATCTCATCTTCTCCCTGCTGCCCTTGTTCTTGCTGTTACACTCATTGGTGTGGGGGATGGAGGACAGAAGTGCAGCTGAGACACCAACACAGCATGTACTGTTATTTTCCTGGTTTAGGCTGAGATAGAGCTTTTTCTTCTTCCTAGGAGCAAGAACAGTGCTGTGTTTTGGATTCAGTATGTGATTTGATATGAGCAGAAGGTTGATAGTACACTGATGTTTTTAGCTGTTGCTGAGAAATCAAGTGGAACAGGGTTTGCTCAGAAAATGCCACCTTAATTTCTCACTGGCTTTTCCTCCATGGACAGGTCCGCATGCTCAGGAGCAGCAAATGTCCAACGCCAGCACCATCACCCAGTTCCTTCTCCTGCCATTCGCAGACACAAGGGAGCTGCAGCTCTTGACCTTTGGGCTCTTCCTGGGCATCTACCTGGCTGCCCTCCTGGGCAACGGACTCATCATCACCACTGTAGCCTGTGACCCCCACCTCCACACCCCCATGTACTTCTTCCTCCTCAACCTCTCCCTCCTTGACCTGGGCTCCCTCTCCACCACTCTCCCCAAAGCCATGGCCAATGCCCTCTGGAACACCAGGGCCATCTCCTACTCAGGATGTGTTGCACAGTTTTTTCTCTTTGTCTTCTTGATCACAGCAGAGTATTGTCTCCTCACCGTCATGGCCTACGACCGCTACGTTGCCATCTGCAAACCCCTGCACTACGGGACCCTCCTGGGCAGCAGAGCTTGTGTCCACATGGCAGCAGCTGCCTGGGGCACTGCTTTTCCCTATGCTGTGCTGCACACGGCCAATACATTTTCACTGCCCCTCTGCCAGGGCAATGCTGTGGACCAGTTCTTCTGTGAAATCCCCCAGATCCTCAAGCTCTCCTGCTCAGACACCTACCTCAGGGAGGCTGGGCTACTTGTGGTCAGTGTCTGTTTAGCCTTTGGGTGTTTTGTGTTCATTGTGGTGTCCTACGTGCAGATCTTCAGGGCTGTGCTGAGGATCCCCTCAGAGCAGGGACGCCACAAAGCCTTTTCCACCTGCCTCCCTCACCTGGCCGTGGTCTCTCTGTTTCTCAGCACCGCCATGTTTGCCTACCTGAAGCCCCCCTCCACCTCTTCCCCTGCTCTTGGCCTGGTGATAGCAGTGCTTTACTCGGTGGTGCCTCCAGCAGTGAACCCCCTCATCTACAGCATGAGGAACCAGGAGCTCAAGGAAGCACTGTGGAAACTGACCCAATGGTACTTATTCCATCAGCAATAACCTGCCTCCTTCACTGCAGAGTGCCCACGGTTTTGCCCAGAGTTTGGGCCAAGCTCTGGGTTTTTTCCCTTGGAGAATCATACTCAGAGGGAATTGCTTGGTTTCATGCCGCTTCTCCTGATCATCTTGACTTGTTGTGTCTGATCCTTGCAGAAGGAAAGACACTGTGTCACCTCTGACCCTTGTAATAGCATCTCTACAATAAAGGGGGATCTCCTCAGTTCAGTGCTTGAAGCCTGAGCTCTCCTTCTACAGCTGCCGCCAAGAGCAACCCAAGATTTGGATGGTAAAAGCGTATTTTCTCCTTCTCTTCTCCCTGTGCTCATGGGCAGAACCTCACAGTAACACAGGGATCTTTTAAACACAAAAACTTGAGTGAAATAATCTCTTCATGGTGTCCAGGAGCAGTGGAGATCGTAGATGAGCTCCCAGTCACCTTCTTGAAGGTACCACAGCTATGAAAGGGGCAATGGCAGATGTCCGTCCCTCTGGAAAGGAATCTGGAGAGACCAGGGGAGGATGGGGACTTGCCACATGCCGTGGGGGGGAGCAGAGAATGAGGACTCAGACAGTGAAACACCCTCTAAGTCCCACCAGAGTAAACCACTAAATGCAGGTATCCAGAAACAAGGACTCTTCAATGTTGTGGGAGCCTGTGGAGATGCAGCAGGTACAGGGACAGAAGACCAGAGAGACGCGTGAGCTGCTGAGGAGCGCCAGGGCTCAGGTTTTGGTGCTGCCCTCAGGAGCGGGGCTGGCAAGGAGGCAAAGTGGGGCAAAGGCAGTCGGGGTGGGAGATCACCTACAGGATGGATGCAGGAGAGCCAGAGAGAGACTGGCGCCTGCTTCCTCATGCCAATGGCACCATCTTCAGCCCTGGGGCTGCTGGGGATCTTCAGCCCCTTCAGAGAGGCTGCAGCTGTGGGGCAAGTGCCCAAAGCTCTGCAGCACCCTGCGGTGGGCACTGCTGTGGGGCCAGCCCAGACTGGGCTGCTCTGCTGGGCTGGGGAGAGGGCAGGGGTGGGGTGGAGAGCTGAGGAGGGGCTGGGCTGGGCTGCGAAGTGCTGAGGAGAGGAAAGCACCAATGTCAGCTGAGCTGGGTGACCATACAGAGGGAGGACACGCTCTAGTGGGCTTGTGGTGCAGAGCCAGGTCTCGTGGAGAAGGAAGCAAGGCATCAAAGGTGCAAGAGAGGGGAGCTGGCCTGTGCCATTTTCCTTGGACACCCCAGGAAAGCTTTGCCAATGCAGTGGGGACAAAGTAGCCCCATGCATCAGCCATTTCAATCTCTGGCCATAAATCCAGCCGTGGGGAGGGACCTGTGCTGCGTGGCCATCTCCTTCCTCCTGGTGGTCTCCGTGCCTGTATTAGGGCATGGCCAGCCCTGTGCAGTATCTCTTCTGGCCCACACCTTCCAGACCCCACAACACAACTCTCTGCCAACACATGCATGGGACACAACTGAGGCTGTGCAGGGCCGGGCACCGATGGTGGGATGCCAAATGGAGGAGCTTAGTGGGGGAGGAGGCAGGGAGGGCTGTCACAGGGACTGTACTGGTGTGGAGATTTCCCTGCACTCAGATGCACCTTGCTCTCAGAGCCAAGTCGTTCCCAGTCCCCTTGGGAAAGTCATGGTGACGGAGAGCTCCCTGGTAAGTGTAGGAAAGGGAACGTTGCACCCATCTCTAAAAAAGGCCACAAGTCCAAGCCAGGGACCCACACGCTTTGATGAGAAGAGTGTTCCTGAATGAATCCTCGTGGGGTGACATTTCTGCCTGCCTAAGGAAGAAGGGGGTGACTGAGAATGATCAGCACGTAATGTAATCAAGGGTCAATCATGCCTCACCAGGCTGACTGCCTTCAGGATAAATTACCTGTGTTTGTGAATAAGAGGAGAAAAGTGGATGCCATTTATCTCAACTTTGGCAAGACTTTAGACACGCTCTGCTGCAGTATCCAAGTTAGGACATCATAGTCTGCATGGGTAGACAAGTAGGTGGGTGAAACACCAGTTGGCTGACTGCACTGAGATTTAGTAGCGAAGGGATCACACCCTACCTGGAGGGCAGTGGAGGTGGGGCAGCATAGGGATCTCTCCTGGGCCCGGTGCGGTTTCTATGGTGCTCCTTTACAAGGTGACCTGGAGGATGCAACCTTCATCGTGTTTGTCAGGGACACCAGCTTGGGGTGCCTTAGGGAATCCATGTGGAGAAACCCTGGCAGGTGGGAGGACTGTCTTCTCAGAAAGCTGATGACATGCACAAAAACTGGCATGAGGTCTGGCACCTGGGATAGCCAGCACAGTGTTGTGGGGACCGTCTGGTCAGGGTACAGTCCTGTGCTAAAGACCCTGGTGGTCCTGGGGAATGGAAGGCCAAAGCTCTTCCAGTAGTGTGCCCTGCTGGTGAGGAGGTGTCCCGGGAATTACGAAGAGAAGCCTTGCCAAAATTTGAGGGAAGCGATTGTTTCCCCTGCTCACCACTCATTAGAGCAGACGCAGAATAAAGTGCCCGGGTTTTGCTCCTCAGGTCAGGAAAGGCTTTTGGACTGGATCTCACTGGGATGACATTAACTGTCCTCGTCACAGTCCACGAGTGTTGTGCGGAGGGGACGGTGGTGACAAGGCACAGATGTGATGGCTGCGGCTGAGCGGTGCTGGCACAGCATCAAGGCTGGGTCTCCAACCCCCGCCAAGGGCCAGTAAGCTGGGGGTGGGCAAGAGGCTGGGAGGGGGCACAGTTGGGGCAGTGGCCCAAAGTGACCAAGGGGATGTTTCCTACCGTCTGAGGTCATGCTCAGCAATAAAGGCAAAGAGAAAGGGGGTAAAGGAGGAGGAGGAATTCGTTCTTAAGGCATTTGTCTTCCAAAGCAACTGCTAACGTGCACTGAGGCCGTGCTTCCCAGGAAGTGACTGCACATCCCCTGTGGAGGGGAAGTAGAGGATAAATATTCTCTTTTTTTTTGTTGTTTTGCTTAAGTACATGGCCTTTACATTCATGGTTTTCTTTCTATTAAAATGCCTTTATCTCAGACCAGGTGGTTTTTCATTTTGTTTTCTCACTGTGTCCTCCTGAGGAGGGAGAGTGAGAGAGCAGCTTGGTGGGCACCCGGCAACCAGCCGAGGTCAACCCACCACAGGGCTTTTTGGATCCCATTGTGGGGCCCCAGAAAACAGCAGTTTTGATCGAGTGTGCCATAGCTGTAGCAGTTATGAATCGGCAGACTTCTGCGTGGGTGTGGTGGTTTGAGCCTGACCGGATGCCAGTGCCCAACAAAGCCACTCTATCACTCTTACCCCCTCGGCTGGACAAGGGAGAAAATATATAACAACAGGCAACGGTAAATCCCCTTTGCTGTGCCCTGAAATGCTGAGATAGTGCTGCAGCACAGACTCCAGCAGAAGCAGGTGCAGGCATCCGTCCAGCTTGGCTGGGCTCCCTGGCACGGGTTTCCTTCAGCTCTGAAAAGTTGTGCCCGTGAGAAAGTCACTCTGGCAGTTTTCCGTGAGCAAGGCTGGCCTGAACCGTGCTCCACCTGTGAGCTTGTGAAGCACTGAGACACTGGAGAGTTAAAAGGAATAGGCTGTATGCTTGAGGGCATTTCCAAACCAGCAGGAAATCGTGGAGAATCTGCAGGTAAATTGTTGCTTTGAGTTGAAACCATAATTTAAAAAAAACCAACGTGGGTATCTCACAGTTTGTCTGAAAATAAAACTATTTTATTTTTCTGCACAGTTATGTGAATGAGCAGGTACATTAGAAACCAATCGTGGTGACTTCTCCCTCACACAAACCCCAGTTTTATCTTGGACACTTTGCATGGCACCTCTATGAGACAGACAAAACTCACAGGAAAGAGGAAGGAATACCTCAGAAAAGGAATCAAACTATTAGGACCACATGTTGTTGTGAACTCAGATCCTTCTCTTGAGAAAAACCACCCTGTGTTTTTCACTTGGCCAACCTGAATGCTTTTATCATGTTTTCTGAGCTGCTGTTCTCATTGTTAATACACCAGAGTTTAAGAAGGCTTCTCAAAGGGAGGTGGCCATAGCTGGAGAGGCACCGTCAGCATCCTCAGTCCTCTGTCTCAAAGAGGATATTCCTTCCTCATGTCAAAGTGAGATTCTGAAACACCTTTCATCTGAGTCTCTCCTTCACAAGAAACAACCTGCTCTTGCCGTGCTACTCGCTTGTGGCTCCCATCCCTCAAGTGTGCCCGGCCAGAAGTCTCTATGCTCTGGGAAGGTGGGAACTGCAAAGGGAAGGCTCGGTTGCCCCAGGCAGCAAGAGCATAGCTCTGCTCCTGCGAGGGCTTGCAGGGGACTGGGAGCATTGCAGGGTTGGGATGAGAGCTAGATTTGTAAGCTGTCAGAAATCCAAGTGACAGAGCAGCAAGTTTAGGAATGCTGAATTATTCAGGGCTCACTCGGCAGTTCTACAAGCCTGACCTGTTCAAGAAAATGGGGTATCGTAGGGAGATCACCCAATTTTAATCACTCCCTTCTCTGCAGGACTGAAAACAGCATGAAGCAGTTTGACTGCTTGCATGAAAATGCCTTTTAACCCCCTGAAAACTTGTGATTTCTGCACAAACTGCTGCTTATTGGTCTTGTTAAAATGTCCCATGGGTGCATGAGTGTCGGTGGATTCACTTGCAGACAGAAGCCTGTTTTACTCCTGATGGGATTCATCCTTCGCCATGTAAAAATGAACAGTTCCCATCTAGGATAGTCTCCCAGACCTTTGTGTGTGGACACAGGGTCAGGGGATGCGCTCTTACATGTGAGGAGAGCTGGGATTAACCTCTCTCACTGAGCTCTAAGAAGCAAGTCATGCCTCGCCTTGTTTTGTTTTGATTACCTAGCCTTGCCTTGCTTTGTCTACTCCCTTTGCATCCCTTTCCTCCTTTCCACCCTGTTCCTTCTTCATGTTCTTTCATTAAATGCAGCTTTGGCAAGATCTGGACAGGGAAGTAAGCAAGACTGTTCTTTAAGGCCCTCAGATTTATCCATTTTCTTCCTTTTTTCTCACCTATCAATCACCAGGTAGTCCATTTATACAATCACCTCTAAAAAAGAAAGTCAAGTTTCTTTTCTCCATGTGACAAATCCCAGTCTTTCAGGCTCAAGGATTCTGTTCTTTCCTCTCTTTAGAACCCGTGCTGCAGCAAGCAACCCCTGTTAGATTTCCAAACGTTCCTGCAGCTCTTGGCCAAGCTTACCTAACCCTGCAATCCCATGGATGCTGGTGTTTGTAGTCTTTCCCTAGGCGTGAAGTGTGTGTGATGGTGGACAGGCCATCAGCATCCTCTGAGAGCTGGTGGTTTGGATTGCTGTTTCTAGGGAAAATGCCCCAAAGAAAAGGCTTGGACAATCACACTGTTAGATCTGGCTTCATACTCAGACAGCAGTTGCCTCAAAAGCACCTTCACAAGCCAGGGCGCTACTTCTGATCTTGGTTCAAGGAAGCCCATCCCAGGGCTGCATTCAGGTGTTTCCCAGGGGATGTTACTCTCAACGGGAAGTGACCTCAAGGCCCAGTCTGTCTCACAGGCCTTCATTGCACCCCTAAGAAGAGCTGATGGCCCTTGTGCTTGCTCGGGATCACCTCCCCACATGTACACGATGGGGATTTTTACGTCTGCTCTGTACAATACAAACATGGACTTCTGACCTAATCCCTTGGTGTCCCTCTGTGGAGGGACAAGCAACCCCTGCGAGCTGGGGTGAGAGGCAAGTGCTGGAAATGGTGGTTGTTACTGGCTGCTATGTGAGGATGGCCCTGGGGCAGCTCCCTCGGGATGTCCAGGGAGCACAGGCACAGACCAGAACCCGCTCTGCCTGTACTTTATGTCCCAGAGCAGGAAACAGGCCACTGAGAACATTCATCCAGCCGGCATGCTGAGGAGATCCCCACCCTGGGCACCTTGCAGCTCCACATGCCAAACTTGCTCCCCACAACAGCAGGAGACAACTGGCCTAGGGGATCCTCAGGAAGGTCCTTTTGACCCAGGGAAAGGGCAGCCTGACCTAAGCTGACACCCACACCAAAGGGTTTCTCTTTCCATGTCCCCCCCCTGCACACACACATGCTGCCCGGCTCTTCTCCTGGGACATCCCATCTCTCCACTGAGACTTTTCCCTACAGAGCTCATCTCTGCTGACCTGGATGGCCATTCCTGCAGCCCCTCCCCAGGCTCCCCACAGACCCTGAACTGGTGGTGCTGCTCTGCAGAGCAAGTGGGCTGTGGTGGCCAGGGCCATGCTGGTGAAGTTGGGAGGCAGACCCAGCTCAGGGTGGCTACTGCCCCCTTCACCTCAGCACACAGACGCTGCCCCAGCAGCTCCAGAGAAGGTCTGGGAGAAAGGAACTCAGACAAACAAGTCAGTGCAGGTTCCCTTATTTGGTTCAAACACACAGAGAGCACAGCTCCTTATTTACACAAAGTCTGTGGGGCACACAAGGCGGGCAGAGACTGACATGGAAACAGGATGAAGAATGACAACATTTTTTTGGACAGCATTTATACAACCAAGAAGAGCTAAAACCAAGAGAAACCAAAGCAAACCACTCACCAAAGACAGGCTGAGCCTTTAATGAGTTTCATTACTAGTGATATGCGGAAGAAGATGGGCAGTTCATTGCTACTTCTGAACAAAAACCAGTCATCAGTTTGCTCAGGGCATCCTTGAGATTCTGGTTCCTCATGCTGTAGATGAGGGGGTTCACTGCTGGAGGCACCACTGAGTACAGAACCGCCATCAGCAGGTTCAGGAATGGGGAGGAGGTGGAGGGGGGCTTCAGGTAGGCAAACATGCCAGTGCTGACAAACAGGGAGACCACGGCCAGGTGAGGGAGGCAGGTGGAAAAGGCTTTGTGGCGTCCCTGCTCTGAGGGGATCCTCAGCACGGCCCTGAAGATCTGCACGTAGGACACCACAATGAACACAAAACAAACAACGTCAAAAATGACACTGACCACAATTACCCTAACCTCCCTGAGGTAGGTGTCTGAGCAGGAGAGCTTGAGGATCTGGGGGATTTCACAGAAGAACTGGTCCACAGCATTGCCCTGGCAGAGGGGCAGTGAAAATGTATTGGCCGTGTGCAGCACAGAACTGAGAAATCCACTGCCCCAGGCAGCTGCTGCCATGTGGACACAAGCTCTGCTGCCCAGGAGGGTCCCGTAGTGCAGGGGTTTGCAGATGGCAACGTAGCGGTCGTAGGACATGACGGTGAGAAGAAAATACTCTGCTGCAATAAAAAAGAGATTGAGAAAGACCTGGGCAGCACATCCTGAGTAGGAGATGGCCCTGGTGTTCCGGAGGGAATTGGCCATGGCTTTGGGGAGAGTGGTGGAGAGGGAGCCCAGATCAAGGAGGGAGAGGTTGAGGAGGAAGAAGTACATGGGGGTGTGCAGGCGGTGGTTGCAGGCTACAGCGGTGATGATGAGTCCATTGCCCAGGAGGGCAGCCAGGTAGATGCCCAGTAAGAGCGCGAAGGTTAAAAGCTGCAGCTCCCGTGTGTCTGCAAATGGCAGGAGGAGGAACTGGGTGATGGCGCTGGCGTTGGACATTATTTCACTGCAGGAATAGGAGACTATTGAAAGAGGAGAAGACATTGACAAGTGAGGACAGATTTTTCTGAGACAGTCTTATGCAATTTCTTTCTGAAAGCCCCCATAATGGCTTCTTTTTTAAGGGTAAATTCAGTCATTTCCTTTTTGTGAAGTCAGCTTTGATGAGCAGGGGCTCTGCCCATGGGCTCCAGAGAAGTCAGACCTGTGCTATTGCAGTGGTGTCAAACAGCCCGTGCATTTGGTAGGTGTTCCTGGCAATGGGTGCCTTCAGTCGAGTGACACGCATTTGCCTGAGTGACTGTGTGACAATTGTCCCTATTTATTCCAGAGCGATGGAGTCAGCACCCAGACCTGCTGTGTCTGAGAGGGAAGAGCCCAGGGAGGGACCCAGCCCTTCCAACTCTGCTCTCCTGAACAGCAATGTCTGGGGTGGAATCACTCACAGCCAACACACAACCTTTCTGATAGCCATTTTCCTTCTCCAGGCTCTCTCCAGACATGATACCAGCAGCATGCCTGTGGGGCAGAATGGGGTTGTCAGTAGGTTCCCATCCTCCCCTGCTGAAGTGCCCCCAACACGGGGGAAGGGCACTTCAACCCCTTTACCTCTGGGAGATGCTCAGGTGCCTGCAAAATTCTGCCCAGCTTCTCCTGAAGGGAGAGTCAGCTTGTTTGTAATTTCCACACGCTGCGTTGCCCACAGCCTCCCAGGGCCAGTATCTCAAAGTGCATCTGAGATACCCCCACAACCCAGAGCTTCCATAAGCAAGAAAAAACAGCAGCACAAAGAAGAAAAACACGAAGCAATACCCTGATCCTTCTGCAAATGGGGAAATGGAAAGAAAGACAGCTGGCACATGGGAAAACTTCCTCCTTACACAGCAGAGCACAGCACCTCCACTTTGGTGATATCCCAGGCCGGTTGCTCTCAGTCCCTTTTCTCGGCAGAAGGAAGAGGTTTATGTGTCAGGAGAGATGCACTTTTGCTCTACTGCAGCTCTTGCAGCAGAAGAGACAGCATCTGCCCTGGACCCCCCTCAGCTTGAGGGCAGAGGGTCTCCTGGGGGGCAGAGCTGACTAGGGAGGCTTGCTCAGAAGCACCTCTCTGTATTGGATCAGGAGCTTTTTGAATTCCCACTGCCATGACATTTCTAGTTTTCTCTGCCCAGGTCTCTGCTGCCTGGAGCTGTCCCTGTCAGGAACTCTTTCTCTGTCCCCACATCTCCTCCCTGGCAACACCCACAGACCCCATCCCATGCTCTGTGTACGCAGCTCAGCCTTGCATACACCTCCTGGCAGCCAAGAACTGACCAGGGGCACCTCCGTGGCACCAGGCTCTGATGGGAACATGAGTTCATTGCTGATGAGGATGGAGAGTTGATGCTGGGAAGGCCTGTAATCCAAAGGTGGTTTGTTTTTGATACTCCCAGATTTAGAAAGCTCCAAGTGAAACACATCTGGAGTTTCAGTGCCTTCTCCCAAACGAAGAGAATAATTTCCATGTCCAAACCCTCCCTCCACCCCTGAGGTGATTAAGAGTAGCAGACTGAAAGCACAGGTTCCATCCCATTCAGGTAAGCCCTGCCTTGATGTGCTTCTTGAGAAGCTGACTCTGCCATTGTTCTGGGGGTGATGTGGAGCAGTGAGAAGTCCTGAGCAGCACAGCACCCTTTGAACAGCAGAAGATCCTTGCCCTGCCCTGCTAGGAATCTCCCTTCCACCCACAGCTTCTCCCCACAGCTCCATGAGGAGCTCAGTGGGAAAGCTGAGTGCTGATCCTGGCTGATGACAGAGTCCCTGCTCCAGGTCACAGCCCCCTGGGTGAGGACAACCTGTTTGGGAGGACAGCTCTGGGCAGCGCAGGCTGCATGCCCAGGTCCATAGCCCACAGCCATGCCCAGGAGAAGGCAACCGTCATGCCCTGTCCCTCTCACACTGCAGGAGGGAAGCCCTGCTCTGCAGCCCGGCTTCCTCTTCTCCATCACAGACAGATCCCAGAGGTTGGACACATTCAGCAGATCCTGTAAGGAACCACCGACACATCAGCCTGCACCCAGAGACTTACTGTGTCAGAGGCTGGGAAGAGTTCTCCTCCAGTGAGCTCTCAGCCATCCTCCCCCTCTCCCCTGCCTTCAACCTCTCTCTGCTCCTCTCCTTTCTCCTTGGTGCCTGTCTCCCTGCAGCTCTGCCTGCTTGCTAGGAGCTCTCTCTGTCCCAGGAGCCCAGCCCAGATCAGCAGCAGAGCAACAGCCCAACAACTTTTTAATGATCTCTCTGGTGGTTTTGATGTTGAGTCCTTGAAACTCAGACACTGAGGGGAAGTTGAGGAAACTTCTCAAGGAGTCAAAGTCAGATGCAAACTCCAAAGTTTCTTGGAGCACTAATGGGTTCCATTGAGGGACATTATTGACAAAGACTCCCTGGGGGCTGGTTGAAGGAGAAACCTGGAGGCAGTGAGGACAGGTAGGTAAAGGCAAGGTGAAGGTGGCTCCGATGCTGCGTAACCCTTGGTGTTCTTTATCAAGCCAAAAGAATGCCCTGACTCCCCAGCCCCTGAAAGGCAGACCCTGTCCCTCAGCCATTCCTCAGGGTTCTTCCTGGGGCAGGGTGATGTGGGGATGTGCAGTGCCAAGGGCAGGGCCAAGGTCCTCTGCTTCTGGGTTTGTGCTGGGTGGGCTGAGGAGGCACTGAGGTGCTGGTGCCGTAAGGTGAAGGGGTCTTCTGGTAGGCCTTGGGGGTTGAGACAACAGCCATAGCCAAGGGAAGAAAGATATTGGCTCTCTTGGGGGCTTTTTGTCTTGCCAGAGCCCTTGAGCATCTCCACCACAGGATGTCCTACAGTGTCCCACACCTGCGCTTGCCATTGCACCGTGCAGATCAGACCGTCCCCAGGAGAGGCCTGAGCAACATGTCAGGGACCTGTCCTCCCTTCCCAGAAGACAGAGGTCAGGACCTGTAGCCTTCATGGAACACCCCCAGGTTTCCTCAGCGTCAGGTCCACCTTCACCTTGCCTTTGCCTTTGCATGGGACGAAGGGAGCTCCTGGCAAGAGGGCAGTGCTGCCAAGAGCTCTGCAGTGTCGCTCTCCTCCCACAATCCCAGAACCAAGGAGGCTGGAAGGCAGCCAGTCGCCACCTTTTCTGGGCTTCCCCTTCATGCTTGGTTTTAGACAGCAGCTCCTTTCTCAGCCATGCCAGCCTCCTGCCACCTTTATGTGAGTTCCAGCATGTCAAGGTGGAACATTCTGGATCATGAAGAGGAGATCCTTGAGCATCAAACAGCTCTCTGCACCCATCTTCTCTGCTGGCTGCAGCCCATGGGATTTTTACAAGCAGGTCCTTCAGCAGGCCAAAATCTGTTCTGTTGAAACCCTGATCTTTGCCTTCTTCCATTTTCTCCACATCCTCCAATCTACCTTCTCACCTCAGACTTTTCCATTGCTAACCAGCCTTTCCTTGTTTGTAAACCTTGTGATTTAACCCCTACAAGATATTAGGCACCACCCTGCAGCTTGCTCACCTCCCTCCCCCAAACTCAGTGGGACAGGGGATGTGGAAAGATAGAGTAAAAGCAAGAAAATTTAAGATGGTGATTTGGGGTCATTGGCCCGCTTGTGTCTGCCCCCAACCTCTTGCACCCTCAAGCCTCTATTCACTGGTGGGGCATAGTCAAATCAGAGAAGGCCTTGACACTTTTCAAACATCATTCAGAAACAGCTACAACATTCATGTGTTCTCAGCATTGTTTTGGTCACAAAACTGAGACATAGCACCACAGGAGCTTTCACAAAGCGAGTAACTCCAGCCCAGCCTGACACAGTTTAATCTCCATCCGTTATTCCATACCTTTTTTTGTCATACTCTGTGGGAGCGTGGCTCGCTGAAAACGGACATGGAATGCTAGAGGGCCTGCACAAAGAAAACTCTATTGAGCAGCTTGTCTAAACTAACATAGTAGGACTCAAGGACACTTCGACCTTGAGGGACAGAATAGAAGAATTAGGTTAGAGAAAATAAGGAACTAACCTCCGTATGAGGCAGAATATATTAGAATTAACAGCGAAGTGATAGGCAGAAGCAAATGACTGACGTATGTATAACACAATTAGAGCTTATGAAAATTGCAAGTCATGATGAGTTGGGGAAATTGTGCTATATAAGAAAGTGCATCTACACAGTAAAATGAGTTTCCTGATATAACTCATATTGAGTCTTTTGTGGATTCTCCAACTCCCGTCTCCGCAAGTGGCGCCTGAACAGGGACCTGAAGAATGAGCAGGACTCATGTTCGGGGAAATTAAGGAAAAGCTCGCTTCTACAGAAGAGTTGGAGCTCGGCGGAGAAAAGGAGTGACGGCAACAGGTGGCCTATAGAGGAAAGCCGGAGAGAAGAAACCAGGCGGCCTATAGAGGAAAGCTGGAGAGAAGAAACTCAACACCGCGGTAGGATAATGGAGAAAGAAGTAACATTATCACTGTTGGAAAGCTTTCTGGGAAAGCGGGGTGTGAATGTTGGAGAAAAGACTTTAATATCTCTTTATACTTGGGGATATGCAAAAGGACATTTCTCGGACTCAAGCACGTTGTTTGATGTGTCCGAGTGGCGAAGATGTGGGGACTCGTTATGGGATGCGGTTATTGATGAGGACCGAACGGCAGAAAAAACCCAAAAAAACAAAAAAAAAAACAAAAAAAAACCCCAAACAAACAAAAAACTACAAAAGGCGTGGTGGGAAGTAACTAACTGTTTGAAAAAATATCAAATGGAACAATCGGGGGCGGCTGCCCCCGTGAGACGACTTAATGCGGTTGACAGTTCGCTGGTATTTACGAAACCCCAGATGTGTCCCGGGTCTGAGGTCTTCCCGCTTGCGCCCCCGTTTCCCCCCCCCCCCCCCCCCCCCCGATGGGCAGTGCCCTGCAGGGGGGCCGAGCGCACCGCGGGAGGAAAAGTGGTGACTCACATAGTTACCGGGCAGGAGGAGAGAAAAGGAAGGTGCGCGCCTCGTCGTGAAACGACTACGGAATCTCACCCCGATCAGACCCAGACCGCGAGTTCGGGGGCTGGTGGGGCCTCAGCGGGGACCGCACCCTCGGAGGAGGAGGTGCACCATCATGGCGCTGACCCGATCACAGTAACAAGGGACTCGGCGGAGAACGCAGAAAAACTACAAGAGGGCGTGTGCAAAGAAAAGGGACAAGTACGTGAACCAGTAGAATCCCGCCTTTATCCCGACGTCACAACGACCCGCCTAGAATCCCGCCCTTATCCCCGATGTCACAACAACCCGCCTACAGGAAGACTCTCTTTCTCCAGGGATCATGTCAAAACAAAAGCAGAAAGAGGAACTGCTTGATGAAGTCCTACAGCAACTCATAAACAAACTATTGGCACTCAATACCGCAGCGGACAGCAACAAGAAGAATCCAGAAAACGCTGCGACTCATAATCCTTTTGCTGTACCGTCATCACTACCAGTGCCTTTGTCGCTAATGCCTGTGCCAACTACTTCATTGTCAAATACACAATTAAATGAACAAGAAGCAGGACGAAGATGGAAAGGAGTTATTCGTGATGCCCTAATTGAAGGAAATTTTCTTCCTTCTGCCTTTCCTATCATTACAGATCAGGCAGGAGGTAGAAAATGGGAACCATTTGATTGGAAAATCCTTGAAAAAGCTTGTTTAGCAGTATCACAATATGGGCTTCAATCTAGTTGTACTCAGCAATTATTACAATCTATTTTTACAGCAGGTGTTTTGTTGCCACTTGATTCACAACAGATTGCTAACATTCTTTTGTCCCCTTCTCAGCAGCTTATGTTCTCCAAGGCCTGGCAACAACTCTGTGACCAGGAGGCTGCACGACCAAGGCAGCAAGGGGATCCATTGTATGGGGTACAAGCACAAATGCTAACAGGCCAAGGTCCTTTTGCGAGCGTGGCTTTACAACAAGGTTTTATAGGAGAGGTATTACAATTGTCACAGCCGTTAGCTTACCAAGCAATAATTTCAATCAGGGAATCAGGAAAGGTATATTCCTTTGCCACTATTAAGCAGGGTCCACAAGAAAGTTTTCCTTCTTTTATTGATCATTTAGATCAGGTTATTAGAAGTCATCCAGATTTGGATGAGGGAATGAAGGAAAAGGTTTTTAAAATGTTTGCCTTTGAGAATGCTAATGATACAACAAAAAGAGCTTTAAGTACCCTACCCAGAGATGCACAAGTAGCTGATATGCTTGAAGTTATAGAACGCACCAATGGTACCGCGTCCTTACTTGCTGCTGCTGTATACAGTGCTGTTCAACCCCTCATAGATAGAAAGGAGGGAGGCAAGCAAAAGAGACGCTTCAATTGCAGGACAATGGGTCACCTTATGAGCCAAGGTAAACTCATTTCAGTCCCTCTGTAAATCAAACTTCCGCAGTTACACAGCGTACCAAATTCTAATTGCGCTGTAGGTTTGTGCTTGCCAGGCAGGTTTAAAAAGTGCTTAATTTTTTCAGTCTTTGCAATAGGGTCAAAGCAGGTCCTTGTTTTAAAACTATTTTTTAAACTATCTTATGATCTGTATGTGTCTGGTCAAAGATAAAGCTTCAAAATGCTATTTTTATTCATGATGTTAGCTGACTGTAAAATATGAGACATTTTATTAAAGCAGGCAAAGAAATTCAGGATTCATTTACAGGTTGCCTGTAAAGTTGTGTAATTTGAAAAGCAGTGTTCATTATGAAAGAGCTCTCAAGTTCCTTGTAAAGATAATCTAAAAAAAAAAAAACGAAACCAAAAAAACAAAACTGAAAAAGGGGGATCTGCATAAAAGATATAAAAGCCTTTGAGACAGATTTCTTGAAGTGCAATGGAGAATGGAGAATACCTGCTTGATAACACTGAGTTGTTATTGAGTTTTCTCAGATTCAGTTGACAACCCAGATGCGACAATCTCTGTCCGGCTGCAGGAGCCAGTGAGGACCGGGACTCCCTGGGCGCGCTCCGGGACCCTTTCTCGGAGGGGCTTCCTGACTCATCTGGCTCGCTGCAGGGGCAGACACGGTCCATCTACGGAAAAAGGTATTCTTGCTGGTCTGTTTCTGTAATTTGCTAAATGTTCACACTGTGCACCGATCGGCATTGATGTCAACGTGTATTTTCACCACTCGCACTGATATTTAACTACGTGAATGGGGTGAGTCTGCTTAATGCCATAGTTGCTATTGTAGTGATCATATTTGCAAGCGTCTTCTTATGTCTTTTGTGTGAATGGTGTAAAGGAGCTCCTTGTGTGATAGTGTAAAAACTGGTTATCAGTATTTGAATGTGTGAGTGAGTGAGACACAGTGTTATTGTTATCATTATATAGAAGATATTTTGTTAACCGCACTTTGCCGCTTTTCAATGAAAGAAAAAAAAAAAAGAAGAAAAAAAAAAGAAAAAAAAAGAAGAAAAAAAAAAAGACACATGGGACAGCTACCGCACAGACTGGTGAAACTACACGACATGTTGAGCGACAGCTTTATGCATGCTTTGCTGTTTTAGGCATTCCACTTGAAATTAAGACAAACAACGCACCTGCTTATGCTTCGCTTCGCTTTGCACGTTTTTGCAATCTTTGGGGTATTAACTATCGTACAGGTGAACCTCACTCTCCTACCTGTCAGGCAATTGTTGAGCGCTCTCACCAGACACTAAAAGCAACGTTGTTAAAACAAAAAGGGGGAACCCAGGGTTGGTTGCCTAATGATCAACTGATGAAAGCATTGTATGTCTTGAATTTTTTAAGTCTAGCAGGTATCAGTGAGGAGCCACCAATGTTAATACACAGCAAAGGAATGGGTTCATTCTGGGAAGGGCTTCTAGAAATGCTTTATCCTTATTTTTGCCAGGAGCTGTTGGGGGTAACGCCTTGCGTGAACTATCGCATTTAGCATGCTGGACTGCTAAGCAAATTAATCTGACCTCAAGCATAGCAACAGAATTGCTGGAAGATGTAGATAGTGTTAGACATGCAGTATTACAGAATAGAGCTGCTATAGATTTTTTGTTATTGGCATTAGGTCACGGGCGCGAAGAATTTGAGGGATTGTGTTGCATGAATCTTTCTGATCATTTCACAAGCACATACAAAATCTGCAAAAGAATATTAAAAAGATTGCCATTGATCATTCTTCACTGGACGCGTGGTTGAGTTCTTGGGGTACAAGTGGATGGTTACTACCCTGGGTAAAGTATGGTATCCTTATTGTTATCATGATATTAATTGTACTGCTGATGCTACCTTGTATCCTACGGTACATAAGCTCAATGGTCGAGTGGGCTGTAAAACAAGTCTGGATCGTTCAAAAAAAAAGAAGGGGGATGTGTGGGAGGACATTTATGAAATAAGGGACATGTGAACAATCCAGCCTTTCCTGAGAATCTGAGCTGGGACGTACCGGAACTGCGGAAAGCATAAACAACTTGCGGTGCAGGGGCCATGAACATCTTACAGGGGCAGGAGAAGAGACAGCCGCCATTAATGACGCAGTTTTAATTCTTGAAGAAGATGGGTGTGAACATCTGTGAACGTGACTTGAACATGACTCACAATGTGGCCAATCGGGTTGGACTATGGGCCGTTATTTGCGATGAAGCCAATCAGTATTTATTGGGTGTGGTGGAGGGTTATAAATTGCACTGGAAACACGGAAATAAAGGTTCACTTGTTAGATCAAATTGATCGTGTCAGTGTCCTCACGCAGCTCCCGCACCTCAGCCCACCCAGGACAAACCCAGAAGCAGAGCACCTTGGCCCTGCCCTTGGCACTGCACATCCCCACATCACCCTGCCCCAGGAAGAACCCTGAGGAATGGGTGAGGGACAGGGTCTGCCTTGCAGGGGCCGGGGAGTCAGGGCTTTCTTTTGGCTTGATGAAGCACAGCAAGGTTTACTCAGCATCAGAGCCACCTTCACCTTGCCTTTGCCTACCTGTCCTCACTGCCTCCAGGTTTCTCCTTCAACCAGCCCCCAGGGAGGCTTTGTCAGTAATGTCCCTCAGTGGAACCCATTAACGCTCCAAGAAACTTTAGAGGTTCCATCTGACTTTGACTCCTCAAGAGGTTTCCTCAGCTTCCTCTCAGTGTCTGAGTTTCACAGACTTGTCACCAAAACCACCAGAGAGATGATTAAAAAGTTTTTGGGCTGTTGCTCTGCTGCTGATCTGGGCTGGACTCCTGGGACAGAGAGAGCTCCTAGCAAGCAGGCAGAGCTGCAGGGAGACAGCTCTGCCCAGCAGCAGCTGCTCTGCCAAGCGCAGCAGGGCTGAGGGGGCTGCCTGTGGGCACCAAGGAGAAAGGAGCGGGGCAGAGAGAGGTTGAAGGCAGGGGAGAGGGGGAGGATGGCTGAGAGCTCACTGGAGGAGAACTCTTCCCAGCCTCTGACACAGTAAGTCTCTGGGTGCAGGGTGATGTGTCGGGGGTTCCTTGCAGGATCTCCTGAATGTGTCCAACCTCTGGGATCTGTCTGTGATGGAGAAGAGGAAGCCGGGCTGCAGAGCAGGGCTTCCCTAGTGCAGTGTGAGAGAGATATGGCATGATGGCTGCCTTCTCGTGGGGGATGGCTTGAGGGTGTGAAGGTGGGTGTTCAGCCAGGGGTGTCCAGGGCTGTCCTTCCAAGCAATGTGTCTTCACCCCAGACGGCTGTGACCTGCAGCAGGGACTCTGTCATCGGCCAGGATCAGCACTCAGCCTGCCCAGGGAGTCACTCATGGAGACGTGAAGAGAAGCTGTGGGTGGAAGGACAGATCCCCAGCAAAGATGCATCTCTCCTGACACATACACCTCTTCCTTCTGCAGAGAAACGAGACTGAGAGGAACTGGCCTGGGATGTCATCAACGTGGAGGTGCTATGTTTTGCTGTGTAAGGCTTTCCCAAGTGCCAGCTGCCTTCCTCTCCTATTCCCCATTTGCAAATGATCAGGGTATTGCTCTGCATTTCTTCTCCAATTCCTGCTGCTCCTGTTATTGCTTGTGGAAGCTCTGGGTTGTTGGAGGAGTAGGAGGTATCTCAGATGCATTTGATACACTGACCGTGGCAGGGGGCAGTGGGCAATGCAGTGTGTGGGACTTGGAAACAAGTTGAGTCTCCCATCAAGAGATACTGGGCCCTGTCCTTCGGGCACCTGAACACCTACCTGGGGAGCTTGAAGTGCCCTTCCCCCATTATGGGGGCACTTCAGCAGGGGAGGATGGGAACCTACTGACAGCCCCATTCTCCCCCACAGGCACGCTGCTCTTATCATGTCTGGAGAGAGCCTGGAGATGGAAAATGGGGGGGAGAAAGGTTCTGTGCTATTTGAGAGTGATTTTGACCAAGACTTTGTTGTTCAGGAGAGCAGAGTTGGAAGGGCTGGGTCCCTCCCTGGGCTCTTCCCTCTCAGACACAGCAGGTCTGGGTGCTGACTCCATCGCACTGCAAGAAATAGGGACAATTGTCACATGGTCACTGAGGCAAATACCACCCACTGAATTGAAGGCACTCATTGCCAGGAACACCTACTGAATGCAGGGGCTGTTTGACACCACTGCAATAGCACAGGTCTGACTTCTCTGTAGCCCATGGGCAGAGCTCCTGCTCATCAATCCTGACCTCACAAAAAGGAACTGACTGAAGTTCCCCCAAAACTGAAGCCATTGTGCGGTCTATCTATGGGAAATAGCATAATATTGGCTCAGAGAAATCTGTCCTCACTTGTCAATGTCTTCTCCTCTTTCAACAGTCTCCCACTCCTAAAGTTAAATATGTCCAATGCCAGCTCCATCACCGAGTTCCTCCTCCTGACATTTGCAGACACACAGGAGCTGCAGCTCTTGATGTTCTGTCTTTCTCTGGGCATCTACCTGGCTTCCCTCCTGGGCAATGGAATCGTCATCACCACTGTGGTTTGTGACCCCCACCTCCACACCCCCATGTACTTCTTCCTCCTCAACCTCTCCCTCATCGACCTGGGCGCCATCTCCTCCACTCTCCCCAAAGCCATGGCCAATACCCTGTGGGACACCAGGGCCATCTCCTACTGGGGATGTGTTGTCCAAGTCTTTCTCTTTTTCTTCCTGACTTCAGCAGAGTATTTTCTTCTCACAGTCATGGCATATGACCGCTACGTTGCCATCTGCAAACCCCTGCACTACGGGACCCTCCTGGGCAGCAGAGCTTGTGTCCACATGGCAGCAGCTGCCTGGGGCAGTGGATTTCTCAGTTCTGTGCTGCACACGGCCAATACATTTTCACTGCTCCTCTGCCAAGGCAATGTTGTGAACCAGTTCTTCTGTGAAGTCCCCGAGATCCTCAAGCTCTCCTGCTCAGACACCTACCTCCGGGAGGTTGGGGTAATTGTGGCCAGTGTCATTTTTGACGTTGTTTGTTTTGTGTTCATTGTGGTGTCCTACGTGCAGATTTTCAGGGCTGTGCTGAGGATCCCCTCGGAGCAGGGACGCCACAAAGCCTTTTCCACCTGCCTCCCTCACCTGGCCGTGGTCTCCCTGTTTCTCAGCACTATTTTTTTTGCCTACCTGAAGCCCCCCTCCATCTCCTCCCCATCTCTGAACCTGGTGCTGGCACTTCTGTACTCGGTGGTGCCTCCAGCAGTGAACCCCCTCATCTACAGCATGAGGAACCAGGAGCTCAAGAATGCTCTGAGGAAACTAATGACTGGTTGCTGATCAGAAGCAGCAATGAACGGCCCATCTTCCCCTGCATATCACTAGTAATGGAACTCATTACAAGCCCGACGTCTCTTTGATGGGTTATTTACTTTGGTTTCTCTGGGTTTAAAATTTTCTTGGTTGTATTAATGCTGTCCACAAAAATGCTCTTATTCTTCATCCTGTTTCTACCTCAGTGTCTGCTTGCCTTGTGTGCCGCAGAGACTTTGTGTAAATAAGGAGCTGTGCTCTCTGTGTGTTTAAACTAAATAAAGGACCCTGCACTGACTTGTTTGTCTGAGTTCCTTTCTCCAAGATCTTCTGTGGAGCTGTGGGGGCAGCATCTGCATGATGAGGTGGAGGGGGCAGTAGCCACCCTGAGCTGGGTCTGCCTCTCAGCCTCACCAGCATGGCCCTGGCCACCACAAACCACTTGCTCTGCAGAGCAGCACCACCAGTTCAGGGTCTGTGGGGAGCCTGGGGAGAGGGTGCAGGAATGGCCGTCCAGGTCAGCAGAGGTGAGCTCTGTAGGGAAAAATCTCTGTGGGGTGATGGGATGTCCCGGGAGAAGAGCAGGGCACCGTGTGTGTGTGCAGGGGGGACATGGAAAGAGAAACCCTTTGGTGTGGGTGGCAGCTTGGGTCAGGCTGCCCTTTCCCTGGGGCAAAAGGACCTTCCTGAGGATCCCCTAGGCCAGTTGTCTCCTGCTGTTGTGGGGAGCAAGTTTGGCACGTGAAGCTGCAAGGTGCCCAGGGTGGGGATCTCCTCAGCATGCCGGCTGGATGAATGTTCTCAGTGGCCTGTTTCTTGCTCTGGGATATGAAGGACATGCAGAGGAGTGTCTGGTCTGTGCCTCTGCTCCCTGGACCGTCCTCACAGAACAGCCAGTAACAACCACCACGTCCAACACTGGCCTTTTACTCCAGCTCGTAGAGGTTGCTTGTGCCTCCCAGAGGGACACCAAAGGACAAGGTCAGAAGTCCGTGTTTGCATTGTACAGAGCAGACGTAAGCATGCCCATCGTGTGTGTGTGGGGAGGTGATTCCAAGCAAGCACAAGGGCCATCAGCTCTTCTTAGGGGTACATGAAGGCCTATGAGACAGACTGGACCTTGAGGTCACTTCCCGTTGAGTGTAACATCCCCTGGGAAACACCTGAATGCAGCCCTGGGATGGGCTTCCTTGAACCAACATCAGAAGTAGCGCCCTGGCTTGTGAAGGTGTTTTTGAGGCAACTGTTGTCTGAGTATGGGATAGTGGATGAAAGGCCATGTGGCTTGTAGAGGTGCTTGTGTTGTCCTGTTTCCATGCAGATGTGAGTGGGCGGGAGGAGGCAACTGGGTTGTGCAGGTGCTTGTGATGTCACTTGTGGCTGGGAGCTCTTCGTGCAGAAGGAAGCTCCTGGCCTGTGCAAGTGCTTGTGATGTTATTGTTGGGTGAGGAGGTGTGAGGCCAGGGGCCAGCCTCTGGTTTGTGCAGCTCCTTGTGATGCCAGAGGAGCCTGAGTAAGCGATAGGGGAGAAGGAGGCACTTGGCTTGTTCATGGGCTTGTGACGTCCCATGCGAGAAGACCTCTCAACACCACCATTCTCTGCAGCCACATTGTTCCTCACCACCACCTGTGACTGGCCGGCTGGGCTGGATGCCTCACCCTTCTTGGAGAGGAGGGAAGGGAGGGCAGAAGGGCGGAAGGAAAGAAGGGAGGGCGGAAGGAAAGAAGGGCAGAAGGGCGGAAGGAAGGAAGGGCGGAAGGAAGGAAGGCAGGAAGGAATGAAGGAAGGCAGGCAGGCAGGAAGGCAGGCAGGCAGGCAGGAAGGAAGGCAGGAAGGAAGGAAGGAAGGCAGGAAGAAAGGAAGGAAGGGAGCACAACCTATTCATCACAGCGATGAAGGTCTCTGTAATAAATGATGGCTAACTAGCCTTTAGAAAATTAGATTTTAGAAAAGTGCTGCTGACCAGCCTTTAGAGGGAGGGAGGGAGGTTGATTTGTACTAACCCTTATGCATAGACCCATTGCTGGCTAACTAAAGATAAGAATGAAGCAGAATGCGCCAAGTGAAGGATACCAGGTGGAATCCTCCCATCAGACTGTGGGGCTCAAGGAACACAAAGCACTGAGCAGGAGAGATAGGGAGGGCAGTGAGCAAGATCTGGTTCTGTGAATTGGAAAAGACTCAAGATGGTAAAGTGCATGTGCCACAGGACAAGTTCAAAAGTTCGATCCTGAGAAAGACTTGGACCTTCATCTCCAATGATCACCAAGGATCCCTGACGGGGGTGTAACTTGGACAGACTGAGGTAGGACTGTGGAAGAAACTTATGTTAATGAATTCCTGGAAATAATTAGAATAACCCAACCTTTTCATAGAAATGTAATGAGTAAACATGAAAGCTGTAAATATAAGGCAAGAATCCTAACGCTTGGGCGCGCATGGATCAAAGGAGCCATCCCCCGTGCTGCCCGTTGCCGCAATAAAGAATCCCTGCTGAATAACACCGAGTTGTTAGTGAGTTTTATCCGAGTCACTTCCACCACCACAAGCCTGCTTCCAGTGCCTGCCACACCATATTTTCAACCTCTGTGAAACCACAGGCACATTTGCTGTAGCCTTCCGCCACCGTAAGCCTGCTTCCAACGACTGCCACAGAATATTTATGATGCCTGTGACCTCACAGGCAACTTTACGGTAGCCTTCCAGCAGTGTAAGCCTGCATCCAGTGCCTGCCACACCATGTTTTTAATCTCTGTGACATCACAGGCACCTTTATAGCAGCCTTCCACCTCCGTAAGCCTGCTTCCAACAACAGCCAAATTATCATTTTGAACCTCTGTGACATCACAGGAACTCTCATTGCAAAATTCCACTAGCAGAAGACTGATTCTACTGCCTTCCACACAAGATTTTCAATCACCCGTGTCAGCACAAGCACGTTCATAGCTACATTTTACCAGCATAAGCCTGCTGCCTGGGGCTGCCACAGCAGATTTTCAGCACCTGTGACATGACAGTCACTGTGATGTCAAGATTCCAGGGGCATAAGCCTGTGTCCAGTGCCTGCCACACCAGATTGTCAACCACCTCTGTGGCATCACAGGCAGCGTCGTGGCAACTTCCACCTCCATAAGCCTGCTTCCAGTGACTGCCACACCGTATTGTCAAACTCTGTGACATCCCAGTGAAGCGTGGAAACAGACTCTGTAACTCGCAGAGAGTTCTAAAGCGGATGTGTTTGTTACAGTGCTGGGTGCAAGGGGGATCGCTCCTCCTCGCTTGCACACCGGGTCACATTCGAAAACTCTATTTATTACATCAAAACATGCATATTCATGAGTTAGTACAACAAGTTCAGAGAATAGCTGGGAATATCATAATTGTTTATCGGAAGTAATTATCGTATGTTTCGTCCTCTTGGCGCATGCATGCTGTAATCTGGTGGTCATCTTTTGGGGGCTTTCCGAAGAAGGCTCATAGTCTTCTTCATCGTGTACTTCTCTCCTTTGGTACAGGATCCCGGACTGGCTTAACTCCAAACCAAAGAACCAGTCTGAACCTGATGATTGTTTCACAAAGACAATCAAGTCCTTCTTTCTCATCCAAGTAGTTCCTACTGTCTCAAACATTTCAAGGCTGCTTCTCCTCCCTTATCTTGTGCTAAGTCTAGCTAGCTGATTTCTGCTTTCTCCTAAGCTATGCTAAATTAACTTTTTATTCCCCAGAGCAAATCCCCCCTTTTCTCTTACATTTGCAATTTCTTTTGCTATATACTGCCATTCCCTTGGAGAGTTTTAGTAAAGTATTTTCCACTCTCAACGTTTTGTCTGTGTTCATGTCTCTTCCATTCTTCATATGTATCTCCAGTACGTTTACACAACCATAGGGAACATTGTAACATGCAGCATATCATCAACCCCAATAGAATAAACAAATTATACTAACAAAGAGTTGCTTGAGCCATGTAAAGCTAGGCAGGCATGATGTTTGTTTTTTCCAAAGTTCTGAAAATCCCAGTGAGGCGTCATCCAAGGTCACTTGATGTAGCACCTTTTTTTTGTTTCCAAATTGTTCTAAGTCAAAGGTTATTCTCTGACTCTCATCTATGTACGTACAACAGCTATTACTCAGTACATACTCCTTCTTCCTTGCTATATAGCAAATCCAATGCTGATCTGTTTTGTAGTGTCGTTTTTGAAATGCTTTCTATTTCTTTTTGCTGTGCTCTTATGGCATCTACAGTGGAATTCATGCCATCTCTAAGGTAGTTGATAGGTTTACCACAGCTTTTTCTAGTTCGCTTACCCCTAGCCATGGCAAAAAACATCGAGCAAAACTATGGGAAGAGCTGGGTCTTTCTATAAGTGGGTTTGGGGGAGATCAGACTCGTCTCATATATGACCTTACTGTTCCTTGTCCTAGTTGGTTAATTATGGTGACATATAGGTATACAGGTCCTATAGCGCACTGACCTTTCCATCCTAAGGGCAAAACTTTTCGTGCCTTATTACCACATAACCGATATCACCCTGTTCCCAAGGGAGTGGGCTACCCTTTGGGACTGGTAGAGTTATATCTCCTAGCCTGAATTTTGTTCCACACGTTAGCACCCCCAGATTTCCAATAGGAAGTACAGGTAGGATTCTTTCCTACAGTTATTTTTTCTCCACAATTCTTTTCAATTGCGTTTCCTCCGCTATTGGAACTAATGGTTTCTTGGGAACATCTCTGGACACATGGAACACCTGTGCTCGAGTCTGATGGTTCACCAAGATCTAACACCCATTGCAGATCTTTAATTGATATTTCTACATATTCTGAAAGATTCATGGTTGAAAGGGCTCTTAACACTTCAGAACTGTTGGGGAAAGCTGTACCTATTGAGAGGAATCCACGTGCTGAATTTTCCAGTAGTAGTGCACAAATCCAACAGGAAGATAATTTAAAGTTGTCAACCACCTTCCTTAACAACTGCAAATACACATTTTGATCCCATGCACCTCCTGTACCCAGTCATATTCCGACCAGACTAATAGTTAATGTCCATCTTTTCGTTGAACTCGCAATTTTACTGGTCCGACACGTGTGGCCTCTCATCGTGGCTTGGGAGCTTTCTTTACTCTCGTATGATGAGTCCACGAAGCTCGTTCTGTAATCTTGATAGCTGTGTGGGAAGTTAGCAATACCCAGAAAGGACCTTCCCATCTAGGTTCCAAAGGTGAGCCTGAAAGAGATCTGACATATATATGGTCACTAGGTTCGATATTATGTACAGGTCCATTGAGACCTCGGGCTCTGATTCCTAAAACTCGCTTTTCTATCTCTCGAAGTTGCTTCTGCAAGCATATCACATAGTCTGTTAACGCTTCATCCCCTATTTGGGCCGATATCCCCGCCTGCACAATATAGGGTCTACTATATAATATTGCAAATGGACTTAATCCTTCCTTCATTCTGGGCTTAGTTCTAATTCTTAGGTGTGCCAGGGGCAAGGACTAAGGCCAAGGTAGACTTGCCTCCTGTCCTAGTTCGTAGCTTAATTAATTGGTTCATCTTTTCCACCTGACCACTTGATTGTGGATTATAGGGGGTGTGTAGTTGCCAATCTATTCCTAGAATCATACTGACTTGTCGAATGATCTTTGAAATGAAGGGTGTCCCTCAATCTGATGAAATTATCACTGGAACTCCAAATCTCAGTATTATTTCTTGTAATATTACCTTGTTCACCTCCTTAGCCTTATTGGTTTGGCAAGGGAATGCTTCTGGCCACCCTGAAAAGGTGTCTGTCAAGACCAACAAATATTGAAATCCCCTTTTTCTTGGGAGCTCTGAGAAATCAATTGTTGTCCTGGACAGTTTCCTTTCCCTATCTGTCCAGGCTGCGCTTTAGGGCCTGTCTTGGGATTACTCTGTAAACATACCTCGCACTGCTGTGTTATCTGCTTGATAGTGGTATACAGATTTCAGGCATCTGTAAGCCGACTCAAGTATTTATACAAGGCTTCTGTTCCCCAATGGGATTTTTTATGCTCGACCATGACTACGCCCACAATAATGCGGATGGTACTATGACTTTACCTTGTGGAGTTTTTGCCCATCTCCCTTTTCTACTTTTCCTTCTAAATCTTCAATCAATTTTTGATCTTCTTTAGAGTATCTGAGTTTACAATCAATTTGTATTTTTACCATCTGGGACCAAAGACTGCACCCCTAAATCAGCCTCCTCAGCTACTCTCCTGGCTTCACGGTCCGCCATGGCATTGCCCAAATCCTGAGCAGTATTCTTTCTCTGATGAGCTTTACAGTGCATGATGGCCACCTTTTGGGGGAGTTGCACTGCTTCCAGGAGCTTGAGAATTTTTTCAGCATGTTTGATATGTTTCCCTTCAGTAGTTAGGAGTCCTCTTTCTCTCCATAGCGCTCCATGAGCATGGACCACCTCAAAACCGTACTTGGAGTCGGTCCAGATGTTTATTCTTTGGCTTTTGGCTAATTCCAATGCTCAGGTTAGAGCTTTATTTCTGCTTTTTGTGCTGAGGTGTTTGGGGCAAGAGCTTTAGACTGATCCCTAGTGGTTACCGTGTATCCTGCCTTATGGATGCCTTGCCGAACAAAGCTGCTTCCGTCAGTGCCCCAGGAGTGATCAGCATCTTCCAGTGGCTCCTCTTTTAGATCAGGTCAGCTAGAGTAGACTCCTTCACTTGTTTCCAGGCAGTTGTGCAACACCAGTTCTCCTGTAGCCCCGCTAAGAAAAGATGCTGGGTTAATGATGTTAGTGACCACTGTTTCCACGTCATCCTGCTCTGCCAGAACAGCTTGGTGTTTAAGGAATCTTTGTGGCGAGAGCCATTGTCCTCCCTTCGTCTCCAACACCACTGATACAGTATGGGAGACCAATACTGTAATCTTCTGACCCAATGTAAACTTACGGGCTTCTTGGATGTTCAGTACCACTGCTGCTACTGCTCTTAAGCAGCTAGGCCAATCCCTGCTTACATCATCAAGTTGCTTGGAGAAGTATGCTACTGCCCTGTGGTATGGTCCCAGGTTTTGAGCTAGGACCCCTAGGGCTATTCCCTGCTTTTCATGAGAGAACAGCCAGAAAGGCTTGGTAGTATCTGGTAACGCCAAAGCAGGGGCCTCCATCAGCCTTTTCTTTAGCTGGTGGAATGCTCTTTCTGCTTCTTTATTCCAGACAAGGTTCTTTTGATTAGATTTCAACAGTTCATAAAGTGGCTTTACCATGAGTCCACAGTTATAGATCCATAGGCGACACCGTCCTGTCATTCCTAGAAACGTACAGAGCTCTTTAGCTGTCTGCGGTCGGGGGGTCTGGCAGATAACCTCCTTCCTTGTGGCTCCCAGGGCTCGCTGGCCTGCTGTTATCTTGTATCCAAGGTAAGTCACTTGTTGCTGAGCTATTTGGGCTTTCTGTGGAGAGACTCGATAACCATTAAGTCCAAGAAAATTTAACAGACTTGTTGTCCACACTATACAAAGTTCATTCATCTCGGTGGCTATCAGCAGATCATCTATATACTGTAATATTTTTCCAGCTCCATATATCCATTCCCATTTTTCCAGGTCTCTGGTTAATTAGTTTCCAAAAATAATGGAGCTGTTCTTAAATCCCTGTGGTAACACTGTCCATGTTAGCTGTGTCTTCCTTCCAGAGTCTGGGTTTTCCCACTCAAATGCAAAGAGCAACTGGCTTTCTGGACTCAAGGACAGGCAAAAGAAGGCGTCCTTTAAGTCCAATACGGTAAACCAAGCCAATTCAGGTACTAATTTAGTCAGCAACGGATATGGGTTTGCTACAACTGGGTGCAGATCCTCAACAATTTTATTAATAGCTCTGAGATCCTGTACTATTCCATAATTACCATTCTGGCTTTTTGACCAGGAAAATGGGAGTGTTACATTCCCATTCACTCTCCGTTAGTAGCCCGTACTTGATGAATCGGTTGATTACAGGTCAAATCCCTTCCCTATCTTCCATTCTAAGGGGGTACTGTTTAATCCTTAGGGGCCGTGCCCCCAGTCTGAGTTTAACTATTATTGGAGAAGCATTTTTTGCTTTTCCTGGTATTTCTGAGGCCCATACCCCTGGATACACTTGGTTCTGGACCTCCTCAGATATTTCTGAGCCAACAGGGGTATCTAGGAGGGCTAGACTCAAAATTTCAATCAGTTGGTCATTTCCCACTCGGAGTTCTACCTTTCCGTTTTCAAATTTTATTTCTGCCTTTAATTGTTCTAATAAACCTTGCCCTAGTAGTGGTTTGGGTGAATGAGGCATATACAAAAATTTGCGCATCCCCAGCTGTTTCCCCAACTTGAATTTAAGGGGTTTTAAAAAGTAGGCCTTTTCACCCTGGCCAGTAGCTCCCCTTACCATTACAGAGCCATCATCTATGGGTGTCAAAGCTTGATTTAAACCCGAGAATGTTGCCCCGGTATCAACTAGAAATTCCATGTCCTGTTGCTATTTCCCTAGCTTTAATATAACCAGTGGATCCGCCAGGGTAGATTCCCCAGGTCCCCGTCAGTCCTCCTTAACATGTGCCTGTATCCCTCCCTTCCCTCCCCATCTCTCTGGACATTCGTTCTTCCAATGTCCCTTCTGTCTGCACCATGCACGCTGATCCTTCCCTAAAGCACTCTTGTCTCCCCCACTTTTGAATCCTCTACTTTCTTGTAGCACCGCCATCAGTGCCTGCCTTTTCTTCCCTATTGCTAAACACTCTCCATGCTTCATCTAATAAAGTTTCCACTTTCTGTTGTTCTCAATTTCTGCAGCTTCCTTCGGATATCACTTGCTGATTGTCCAATAAACAGGGACACTAACTGCTGGATTCCTATCTCTGACCCTGGGTCCAAGGGAATATGTCACCTCATAGTATCCCGCAATTTGTCTAAGAATTCCGAGGGGGTCTCCTTTGGACCTTGCCGAACAGCATATAAGGCTGACCAACTGATTGCTTTAGGGATGGCTCGCTCCATTGCCTGTACGATCCAGTCCCTGTATTCATTCAGCAATATCATGTGGGCCCCTCTATTAGGGTCCGACTGGGTCCTGTAAGGGAAATTGTTCTTTAATATCCTCTCCTATCCCTTTAAGAGTATCATTGGCCAAATCCTGGGCCATTTTTAAAATTAACTGCTTTTCTGTTTCAGTCATATCATCTAATAACAATTGACTATCGCTCCAATCAGGATTGTGTTGTTTTATTAGGAACTGGAAGTGTCTTGTCACCCCCACGGAGTCATTTTGGTAGATTTTGCAAATCCTTTCCATGTTTCGAGATCAAAGGAGGAGAAGGGAATTTGTATTAAGATAGGATCTCCCTCTGGTCCTACTTCTTGCCTTAAGGGTGCTGGCAACTCTGTCTGCTCTTTCTTACTCCGGGTGTGAGAGGATACTGGACTACTTGGAGGGATTCCAGAATCGGAATCCTCACTTTCACTCTTCCTTTGTTGTGCCCCTTGCTGGGTCCAGCCTGTTTGTGGTGGTTTATAATACTCTGGTAGATCCTCTGTTTCAGGATTTCTTATTTTCCCGGGCTTCGTACAACTCTGCTACATGCCGAACATCTCTTCACCTTTCCTTTCCCTTCTCTCTCGTTCTCCTTCTCTAAAGCTAACGCCATCGGGTCCTGCGGGACTGTCAGTCCACAGTCAGTATAGTACTCGAGGTGATTTCAGAGGGTGAAAAACATCTCCACATATGAAACTTCCTCCCTCTTCCCTTCTCTCCTCAAAAACAACATCAGCTGCAAAAGGGTCTTATAATTTAGCGTCTCGTTAAAGGGTCACTTCTCCCCATCATCTAATTTATACAAGGACCACCACTGATAACAACACTTTATTAAGGTCTTCTCACTCACACCCACACCGGACAATTCCCCTATATCCTTCCAATGAGGCAAAACGCAGCCTAAAGGGCTCCTTTTTAGTATTCTGCCTCTTTGTCCATGACCCACGTCAACAATAATGAAATCTGTCCCAGAGCGAGTACTTGCCTCACAAACAAACAACAAAGACAGCGAAATATTCGGGTTCCGTTCTGACATTGGACCTGAGGAATTCTAGAGTTCACCCACACAATTCAGTATTTCTTTCCAAATGCCACCAGTAATACTTGGTTGAAGCAGAATTTAAACTTTGTCATAAGGTTTGTTCGTCTCTGGCCGCTCTACTCGCGGAGAACACGGAATTGTGGATAAGAACTCCGCGCTCGCTCCACAGCCGTGCCGCGTCTCACTCACACAGCGCACGCCCTCGGCCACTCACAAAAGGGCCCTTTCTAGTTCTGGCTCTTACATTACAAATTACCGATCAGAGCAGTAACCAAATGCACATATAGAATAAATTATTAACTGTTTACCATTTGCCACAGCTCCACGCCGATCGATATCAATGGGATTATAATACACGGTACCAGATTTTACATTTGGTGACAGTAAGGGCAACGCTGCGTACCGCTCCTGTAGCCAGGGCTAGGAGGACCCAGGGCCAGACCTAGGATACCAACAGACAGGGGACAGAATTCACCCTGCCACCACCTTACGGGGACTCAAACCCCAACCCCAGGGGCGAACACCAAGGCTCGTTACCTCACGTAGAACGTCTCCTCATGACTTACAGGTATCCCCTTACTTACGTATAACATACCTGCTCCGCTGATGATGGTCCTTGTGTGCCTGCACGCTGACCTGGATGAGAGGGGGGGTCCTCCTGAGAAAATCTTGGGGGCACCCAGAGGAGTCCCATCCTCAGCAGGTCCCGCAGCCGGACAGAGAAGGTCCCAGCTGGGTCACCAAAATGGAGCGCGGAAACAAACTCTGTAACTCGCAGAGAGTTCTAAAGCAGGTGTGTTTGTTACAGTGCTGGGTGCAAGGGGGATCGCTCCTCCTCGCGTGCACACCGGGTCGCCTTCTAAAACTTGATTTATTACATCAAAACATGCATATCCATGAGTTAGTACAACTAGTTCAGAGAATAGCTGGGAATATTGTAATTGTTTCTCGGAAGTTATTATAATATGTTTCCTCCTCTTGGCGCATGCGTGCTATCGTCTGGTGGTCGTCCTTTGGGGGCTTTCGGAAGAAGGCTCATAGTCTTCTTCATCGTGTACTTCTCTCCTTTGGTACAGGATCCCGGACTGGCTTAACTCCAAACCACAGAACCAATCTGAACCTGATGACTGGTTCACAAAGACAATCAAGTCCTTCTTTCTCATGCAAGCTGTTCCTACTACCTCAAACATTTCAAGACTGCTTCTGCTCCCTTACCTTGTGCTAAGTCCAGCTGGCTAATTTCTACTTTGTACTAAGCTATGCTAAATTTAACTCTTTACTCCACAGATCAATATGTTCATGTTTCTCCTTGAGAAAATGTCATGTGATTTTCTGTGGCAGCAGAGTGTCATTTTCTGTATCTGCCTTCCTGTTTGTAGGGATGGATTTGTTGCTCACAGTACCTATTTCCTGAAATCCTTGAGTGTGAGGGGTTTTTGGTAGGATTTTTGTTTTAGGACTACTCTAATCTTTCTATCACACTGAGGTGGCTACTTGTTTATAGTTCCTTCATGCATTTGTTGGGATGAAATGTATCATAGGAGTCAGAAAACGTGTAGGAAAGCTCTGCCTTGTTCAGTGTCAGCTTGCTTCTCAAATCCCAATTGCATGAAGGATTTGTCACCTTTCTTTTGTAATGGTTTTTATAATATTGAAACTCTGTGCGTGTTCCGATTGGTAGTAGAGCGCGTTTTTAGCCTTAGTTCTTGCATCCAGAAGGTGTCAAATTCAGGAGTAATAGAGGAGGTTACAGGCAGGGCCTTAATCATTCCTCACAGTGGATTCTTTCATCCTAGTCAGGTGTCCGCTTCTTGTGGAGTGTCTGCGTTTGTGGGGCATGTAAGAGTGGTCAGCTCGTAACCTTTGGAGTGAATCACTGACATGTGACGCACAGCAATGAAGTAAAACATCCCTTGAGCTGCCTGAAGAACTTCTCTGGGGGAAAACTCATCCCCCTGACTGCTCTGAAGAAGCTGCAGTTGGCTGGGGCAGATGTGGTAACCGTCTCCGTAAGGAAGTGTCAGTGTCAAAAGTGCAAGCGGAGCTTCCCCACCTCTGTTTTTTTGAGTGAGGTGCGTGTGAGTAAACTACACTCGCAGCTCAGACATGAAGGCTTTTATTGCCCAGAACAGGCTGCTGGAGGGCTAAAGTACTGCATGGGTCGCTGAGAGCCACCAGACTCTCCGGAGTGCTCTGAGGTTCCGTTGTGGTAGGAAAATGAAGAACATTTGGGTCAGTGCTACCCCTGCTGTTCTTGCTTCACATTAAAACAGGACACTAAGCTAAATGGGTCGTGCTGGGTGACGTCATAGGTGGCTGCACAGGTGACAGGTCAAGAGCAGCCCCTGCCTTGTGCAGCTCCTCCTGCTGTCCCTGATGGCTCAGGAGCTGCTAGGGCAGGAGTGTGCAGCAGGCTTGTGCCGCTGCTGGGGATGTCACTGGAGGCTTTGTGTCAGTTCCAGCAGGAGGAGGACCACGGCACGTGCAGCTGCTGGTGATGTCCCCTGTGCCTGAGGAGGAGATAGGGCAGAAGCAAGGTCCTGGCAGGTGGAGGTGCCTGTGATGTCAAAGGGGGATGAGGAAATGGGAGGCCAGGAGGCAGCCCCTGGGTTTGCAGCTGCTGCTGAGGTCCCAGGTGCCTGGGGAGTTGGGAGAGCAAGAGCTTGGAGCTGGGTTGTGCAGGGGCTTGGGATGGCCATGGTGGCTGAGGAGGTGTGAGGCCAGGGGCCAGCTGGGTCTTTGCCAAAGCCATGGTGATCTTCCTCTGTACCTGTATTACCACTACTCTGCCTGTCACACGCTGTATTTGATTTCTCTGCCTTTTCATGGATTTTCACCTGTCCTGATAAAATGACCATTTCTAAAGTCAACTTTTCAGATGACAACTGCCCACGCAAAGGCCTTTTCCATCATTCTCCAGGTTTCTCCTTCCTGTCCATTCAGACACCTCTCACCAGCGCAACTGCTTTGAGATTCAGCGACTAAAAGAATTTCAGTAGTCTAGTTTTCTCTCGCCAGCTCTTTCATTAGGTTTATACCTACCTTTGTGTATGTATTGATCTAACACATTTCTCATAGGATTATCCCTTGTCGAAAGGTGCCATCATTAGAGACACCTTGTACTTAGCACACGGTTGAGGAGTGTGTTTTATTGTTGATGAGACTTGGTCATGCTTTCCTTTCCTTTCCTTGCCCATGGGAGAAGGCCTTCTGTGCCTGTGTGCAGGCAGTTCTCTAAGGAAAGCAGGTGGGAGATGGTGCAATGGAGATGTAACTGTTGTCTGCAGACTTGAGTGGAGAAGTCTGAGGCAAGACAGGAGGTAAATCCCCGTTGGCCAAAGACAGCAATGGGGAGGTAGAGGAGGTGAGGAGCAAAGCTGACCATAGATTCAGACCTCAAGGGACTCCTGTTCCTAGCTGTCCAGAGCTCCTGAGGAGACACTCTGCATCACTGTCAATTGCAGAATGCGTCTATCATCTCTTCCTTAAACTGAAAATTAAATAAAAACACACTATAAAATTAATTTTAATTAGGTGCACTTTTCAATTTTCGTCTGTATGTACGTTCTGAAAGGATTCCAATTAGCTACAAAAATCTTAAAGACTTGAAAAAAATTGAAGACAGACGAATATCTCCTTACGGCTTTCTGTCTTTTAATGAGCCCCATGGGGTATTTGGCCTTAAGTAAAGGAATCTCAGCTACTGAGAGGAAACTGAGCAAACTGCTCAAGTTGTCAAAGTCAGAAGCAAACCCCAAAGTCCCTTGAAGGACTGATTGGCCCCACTGAGGGCCACTGCTGACAAAGCCTCCCTAGGGACTCCTCAGAGCAGAGAACTGGAGGCTGTGCTTGCAGGTAGGCAAAGGCCCTGTGCAGGGGGCTGGAGTGCTGAGAAAACCCTGGCTAGGTTTCACCCAGCAGAAAGTCCAAGCCCTGACCCTCAGGCCCTGGGCAGGCATATCCTGCCCCTCGTGGGGGGCTCAGGGCTCTTCCCGGGGGCAGTGGGGTGTGAGGGGGAGCAGTGCCAAAGGCAGGGAAACTGGACAAGCCCTCCCGCCTTCCCCAAGCAACGGGGAAGGAGAAACGGAAAGTTCTGCCTGGGAGGCCTTGGTGGCAGAGGCCACTGCCATAGCCAAGGGGCCCAAGGCCTTGCTCCTGTTGGGCCTTTGAGCCTTGCCAGAGCCCTCGGCCATCTCTGCTGCAGGCTGTCCTGCACTCTGCCACGCCTGCACCTCTTCCCTTGCAGGCTGCACACACCCATCTTGCTTTCCCACACAGCTCTGCCCTCAGCATTTCTAGACATTTACTGATCATTCTCCACCCTCACCGCCTGTTCCTTGAAACACAAAGCCATGGGCTGATCCAGACTCCCTCTGGGGGACCTCTTGCACCACAAGGCTGCCCTTTGAGGGAGAATTCTTTTTCCTCACATGCAGTCTGAACCTTCCAAGCGGCACTTTGTGGAGGTTTCCTTCTCTTCCCACTACCCAGAAAAGCTCCATCATCTCTGGAACCACCCTTCAAGCAGTTATTATAGAGCCCTGGGTGTGAACTTCATCAGCCTAAAGAAGCCCAGATCCCTCAGCCCTCCACACAGATCCCAAGCCCCATCCTGGCAGATCCCATCTAGAGCCTCTCCAGCTCCTGCCCATTCCTCCACAATAGAGCGCCCCACATGGAGACACACTAGTCCAGATGTGGCCACACCAGTGCTCAGTCAAGGGCCATGATAATTCCTGTCTGGCTGGCCATGATGCCCCTAATACAGCCCTGTGTGCAGCAGGCCTTATTCCTGGTCAGCATGTGCCACTGGCTAATGCAGCATCCCTCATCATGCCCAGGCTCCTCTCCTCAAGGTCACAGAATCACAGAATCACAGAAGGGTGGGGGTTGGAAGAGCCCTCTGGAGGCCCTGGCCACACTCTTCTTCACACACCCCAGGATACCACTGGTCTTTTTTACCACAAGGGCACGTCTGGCTCATGGTTAACTTGCTGTCTACTACAATTCCCAGGTCTTTCTCTGCAGAGCTGCTCTCCAGCAGGTCAACCCCCAGCCTCTACTGGTGCAGGGGGTTATTCCTCCCCATGTGCAGGACCCTACTCTTGCCATTATTGAACCTCATGAATTTCCTCCCTGCCCAGCTCTCCAGCCTGTCCAGGTCTCGCTGAGTATCACACAAGGCACAGCCTTCTGATGTGTCAGCCACTCCTCCCAGTTTAATTTCAACAGCAAGTTTTAGTTGTATATTTTAGCAAGTACTGCAGCAGATAGCACCTAAATGAGAGTTTCAAAAAAATCTAGGCAAGTGCAACAATCATAGAATCATGGAATTGCGTTTTTTGAGAACCTCCAGGGATGGTGACTCCACCACTTCCCTGGGCAGTCTGTTCCAGTGTTTGAGAACTCTTTCAGTAAAGAAATATTTCCTAATGTCCATTCTAATCTTCCCCTGGTGCAACCTGAGGCCATTTCCTCTTGTCCTATGACTTGTTACTTGGGAGAAGAGACTGACCCCCACCTCACTACAACCTCCTCTCAGGTAGTTGTAGAGAGCGATGAGGTCTCCCCTCAGCCTCCTCTTCTCTGAACTAAACAATCCCAGTTCTCTCAGCTGCTCCTCACAAGACCTGTTCTCCAGACCCTTCATCACCTTTGTTGCCCTTTTCTGGACACGCTCCAGCACCTCAGCGTCTTTCTTGGAGTGAGGGGCACAAAACTGCACACAGAAGTTGAGGTGTGGCCTCACCAGTGCTGAGTACAGGGGCACGATCACATCCCTGCTCTTGCTGGCCACACCATTGCTGATACGGACTGTGATGCTGTTGGCCTTCTTGGCCACCTGGGCACACTGCTGGCTCACGTTCAGCCGCCTGTCGAGCAGCACACCCAGGTTCTTTTCTATCGGGCAGCTTGCCAGCCACTCATCCCCAGCCTGTAGCAGTGTGTGGTGTTTTTGTGACCCAAGTACAGGACTCGGCTGTTGGACTTGTTGAACCTCATGCAATTGTCCTCAGCCCATCGATCCAGCCAATCCAGGTCCCTCTGTGGAGCCTCTCTACCCTCAAGCAAATCAACACTCCCACCCAATTTAATGTCATCAGCAAACTCACTGAGGGAGCACTCAATCCCCTCATCCAGATCGTCGATAAAGATGTTAAACAAGACTGGCCCCAACACTGAGCCCTGGGAGACACGGCTTGTGACCAGTCACCATCTGGATTGAACTCTGTTCACCATCACCCTGTGCTTGACCGTCCAGCCGGTAACCTCACCCAACCTGAGCTACTTGTCATGACCAGTAACTCCACACAACACACCTTTCCTGTCCTGTGTAACCACCATACCAAATGGAAAAGAAGATATTGACGAACTCAGTTGACACTTCACGGACAATTTCATGGACATTTGAGAGGGGTGGCCCACAGTTAAAGCAGTGATAGCTGTCTGTAAACAGTACGATTGGAAGGGGGTGGTTGTATATGAAGGTCTTTTGGGTAGTGTGGGACCTGAGTATGACAGAAATGGGATGGAATAACGGGTGGAGATTGGACTGGGCCTGGCTGGGCTGGACTTACTTCTCTTCATGAAAGCTCCCGTGGTGCTATGTCTCAGTCTTGTGACTAAAACCATGCTGAGAATACATGAATGTTCTAGCTGTTTCTGAAAAGTGTTTGAAAAGACTCAAGGCCTGCTCTGTTTCTGACTGTGTCACACCAGTGAATAAAGGGATGAGGGTGCAAGAGGTTGGGGGGAGAAAAAAGAAGGCCATTGACTGCAAATGGTCACCTTAACCCGCAAGTATTCTTGCTTTTACTATCCTTTAGTCTTCCCCTGTTCCATAGAGGTTGGTGAGGGATATGAGCAAGCCGCAGGGTGGTCCCTGATTTCTTGGGGTTGTTAATCCACAATACATACAAAACAAGGAAGAGCTGGCTAGGAAGGGAAATGTCAGGGGTGAGAAGGCAGAGTTGAGGATCCTGAGAAAATGGGCAGAAAGTAAAGAACAGGGCTTCTAGAGGGCCTGCTGAGGGACGTCCCTAGAAGAACCCACGGTCTACAGCCCTGAAGAGGAGTGCAAAGAGCTGTTTGATGCTCAAGGATCTCCTCTTCACAATCCAGAATGGTCCAACTTGACATGCTGAAGGTCACATCAAGGTGGCAGGAGACTGGCACGGCTGAGAAAGGAGCTTCTGGCTACAACCAAGCATGAAGGGGAAGCCCAGAAAAGGTGGCGGCTGGCTGTCTTCCAGCCTCCTTGGTTCTGGGATTCTGGGAGGAGAGGGACACTCCAGAGCTCTTGGCAGCACTGCCCTCTTGCCAGGATCTCCCTTCATCCCAAGCAGGCAAAGGCAAGGTGAAGGTCGCTCTGACGGTGAGGAAACCTGGGGGTGTTCCATGAAGGCTACAGGTCCTGACCTCCAGCCTCTGGGAAAGGAGAACAGGTCCCTCTCAGGCATTGCTCAGGCCTCTCCTGGGGACAGTCTGATCTGGATCTGCACAGTGTAATGGCAAGCGCAGGTGTGGGACACTGTAGGACATCCTGTGGTGGAGATGCTCAAGGGCTCTGGCAAGACAAAAAGCCCCCAAGAGAGCCGAGGTCTTTCTCCCCTTGGCTATGGCTGTTGTCTCAACCCCCAAGGCCTCCCAGAAGACCCCTTCACCCTATGAAACCGGGACCTCAGTGCCTCCTCAGCCCACCCAGGACAAACCCAGAAGCAGAGGACCTTGGCCCTGCCCTTGGCACTGCACATCCCCACATCACCCTGCCCCAGGAAGAACCCTGAGGAATGGCTGAGGGACAGGGTCTGCCTTGCAGGGGCTGGGGAGTCAGGGCTTTCTTTTGGCTTGATGAAGCACAGCAAGGGTTACTCAGCATCAGAGCCACCTTCCCCTTGCCTTTGCCTACCTGTCCTCACTGCCTTCAGTTTTCTTTTTTAACCAGCCCCCCGGGAGGCTTTGTCAGTAACGTCCCCCAGTGGAACCCATTAGTGCTCCAAGAAACTTTACAGTTTGCATCTGACTTTGACTCCTCCAGAGGTTTCCTCAACTTCCCGTCAGTGTCCGAGTTTCACGGACTTCGCACCAAAACCATTAGAGAGATCATTAAAAATTTCTTGGCCTGTTGCTCTGGTGCTAATCTGGGCTGGGCTCCTGGGACAGAGAGAGCTCCTAGCAAGCAGGCAGAGCTGCAGGGAGACAGCTCTGCCCAGCAGCAGCTGCTCTGCCAAGCGCAGCAGGGCTGAGGGGGCTGCCTGTGGGCACCAAGGAGAAAGGAGCGGGGCAGAGAGAGGTTGAAGGCAGGGGAGAGGGGGAGGATGGCTGAGAGCTCACTGGAGGAGAACTCTTCCCAGCCTCTGACACAGTAAGTCTCTGGGTGCAGGGTGATGTGTCGGTGGCTCCTTGCAGGATCTCCTGAATGTGTCCAACCTCTGGGATCTGTCTGTGATGGAGAAGAGGAAGCCGGGCTGCAGAGCAGGGCTTCCCTCCTGCAGTGTGAGAGGGACAGGGCATGACGGTTGCCTTCTCCTGGGCATGGCTGTGGGCTATGGACCTGGGCATGCAGCCTGCGCTGCCCAGAGCTGTCCTCCCAAACAGGTTGTCCTCACCCAGGGGGCTGTGACCTGGAGCAGGGACTCTGTCATCAGCCAGGATCAGCACTCAGCTTTCCCACTGAGCTCCTCATGGAGCTGTGGGGAGAAGCTGTGGGTGGAAGGGAGATTCCTAGCAGGGCAGGGCAAGGATCTTCTGCTGTTCAAAGGGTGCTGTGCTGCTCAGGACTTCTCACTGCTCCAGATCACCCCCAGAACAATGGCAGAGGAAGATTCTCATGAAGCACATCAAGGCAGGGCTTACCTGAATGGGATGGAACCTGTGCTTTCAGTCTTCTACTCTTAATCACCTCAGGGGTGGAGGGAGGGTTTGGACATGGAAATTATTCTCTCCGTTTGGGAGAAGGCACTGAAACTCCAGATGTGTTTCACTTGGAGCTTTCTAAATCTGGGAGTATCAAAAACAAACCACCTTTGGATTACAGGCCTTCCCAGCATCAACTCTCCATCCTCATCAGCAATGAACTCATGTTCCCATCAGAGCCTGGTGCCACGGAGGTGCCCCTGGTCAGTTCTTGGCTGCCAGGAGGTGTATGCAAGGCTGAGCTGCGTACACAGAGCATGGGATGGGGTCGGTGGGTGCTGCCGGGGAGGAGATGTGGGGACAGAGAAAGAGTTCCTGACAGGGACAGCTCCAGGCAGCAGAGACCTGGGCAGAGAAAACTGGAAATGTCATGGCAGTGGGAATTCAGAAAGCTCCTGATCCAATACAGAGAGGTGCTTCTGAGCAAGCCTCCCTAGTCAGCTCTGCCCCACAGCAGACCCTCTGCCCTCAAGCTGAGGGGGGTCCAGGGCAGATGCTGTCTCTTCTGCAGCAAGAGCTGCAGTAGAGCAAAAGTGCATCTCTCCTGACACATAAACCTCTTCCTTCTGCAGAGAAATGGGACTGAGAGCAACCGGCCTGGGATATCACCAAAGTGGAGGTGCTGTGCTCTGCTGTGTAAGGAGAAGGTTTTCCCATGTGCCAGCTGTCTTTCTTTCCTTTTCCCCATTTGCAGAAGGATCAGGGTATTGCTTCGTGTTTTTCTTCTTTGTGCTGCTGTTTTTTCTTGCTTATGGAAGCTCTGGGTTGTGGGGATATCTCAGATGCACTTTGAGATACTGGCCCTGGGAGGCTGTGGGCAACGCAGCGTGTGGAAATTACAAACAAGCTGACTCTCCCTTCAGGAGAAGCTGGGCAGAATTTTGCAGGCACCTGAGCATCTCCCAGAGGTAAAGGGGTTGAAGTGCCCTTCCCCCGTGTTGGGGGCACTTCAGCAGGGGAGGATGGGAACCTACTGACGGCCCCATTCTCCCCCACAGGCACGCTGCTGGTATCATGTCTGGAGAGAGCCTGGAGATGGAAAATGGCTGTGAGAAAGGTTCTGTGTTGGCTGTGAGTGATTCCGCCCCAGACTTTGCTGTTCATTACAGCAGAGTTAGAAGGGCTGGGTCCCTCCCTGGGCTCTTCCCTCTCAGACACAGCAGGTCTGGGTGCTGACTCCATCGCACTGCAATAAACAGGGACAATTGTCACACGGTCACTGAGGGAAATACCTCTCACTGGACTGAAGGCACCCATTACCAGGAACACCTACCGAATGCACGGGCTGTTTGACACCACTGCAATAGCACAGGTCTGACTTCTCTGGAGCCCATGGGCAGAGCCCCTGCTCATCAAAGCTGACCTCACAAAAAGGAAATGACTGAATTTACCCTTAAAAAAGAAGCCATTATGGGGGTTATCAGAAAGAAATTGCATAAGACTGTCTCAGAAATATCTGTCGTCACTTGTCAATGTCTTCTCCTCTTTCAACAGTCTCCTATTCCTGCAGTGAAATAATGTCCAACGGCAGCTCCATCACCCAGTTCCTCCTCCTGCCATTTGCAGACACACGGGAGCTGCAGCTTTTAACCTTCGTGCTCTTACTGGACATCTACCTGGCTGCCCTCCTGGGAAATGGACTCATCATCACCGCTGTAGCCTGCAACCACCGCCTGCACACCCCCATGTACTTCTTCCTCCTCAACCTCTCCCTCCTTGATCTGGGCTCCCTCTCCACCACTCTCCCCAAAGCCATGGCCAATGCCCTCTGGAACACCAGGGCCATCTCCTACACAGGATGTGCTGCCCAGGTCTTTCTCAATCTCTTTTTTATTGCAGCAGAGTATTTTCTTCTCACCGTCATGGCCTACGACCGCTATGTGGCCATCTGCAAACCCCTGCACTACGGGACCCTCCTGGGCAACAGAGCTTGTGTCCACATGGCAGCAGCTGCCTGGGGCACTGCTTTTCCCTATGCTGTGCTGCACACGGCCAATACATTTTCACTGCCCCTCTGCCAAGGCAATGCTGTGGACCAGTTCTTCTGTGAAATCCCCCAGATCCTCAAGCTCTCCTGCTCAGACACCTACCTCAGGGAGGCTGGGGTGGTTGTGGTCAGTGTCTGTTTAGCCTTTGGGTGTTTTGTGTTCATTGTGGTGTTCTACGTGCAGATCTTCAGGGCCGTGCTGAGGATCCCCTCTGAGCAGGGACGCCACAAAGCCTTTTCCACCTGCCTCCCTCACCTGGCCGTGGTCTCCCTGTTTATCAGCACAATTTTTTTTGCCTACCTGAAGCCCCCCTCCATCTCCTCCCCATTCCTGAACCTAGTGATGGCAGTTCTGTACTCGTTGTTGCCTCCAGCAGTGAACCCCCTCATCTACAGCATGAGGAACCAGGAGCTCAAGGATGCCCTGAGGAAACTGATGACTGGTTGCTTTGCAGAAGCAGCAATGAACTGCTCATCTTCCCCTGCATATCACTAGTAATGGAACTCATTACAGGCCCAGCCTCTCTTTGGTGGGTTGTTTGATTTGGTTTCTTTGGGGTTTAGCTTGTTCGGGGAGTATTCTGTCCTCAAAAATGTTGACCTTCTTCATCCTATTTCTATGTCAGTCTCTGCCTGCCTTGTGTGCCTCAGAAACTTTGTGTAAATAAGGAGCTGTGCTGTCTGCGTGTTTAAACCAAATAAAGGACCCTGCACTGACTTGTTTGTCTGAGTTCCTTTCTCCAAGTTCTTTTCTGGAGCTGAAGGGACAGCATCTGTGTGCAGAGGTGGAGGGGGCAGTAGACACCCTGAGCTGAGTCCTCCTCTCAGCCTCACCAGCATGGCCCTGGCCACCACAGCCCACTTGCTCTGCAGAGCAGCACCACCAGTTCAGGGTCTGTGGGAAGCCTGGGGAGAGGGTGCAGGAATGGCCGTCCAGGTCAGCAGAGATGAGCTCTGTAGGGAAAAGTCTCTGTGGGGAGATGGGATGTCCTGGGAGAAGAGCAGGGCCCCGTGTGTGTGTGCAGGGGGGAAAATGGAAAGAGAAACCCTTTGGTGTGGGTGTCAGCTCGGGTCAGGCTGCCCTTTCCCTGGGTCCAAAGGACCTTCCTGAGGATCCCCGAGGCCAGTTGTCTCCTGCTGTTGTGGGGAGCAAGTTTGGGATGTGGGGTTGCAAGTTCCCCAGGGTGGGGAACTCCTCAGCATGCCGGCTGGATGAAGGTTCTCTGTGGCCTCCGTTTCCTTCTGTGACACCAGTCCTAGCAGGGATGCTTTGCTGGGCTCGACTGGGGAGACGGCAGAAAGGAGTCAAGATTCAGGGAAGGGCTGGGCTGGCTGGGCTGGCGAGTGCCCCCGACAGGAAACAGCATTGAGCTGGGGCGGATTAAGGGCATGGACTCCTATTGGGGAGAAACTGAAGACCTTTATTGTTTGCTACAGCATCAATATATCCTTTTCTCTACTAGTACAACCACCACTAAGTAAGCTGTGACTGGTGTACGGGCATTGTCCACCCACCACTACTACTAACCCTATTGGCTGCTGTTTAGGGGGCTAGTAGTAGTAGTAGTTGTCATGGTAGGGTCCGGCACCGACAAAAATATATGTAAGAAGGCAGCATTTATTAAGTTACAAAAAGCCAAGATGGCCGAGATGGCGCAGCAGCAAAAACATACCCTTTTATAACCTTTCTTATCTGTCCACCGGTTCCTGCACTAAGGCTGCTAAAATGATTCGCTCAATAGCTCTGTCCATTCACCTCTATTCACATACTGATTGGCTGGAGCTCCTACTGTATTTCCCACTTCAATCTCTTGCCAAATTTCTGCTCTGTGGTATTCACTTGTTTAGTCTCTTATCACCTCCTCAAACCTGTATGCAACATTCTTCATCCACTTCTTTCATCTTTTCAGGGATATACTGGGATGCTGCCGAGGCCAATCTCACCTTCCTCAGTCAGGCTATCCCTGACAATTCCCCCTTTTTGTATTTGTGTAAAAGCTCGGTCACAATTACCAAGATTATTACCCTCACAGTTTGAAAGATATTAACTACCCAGACCGCCCCCACCCTTTAAACATCCTTGTCAGTCAGTCTAAGCCATTATCCTCTGTCAAACGCTTAATCCCATCTTTTAGCTGCTGTAACCTCTTGAAAATAAGTTCTGAATGGTCAGATGTCTAGTGGCAACCCGACCAAACACGTGCAGAATGGATTTTCAGGGTTCGCAGTAGAAAGGCACAAAGCTTCTTTATGCATCATGTTTGCTAAAGTTACCCAGACATTCTGCTTGGGTTGTGAAACTACCCATTCTTCACCCTAATGCAGGTTCCAGCACAGTCCAAACACACCGAGCAGGAACCCAGCGAGGGCCGGCATCTGTAGAGACACAAGCATAACCCCTGCCCCAAGTTATTAGCTCCCACGGTCCGCTCCACTGGCCAGTAACTAAATCTTTAATCTGCACTTTGATGCCCTTTTGCAAATTCTGTTTTGAAAAAGGAGAAGAAAAATGTAGAAAAAGAGGAGGTAGAGAAGAACTGTCCCCATAATGAAGAAAGTTAAGAACATAAACTGCTTTATTTCAACATGCCTGAGGCGGTTCCCCAATCATTCCCCCTTTTTGTTTTTGAAGCTGCCGCTTCAACGTGCCATGTGCGCGCTCAAGGATGGCTTGTCCTGCTGGGGAATGGGGAATGCCTGTAACATGAGTAACACCCCATAAACTAAACAATGTGTGAACTTCCCGTGAAGCATATGCTGGGCCATTGTCCTTTTTAATTTGGCGTGGCACCCCAAGCATAGAAAGAGCCCTCTGTAAATGTCGAATCACATCTTTTCCGGTTTCTCTGTTATGTGCTGTTGCTACCAAAGCATGAGAATAAGTATCAATAGAAACATGAACATATTTCTGTCGGCCAAACTCATTAATATGAGTAACATCAGTTTGCCAAATCTGCAAGGCTTGCATACCTCTGGGATTACTACCAAAACACACTGGGGTGTGAGTTCCCTGGCAATCAGGGCAGGCAGCTACAACAGAACGAGCCTCAGTACAGGACAAACCAAACTGCCGTCGCAAAGCTCGAAAACCTGGATGAAAAAATTGATGTGACAATACAGCTTGACGCTTCTTGTTAGGAACAGTACTCAGAGCCATGGCAGAAACAAGAGCATCCGCTCTTGCATTACCTTCTGTCTAAAATCTGGGTAAAGTGATATGAGTACGAACATGCATAACAAAATTATGTTCTCTTCGTTGTTGAATGCTCTTCCAGAGTTCCAAAAGCACCTCAAATAAGATTTGATTGTCTGACATAGTCAAGACCACTTTATGCAATGGATTAACCACATCGGCTACATATGCTGAGTCAGTGACAATATTTACAGGAGAAGTAAAAATAGAAAAACAACAGCCATGGCACGCAGCTCTACTACTTGTGGAGAACCTTTTTAATATAGTACTTTGTTGTTCCAGTTGTTGTTTTCATACCATACTACAGCTTCTTTACCTGATTTTCCTGAACCATCTGTAAGGACAGTGGGGCCTTTTACAGGTTCTGGCTGGCTGAAGTTGTTCTGACCAAATAGTACTTCTCGAGCAAATTTCAGTAGCAAGTGCGATGGTAGATGGTACGATATTTGCCCTTCAAAACTCACCAAGGCCGCTTGTAGCTCATAATTGTTTGCCAGACACCATTCAAAATACCAATTTTGAACAGGAAAAGCAATTGTAGCTGCATCACGCCCTGTTAGTTCTAGATATCTCTAGCTTTTATGATAACAGCAGCAATAAGTTCAAACAATCTAGGAGCGGTTTTTCGTGGCCGGAATGATAAAAACATCCATTCTAAACTGTGTAATGGGTCATCCCACTCAGGATTCCACTGCACCAAAGCACCAAATGGTGCAGTTTTGTCAATTAGTACAAAGATGTGTACCAATTGAGACAAGTCTATTCGAGAGACAAATTTCTCATGTATCGATTGTTCCACCACGTGAATTACACGTAGTGCTTCCTCATTTAATATTCTGGGTTCTGCTGGATCAGTAGAATTTTTTTTAATAATTCCAATAATGGTTGCAACTGCAAATTTGTCAGCCCAAGATGGGGTCTGATCCAATTCAAGGATCCCATCAGCTTCTGTACATCATTAAGGTTGAGTTTCACCGGCTGAGACACAGCCTGTTTGCTTGTAAACGTCATTCCCAAATATTTCCAGGGTTCCACCTTTTGTACTTTTTCAGGGGCAATAACTAATCCATATTGTTGTAATGAGTCTCTGGCCAAATTCTCCATGTCTCTCAACTGCTCCTTGCTGCTTGATGCTAACAGGATGTCATCCACGTAATGGTAACAATAACTAGCAGGGAATTATTCTCTCACAGGCGACAAAGCTTGTGCTACAAACCATTGACAAATTGTGGATTTTTTTGCCGTGGCTGGAGAGGGATTCTGCATCTTCGCGCACCCTCTCGCGCTCTTCTTGACGTTTCCCTGAAGCAACTGTCCCACGTGTCCTTTTCTATTTCATCTAAAAGCGGCAAAGTGCGGTTAACAAAATATCATCTATATAATGATAACAATAACACTGCGTCTCACTCACGCATTCCAATACTGATAACCAGTTTTTACACTATCACACAAGGAGCTCCTTTACACCATTCACACAAAAGACATAAGAGGACACTTCCAACTATGATTACTACAATAGCACCTATAGCATTGAGCAGACTAAGATCCAATATCATACATATGTCAGACAAGTTCCAATTCACGTAGTCAAATATCAGTGCGAGTGGTGAAAACAGACGTTAACATCAATGCTGACCAGTGCACAGTGCGAGCATTGAACAAATTACAGAACCAGAACCAGAAAGAACACCTTTTTCTGTGGATGGTCCTTGTCTGCCCCTGCAGCGAGCCAGGTGAGTCAGGGAGTCCCTCCGAGAAAAGGTCCTGGAGCGCGCCTAGGGAGTCCCTGTCCTCAGAGGCTCCTGCAACTGGACAGAGATTGTCACGTCTGGGTTGTCAACTGAGTCTGAGAAAACTCAGTAACAACCAAGTGTTACCAGGCAGGTATTCTCCATTGCACTTCAAGAGTTGTTTTTTTCTTTTCCTATGTGAGGTGCGTTTTGTTTTTTCTTTAGGGGGGTTAGGGTGACCCCAGGGGTGGCACAGGGGGTCCCCTGTCCCCTCCCTACCAAAACCTTGCCACACACACACAAACCTGTTACATTCCACCATTCGGCTCCGTGAATCACGTATTTAAGAATTACCATTAAAATCCGCATTTGTCACAGTCTTCACAAACTTCACTCAACATCAACAAAAAGAATTCCCCACATCAAAATTAAATTAGCATCATCACAACACTGAACAAAAGTGGATAATTTACACACAATCCACCCCTCGGCCCTTCACCACAATTACAACAGCATAAATTTCCCACAATCATTCCACCCCCCAACGCCGCCGAATCCATACTCTGCCTCCCATCCCCCTCACCATCATCCTTGTCTCATAAAATCAAATCCCAAAACACCTTCCTCGCACCCCTTCCCTCTGTCCCGGGTTTAACCGCATTCCCGATTTCTCTCCCTTCTCCCCGCGAGCGGCGCAGGGGGGGAACGGGGATTGGGGGTTGGGGTCAGTTCTTCACTCTGTTCTTCCTGCCGCTCCTTTCTCTTCACCGGGGGGGGGATGGGGTGGGGGCCAGGGGAGGTGCTCGGTCAGGCCGTCGGTGTAACAGTTCCAGTAGCAAGGGGTAGGGTCCATGGTTGAGCACGTCGGTCATGTGAATTAGAAATTCGCAAAGATTGCAGAGCCGCATTCAAATCTAGTTCCTCATCTTCTTCACTATCATCATTTTCTTCCCTTTCCCCCCGCAGCTTCTTGCTCCTCCGGTGGAGGTGCCGAGGGTGTTAACCCAATATCATCTTCTACATTCCTTAAGGGGGGGGAAACCACTCGAAATAGGTGGAGTAGGGGGTGGGCGGGCGGGGGTGGCGGCTGCTGCGGCAACAGCGGCAGCAGCGGCAGCGGTGTCGTCGGAGGGAGGAGCAGGGGGGAGCTTACAAGGGCGGGATCTCATCTTTCCAGTACATGGTTTTCTCCCCGCCACTGCAGAGAGCCTGGAACGATCTCCCTCCTGTCCTAAATTACTTGTAGTTCCTCTTTCCTCTATTAGCGACTTTTCCTTTTCATCACATTCAGCTTGCCATTCTTTCAGAGTCTCGCTTAATAGCCGCCACATAATGGCTAATTCTGCTGCATCCTTTTGCCCCTTTGAAATTGCACTCCATAGTTTCCGCCAAACTTCTTCCCAGGCAGTCCCACTAAATGCAGTGGCTGAAGTATCTTCAAATCCCTGCATTTTACTCCATATTAACATTCTCTTGGACCCATGGTTGGTGGGTTTCACACCTTTTCTTTCTAATAGGGCCTTCCAGGTAGACAATATTGTCTCTTCCTCTTTTGTTATTTGTTGGCCCAAACTATAGTTTTATTCCCGGTGGCTCACCTTATCAGGTGCGAAGTGAAGCTCAGGTCCGGATCAGGCCGAGTCCCACAGCTCTCAAGTTTCACCGGGATCCGTCCCCGCTGCAAATTGCCACGCAGCCCAGGCTGTCCAGCAGCCCACACGGAATCTCTTTGTGTCGAAGTGAGGTCGAACTGTTCGGCAGCCCTCACTGAATCTGTGTCAAATTTGGGTTGAGCTGTCTTGCAGCTCAGGCTGTCTTGCAGCCCTCACAGAATCTCTGTGTCAAAAATCAGGTCGCCTTCAAAGATCACATCGGGGTCACCATTTGTCACAGTAGGGACTTACACCGACAAAAATACGTGTAAGGCAGCCTTTATTAAGTACAAAAGCCAAGATGGTTGAGATGGCACAGCAGAAAAAGTGTTCCCTTTTGTAACCTTATCTGTCCACCCGTTCATGCACTAAGGCTGCTAAAATGGTTCGCTCAATAGCTCTGTCCATTCACCTCTATTCACATAGTGATTGACTGGAGCTCCAACTGTATTTCCCACTTCATCTACTGTTCTCTTGCCAAATTTCTGCTCTGTGCTATTCACTTGTTTAGTCTCTCCTTGCTCAGTCTCATATCGCTTCCTCAAACCTGTTTACAACATTCTTCACCCACTTCTTTCATCTTTTCACGGGTATACTGGGATGCTGTCGAGGCCAATTTCATCTTCCTCAGGCAGGCTATCCCCAACACTGCAGTTCAGGAATTTGGCACCAGAAGACTCATTCATGTGCAAAAACACCCCAACAAGCCAAGCCTGTGCATCATTTTCCACAAGTCTTTGAGTCTTCTGTGGTGCATTTGAGACATTTCAGGAGCGCAGCCAAAGAGAGAAGGTTTCAGTAATAAATAATAATCTATCAGGATGTCTTCTTTTTCCACTTGTCTTTATTTTTCCCTTTACAAGGCAAGCACTATCAGCCTTCTCCAATTCATACTGATCCAGAACATCTCCCGAGGAAGCCTGAATACGATCATCTCTGTCAGACGCTGTATAGGCCATCTTTGTCCTGTGTCCCATCGTCATCATCGGTCTCCCTCCACCAGCCGTTTTTCTCAGTAGCCGCCTGCAACTTGCATCAGGAATTCACGAATCTACAGTTTTTTCCACTAAAGGCTGTAGCTGAACTGTTCAGCTCGTTTCCACCGATTCCCATCTGCTTTACTTGGAGAACCAGCTACACAGTCACGGAAGAACAGAGTCATGGAGTCGTTCAGGTTGGAAAAGACTTTAAGATCATCGAGTCCAACCGTTAACCAAGCACTGCCAAGCCCACCATTAAACTGTGTCCCTAGGCACCATGTCTACACGCCTTTTAAACACCTCCAGGGATGGTGACCCCACCACTTCCCTGGGCAGCCTGTTCCGGTGCCTGACAACCTTGTCGGTGAAGAAATTTCTCCTAATGTCCAATCTAAACCTTCTCCCTCAAGCCTGTGGCTTTGTGTGGGGTTGATGGGGGGGAGCTCTTGTGGAGACACGCTACAGAGGTGACACGTGGCTGGACATGTGCTCTGGAAGATGCACTCCATACCCAAAGGCTGAACCGGTAGTGGTTTTGCCTGGGATGGAGTGGAATTTCTTCCTAGCAGCCCACAGGGTGCTGCAGTTTGGATTTGTGACCTTCCTGGCTGAAGGTGCACGAGAAGTTGGGAGGGGACACAGCCAGGACAGCTGACCCCAGCTGACCAAAGGGATAGTCCAGGTCGTATGACGTCACGGTCAGCAGTAAAATGGGGGGTTAAGGTTAGCGTGGGAGCTGCTGCTGTGGGACTGGCATCAGTCAGTTGGTGGTGAGCAACTCTTTTCTTTTGCATGGCTGTTTTTTCTTGGATTTTTCTCTTTCTTGGTTGGTTTTGTTTTCCATTACTTTTGGGTTTTAATGTCTTTTTAATTATTAAACTGTTTTTATCTCAACCCACAAGTTTTTCTCACTTTCACCCTTCTGATTCATCCCCCACCGCCACAACAGCACACTCAGCATGGGGATCAAAGTGTTTGAGATAACAATAGGTTTAAACAGAGCGTATCACAAGGAATTTTTAATTATTATATCTGTTAAAAATTGCTGGTCACAGTATTGATTTATCTGATCTTGATAGTATTTTAGCTGATCTGTGCCACACTCCCTTTGTTGCTGGTTTGGACTTTTGCAGTTTGCTGTGCTCTGTCGGGCTCAGTGGTGTTTTGCCGGGAAGATTTACTATAAAACAACGCCCTTGAGCTTGGTCTGGTGTTCAGGCTCTGCACTGATGCCATGACTGTACTTCGGGTACCATCGCGTGGAGACAATTGGCAATTACACTTCTTCCTCTGAGAGGTTTTTTGGTGGATTAATACAGAATGGCCTTGGAAGATCAAAACGAGAGTTTGGGCCCCAAAATGAGCTTTGGACCTTGCAAATAAGGCTTTGGGCTCTATAAATGAGACATTGGACCTGCAAAATCGGTCCTGGGCCCTTAAAAATGACACTCTGGACCCTTCAGGTGAAGCTCTGGACCTCAAAATTGGGGCTTGGAGCTTAAAGTAAGGGTTTAGATTCTGAAAAGTAGGGTTTGCACCCTAAAAGGGAGGCTTTCAACCCTGGAATTAAAGCTTTGGACTTGAAAAATGAGGCTTTGGAACATAAAGAAAGGGATGGGTGTCACAAAAAGGAGGTTTTCGACACTCAAGTTGCAGCTTGGCTCCTAAAGATGACTGTCTGGATCCTAAGAATACTGCTTTGAAACATGAAAATGAGGGTCTGGGAACTGAAAAGACAGCTTTGGACCCTAAAATGAGTCTTTGGGCCTTAAAGGAGGCGTTTGGACCATAACAATGGGGCTTTGGGCACACCAGATGCAGCTTGGACCCTGAGAACAACAGGCTGGATCCTAAAAATGCCACTTTGGAGCTTGAAAATGTGGCTTTGGACCCTAAAACTGTGTCTTTAGACCCTCAAAAAGAGGCTTTAGGCCATCCAAATTGCAGACCGGATCCTGAAAATGAGGCTTTGATCCCTGAAAAGGAGGCCTTGGAATCTCAGGATGAGGGACTGGGCCCCAACATGAGCCTTTGGAGCCTACAAATATGGCTTTGGACTCTCAAATTGACGCCTTGGACCTGCAAAATCAGATTAGGGCCTTAAAATGATGCTCTGGGCCCTTCAGGTTAGTCTCTAGACCTTAGAAGAGGGACTTTGGACTCAGAAGTGAGGGTTTGGATCCTCAAAAGGAGGGTTTGAATCCAAACAGGAGGCTTTCAACCCTAGTAGCAAAGCTTTGGAACTGAAAAAGAGGCTTTGGGACTCGAAATATGAGGCTTTGCAAGCAAAGAGTGAGGCTTTGGAAGCCAAAAGTAAGAATTTGGAGAGGGAAAATGAGGCTTTGGATGCTATCAATGTATTTTTGGAACCTGAAGCAGGATTTCTGCCCTAAAAATGAGGGTTTAGACTGTAAAAAAGGCTGACCCTCTTCTCTTTCATCTCCCACCCACTGTCTTTTGTTCTCCCACTGCACACCATGCTGAAAGAGCTTGTCTATTAGTCATAAAGTCCTTTTAGGTACTGGCAGGCCGCGATGAAGTCCCTCTAGCCTTCCATTCTCCAGGCTGGACTTGCTCAGCTCCCTCAGCCTCTCCTCTTGGGAAAGGTGCTCCAGTCCCTGACCATCTTGGAGGTCCCTTGCTTCAAGCAAAGGGATTCAAGCACTGATCCCCGCAGGAGGATGGAAATGGCCAAACAGGAAAATTCACCCATAGACTTGGTGTGTGCTGCCAGCGCTGGAAATGACCACTGAGAAAGGCTGGGGGGTTGCAAGTGCCCTGAGGCACCTTCCCCAACCGTCCACGCCACCAAAGGCCCAGACCAGGCTCCCTTCTCCTGTGTCTGTGAGTCTCAGCTCCCTCCTATGAGCCCTGGTGCGAGTTCTCCCCCTGCATGGTCAGACAGCTCAGCTACCTTCCGTGTGTTCCTCTCCTGAGCACTTTCCAGCCCAGCCCAGTCCCTCCCTGGCTCTCCCCTGCCCATCTCTCCCCTGTGCAGCCCAGAGAAGCAGCCCATGCTGGGCTGACCCCGTGGCAGCGCCCGCTGATGGGTGCTGCAAAGCCCTGCGCACTCAGCTCCTCAGCCCCAGGCCCTCTGAAGGTCACAGGAGCTCCTGGAGGGCAGAGAGGTGTCTCAGCCTCCCCATCAGCCCCCTCAGGGACGAGGGCCAGCCATGGCCTGAGGAGGCGAGATGACCAGGGTCTCCCTGTGTCGTCAAGACATCCTTCTTGTCCACTGTCAGCAAGCCCCTCTGTGCCAGCCCCTCTCCCAAGAAAGGACTCTTGGCCCAGGGACTCCTCAGGCTGCTCCTGCTCCACCATCCATAGAGAAACCTGCCCTGAGCTGGGGCATGCAGAAATAGATTTCTTTTCTTGTCGTTTATTACTCTTCTGGAATCACAGAGTTTCTCCTTTGCTCTTCTCCAGGGATGTCCCTCTCCCCTGACAGCCTGTCACCAGGAGAATTCTGTCTTTGCTGCCCTGACTTTGCTGCTCCTGCCCCCTCCCTGTGCTCTCCACAGGGCCCTGAGCTGTTGGTGCTGCTCTGCAGACGAGCAGGCTGTGGTGCCCAAAAGCCATGGGGTGACCGCCCCAGGCAGACCCCTGTGGATCACTCACTATTTCCAGGGGCACTGGGCACCCATAGGTGAAGGCTCAGCCCAGGCCCCTTCCCTAACATGTTGTCTCGTGCCATTCTCCCCTCAGCTCATGGAGAACCCAAGCACAGCAGCACGGACTTGTGGGGCAATCTCTTCATCCTATCCTCAGCTCAACCTCCAGACAGAGGCACTGAAGAAATCCCCTTTTATTACAGAGATACAACACGGGAGGTTAGATGTACCGTTGGGCCAGACACACGTGAACAGGCCTCTGAGTCAGACAGGGAGGGTTCATGTCTCTGTGGAAGTGGATACAGATGTTCCTGGACAAACGCCATGCCCAAAGCACAGGACGTTCCCAGGATGAATTTGAAGTCACTTCTGAAGAGACACGGGCAGGTTAATGGTGCTGAGAGACTAGTGACAGAATCAGCTTCCTCAACGTGTCTTTAAGATCCTGGTTCCTCACGCTGTAGATGAGGGGGTTCAGTGCTGGAGGCACCACAGAATACAGAACTGCCATCAACAAGTCAATAGCTGGGGAAGAAATGGAGGGGGGCTTCAGGTAGGCAAAAAAAATAGTGCTTAGAAACAGGGAGACCACGGCCAGGTGAGGGAGGCAGGTGGAAAAGGCTTTGTGGCGTCCCTGCTCCGAGGGGATCCTCAGCACGGCCCTGAAGATCTGCACGTAGGACACCACAATGAACACAAAACAAACAAAGCCTAAACAGGCACTGACCACAAGAAGCCCAGCCTCCCTGAGGTAGGTGTCTGAGCAGGAGAGCTTGAGGATCTGGGGGATTTCACAGAAGAACTGGTCCACAGCATTGCCCTGGCAGAGGGGCAGTGAAAATGTATTGGCCGTGTGCAGCACAGCATAGGGAAAAGCAGTGCCCCAGGCAGCTGCTGCCATGTGGACACAAGCTCTGCTGCCCAGGAGGGTCCCGTAGTGCAGGGGTTTGCAGATGGCCACGTAGCGGTCGTAGGCCATGACGGTGAGGAGGCAATACTCTGCTGGTATAAAAAAGACAAACAGAAAGACCTGGGCAACACATCCCGAGTAGGAGATGGCCCTGGTGTTCCAGAGAAAATTGGTCATGGCTTTGGGGAGAGTGGTGGAGAGGGAGCCCAGGTCGATGAGGGAGAGGTTGAGGAGGAAGAAGTACATGGGGGTGTGCAGGCGGTGGTCGCAGGCTACAGTGGTGATGATGAGTCCATTGCCCAGGAGGGCAGCCAGGTAGATGCCCAGGAAGAGCCCGAAATGCAAGAGCTGCAGCTCCCGGGTCTCTGCGAATGCCAAGAGGAGGAACTGGTTTATGGAGCTGCCATTGGACATTTTCTCCCTCTGGGCATGGGGACCTGTTCAAAAAGTTAAAGACAGCGACAATTTCAGGCAGACTTCTCTGGGTATATCTATTCACTTTCTCATAGAACATCCCCCAAACTGCTCTTCCCTCTTCAGGAAGGCCTTTTTTGAGCTCCGGTTGCTGCTTCTTGAGGGTGTCCCAGAGAGCTGGAGGTTCTGCTGTGGGCTCTGCACGAGTCAGAGTCTTACCTACAGCGAGAGGTAAATAGGAACAAAGAGTGGTCTGAGATTAAATGCACTTCTGATGTCAAAGACCTTTACAGCTTTGTGGCTCCCGACATGATACACCCGACAACAGGGTCAATTTTAGTTTGTGTATTCTGTTCTAGTTGTGCCATCACCGCTGAGGAGTGCTTTTAAGGCAGAAATCCTTGGCATTTCTGTTGCACTCCTTGTGACACAGTTTTGGTCCTGTGAGGCAAGTGACAGGCGCTCGCTCACCCTCCCCTGCCCCAGGGAACAGGAGAGAATTGGAAGAGTAAAGGTAAGGAGGCTCATAGGTTGAGATTAAAACAGTGTAGTAAATGAAATAAAACAAAATTTAAATAATAATGATAAGAATAGCACATATATATATGAATAATGCATAATGCAATTGCCCACCACCCACTGACCGAGACCCAGCCCGTTCCCGGCTAGCGATCCCAGCGGAGAGAATCCTGAACCCGCAATCACAGATAGGGAGAGAGCCAGACCCCCAGCTAACCCTCATCCATGTCCTGAGCATGACATTGTACGATGTGGAATATTCCACTGGCCTGTTTGTGTCCATTTCCCTGGTTATGTTCCCTCCCAGCTTCTGAGGCACCTGCACACTAGTAAGACATGGGAAGTTGAAAAGTCCTTGATTTCTTAGCAACAGCTAAAACATCAGCGTACTATCAACATTCTGCTCATACCAAATCCCATAAAGAATCCAAAACACAGCACTGTTCTTGCTCCTAGGAAGAAGAAAAAGCTCTATCCCAGCCAAAACTAGGACAACGACAGTACATGTTGGTGTCTCAGCTGCACTTCAGTTCTTAGCCCCCCACACCAGTGAGTGTAACAGCAAGAAGAAGGGCAGCAGGGAGAAGAGGAGATGCCAAAGTCCCCCTGCCAGCGGAGGCAGGAGAGGGAGATGCAGTCGGACACTCGAGCGTGTCTCCTCTGTGGTGGTCAGGTTGCTGGGAAGGCAACTCCTGACCAAATCCCCGTGACATTAAGGGCAGAGGCTCTGCTGCGTGAGTGAGGAGACCAGGGGGTTGCTCCAGGGAAGGCATCTGCACTGAAGGGCATGGCAGGGAGATGCCTGAATCCCCCTCCCACAGCATGTCTGGGAGCAGTTCTCTCCCCCTCCCTGCCCATGTCTCTGCTTCCTGGAGCCTGTCTTGGCCAGGACCTGTTTCTCTGTCCCCACATCTCCTCCCTCCTCACACTCACAGATCCCATCCCACCTTTCACGTCCACAGCTCTGCTCTGCAGACATCTCCTGGCAGCAGAGCTCTGCCCAGGGACATCTCTGTGTGGGCAGGGGTTAATGAGCAGCTCAGACAAGTCCCAACAACAAATGGGGTCTCAAGGCCTGGTGCACAACGCAGAAAGAAATTCCCATTTCTCCCTGCCCACCCAGCAAACCAAGAGGACAAAACTCACAGCCCAGATTTCTTCTCTTTCAGGTGAACAGTTCCTTGACGTGCTGTTTCCAGAAGGAGCCTCTGCAAATGTTGTGGGGGTGATCTGGAGCTGGGAGCAGCCCTGACCCACGCAGTTCCCCCCTGCCAGCAGAAGGAGCCTCCCTGGCTGGGGGTCACTCCTTCCACCCACAGCATCTCCCCACAGCGCTGTGGGGAGCTCCCTGGGCAGGCTGAGAGCTGACCCTGGCAGACAGCAGAGTCCCTGCTCTGGCACACAGCCCCTGGGGGGCAGGGACCCTGCTCCGAAGGGCAGCCCTGGGCACCCCTGCCTGCACACCTACCTTCACACCCTGCAGGTGTCCCTGAGAGAAGGCAGCCATCATGCCCGGTGCATCTGGTGGGGCAGCAGGGAGTCCCTCACCTGGAGCACGTCCTCCTCCTCTACACTAGAGAAACTGTTGGGATCCTCGTGAAAGACTCTATGTGCTGTGGGGTGTTCCAGGATTTTGATAGCCCTACAGAAGCACCAGGTGCATTGCCCTGAACACAGAGACTTACCATGCAGATGGCTGTAAAAATTTCTTTTCCAATAAACTCTCATCATCCTCCCCTCCAGACTGGCATTAAGCTCACTCAGCCTCACTTCTCTCCTCTTGGTGCCTGCAGGCAGTGCCCTCAGCCCTGCTGCGCTTTGCACAGGAGCTGCTCCTGGGCAGAGCTGTCTCTCTGCAGCTCTGCCTGCTTGCTAGGAGCTCCCTCCATCCCAGGAGCCCAGCCCAGCTCAGCAGCAGGGGAGCAGCCCAAGGCAGCCCTTTCCCTGCCCCCTCTGGGCTCCCTTGTGGTTTCCCTGGGGCTCCAGGGGAACCTGCTCTCAAACAGGCTGAAGGACTCACTGATGTTCCCTCCCTCAGCTGGGCACAGACACTGACTGACAGCTGTGTCATTTCTGCTGTCAGAAAAAGAAATGGACGTGAGAATAACCTTTTCTTGTCCTATCACTAGACAGGACACATGGAAGGTGACAGGGCCCAATTGTGCCCCTGTACTCAGCACAGTGATACCACACCTTGACTACTGTGTCCAGTTTTGGGCCCCACAGTAGAGGAAAGACCTCGAGGTCCTGGAGAAGGTCCAGAGAAGGGCAACGAAGCTGGGGAGGGGTCTGGAAAACATGTCCTATGAGGAGCGCCTGAGGGAATGGGATTGTTTAGCCTAGTGAAAAGGAGGCTGAGAGGAGACCTTATTGCTCTCTACAAGTACCTAAAAGGAAGTTGCAGTGAGGCTGGTGTTGGTCTCTTCTCCCAAGTAACTAATGACAGGACAAGAGGTAATGGCCTCAAGGTGCGCCAGGGGAGATTTAGATTGGATATTGGGTAAAATTTCTTTCCTGAAAGAGTGGTTAGACATTGGAACAGGCTGCCCAGGGAGGTGGTGGAGTCGCCATCCCTGGAGGTGTTCAAATGACGTATAGATGTGGTGCTTAGGGACATGGTTTAGTGTTGGGCTTGGTAGTGTTAGGATAATGGTTGGACCTGATGATCTTAGAGGTCTTTTCCAAGTGAAATATTTCTATGATTCTACGATCAGCATGGTATCGAATACCGCTTGGCTAGTTCGGTTTGGCTGTCCTGGCTGTGCCCCCTCCCAGCTTCTTGTGAAAATTAACCCTATTCCAGCCAAACCCAGGACACACTTTCTCTTGCTAAATTCCACAGTGGCCCCATAGCTTCTTTGTTTCTTCTTTAACTGCAACTTGCATAGCACCAGCTCATCTTGGGGCCATTGAAATCCCTTGAGAGAGTCAACTGGACATGCCCATGGGCCATGGCAGGAGGCTGTCCTTACAGACCAGCTGGACTGAGCTCTGCTCAGTGCTCAGGACTTGTGCTCTGCCCTTCAGTGCTTCTCTGCCCTGCTCAGTGCTCTGCCCTTCACTGCTCCTGTCCGGAAGATCCCCAAGCGAATGGCCCCCAAACAGGCCACAGTCTACAGCTCTGAGATCTTGTGCCTGCCCTTGTTGCTGTCCTTTTCACACTCTGCTCAGGAGCTGGGACCTGCCCCTATTTCAGGGTCATTACAACAGAGCCTGACTCTGCTTTTAACATCCCTGACCAGCTCTTCCATGTCGGCAAGCACTAGATCCAAGCAAGCATCATGTTTGTTGGGCCACCTGGCAGCTGTGAGAAGAAGCTTTCTCAAAAACCCAAGGCCATGAGATTTTGGGCTGAGTCACTCCTCGACAGCCCGGCCCCTGATGAGAAGAAACTCCTGAGCACTCATTGGTCTGTGCTGCTGCCTTGACAGGAGCATAGGGGCATTTAGAAAAGAGACTCATAGAATCCTTTAGGTTGGAAAAGACCTTTAAGATCATCAAGTCTAACCATTCACCTCACACTGCCACGTCCACCACTAAACCATGTCACTAAGTGCCGCATCTACATGTCTTTTAAAAAACTCCAGGGATGGTGACTCTACCACTTCCCTGGGCAGCCTGTTCGAGTGCACGACAACGCGTTCAGTGAAGAAATTTGCCCTAATATCTCATCTAAATCTCCCTTGGCACAACTTGAGGCTCCTTCCTCTTCTCCTGTGACTTGTCACTTGAGAGGAGAGACTGAACCCCACCTGGCTTGAACCTCCTTTCAGGTAGTTGTAGACAGCGATAAGGTCTCTCCTCAGCCTCCTTTCCTCCAGGCTAAACAACCCCAGTTCCCTCAGCTCCTCCTCACATGACTGTTGCTGATACAGACCAGGATGCTTTTGGCCTGCTTGCCCACCTGGGCACACTGCAGGAGGGCTCCCTGTGCAGCACCACGTGTGTCCCAGGATGCGCCCTTGGTGAGTCCATGCCGCCTGCATTTGGAGACGTTCTTCTCTTTCAGGTGCCCAGGAACGTCACCCAGGAGGACTCACTCAAAGGCTCATTCCTTACCCAAGGGAGTTTGTACAGCTTGGGATCCCCTGGTGTCCTGGTTTGGGCTAAATCAGAACTAATTCTCTCTTAGTGCTTATCTTGGTTTGAAAAGACAGGTGTCTGTGGAGGAAGGCAGGAGCCTCCCTTGAAATGGAGAGTGCAACCCCCTTCCCTCCAAACTATTATAATTTTGAAATTAACAGGCCTTCAGGCAAAGATATGGGGAATAGGAATAGCAGTTCTTTACTAATATATATATATATATATATATAAAACACAAGGCAGGGAAAAACAAACAACCCACTGGTTTACACTGACAGAGTCAGGAATACGACCTGACACCCTGTTAGGGTGGCAGCAGCAGTCCGATAAGATGCTGGCTGCAGTCCTCCTGAAGTGATGGGTGTAGTTCTGTGGCAGCAGCAATCGGGTAAAAGAGTCTGGTCTTCCTCCGAAGGTCCAGTGGTCGGCAGGTAGCTCTTGTCCTCTGGAACTCCAGTGGGGGGAAAAGCTCCTCTGGGAATCCAGTGGAAGAAGGCTGCTAGGGTGTTCAAAATCTCCGTTTTTATTTGGCATGGACTGCTTGGCTCCTTCACCCCCCCCCTCCCTGGGCGGAGCATCTCACAATGGGATGGGGAGCCATGAGGCAGTTCCTTGATGGGCCATTAAGAGGAGATAGCCCAGGAGGGAGTTACCGATGGGTCAGGCGATAAGGCATTGTTGTACCCAGTAACAGGAGATAGTCCAGAGGGGGGGAGGCAGGGAGCACCGCCCCACCTGGTCTCAACAGCTCCTGAAGATGGTAATAGAATATTTTTTTTTCTTTTGGCACATTTTACACTGTAACCCAGGACAGGGAGGTAACTTCCTGACACAGCCGGTAAGGGAGCCTACCGGGGAGGTGCCTCGCTTGACCTGCTGTTTACAAACAGAGAAGGACTGGTGGGAGATGTGGTAGTCAGAGGCTGTCTTAGGCTTAGCAACCATGAATTGATAGAGTTCTCGATTCTTGGTGAAGCAAGGAGGGGGGCCAGCAAAATCACTGCCATGGACTTCCAGAGGGCTGACTTTGGGCTGTTCAGGTCACTGGTCGAGAGAGTCCCTTGGGAGACAGTCCTGAAGGGCAAAGGGGTCCAGGAAGGCTGGACATTCTTCAAGGAGGAACTGTTAAAAACACAGGAGCACATCACCATTATCAGCAGTCCTGGTCAACGGGGGAGGTCCTAGATGACTGGAGGCTTGCCAATGTGACACCTGTCTCCAAGAAGGGCCGGAAGGAGGATCTAGGGAACTACAGGCCCATCAAACTGACTTCGGTACCGGGGAAGATTATGGAGTGGTTCATCTTGAGGGTGCTCACACGGCATGTACAGATAAACCAGGGCATCACGGCCAGTCTACATGGGTTCATGAAGGGCAGATCCTGCTTGACCAACAGGATCTCCTTCTACGAACACAGGACTCACGTAGTCGATGAGGCTGTGGATGTCATCAAACTGGACTTGAGTAAAGGCTTTGACACCGTCTCCCACAGCATTCTCCTAAGAAAGCTGGCGGCTCATGGCCTAGACCAGTGCACACTACACTGGGTTAAAAACTGGCTGGACGGATGAGTACAGAGAGTTGTGGTGAACAGAGTTAAATCCAGATGGTGACTGGTCACGAGCAGTGTCCCCCAGGGCTCAGTGTTGGGGCCGGTATTGTTTCACATATTTATCGATGATCTGGATGAGGGGATTGAGTGCTGCCTCAGTGAGTTTGCAGATGGCATTAAATTGGGTGGGAGTTTTGATCTGCTTGAGGGCAGGAAGTCTCTGCAGAGGGGTCTGGCCAGGCTGGATTGAGGGGCTGAGGACAATTGTATGAGGTTCAATAAGGCCAAGTGCTGGGTTCTGTACTTGGGTCACAAAAACCCGACGCAGAACTACAGGCTTGGATTGGCTGGAAAGCTGCTCGGCAAAAACAGGCCCTGGGGATGCTGGTGGACAGGCAGCTGAACGTGAGCCAGCAGTGTGCCCAGGTGGCCAAGAAGGCCAATAGCATCCTGGCCTGTATCAGCAATGGTATGGCCAGCAGGAGCAGAGATGTGATCGTGTCCCTGTACTTGGCACTGGTGAGGGTGGTCCTTGAATCCTGTGTGCAGGTTTGGGCCCCTCAGGACAAGAAGGACATTGAGGTGCTGGAGCGTGTCCAGAGAAGGGCAATGAAGGTGGTGAATGGCAGAGAACAGGTCTTGTGAGGAGTTGCTGAGGGAACTGGGGTTGTTTAGTCTGGAGAGGAGAAGGCTGAGGGGAGACCCCATCACTTTCTACAAATACTTGTGAGGGGGTTGTAGTGAGGTGGGGGTCAGTCTCTTCTCCCAAGTAAAAAGCGATAGGACAGGAGGAAATGGCCTCAAGTTGTGCCAGAGGAAGTTTAGATTGGACATTAGGAAATATTTATTTACTGAAAGAGTGGTCAAACAGTGGAACAGGCTGCCCAGGGATGCGGTGGGGCCACTATCCCCAGAGGTGTTAAAAAAAATTGATTCTATGATTGTTGCACTTGCCCAGATTTTTGCAAGGCTTGTTTAGGTGATATCTGCTGCAGTACTTGCTAAAATAGACAACTACAACCTGGTGTCAATACAAACTGGGAGGAGTGGCTGACACACCAGAAGGCTGTGGTGCCATTCAGCGAGACCTGGACAGGCTGGAGAGCTGGGCGGGAGGAACCTAATGAGGTTCAATAAGGGCAAGTGTAGGGTCCTGCACCTGGGGAGGAATAACTCGTAGAGTGTTCCTCAGATCATTGCCGTGCTGATTCTGACCTTGCCCAGCACAAACTAGTAGCTCCTGTTCTTGTCTGTAGTGCCCTGCAACTCCTCATGCTGTCACCTTGTGGTGATGGCTCTCCACAACCAGGGTGAGCCGCCTGCACGCAAACACTAAGAGCTGACCAAATGGAGCTTCAGTGCAGGCGGACCTTGAGGAACTCTGGGATTCAGCCAACAGGAACCTCTGAAGTTTTAAAAGGAGAAGTAGCTTCGGGGGGAACAAATAAGCCTATAGATCAGGTTCAGCTGGGACCTGACTGGCTGAGCAGGAGAATGGCCTGGGCACCACGAGGGACACCGTACAAGCCAGCGGTGAGCACTCACCATGAACAAGGCCAGCTGCACAGGGGGCTGCATGAGGAGGAGCGTGGCCACCCAGACATCTTGAGTTTCCATCCCCCTCCAGTGAGCCCTGGGGTGGTCACACCTGGTCTGGTGTGTCCCTCTGTGGGAATTCCTGCTGTAGACAGGTTCCTCCAGGGGAGGAACTGGAGAATGCCCAGAAGAGATCTGCACATGCCCTGGACTCTCAGCCCCACACCCCATCTTTCCAGCCCTCTTCCATCTCCACACATCCCCAGGAACATGCTGTCCCTGCAGAACTGCCCAGCTCTCCCAGCAGCCCCAGATTCCCCTCCTAGAGGATGGGTGTCTTTAGTGTCATCTGTGGGAAAGCCCTGGGTACATCCCTCAATTACACTCACCACCTTACATGTCACCAGACACCCACTGGTGACTCCCAAGTTTGGTCCTATATCTCTAAAATGCTATGAACCCTGAGCTTTTTATTCGCAATGCCATGGAGGAAGAGGAACTGGAGAGCTGCAGTTCCTCAGGCTGCTTTGTGGAAAGAGCCCAGCCTGAAAGCACTGCACTGGGAAAATCCCATATTATTGCTGAGCTGCTGCGAAAGAGGCAACTCTGAGCCAGTGTCAGACCCACTTTTATAAAGGCACCAGGTGACGCAAATGCAAACCTTTGTGTGATTAACCTCATAGCCTTGAATGACAATAACAGCAACAATAATAATAACAACAACAATAATAATAACAATAACAAACAAAATCTCCAAACGCAAAATCAAACATCAAAATCCAACAGCAAATAGCTAAAACAAACCAAAAAAAAAAGCCCAAGGAAGTGTAAAAACAGATACTTTGTGAATCATTTGTAAAGAGATGTAGTAATTTTTTCACTATTGAAAAACTTGCGAGGAATTACTTTCTTAACAGCATCTTTGAGCTCCTCGTTCCTCATGCTGTAGATGAGGGGTTTCACTGCTGGAGGCACCACCGAGTACAGAACTGCTGTCACCAGGTTCAGGGATGGGGAGGAGATGGAGGGAGTCTTCACGTAGGAAAAGATACCAGTGCTGACAAACAAGGAGACCACGGCCAGGTGAGGGAGGCAGGTGGAAAAGGCTTTGTGGCGTCCCTGCTCCGAGGGGATCCTCAGCACGGCCCTGAAGATCTGCACGTAGGACACCACAATGAACACAAAACACCCAAAGGCTAAACAGACACTGACCACAAGTAGCCCAGCCTCCCTGAGGTAGGTGTGTGAGCAGGAGAGCTTGAGGATCTGGGGGATTTCACAGAAGAACTGGTCCACAGCATTGCCCTGGCAGAGGGGCAGTGAAAATGTATTGGCCGTGTGCAGCACAGCAGAGGGAAAAGCAGTGCCCCAGGCAGCTGCTGCCATGTGGACACAAGCTCTGCTGCCCAGGAGGGTCCCGTAGTGCAGGGGTTTGCAGATGGCAACGTAGCGGTCGTAGGCCATGACGGTGAGGAGGCAATACTCTGCTGCAAAAAAAAAGACAAACAGAAAGACCTGGGCAACACATCCCGAGTAGGAGATGGCCCTGATGTTCCAGAGAAAATTGGTCATGGCTTTGGGGAGAGTGGTGGAGAGGGAGCCCAGGTCGAGCAAGGAGAGGTTGAAGAGGAAGAAGTACATGGGGGTGTGGAGGTGGGGGTTGCAGGCTACAGTGGTGATGATGAGTCCATTGCTCAGGAGGGCAGCCAGGTAGATGCCCAGCAAGAGCCCGAAATGCAAGTGTTGCAGCTCCCGGGTGTCTGCGAATGCCAAGAGGAGGAACTGGTTTATGGAGCTGCCATTGGACATTTTCTCCCTCTGGGCATGGGGACCTGTTCAAAAAGTTAAAGACAGCGACAATTTCAGGCAGACTTCTCTGGGTATATCTATTCACTTTCTCATAGAACATCCCCCAAACTGCTCTTCCCTCTTCAGGAAGGCCTTTTTTGAGCTCCGGCTGCTGCTTCTTGAGGGTGTCCCAGAGAGCTGGAGGTTCTGCTGTGGGCTCTGCACGAGTCAGAGTCTTACCTACAGCGAGAGGTAAATAGGAACAAAGAGTGGTCTGAGATTAAATGCACTTCTGATGTCAAAGACCTTTACAGCTTTGTGGATCCCAACATGATTCACCCGACAACAGAGCCAATTTTAGTTTGTGTATTCTGTTCTAGTTGTGCCATCACCGCTGAGGAGTGCTTTTAAGGCAGAAATCCTTGGCATTTCTGTTGCACTCCTTGTGACACGGTTTTGGTCCTGTGAGGCAAGTGACGGCCGCTCGCTCACCCTCCGCTGCCCCAGGGAACAGGAGAGAATTGGAAGAGTAAAGGTAAGGAGGCTCATAGGTTGAGATGAAAACAGTGTAGTAAATGAAATAAAACAAAATTTAAATAATAATGATAATAATAGCACATATATATGTGAATAATGCATAATGCAATTGCCCACCACCCACTGACCGAGACCCAGCCCGTTCCCGGCTAGCGATCCCAGAGGAGAAAATCCTGAACCCGCAATCACAGATAGGGAGAGAGCCAGACCCCCAGCTAACCCTCATCCATGTCCTGAGCATGACATTGTACGATGTGGAATATTCCACTGGCCAGTTTGTGTCCATTGCCCCGGTTATGTTCCCTCCCAGCTTCTGAGGCACCTGCACACTGGTAAGACATGGGAAGTTGAAAAGTCCTTGATTTCTTAGCAACAGCTAAAACATCAGCGTACTATCAACATTCTGCTCATACCAAATCCCATACTGAATCCAAAACACAGCACTATTCTTGCTCCTAGGAAGAAGAAAAAGCTCTATCCCAGCCAAAACTAGGACAACGACAGTACATGTTGGTGTCTCAGCTGCACTTCAGTTCTTAGTCCCCCACACCAGTGAGTGTAACAGCAAGAACAAGGGCAGCAGGGAGAAGAGGAGATGCCAAAGTCCCCCTGCCAGCGGAGGCAGGAGAGGGAGACGCAGTCGGACACTCGAGCGTGTCTCCTCTGTGGTGGTCAGGTTGCTGGGAAGGCAACTCCTGACCAAATCCCCGTGACATTAAGGGCAGAGGCTCTGCTGCGTGAGTGAGGAGACCAGGGGGTTGCTCCAGGGAAGGCATCTGCACTGAAGGGGATGGCAGGGAGATGCCTGAATCCCCCTCCCACAGCATGTCTGGGAGCAGTTCTCTCCCCCTCCCTGCCCATGTCTCTGCTTCCTGGAGCTTGTCTTGGCCAGGACCTGTTTCTCTCTCCCCACATCTCCTCCCTCCTCACACTGACAGACCCCATCCCACCTGCCACGTCCACAGCTCTGCCCTGCAGACACCTCCTGGCAGCAGGGCCCTGCCCAGGGACATCTCTGTGTGGGCAGGGGTTAATGAGCAGCTCAGACAAGTCCCAACAACAAATGGGGTCTCAAGGCCTGGTGCACAACGCAGAAAGAAATTCCCATTTCTCCCTGCCCACCCAGCAAACCAAGAGGACAAAACTCACGGCCCAGATTTCTTCTCTTTCAGGTGAACAGTTCCTTGACGTGCTGTTTCCAGAAGGAGCCTCTGCAAATGTTGTGGGGGTGATCTGGAGCTGGGAGCAGCCCTGACCCACGCAGTTCCCCCCTGCCAGCAGAAGGAGCCTCCCTGGCTGGGGGTCACTCCTTCCACCCACAGCATCTCCCCACAGCGCCGTGGGGAGCTCCCTGGGCAGGCTGAGAGCTGACCCTGGCAGACAGCAGAGTCCCTGCTCTGGCACACAGCCCCTGGGGGGCAGGGACCCTGCTCTGAAGGGCAGCCCTGGGCACCCCTGCCTGCACACCTACCTTCACAACCCGCAGGTGTCCCTGAGAGAAGGCAGCCATCATGCCCGGTGCATCTGGTGGGGCAGCAGGGAGTCCCTCACCTGCAGCATGTCCTCCTCCTCTACACTAGAGAAGCTGTTGGGATCCTCGTGAAAGACTCTATGTGCTGTGGAGTGTTCCAGCTTTCGGATAGCCCTCCCGAAACACCAGCTGCATTGCCCTACACCCAGAGACTTACCATGCAGATGACTGTAAAGGCTTCTTTTCCAAGAAACTCTCAGCTTCCTCCCCTCCAGACTGGCATTGAGCTCTCTCAGCCTCACTTCTCTCCTCTTGGTGCCTGCAGGCAGTGCCCTCAGCCCTGCTGTGTTTTGCAGAGGAGCTGCTCCTAGGAAGAACTGTCTCTCAGCAGCACTGCCCTCTTCAATAAGCTCTCTCCTTCCCAGGAGCCCAGCCCAGCTCAGCAGCAGGGGAGCAGCCCAAGGCAGCCCTTTCCCTGCCCCCTCTGGGCTCCCTTGTGGTTTCCCTGGGGCTCCAGGGGAACCTGCTGTCAAACAGGCTGAAGGACTCACTGATGTTCCCTCCCTCAGCTGGGCACAGACACTGACTGACAGCTGTGTCATTTCTGCTGTCAGAAAAAGAAATGGACGTGAGAATAACCTTTTCTTGTCCTATCACTAGACAGGACACATGGAAGGTGACAGGGAACAATTGTGCCCCTGTACTCAGCACAGTGATAGCACACCTTGACTACTGTGTCCAGTTTTGGGCCCCACAGTAGAGGAAAGACGTTGAGGCCCTGGAGCAGGTCCAGAGAAGGGCAACGGAGCTGGGGAGGGGTCTGGAAAACATGTGCTATGAGGAGCACCTGAGGGAATGGGATTGTTTAGCCTAGTGAAGAGGAGGCTGAGAGGAGACCTTATTGCTCTCTACAAGTACCTAAAAGGAAGTTGCAGTGAGGCTGGTGTTGGTCTCTTCTCCCAAGTAACTAATGACAGGACAAGAGGTAATGGCCTCAAGCTGCGCCAGGGGAGATTTAGATTGGATATACGGAAAAATTTCTATCCTGAAAGAGTGGTTGGACACTGGAACAGGCTGCCCAGGGAGGTGATGGAGTCACCATCCCTGGAGGTGTCCAAAAGACATATAGATGTGGTGCTTAGGTACATGGTTTAGAGTTGAGCTTGGTAGTGTTAGGATAATGGCTGGATCTGATGATATTAGAGGTCTTTTCCAACCAAAATGATTCTATGATTCTATGATTCTACAATTAGCATGGTATTGAATAGCCCTTTGCTTCTTCAGTTTGGCTGTCCTGGCTGTGCCCCCTCCCAGCTTCATGTGAAAATTCACCCTATCCTAGCCAAACCCAGGACACACGGTCTCTTGCTAAATTCCACAGTGGCCCCACAGTTTCTTTGTTTCTTCTTTAAGTGCGACTTGCATAGCACCAGCTCATCTTGGGGCCGTTGAAATCACTTGAGAGAGTCAACTGGACATGCCCATGGGCCATGGCAGGAGGCTGTCCTTAAAGACCAGCTGGACTGAGCTCTGCTCAGTGCTCAGGACTTGTGCTCTGCCCTTCAGTACTTCTCTGCCCTGCTCAGTGCTCTGCCCTTCACTGCTCCTGTCCGGAAGATCCCCAAGCGAATGACCCCCGAACAGGCCACAGTCTACAGCTCTGAGATCTTGTGTCTGCCCTTGTTACAGTCCTTTTCACACTCTGCTCAGGAGCTGGGACCCACTCCTATTTCAAGGTCACTACAACAGAGCCTGACTCTGCTTTTAACACCCCTGATCAGCTCTTCTGTGTTGGCAAGTACCAGACCCAAGCAAGCATCATGTTTGTTGGGCCACCTGACAGCTGTGAGAAGAAGCTTTCGCAAAAACCCAAGGCCATGGGATTTTGGGCTGAGTCACTCCTCGACAGCCCAGCCTCTGATGAGAAGAAACTCCTGAGCACTCATTGGTCTGTGCTGCTGCCTTGACTGGAGCTTAGGGGCATTTAGAAAATAGAATCATAGAATCCTTTAGGTTGGAAAAGACCTTTAAGATCATCAAGTCCAACCATCCACCTCCCACTGCCACATCCACTACTAAACCATGTCACCAAGTGCCACATCTACATGTCTTTTAATAAACACCAGGGATGGTGACTCTACCACTTCCCTGGGCAGCCTGTTCGAGTGCATGACAATGTGTACGGTGAAGAAATTTCTCCTAATGTCTCATCTAAATCTCCCCTGGCACAACTTGAGGCTGCTTCCTCTTCTCCTATGACTTGTCACTTGGCAGAAGAGACTGAACCCCATCTCACTTGAATCTCCTCTCAGGTAGTTGTAGAGCGGGATAAGGTCTCCCCTCAGCTTCTTTTTCTCCAGGCTAAACAACGCCACTTCCCTCAGCTGCTCCTCACAGGACTTGTGCTCTAGACTCTTCACCAGCTTCGTTGCCCTTCTTTGGACACGCTCGAGCACCTCAGTGTCTTGCAGTGAGGAGCCCAAAACTGCACACAGTATTCAAGATGCAGCCTCAATGGTGCCAAGTAGAGGGTCACGATCACTCTCCTACTCCGGCTGGCTATACCATTTCTGATACCAATCAGGATGCTGTTGGCCTTCTTGGGCACCTGGGCACACTGCTGGCCCACATTCAGCCGACTGTGAACAAACATCTTTCAGGTCATTTTCCCCAGGCAGCTCTCCAGCCACTCATCCCCAAGCCTGTAGCGCTGCACGAGGCTCTTGTGACCCAAGTGCAGGACTCGGGCACTTGGCCTTGTTGAACCTCATACAATTGGCCTCACCCCATCAATCCAGCCTGTCCAGATCCCTCTGCAGAGCCTTCCTACCCTCCAGCAGATCAACTTGATGTCCTCTGCAAATTTACTGAAGGAACATTTGATCCCCTCCTCCAGATCATCGATAAAGATGCTAAACAAGACTGGTCCCAATACTGAGCCCTGGGGAACACCGCTTGTGACTGGCCGCAAACTGGATTGAACTCCATTCACCGTCACTCTTGAGGTGGGGCCAGCCAGCCAGTTGGCTCCACAGTAAAGAATATCGTCGTCCAAGCCATGAGCAGCCAGTTTCTCCAGGAGGCTGTTCTGGGAAAATGTTTGTGGCTGTTGCCACTGCTGTAACATTTGGCACAGCAGAAGCATTTGCCTCCACCACCATCTCTGCAGGGAGGTGTCACACACTTCTAGATTAAAAGGGTAGGTGGTTCTTTTTGGAGGATACTAGAATAACAAAATAGAGGAATTTGAGTTGGGGAGAAGATGTGGTCAGGGATGTTTGGGGACACCTGTGAAGCAGCCCAACACCTCATATGAATTACTCCTGCGGTCAGGGAGAACCTGAGAGCTTTCCTGAATCTGAAAACTTAAAGGGGAAGGAAGGACAGCCTCATTCAGGCTGGAAGGGACCTCAGCAGGTGTCTTGACCTACCTCCTGCCCAAAGCAGGGCCCGCCCAGATCAGTCAGGGCTTTATCTAAGCAAGTCTTGCTCCCTTTCTGGCACAGATCTGGTGCAGACTCCCTGGGAAACTGCTTCCAGCCCTTGACTGTGGTCGTGGTGGAAGTTTCTCCCTGTGTCTAGTCTGACCCTTTGCTGTTTCAGCCCACTGCCTCTTGTCCTTGTGCCTTGGATCACAGCCATGAGCCCCAATCAGCCACACCGCTGCGTGTCCACCCGAGATCTTCCTTTCTCAAGGCTGAACAACCCAAGCTCTCAGGCTCTTCTCACAGCACTTGTGCTCCAGCCATGACCGCCTCAGTGGCCCTCCACTGAACTTCCTCCAGTTTACCAATCTCTCTCTGTCATTGTCGGGAGTAACGAAGTAGAGAAGGAATCTGGATGGGGTTTCAAAAGTGCTGATCAAAGGGAGATAATCCCTTCCACTGGCTGTGCTCCTGCTCACAGCCCAGGATGCAGTTGGCCACCTTTGCTCATGGCTCATGTTTTGCCTGTTGAAACCCAAGGACCACCAGAGCCTTCCGCAGAGAGCCACTTCCCACACAGGCAGCCCCTGGCCTCTGTCATTGCAGGGCCTTAGTCCACTTCAAGGATAGGTCTTTAGCTTCTGTTCCTACTGGCCCATCCTGCTGGCCTGTCTAAGGAAACTTTGGGATTGCAGCCCCAACTTCAGTGTAGTGTCTGTGTTCGTCAATGTTCTATCACCCACAAATGTTATAAAAAAGCACTCTCTCTTCTCCCCTGGGTCATTATAACATGTTAAACAGGGCAGGTTATGGTACAGACACCTGCAGGTCCCTACTAGCTAGATGCCTCCAGGTAGAGTACTACGCACGGCCCATGTCTCTCCGAGCCCAAAAGTCCAGTTGGTTTTTTACCCACCTACTTATCCACCCGCGCAGACTATAATATCCCAATTTAGACACAAGATGGGGATGATGCTGAACGCTTTCCTGACTTCCAGGTAAAAGATACCACGCTCTCCCTCTACCCAGCAATCCTGTCCTTCCATTATGGAAAGCAAAGAGGATGGCCAGGTGCAATCTCCCCTGGGTACATCCAGGCACCTGCTCTTTCAGATACCCAGAAATAGGATCTGAGTGGACATGCCCTGGGGCGCAGCCTTTAGTTCCCCCTGCTCCTCCTGTGGGAATCTTTGAAAGGTGCCTGCAGCTTTTGGGTGCTGCCAGTCATCAGAGAATCCCTCCCATCTCCATGACCTTTCAAAGACAACAGAGAGTGACCTCACTGTGACATTGGTTTGCCCTCTCAGCTCCCTTGGCTCTTGTCCCTCCTGTCCCATAGCCTGCTAAGGATTGTGTTTGCTCAAGGACCCCTGACTTGAACCCCACCCCATCCTGGCTGTTCTCCTCCAGAGTCCTGCCTCATGTCAGAGGCCAGGCAGAGGTTGCTGGGGAAGACTGAGGCAAAGAGGACATGGAGCATCTCAGATCTGTCTTCACTTGCTCTTAGTAAATTCAGCAGTGCCCACACAGTAACTTTGATTCTCCTTTAAATGTTCCTGAAGTAGCAAACACTCACTGTGGTGCCCCTGATTTGCCTTTCAAGTTTATATTGAATTGATATCTGGACTATCGCTGAGCTTGGAGGATGCTGTCCTTGAGGACCAGCTGGCTGCCACCGTGTCACAGCTCTGTCTCCCACAGGAACGGCTCCAGTTCATCCTGCCTGTGGCCCTGGCTGAGACATTGCTGCACATTTAGGCTGAAGCACCCCCGCTGTGGAAGCAGGCAAGTTTTGACTTGCCGTAAGGAATCCTCGTACTGAGTGTTCAAGACCCTGTGTGTGCTGTTGATGGGAGAAGAAGAGGTGCTGTCAAGGCCAATTCTTTTTCTGATAGCTGAAATGACACAGCTGGCAGTCAGTCTCTGTGCCCAGCTGAGGGAGGGAACCTCAGTGCTGACTTCAGCCTGTTTGAGAGCAGGTTCCCCTGGAGCCCCAGGGACAGCTGGAGGGAGCCCAGAGGGGGCAGAGAAAGGGCTGCCTTGGGCTGCTCCCCTGCTGCTGAGCTGGGCTGGGCTCCTGGGATGGAGGGAGCTGCTGGCAAGTGGGCAGCGCTGCAGAGAGACAGCTCTGCCCAGGAGCAGCTCCTCTGCGAAGCGCAGCAGGGCTGAGGGCACTGCCTGCAGGCAGGGAGGGAGAGCGGAGTGTTCACTGGGGGAGGCATCCTCACAGCCCTGGACACAGTAAGTTTCTGTCTGTAGGACAACGCTGCAGCTGCTGTTCCTGGAGAGATCTAAAGCTGGCACCTTCGATGGTTGGTGCAGAGAAGGACGTGCTCCAGAACAGGGCTTGCCTGCTGCACCTTCAGAGGGACAGGGCATGATGACTTCTTTCTCCTGGGGATGTCTGCAGGATGTGAATCCGTGTGTGCAGGCAGGGGTGCCCAGGGCAGAGCAGGGTCCCTGCACCCCAGGGGCTGTGTGCCGGGTCAGGGACTCTGCTGCCTGCCAGGGTCAGCACTCAGCCTGCCCTGGGACGTTCCCATAGTGCTGTGGGGAGATGCTGTGGGTAGTAGGAGTGACCACCAACAAGGTAGGGTCCTTCCGCTGTAGAGAAGGGCGGCTCACAAATTCCAAGAAACAAAGTCCTTCTGTCCATGGCAGGGCTGTTCTTCTGGTACTTGTGACGAGCTGGTGGCCTTCAGTTTGCTTCCTCAGGCATGGTAAATCAGTATACAATGGGAGCGACATACAGCTACCTTAAGAAAGGTACTTGTCAAGGTTTGAGGCTGGGCCGGCCACTAACGAATGACAGACGCTCTCTATTAACCCCTCTCCCCTCCCAAAAGTGAAAAGGAGAGAGAACAAGAAAGAGTGACTTTATGGCTTGGAAAAGAAAACTAAAACAGCTTTAATTAAATAATAACAATAAAAGAAAATATATTAACAAGAATAAGGAAATAATTAAATATATACAATATGTACAAAACCAATACCAAATCCAACTCCCCCCACCCTGGTGACGATACGTCACCACCACACTGCGGGGCTGGCACTGGGGCAGTCCCAGGTTGGACTGGGCAGCAGACACGGACAGGATGCAGGAGCTGGACTCAGGCCCTGGATTCAGGGATCAGGGATCGACAACAGAAGAACAGACGGAGTCCTCCTCAGACATTGGCCATCGAAGAAGAGAGATTGACTCTCGTGATCTCTCAGCTTTATACTGAATATGACGTATACGGGGTGGGACACTTTGTTGGTCAGGTTTGGGTCACCTGTCCGGTTTGCTCCTCCCCGCAGGTGTGAACTTTTACGTGCTTGTGACCCTTTTCACACCCGACACCCCAACACGCAGTACAAGATCTAGCAGTGACCTTGGTCGCTGCAAGAACAAGTATAAGCAAGGGCCTCTCTGCATCTCATTCCTTGGTACTGACTCCCCTCAGCCTTATCACTGCTGGGAGTAGTCACTGTCTGGAAAAACATGCTGCTGTTTCAGAAAATGCCGTTAGTTAGAGGAGACTTAACTGAAAACTTAAAGCACTAAAACAAAACTAGTTCTGGTTTAGCCCAAACCAGGACATAAATAAAACTTCATACTGTAAAGACTTGTTAGTATAAGAGTTAGGGATGGCAATTTTGTCAACCTAGGACTGGCGGATGCCTGTGGGCAGGTGCATTCCTCAGTGAGCTGTTTTGATGCTCAAGGATCACCTCTTCATGACCAAGAAAGGTCCAACCCAACATACAGGAATTCCCACCAAGGTGGAAAGAGGCAGCAATGGATGAGAAAGGAGCTCTCAAACTAAAATCAGGCGTGAGAATTAAGCACAGAGAAGGTGGAAGCTAGCTGCCTTCCAGCCTCAGTGGTTCTGTGATTCTGTTCTGGAAAGACCAGTTCCTGGACGGATCCATGCTCTCTCTTTGTCTATCTGAGTCTCTATCTTAAAGTAACACAGCCCAGCATGCCTACAGTCCACGCTCGTTTCTTCTTTCTCCAACTGTGTACTGTTTAGCTTGGCCTAGAGACCTGCCGAGGTCCCTTCCAGGATGAATGAATGACCCACCACGTGTGTTCCCTTGACGACAATAGAGACAGCTCTCAGGTGCCCCATGACCACAGAAGAAAGCAAACATAACTTTGGTGCACTCAGCTGTGGCTTTTGTGTCCCCCTGTGGTGGGCTGACCCTGGCCAAAATGCCAGGTGCCTACCTAGGCCACTCTATCACTCCCCTCCTTAACTGGATAGGGGAGAGAAAAAAAAAATAACAACAGGCTTGTGGGATTGAGATAAGGACAGGGAGATCATTCAACATTTACCATCACGGGCAAAAGAGACTCGACTGAAGGGAAATGTAATTTATTACCAATTAACTCAGAGAGGAGTAATGAGAAATAAAACCAAATCTTAAAACACCTTCCCTGCACCTGCGGGAGCTGCGTGAGGACACTGACACGATCAATGTGACCTAACAAGCGAACCTTTATTTCCGTGTTTCCAGTGCAATTTATAACCCTCCACCACACCCAATAAATACTGATTGGCTTCATCGCAAATAACGGCCCATAGTCCAACCCGATTGGCTACATTGCGAGTCATGTTCAAGTCACGTTCACAGATGTTCACACCCATCTTCTTCAGGAATTAAAACTGCGTCATTAATGGCGGCTGTCTCTTCTCCTGCCCCTGTAAGATGTTCATGCCCCCTGCACCACAAGTTGTTTATGCTTTCAGCAGTTCCGGTACGTCCCAGCTCAGATTCTCTGGAAAGGCTGGATTGTTCACATGTCCCTTATTTCATAAATGTCCTCTCACACACACCAATCTTTGTCATTAAGAAAAAGACTGGGAAATGACACTTGTTACATGACCTGAGGCAGATCAACGTTGTGATAGAAAGTATGGGAGCCTTACAACCCGGAGTTCCCTCTCCCACAGTATTTCCATCAAATTGGCCGATAATAGTAATGGATCTAATTGTTTCTTTACAATTCCCCTCGCAAAGCAGGACTGTTTTCGCTTTGCTTTCTCCGTTCCATCTATTAACAATAGTGCACCCATGCAACACTATCACTGGACTGTCTTGCCTCAGGGAATGAAGAATAGCCCTACTATCTGTCAAATGTATGTTGCAAGGGCACTCTCGGGGGTTCGTGAACAGCCCCCGCAGATACTGGTGTATCATTATATGGACGATATCTTGATTGCAGGGGCTGAGTTGACAATTCTGAAGGAAGTGGTCAATGAAACGTTGAAGGCCCTACAGTTTTATGGACTCCAGGTAGCACCTGAAAAAGTACAAGAGGAACCCCCTTGGCACTACCTGGGGTGGAAAATAATGGAACGAACTGTAGAACCCCAGAGGGTGGCCTTGAAATGGGAAATCACAACGCTAAATGATCTGCCAAAAATCTTAGGTGCTGTCAATTGGGTTAATCACTACTGGGAATCAATAATGATACTTTACAGCCTTTGTTCATGTTGTTGAAGGGTGACCCTGCCTTGGATTCGCGACGTAGTCTAACACTGGAAGCGCAACAAGCTCTAGCCCTTGTTGAACTTGCAATTCAGTCAAGGCAAGCGGGCCGACTAAGGGAGGGTCGTGGCCTCCAACTTTTTATTATAAATACATCGTCACAACCCTTGGCATTATTAGGACAATGGGTGGAGACTGAAGCAGACCCCCTCATCCTCATAGAGCAGATCTTCCTGCTACATCAGCCAACAAAGACCATTATAACCAGGGCAGAGATGTTTGCAATGTTAATTTGTAAAGGGCAGACACGGGCAGTACAATTACAAGGACAATAAGTATTAATTCTCTATGTACCATTTACAAAAGACTGTCTGGGATGGAGAATGGCAAATAGTCTACCACTTCAAACTGCGCTGCTGAATTTTACTGGAAATATCAGTATTCATTTACCGTCACACAAATTATTCGTGTCTTTTAAAGACAAGCACATCATCGCCCGACCCGGATGCAGCCCAGTTCCCGTACCTGGGCGCACAGTATTTATGGATGGCTCAGGAAAATCAGGACGAGCAGTGATAGTTTGGAAAGAAGGATTAAAATGGGAGAGGGAGATTCGTACAGTCTCAGGAACGCCCCAAATAGTAGAACTGATTGCAGTTATTAAGGTGTTCCAAAGGTGGAGTGAACCTTTGAACATAGTCACTAACTCACAGTATGTTTGCAGGCTCGTTCAAAGAATAGAAAAAGCTTCATTAAAACATGTCAATAAAGAGCAGCTATTTTCCCTGTTTAAACAATTATGGAGTTTGGTCAACAACCGGGTAAGTGATTTTTATGTACTACATATACGAGGCCATACTACTTGACCTGGAGCTATAGCAGAAGGGAATTGGGAAGCAGACAGATTGACTGCCCTGGCCTGGGCGGCGCCTACACCACAGATCTTAAAACAAGCCCAATTATCACATGAATTTTTCTACCAATCTGTTCCAGCTCTTCAAAAACTATTTTGTTTTTCCTGCAATGATGCTCGTGCAATTGTGCGTATGTGTCCTGATAGTCAACAATTTGCGGCCGCAGGCCCAACTGGAGTTAACCCTCGAGGTCTCCAAGCGCTTAAATTATGGCAATCAGATGTGACACATCTCAGAACTGGGAAGACAGAAGTGGGTACGTGTTTCAGTTGATACCTATTCAGGGGCGATATGGGCAACAGCTGAACCCAGGGAAAAAAGCAAGGGACGTTATTAGACACGGGACTGCTGCCTTTGCAGTATGAGGAATACCAGCAACTATAAAGACAGATAATGGCCCCAGATATAACAGCAAAAAGACACAAATGTTTTTACAAATGTGGGGTGTAAAACACGTCATGGGCATTCCACACTCTCCACAAGGACAAGCAATCGTTGAACGCACTCACCAAATTGTAAAAAACATGCTGCAAAAACCAAAAGGGGGAATGCAGGGGGAAAGCCCGCAGAAAAGCTTATGGAAAATGGTCTATGTCTTGAATTGTGTAGACCTTAGAAACGACATAGGGGACCAACAACTACCTCTAATTAAACCCTTTTTAGGCCTAGGTTCCGGAATGTCAGATACACTAAACCCAAACGTGAAGGTCTGGGTGCGTTTGCTGCAGACAGGGAAATGGGAAGGACCATACATGTTAATAACGTGGGGTAGAGGGCATGCTTGTGTTTCCTCAGATCAAGGACCAGAGTGGATTCCAGTGCAGTGTGTAAGGCTGTGGCTTGAAAAAACAAAATATGGGGATGGCGATCTACCTAATCACGCTGCTGGGAGTGGAAGTGTTGATCACATCAATACAGACTATGGGAAATACGATGAAGACGCTGACACCGACGCTGACACCCCAGAACAGCAGTAACATACGGGTATCTTTGGCTCATGCCTTGAACCAGACAGCCTTCTACGTCTTGATGGCACAACCAGAACAGCCTTTTCACACGTGCCTTGTTGGACTACACATAGATAATGTAGAAGTAATTGGGAAGGAAGTGACTGGATTACGAGGGTTGATAGGTGTGCATTGTAATGCAGCTAGCATCCTCATGGCTCCTTTAGCTACCTTATTAAACAATCGGGGCCTGAGGGAGTGGTTGGAGATCTTAATCAAGGTTGGGTTATCGATTTTATGTATAATCATGTGTATAATTTTAATATTACCATGCTTCTTATCTTGCATGTAGGGAATGATCCTCTGAATGTCAGTAAGTGTCTATACGGTGGAAAAACAAAAAGGGGGAATTGAGGAGGAACAAGGAGAGAAGGGATGGAAAGAGTTAACAGGATTCAGGCAGCTCCTGCCCTGAGCCTTGAACAAGAGTAAAGGAAGAGAACAGGGAAGTAAACGGGTGCAGACCCTTAGACTCGAGAACAACACAAGCCTTCAGGACAGCACCCAATGGTGCTAGTGGTAGTGGCGCGTGGACAATGCCCGTACACCAGTCACAGCTTACTTAGTGGTGGTTGTACTAGTAGAGAAAAGGATATATTGATGCTGTAGCAAACAATAAAGGTCTTCAGTTTCTCCCCAATAGGAGTCTGTGCCCTAAATCCGCCCCAGCTCAATGCTGTTTCCTGTCGGGGGCACTCGCCAGCCCAGCCAGCCCAGCCCTTCCCTGAATCTTGACTCCTTTCTGCCGTCTCCCCAGTCGAGCCCAGCAAAGCAGCCCTGCTAGGACTGGTGTCACAGAAGGAAACGGAGGCCACAGAGAACCTTCATCCAGCCGGCATGCTGAGGAGATCCCCACCCTGGGGAACTTGCAGCCTCACATCCCAAACTTGCTCCCCACAACAGCAGGAGACAACTGGCCCGGGGGATCCTCAGGGAGGTCCTTTTGCCCCAGGGAAAGGGCAGCCTGACCCGAGCTGACACCCACACCAAAGGGTTTCTCTTTCCATGTCCCCCCTGCACACACACACACGGTGCCCTGCTCTTCTCCCGGGACATCCCATCTCCCCACAGAGACTTTTCCCTACAGAGCTCATCTCTGCTGACCTGGACGGCCATTCCTGAACCCCCTCCCCAGGCTCCCCACAGACCCTGAACTGGTGGTGCTTCTCTGCAGAGCAAGTGGGCTGTGGTGGCCATGGCCACGCTGGTGAGGCTGAGAGGCAGACCCAGCTCAGGGTGGCTACTGCCCCCTCCACCTTTGCACACAGATGCTGTCCATGCAGCTCCAGAAAAGAACTTGGAGAAAGGAACTCAGACAAACAAGTCGGTGCAGGGTCCTTTATTTGGTTTAAACACGCAGACAGCACAGCTCCTTATTTACACAAAGTCTCTGAGGCACACAAGGCAGGCAGAGACTGATATAGAAATAGGATGAAGAATGGCAACATTTTTGAGGACAGAATACTCCCCGAGCAAGCTAAACCCCAAAGAAACCAAATCAAACAACCCACCAAAGAGAGGCTGGGCTTGTAATGAGTTCCATTACTAGTGATACGCAGGGGAAGATGAGCAGTTCATTGCTGCTTCTGCAAAGCAACCGGTCATCAGTTTCCTCAGGGCGTCCTTGAGCTCCTGGTTCCTCATGCTGTAGATGAGGGGGTTCACTGCTGGAGGAACCACCGAGTACAGAACTGCCAGCAGAAGGTTCAGGGATGGAGAGGAGATGGAGGGAGTCTTCAGGTAGGAAAAGATACCAGTGCTGACAAACAAGGAGACCACGGCCAGGTGAGGGAGACAGGTGGAAAAGGCTTTGTGGCGTCCCTGCTCCGAGGGGATCCTCAGCACGGCCCTGAAGATCTGCACGTAGGACACCACAATGAACACAAAACACCCAAAGCCTAAACAGACACTGACCACAAGTAGCCCAGCCTCCCTGAGGTAGGTGTCTGAGCAGGAGAGCTTGAGGATCTGGGGGATTTCACAGAAGAACTGGTCCACAGCATTGCCCTGGCAGAGGGGCAGTGAAAATGTATTGGCCGTGTGCAGCACAGCATAGGGAAAAGCAGTGCCCCAGGCAGCTGCTGCCATGTGGACACAAGCTCTGCTGCCCAGGAGGGTCCCGTAGTGCAGGGGTTTGCAGATGGCCACGTAGCGGTCGTAGGCCATGACAGTGAGAAGACAAAACTCGGCTGTGATCAAGAAGACAAAGAGAAAAACCTGGGCAACATATCCCGAATAGGAGATGGCCCTGTTGTTCCAGAGGGAATTGGCCATGGCTTTGGGGAGAGTGGTGGAGAGGAAGCCCAGGTCAAGGAGGGAGAGGTTGAGGAGGAAGAAGTACATGGGGGTGTGCAGGCGGTGGTCACAGGCTACGGCGGTGATGATGAGTCCGTTGCCCAGGAGGGCAGCCAGGTAGATGCCCAGGAAGAGCCAGAAGTGTAAGAGCTGCAGCTCCCGCCTCTCTGCAAATGCCAGGAGGAGGAACTCTACGATGGAGCTGCCATTGGACATTATTTCGCTGCAGGAATAGGGGACTGTTGAAAGAGGAGAAGATATTGACAGTTTTTTTCTAAGCCTGTTTTATGCCATTTCTCAGAGAAAACACACAAAATGACTTCTTTTTTTCAGAGGAACTTCGGTCAGTTCCTTTTTGTAGGTGCAGGATTGACGAGCAGGGGCTCTGCCCATGGGCTCCAGAGAAGTCAGACCTGTGTTATTGCAGTGGTGTCAAACAGCCCGTTCATTTGGTAGGTGTTCCTGGCAGTGGGTGCCTTTAGTCGAGTGACAGGCATTTCCCTCAGTGACCGTGTGACATTTGTCCCTATTTATTCCAGTGCGATGGAGTCAGCACCCAGACCTGCTGTGTCTGAGAGGGAAGAACCCAGGGAGGGACCCAGCCCTTCCAACTCTGCTGTAATGAACAGCAAATTCTGGGTTGCAATAACTCACGGCCAACACAGAACATTTCTCACCCCCATTTTCCTTCTCCAGGCTCTCTCCAGACATGATAACAGCAGCGTGCCTGTGGGGGAGAATGGGGCTGTCACTGAGTTCCCACCCTCCCCTGCTGAATTGCCCTGAGCACAGGGGAAGTACACTTCAAGCTCTTCACCTCAAGGAGGTTCTCATGTGCCTGAAAGACAGTGCCCAGCACCTCCTGTAGGGAGGATCAACTTGTTTCCAAGTCCCACACACTGCATTGCCCACAGCCCCCCAGGATCAGTGACTCAAATGCATCTGAGATGCCTAACACTCCCCCCACAACCCAGACCTTCCAAAAGCAAGAAAAGGAGCAGCAGGAATTGGAGAAAAAAATGCAGAGCAATACCCTGATTCTTCTGCAAATGGAGAACAGGAGAGGAAGACAGCTGGCACTCGGGAAAGCCTTCTCCTTACACAGCACACACAGCACCTCCACTTTGGTGACATCCCAGGCCGGTTGCTCTCAGTCCCTTTTCTCTGCACAAGGAAGAGGTTTATATGTCAGAAGAGATCAATCTTTGCTGGGGATCTGTCCTTCCACTCACAGCTTCTCCCCACAGCTCCATGAGGAGCTCCCAGGGGCAGGATGAGTACTGATGTAGGCTGGTGACAGAGTCCATGCCCAAGGTAACAGACCCCCATGGTGAAGACACCCTGCTTGGAAGGACAGCTCTGGGCTCCCCTGGCTGCACACCCACCTTCACACCCCACAGCCATCCCCACCAGAAGGCAGCCGTCATGCCCTGTCCCTCTCACACTGCACTAGGGAAGCCCTGCTCTGCAGCCTGTCTTCCTCTTCTCCATCACAGACAGATCCCAGAGGTTGGACACATTCAGGAGATCCTGCAAGGAACCACCGACACATCACCCTGCCCCCAGAGACTTACTGTGTCAGAGGCTGGGAAGAGTTCTCCTCCAGTGAGCTCTCAGCCATCCTCCCCCTCTCCCCTGCCTTCAACCTCTCTCTGCCCCGCTCCTTTCTCCTTGGTGCCCACAGGCAGCCCCCTCAGCCCTGCTGCGCTTTGCAGAGCAGCTGCTGCTGGGCAGAGCTGTCTCCCTGCAGCTCTGCCTGCTTGCTAGGAGCTCTCTCTGTCCCAGGAGCCCAGCCCAGCTCAGCAGCAGAGCAACAGCCCAACAACTTCTTAATGATCTCTCTGGTGGTTTTGATGCCACGTTCGTGAAACCCAGGCATTGAGGGGAAATTCAGGAAACCTCTTGAGGAGTCAAAGTCAGATGCAAACTCCAAAGTTTCTTGGAGCACTCATGGGTTCCACTGAGGGACGTTACTGACAAAGCCTCTCTGGGGGCTGGTTGAAGGAGAAACCTGGAGGCAGTGAGGACAGGTAGGCAAAGGCAAGGTGAAGGGGCCTCTGATGCTGAGTAAACCTTGGTGTGCTTTATCAAGAAAAAAGACAAAGGACTGACTCCCCAGCCCCTGCAAGGCAGACCCTGTCCCTCAGCCATTCCTCAGGGTTCTTCCTGGGGCAGGGTGATGTGGAGATGTGCAGTGCCAAGGGCAGGGCCAAGGTCCTCTGCTTCTGGGGTTGTGCTGGGTGGGCTGAGGAGGCACTGAGGTGCTGGTGCTGTAAGGTGAAGGTGTCTTCTGGTAGGCCTTGGGGGTTGAGACAACAGCCCTAGCCAAGGGCAGAAAGACCTCAGCTCTCTTGGGGGCTTTTTTTCTTGCCAGAACCCTTGAGTGTCTCCACCACAGGATGTCCTACAGTGTCCCACACCTGCGCTTGCCATTGCACCGTGCAGATCAGACTGTCCCCATGAGAGGCCTGAGCAACGCCTGAGGGACATGTTGTCCCTTCCCACAGGCTGGAGGTCAGGACCTGTAGCCTTCATGAACACCCCCAGCTTTCCTCAAGCATCAGAGTGACCTTGACTTTGCCTTTGCCTTTGCCTGGGACGAAGGGAGCTCCTGGCAAGAGGGCAGTGCTGCCAAGAGCTCTGGAGTGTCCCTCTCCTCCCAGAATCACAGAACCAAGGAGGCTGGAACGCATCCAGCCGCCACCTTTTCTGGGCTTCCCCTTCATGCTTGGTTTTAGCCAGCAGCTCCTTTCTCAGCCATGCCAGCCTCCTGCCACCTTTATGTGACTTCCAGCATGTCAAGGTGGAACATTCTGGATCATGAAGAGGAGTTCCTTGAGCATCAAACACCTCTCTGCACCTGTCTTCTCTGGTGGCTGCAGCCTATGGCATTTTTCCAAGGAGGTCCCTCAGAAGGTCAAATTCTGCTCTCCTGAAACCCTGTTTTTGCCTTCTTCAATTTTCTCCACATCCTCCAAACTACCTTTTTACCCCATCCCTCTAAAAGCTCATTCAGCCATTTCCATGTTTCATCAACCCATAGCTTGAGAACTCCGTCCTTCAGCGTCTGGATACTTTTATGGATTGACTCGGAGTGATCTGATAAATTCATGCAACACATTCCTTCAAAATCCTCACATCCATGACTTGTGCTAAAAGCAAAACACCAATAGCTGTACGATTTTGCAGCGTGACATGCCCAACTATTACACAGGCTTCTGTAGAACAACTGCACTGGTGCTCGCTCTGAGTGACCAGTTACAGATCAAAGGAAACACACGTGACCAAGGCAAAGTAAAGCAAACACAGGAAAACAAGCTCAGCCCCTGTAACTCAGACTATTCCTAGCTAGCAGGAATCCACTTCTAGAAATCTGTCAAAGGCTTTTATATCTTTCCTTTTATCTTTTTTCTTTTTTTCCCTTTTTTCTCTCTTTTTTCTTTTTTTTCCTCTCTTTTTTTCTTTTTTTTTTCTTTTTTTTTTCCTTCTTTTTTTTTTCCCCAATTTTCTTAACAACAGACTTCCCTCCCCCCCCCGAAATTGACCAAGGTGGGAGGGGCAGGTCCATACTGCAGTGTTTTTGGAGGGGAGGGGGGAGCTCGTTTTTTGGGGGGTGGGGGGATGAGATCCATTTTTGGGGGGAGGGGGAAGGGTTGGGGTGACCCCAGGTGTGATGCCGGGGGTCCCTTTTCCCCCGCCATGAGCCTTCGGCATCGTCCTTGTCCTCCTTCCTCCTTGCCGGGGGTGGGCAATGGGAGGTGCTCAGCCAGGCCATGGGTGTCGGGGCCGCAGGGGTCGGGGCCGGCCGGCCCTGGCAGCTGAAGAGGAGGACGCTCTCACTGGGCGCGTCTCTCTGCCACACCAGGCAGACACCGTGGGAGCCGGCGCCGCCACCAGCACCAGCTGAGCCACCTTCAGCCGTGACAGCGCCCCGTGGAACCAGGGGTACTCGGAGAGGGGGTACTCCAGGGGGTACATCTGGCGCCTGTACTTAAGCGGCAAGGCATGCAACATTTCCAAGTCCCCCTCTTCCCAAGCCTTGGGGCGAAATTCGTCCCATATCTCAGGGGAATAGATAGTACATGAGTCCACTCCGGGGACTGCGATCCTGACCCACTTCAAGATACACTTAAGTTAGGACTCAATTTTGGCCTCTCTCTCCTGCACATTTCGTTCCAATTCACTTTTTAAACTATTGAGATTCTTGCTTTGTTTATCCAGCTGCTCCTTCAGATTATTTAGCTCTTCATGACAGTCTTTTCCTCCGCAGACACAGAGGTACCCATTCTGCCCCGTTGCTCACCCCTGTCCTGCAGAGAAGATTAATGTGACTCCGCGATCCTTCTTCCTTTCAGCAGCCTGCGGAGTTCAACGGGGTTGCCACCGGATCAGCTACTCCTTAAGTTACATTCCCAGCCGCTCACCTTTTTTCCTAGGTGATTACTTGTCCGGACGGCAGCTCTCAATCCGCTGCTTTATTCGTTCTGCTGGGCTCTCCACCGGTCGCTCACTGCCGCGATTCAAGTCCCTTTTCGGGAGCCATTTGTGGAGATTGAGGGCATGGACTCCGATCGAGGGTGAATCGAAGACCTTTATTGTTTGCTACAGCATCATTATATACGTTTCTCTACTAGTATACGCGCCACTAAGAAAGCTGTGATTGGTGTACAGGCATTGTCCACAGGCCACTACCGCTAGCCCCATTGGCTGCTGTCCTGCAGGTTTGTGTTCTTCTCGTGTCTAAGGGTCTGCACCCGTTTACTTCCCTGTTCTCTTCCTTTGCTCTTGTTCAAGGCTCAGGGCAGGAGCTGCCTCAATCCTGTTATCCCTTTCCATCCCTTCTCTCCTTTAAAGCCACCACACCAGCAGCAGCACATACACAGCTGGGAAGACAGCGGGTCCCATCCCATTCCCCTCTCAGGCTCATCTGGGGTGAAGGTCATGAGGGGGCCTTGCATCCCCTGCAGCATTGACCCGTGGATTTGGTTCACTTTGGTCCTTCCCCCTGACATGTTTGTCAGTCCCGTGTTGCAGACTAAGAGATCTCTGTGGCTGCTCACGAGCCGCAGACATTCTCTGTTTCCCTGGGCACGGCTGAGCTTAACCGAGGTGTTGCGACGTGTTTCGACGGCTGCAGGGCCATTTGCAAGTCCTCGCGTTGCTCTTGTCTTTGCCAACTCCTGCTTGTTCTCCGTGCTCGTGTTCACCTGCTGGGGAATGGCTCCTCTGCCCATGCTCAGCCTCACCATCTTGTGTGCCACCCGACCCTCTGTGCCCAGTGCAGAGACTGCTTCTTCTGGGGCATCATCCCTTTGCTGAGAGGAGCCCGCACGGGCACCAGCTACTATGAACCAGGAGCGTTGCTCTCTCCTCCGTTGTGCTGCTGAGCTCCTTCACAGGGACTGCTGTGGTTTATGTCTCCATGTGAGGCACCATCCTGAGGATAACCTCTGTGCAAAGCCACAATAAGGCCTTCTTCACCTGGGTATCCTTCGCCTTCATATCCTCTATTTCTTCACTCCCTATCGCATAGGCTGGCTGCGTGTTTGACGATGCTGGGTCTGAACAGAATCTGTCTGCAAATTTGCAGGTTCCCCTAAGGAGGTACCTTCAGGAGAAGAATAATTTTAGATAATTTAGGTGTCACCCAATGGAGTAAGAATACACCAGCCTTTGAGTGTTTGAACTGACCCAGAAAATGGAAACTGAGATGACCACCTCTGATTCACCGATTCACCACGCTCAAACTGCTGGAGGTGACTGAGCTTGAGATTTTGCTCAAATGCAGCCGGTGGTTCAACCTCAGAAAGTTTTCCAGGCGAACCCAGTGCAGAACTTCCCCTGTGCCAGACTAGAGGCAAAGAACAAGCTGGGCATTTGGGATGTAAGACTAGCCTGAGCCCCAAGCTGAAATGTCGTGCCAACGTGGAGCACCACCCTATGCTGAACTTCCCATTTTGCTCCTTGGGTAATGCTACCCATTCTGCCCTGGGACAGAGCCTGAGGGGACAACACAGCCTGTGGAGAACTTTTGTTTCACTGCTTCAAACCCACCAGCTCCTCCCCTCGCTCTCTTCCCCTTGAGTTGTGAATCATCCTGTGTCTGGTCTCATCTGCTCTGCTCCTTTCTATGTCTAAATTAACAGTAAAGATGAAGGGGAAAACATCGGTAGTTATTGTATATACTTCTCTCATGCTTCCTTCTGTTAGATGCGTATTTTGATTTTAAAAAATAATAACTGAGTACATCCGAGATTTGAGACTTGAACAGTGAGTGTCACCAACTGTGCTGCAGGTGCCTGTGAGAACTTGTTTCCCAGAGGCTCCCTCTATACTCAATGGAGACAAGAGAAAACACTAGAGGCTGGGTCCTCCCAGCCTATAACTGGCATGCAAAACAAAGCTTACAAATCTCTTCCAGACACCCTTGCTCTGCGTTTCGGTCAGGACATTTGAGGGTAATAGCAATGAGCAGCTGTTTGGAAACAACTGCATTTGAGTGCAGGCGGATGTCAGATGAGACTGTGTGGAACCACAGAAAATTTCAGTCACTGTTTAGAGTACTAAGGAAGACAAATCAGACTTGGTCCTTGTTCCCCCTTCCCACCCCTGTCCTCTCTGAAGAAACAGAGAACAAGAAGCCATGGAAGAAAGTGGGGGATTACAGAAGAGATACTTGATATTACTTATTTTAAAATCAGCAGATTCTCAGCGATTCCTAGACCAAAAAGGCAAGTATGGAAAAATAGAAAGAACAGCTTTTAACATACAGATTTGGTTTGATTTCATTTGTTTTGCTTTTTTAGTATTCGTGCAATAAAAGAGGAGAGTTTGGCACATAGGTGTGACAGAGGTTTGCAACAGGTCTGAGTGAATGAATTTGGGATTACCCAGGAATGGGGTGAAATAGCTAACAGCCTCTTTAAAATGTGTTCTGGAGAAAAAAATCCTTTGTGAGTGTTTGGAAAGGGTAGATAAGGGAGAACAAATTCTGTGAGAACTGCCACTAAAATGTGAAACAGAAAAATTTAGGTGGGAGAAATGCTTATAGGACTGTCTCTGTCTGTGTCATATAGCAAGACTGCAAGAAAGGAAAGCAGCAGAGAAGGAAGGATCGAACTTTTCAGCCAGATGGTGAAATTATCACAGTTGGTTTTTGCCAGGTTCCTGTCTCACCAGGATGAACTGAAATTGAGCATGGGAGCAGAAAACAAAACTGCAGTTACTGAGTTCATCCTAGAGGGTTTCTCAGGGCTTGATCAAAGACTACAGCTATTTCTCTCTCTGGTCCTTCTGCTTGTCTACCTGACAACAGTGGTGGCAAACATGACCATCATTTTCCTGGTGTGTACGGACAACCGCCTGCAAACCCCCATGTACTTTTTCATCAGCAACCTGTCCTTCCTGGAGATCTGGTTTACATCCTCCACAAGCATCAAACTCGTTGTGATCCTGGCTTCTGGGAGGAGAAGAATCTCCCTAAGCAGCTGCTTTGCCCAATCCTATTTCTATTTTACCCTGGGCTGCACAGAGTTTGCTCTTCTGGTTGTCATGTCCTTTGACCGCTATGTTGCCATCTGCCAGCCTTTGTGTTACGCTGCCATCATGAAGCCTCAGCTCTGCATCCGCCTGGTTGTTGCTGCTTGGGTCACGGGCATCACACTCTTGAGCTACCATCTGGTCCTCCTCCACATGCTGACTTTCTGTGGCTCCAACAAGATCCACCATTTTTTTTGTGACAACTCCCCCTTATTCAAATTGTCCTGCTCTGACACCAGCCTGCTTTGGAAACTAGACTCTCTTTTAATATCATTTGTCATACTGGATTCCTTAGGTTTAACTCTGGCATTTTACATTGGCATCCTTCTCTGTATTCTACACCTTCCAGCAGCCTCTGGGAGGAAAAAAGCTTTTACTACATGTTCTTCCCATCTCACCACCTTGGCCATTGTATATGGGAGCTGCATTGCTCTCTACGTGTGTCCTTCCGAAGATGTTTCCTTGGAGACAAACAGAATCGTAGCTTTGCTGAACACTGTCCTCTACCCATTCTTAAATCCATTCGTCTACAGCCTTAGAAACAAGGCTGTGATGCTGGCCCTGAACAAAGCCATTGCCCGTGCAACAGTACAGCTTTTCCCCTCGTCATGATGCCTTTCTGGACAGCGATTCCAGTGACCTGCTGTCACCTCTAAAATAATACCAATGCATGTGTATGTGACCTCCAAACACAGATGCCTCGGGAGGCTGATGCTCTTGTGGGATTCTGTTGGGTCAAGGGCTAAGAAGCTCATCTGCCCAGCCAAAGAAGGCACTACCAATGGCAGGAGGAGTGACTCAGTTAATGCCCTGCTCCAGCTCTCCCAGACCCATCCCAGGAGAGCCACCAGCTCATCAAGAGCCCTTCTCTGCAAACTAAGAAGAGTACAGAGGCACAGTGGCAGGTGGGAACCCAAATTACAGGCTCCTGAGGCATGAACAAGTTGTCCCAGCTCCTTCCAGGGCTGCCCTGGGAGAGTATTCAGCCCCGTTGTCCAGGTGTGAAACCCATCAAGACGAGTCACTGAGAGCAGCTTTCTGGCTCACCACTTGGATTAAGGAGACTGTTGCCTGGAGGTGCAGGACACTTTATGGGATGTAGGGCAGGAGCATTTTCGGATTGCACCGGACTTACTCCGGGAAGTTTAGGGGAGGACCCTGGCCAGTGCAATCTGTTCTGTCTTCTCATTAAACTTTATCTCTATCTCCTTCCTGGGTGAGTCAACATCTCCTCTGCATGAGCCTGTGAGCACAGGGGTGTGAGTGCAGCAACTGGTGCAGGACCAGGGGGTCAGACAGCCCTTGTGTCATTAGTGCCAGCAACTGAGAGACTGGAGTGACTGGACTTTAGAGTTTGTGTATGTGTGTGTGTGTGTGAGAGAGAGAGAGAGATGAAGGTGGTCTGTACCAACATCTGGAGCGGGATTGAGGCCTCAGGGACTCCTATGTCCCAGTGCCTGCAACTGGGGAGGCTGGTATCCAGGGGCAGCTACTGAGGAGACCCAGTATCTGAGCCCAAGTGCTGGAGGGAGCCACCCTGCACAGGGATATCTATAGAATAGAATAATTCCATCGGGAGGGGCCTACAACCATCATCTAGTCCAACTCCCTGACCACCTCACATCTCACCAAAAGATAAATGGTATTCTGCAGGGCATTGTCCAAATGCCTCTTAAACACTGACAGGCTTGGGGTGTTGACCCCCTCTCTAGGAAGCCTGTTGAAGGGTTTGACCACCCTCTTGGTAAAGAAATGCTTCCTAATGTCTTTCTAAACCTCTCCTGGTGCAGCTTTGAACCATTCCCACGTGCCCTGTCACAGGATACCATGGAGGAGAGCTCAGCACCTCCCTCTCCACGTCCCCTCCTCAGGAAGCTGTCGAGAGCAATGAGGTCACTTCTCAGCCTCTTTTTCTCCAAGTTACACAAACTCACTCTCCTTAGCCATTCCTCATAGGACATGCCTTCCAGCCCAGCCACCAGCTTTGTTGCCTCCTCTGAGCACATTCAAATATCTCAACATCCTTGAGAACTGTGGGGCCCAGAAGGGGACACAGTACTCGAGGTGAGGTCACACCAACACTGAATGCAGTGGGATGATCCAGGGACGGCACAAAGCCTTTTCCCCCTACCTCCCTCACCTGGCCGTGGTCTCCCTGTTTGTCAGCACTGCCGTGTTTGCCCACCTGAAGCCCCCCTCCATCTTCTCACCATCCCACAATCTGTTGGTTGCTGTGCTTTACTCGTTGGTGCCTCCAGCTGTGAACCCCCTCATCTGCAGCATGAGGAACCAGGAGCTCAAGGGTGCTGTGTGCAAACTGGTGGGTGGCTGTTATACGGAAGCAAGAAACTGCCCATCTTCCTCTGCATAGCAGATGTCCTGTACCTCAGTAGAGGCCCAGCAAGAGAGTTCCCAGCATGGCAGCACTGCCAGGAGCACTGGGTCTTCCAGAGCTCTTCTCTTTCCACTTCCACATTCTCCCTCTGAGCCCTTGGGTTGCTGTAAGGCCCGATTGTTCTGCCAGCTTGGTCACAGTCCTGCTGCGTGGTAGTCCTGTGACCGCAGGCAGGGACAGGCAATGGACACTTCTCTGACAGAGCTGCCCTCCGTAAGAGCAGTTCCATCAGGAAAGGGGATCTCCTCAGGGCACTGCCTGAAAGCTTAGGTCTTCCTCCAAAGTCACTCTCAAGAACATGCCCAAGAAACTGTCCCACAGATGACAACGCCAGTGAACAGAGGAAGAGTGTGAGTGTGCAGGGTAGGGGCAAACAACAGTGTCCTCGCACAGCCGGGCCTCCTGGGAGAGACCTGAAGGACCAGCAGAGCAGGGTCTTGTCTGTGCCTGGGCTCACTGGACACCCTGGGGAAGCTGCCTGTGCTGGTTTGGGCTGGGATAGGGTTAATTGTCCTCATCATAGCTGGTAGGGAGCTGTGTTTTGGATTTGTGCTGGAAACAGTGTTGATAACACAGGGATGATCTCTTTATTACTGAGCAGTGCTTGCACAGAGTCAAGACCTTTTCTGCTCCTCACCCCACCAGCGAGTAGGCTGGGGGTGCACAAGGGGTTGGGAGGGGAAACAGCCAGGACAGCTGACCCCACCTGACCAAAGGGATATTCCATACCATGGGATGTCATGCTCAGCAATAAAACCCGGGGGAAGAAGAAGGAAGAGGGGGACATTCGGAGTGATGTCGTTTGTCTTCCCAAGTGACCGTCATGCACGATGGAGCCCTGCTTTCCTGGGGATGGCTGAGCACCTGCCTGCTGGTGGGAAGCAGGGCCTGAATTCCTTCTTTTGCTTGGCTTGGGTGCGCTGCTTTTGCTTTACCTATTAAACCACCGTTATCTCAACCCACGAGTTTTCCTACTTTTACCCTTCCGATTCCCTCCCCCATCCCGCTGCAGGGGTAGCGAGGGAGGGAGCAGCTGTGTGGTGCTTAGTTGCCGGCCTGGGTTAAACCTCGTGCCCTGGCGCTATCGTCATGGAGGAGCCCCATCACAACCACCATTTCCAGCACTGCCCTCTCACCCCAGCTCAGAGAGGTTCTTGTCCCGGCACAGAGGGACACTGAATGACCAGGTCAGACGTCCATGTTCTCATTGTTCAGATGAGATGTAAGAATGCACATCACATCCACGAGGTGAGATGAGCCTGAAGGAGCACAAACGCCATCAGCTGTTCCTGGGGATGCCATGAAGGCCTGTGGGACAGACAGTGTCTCAGGGTCACTTCACATTGATGGTAACGTCCCCTGGGAAACCACCAGAATGCAGCACTGGGGTGGGCTTCCTTGAACCCAAACGTCCCAGCGTCCATTTCTCTTGCCGTGGGGCATCTCAGATGAGCGCAGGGCAACGGGACACACTGCAGGGTTGAGGTGCCTGCCAGCCTCTGGGAATGGCAGCAGGAGGCCAGAGAGGCACGACAACTCCTGCCCTGCACTGCCTGTGTGTGTGCGAGGGAAGGACTCGTGTCTCTGAGCAGCCCTGCGGGTAAGATGAGTGCACGAGACCAGCTCAGATGTGCTGAGGGAGCTGGCAGATGCTACTGCTAAGCTACTCTCCATCATCTTCGGCAGATCATGGCAAACAGGAGAGGAGCCTGAGGACTGGAGGAAAGCCAATGTCACTGCAGTCTTCAAAAAGGGCAAGAAGGAGGATGTGGGGAACTACAGAGCAGTCAGCTTCCCCTCCATCCCTGGAAAGGTGATGGAACAGTTGATTCTGGGTGTCACCTCTAATCAGGGGGAGGAAAAGAGGATTGTCAGGAGTAGTCAGCATGGATTCACCAAGGGGAAATCATGCCTGACCCACCTGAGAGCCTTCTGTGACAGCATGACTGGCTGGGTGGAGGAGGGGAAAGCAGTGGATGTTGGTGACCTCGACTTCAGCAAGGCTGTTGTTGCTGTCTCCCACCGCATCCTCATAGGGAAGCTTAGGAAGTGTGGGCTAGACGAGTGGAGAGTGAGGTGGATGGACAACTGGCTGAAGGACAGAGCTCAGAGGGGTGTGCTCAGTGGTGCTGAGTCCAGCTGGAGGCCTGTGACTGGTGGTGTTCCCCAGGGGTCAGTACTGGGTCCCATCCTGTGTATCATGTTCATAAGTAACCTGGATGAAGGGACAGAGTGCACCCTCAGCCAGTTTGGTGACGATACTAAACTGGGAGGAGTGGCCGAGACGCCAGAAGGCTGTGCTGCCATCCAGAGACCTGGACAGGCTGGAGAGCTGGGAGGGGGGGACCTCATGAGGTTCAACAAGGGCAAGTGTAGGGTCCTGCATCGGGGAGGAATAACCCCCTGCAGCAGTCCAGGCTGGGGATGGACCCACTGGAGAGCAGCTCTGCGGAGAAGGACCTGGGAGCTCTGGTAGACAACAAGTGGGCCATGAGCCAGCCATGTGTTTTTGTGGCCAAGAAGGCCAGAGGTATCGTGGTTTGCATCACGAAGAGTGTGGCAAGGAGTTTGAGGGAGGTTATTCTCCTGCTCTAGACTGCCCTGGCGAAGCCACATCTGGAGTGCTGTGTCCAGTTCTGGGCCCTCCAGTTCAAGAGGGACAGGGAACTGTGGGAGAAAGTCCAATGGATGTTACTAAGATGATGAGGGGGCCGGAGCATTTCCCCTATATGGAAAGGCTGAGAGATCTTTGCTCTTTTGCCCGGAGAAGACTGAATATGGACCTTACCATCACTTATGAATATCTAAAGGGTGGATGTCAAGGAGATGGTGCCAAGCTCTTTTCAGAGGTGCCCAGTGACAGGACAAGGGGCAACGGGCACAAACTGGAGCACAGGAAGTTCCACCTCACCATGAGGAAAAACTTCTCTACAGTAAGAGTGACAGAGCATTGGAACAGGGAGTCTCCTTCCCTGGAGATACTCAAAACCCACCTGGACGCAATCCTCCACGACCGGCTTTAGGCAAACTGGCTTTAGCAGTGGGGTTAGAGCACGTGATCATCAGAGATCCCTTCTAACCCCCACCGTTCTCTGATTCTGTGATTCTTTCTGCAGTAGCTGATAGATCAGCCCTTGATTCCTGGCTGGGATACGTGATTTTAGGCTCACCTCTGCCAGTGTCTCTGACAGGCCAGCAAAAGCACATTGATGGTGAGAATCCCCTTCCCTAAGATCCTGGTAGAGCCCTTCAGGAAGAGGGCATGGATAGGGGTTGTCACAGCTCTTCTGCTGTGGAGGGCAGCTTTGGTTGAAGTATGGGTGAAGGTGGTAGGGTAGAAAACCGTGAAGGAGGTGAGCAAGAGAAACTGTAGTGGTGCTGAGTAGAGAGGAAGGATCACCTCCACCAACCCTCTGGCAGTGCTCTTGCCAACTGCTGCCCAGGATGCTCTTGGCCACCTTTGCTGCCAATGTGCAAAGCTGGGAAAGGACAAGGTTTTGGGGAGCCCTCACAGCCTTCCCAGATCTTCTTGGATATCAGCAAGAAAATGCAGTGAGGCTCTACTCTGTTGTGCATGATGGGAGGATGAGGGCCAATGGGCATCACCTGAAAGAAGGGAGGAAATACTCTGTTCACCAAGACACTCAAGCACTGCAGCAGATGTCCCAGAGAGCTGGTGTTCTCTCTGTCCTTGGAGCTTTTCAAGCCCCAAATGAATGAAGCCCTGAGAAACCTGCTCTGACCCCAGAGGTGACCCTGCTGTGAGCAGCAGGTTGGCCTAGAGACCTCCTGAGGTCCCTTCCAGCAGGAATGATTCTCTATTTCCATCCAACACAGAACTTGCCTTCCTGAGGCAGGGAAATCATGCAGGTGCCTGCTGACCATTGACCTCAAAGAGAAAGTTTGGTCAGATGACCTGTGGCTTTCTTGTCCCACTCCAGGCATTGTTGCAGAGATGCAGGGCTGCCTGGCAGGTACCCCCAAACAGCCCTCATCAGCTCCACGACATCACCTTTTCTTTTCTTTTTCCCTCACTTCCTGGTCACAATTTCTTCCCTTTGACCATCCTTGTACCCTCCCATGCAAACTGCCCATCTCTGCTTATCCTTTCCTCCCTGCTCCTACTCTGCCTTGCTTTGTGCTTTCATTGGTGTTTCAGAGCTGGACACCGTGGGAATGTGTCCCTTGGTCAGCACTATCACTGAACAAGTGCCTCCTGTTATGATCTGTAGTGCCCTGCAATTCCTCATGCTGTTGTCTTGTCAGAGGCACCACAGGTCAGGGTGAGCCATCTGCGGGTGCAGATGAAGAGCTGGTCCAATGGTGCTTCCCTGCTGGGGGACCTTGGAAATCTCTGGGATTTGGCACTAGAAACCCCAGGAAGCTTTGTGAGGAGAAGTGGTGAGTCCTTTATGGGGGCAGAGTGAAACCATAGCTGAGGGCAGGCTGGGAGCTGAGCAGCTCAGGAGTGACCCTGAGGAGAAGGGCCTGGGCACTACGAGGGATGCCAGAGGAGCCGGTGGTACACGCTCACCATGTGGAAGGCCAGCTGTAGATGGGGCTGCAGAGACGGGTCTGCATTAGGGTGTGCGTGGCCACCCAGACAAGGGACGTCTCATCCCCCTCGACTCAGCACTGGTGTGGCCACATGTGGATGACCAGAGTCTGGCTTTGGAGCTCCGTTGTCTGGGGGAATGGGGAGGAAACGAAGGACTGCCGAGGAGATCTGCCAGGCTGGAGTTTGGAGCCTGTGCAGGAAGGATGAAGGTTCTGGGCTTCTTTAGCCTGCTGAAGTGGAGGCTCAGGGCACAAGAGCAGTGTGCACCTGCTTGAAGGGTGGTTTCAGAGCTGACGGAGGTTTTCTTGGTAGTGGGAAGAGAAGGAAAGCTTCACAAAGTGCAGCTTGGAAGGTTCAGACTGGAGGGGAGAACAAAAGAAATGCCACTCCAAGGGTAGCCTTGTGGTGCAAGAGGTCACCCATAAGGGGGTCTGGATTGGCCTATGGCTTTATGTTTCAAGGAATGGCCGGCGAGAGCGGAGAGACACGAGGGAAGGTGGAGAAATGGTGGGGTGAGAGCTGGGTGGGAAAGCAAGCAGGGTGTCAACAGCCTGAAGGGAAAGAGGTGCAGGCTTGGGGCAGGGTAGGACAGCCTGCAGGAGAGATGGCCAAGGGCTGTAGCAAGGCTGAAAGGTCCAAGAGGCCTGAGGTCTTGGTCCTCTTGGCTAGAGCAGTTGCCTCTGCCAGCGAGGCTGGTGAGATGGAACTTGGAGGGTGTCAGGATGGGCCTTGGCAGGGCCTGAGGGTCAGGGCTTGGCCTTTCTGCTTCCTAAAGCAAAGCAAAGGGTTTTCTCAGCATTCCAGCCCCCTGCACAGGGCCTTGGCCTGCCTGCAAGCATGGCTTCCAGTGATCTGCTCTAAGGAGGCCCTGGGGAGGCTTTGTCAGTAAGGGCCCTCAGGGGGGCCAGTCAGGGCTTCGAGGTACCTCTGGGCTTTGCTTCTGACTTTGACTTCTGGAGAGGTTTCTTCAGGCTTCTCTCAGTACCTGACGGTCATGGAATGAGCCCCAAATGCCCTAACGAGCTGTTTGCCTTGTTGTCATTTTCTTCAAGTCTTCAAAACTTGCACAGATAACTGGAGCTATTTCAGAGTGTAGTTCAGGAGGATGTTTTCAAAGTGCATCTAATAACTTTAATTTTTATTTTAAGTGTTATCCCTTCTGCCTTTTCTTTCAGAGAAGGGTTTAGAGCAGTATTCTTCAAGTGCTAATGCTCCAGAGGGTCTCCTGAAGAGGTCTGAACTGGTCGGAAAAGCAGTTTTTTGAGGTCTGACACTATCTGGGCAACCTTGCTCCTCACTTCCCCAACCCCACCGTTTTCCTCATTGTCCCCTGGAACCTGCATCACTTTTTGTGACATCAGCCTTCTCCACTGCAGTCTGCAGCTGGATGTTACAGCTCCATTGCATCATCTCCCGCCTGATCTCCTGACTAACCCGGCTGCACGAGGGCACAGAAGAACTTTCCTGATGTGTAGAGAACAGTGAGGCATGATGAAGTTTCATGAACAATAAAACACACTCTGCAAGCATATGCTCTGTCCGAGCTGTCTCTAACGAGCTTGAACTTCCTACAAGCGATAATCTGAGGAGAAATAGCTACAGTAGGTGGATACAAGATAATTAGAAATAAAGACAATGAAAGGGTTGGCTAAGAACACAGCCTGTTGAAAGACAGGTAAGATTTTACTGCCTGAAGCTCAAAACAGCAGCATAGGTGAGAGGCATCTGAATGAGCAAAGATTAAGGGGAGGAGGAAACCAGAGAGTAATGATCTGACCAGTCTGCATCTGAAAAGATGACTTCAGAAATGGTCATGGTATCCTGAACAGGTGCAAATATCTGAAAGATTAAAGAAATTAGATCCACCATAAAACAGGAAGAACAGTGTTAGTGACCTCACAGGCGAAGATGGATATTTCTTTGGAATATCCCTTTGGAAAGGTCATTGGAATGGCAGAGGTCTCTTCTGAGAGAGGACAAACATCCATCTTTGAAAGAGGCCAAAAGTGCATCCCAGGGAACCCCAGACTGTACAAGCTCACGCTGGGGAGGAGTGTGACATCAATGAGAGTCCTCATGGGTGACAGTTCTGAGAACCCGAGAGAGAGTGACTGTCAACATGGACTCTCCAAGGGTCACTCGTGCCTCACCAACCTGACAGCCTGCACTTGTGCATGAGGAGATAAAAAGTGGCTGCCATTTGCCTCAGCTTCAGCCCAACCCTTGCCGTGGTCTCCCTCAATATTCTTCTACCCAAGTCAGGCCATTCCAGTCAGGATGGGTAGAGAAACATTAGGTTAAAACTGCATTAGGGAAAGCGATGCTGGCAGGTGGAGGGAGGTGACCCTTCCCCTCCACTCAGCACTGGTGAGGACACACCTGGAGTGCTGTGTCCAGTGCTGGGCTGCCCAGGGCGAGGAAGTTGCTGTTCTACTAAAGCACGTCCAGCAAAGGGCCACAGAGCTGGTTTAAGGGACTGAAGCAGCTTTCATAGGTGTTAAGGCTGAGAGTTGTGGGACTGTTCAGTCTGGAGAAGGAAGCTTGGAGGGATTTTATTAATGTATAGGAATACCTGATGGGAGGGCATGAAGACCAGGGAGCCAAACTTTTCTTGGTAGTTCCCAGTGACAAGGGGGTGATGGACACAGATATATAGACACAAAATTCTGTCTGAAACAGGTAAATGCTGTTTGACTGGAAGGGTGGTCAACAACTGGAACAGAGTGCCCCAGTGGATTGGTGGAGTCTCCATCAACCGACCTCGACCAGGTCTTCAGCAACCTGCTCCACCTGGCCCTGCCTCAGCTGGGGTTTGGACTAAATGATTTCAGTGTCTTTAGATGACCATTGAATGTCCCTTCCAACCAAATCTATTCATGATTCTATGATTCTAAAAGCTCATTTTGATGAGGAGTGTGCCATCAATTAGAGTCCTCTTGGGTGACGTTCCTGGGCCCCTAAAAGAGAAGAACGTGTCCAAATGCAGGCAGAATGGACTTAGCAAGGATACATACTGGGAAGTACGTGAGGAACACACAGACCTTTTCTGGGTGCTGTTCGATTTAATACTTGTATCCATGACCCAGAGTTGTCACCGTGTTTAACAAGAACAAATGTCAGATTCGACTCCTGGGATGAAAGAACACCAGTCACAAGTGTAGACTGGGAGAGGAGTGGGTGGAGAGCAGCCCTGTAGAACGGGATCTGGGGGTGCTGGGTGACAGCAGGCTCAACAGGAGTCACCAAGGTTCCCCATCAGCCAAGAGGGCAAACTGGAAGCTGGGGTGCATCAAACAAAGTAGAACCAGCCAGCCCAAAGAGGGGATTATCCCACTCTGTTCAGCATTGGTGTGGCCTCACCTTGAGTACTGTGTGCACTTCTGGGTCCCACAATTTTCAAGGATGTTAAGATACTTAAGGTGCTCAGAGGAGGGCAACAAAGCTGGTGGCAGGGCTGGAAGGCATGTCCTATGAGAAACGGCTAAGGAGAGTGGGTTTCTGTAACTTGGAAATAAAGAGGCTGAGGAGTGACCTCATTGCTCTCGACAGCTTCCTGAGGAGGGGACGTGGAGAGGGAGGGGCTGAGCTCTCCTCCCTGATATCCTGTGACAGGGCATGTGGGAATGGTTCCAAGCTGCACCAGGAGAGGTTTAGACTGGACATTAGGAAGCATTTCTTTACCAAGAGGGTTGTCAAACCCTGCAACAGGCTTCCTAGAGAGGTGGTCAACACCCCAAGCCTGTCAGTGTTTAAGAGGCATTTGGACAATGCCCTTAAGGACATGATTTATCTTTTGGTGGCAAGTGGTCAGGCAGCCGGACTGGATGATGATTGTAGGCCCCTTCCAACTGAACCATTCTATTCTATAGACAAACCTGTACAGGATGGATCCCTCCAGCACCTGGGCTCTGACACTCAGTCTCCTCAGTATGAGCCCCAGAGGCTATAGTCCCATTCTAGGTGCTGGTACAGACCACCTCAGTCTCACACACACACCCACAAGCAAACTCTGACGTCCAGTTACTCCGGTCTCTCAGTTGCTGGCACAAACGACACAAGGCCTGTCTGATGCCCTGGTCCTGCTGCAGTTGCTGCACTCACACCCCTGTGCTCATAGATTCACACAGAGGAGAGACTCACTCACCCAGGAAAGAGTTGGAAGTAAAGTTTCATGAGAAGACAGAACAGGTTACACTGGTCGAGAGCCTCCCCTAAACTTCCCATGATAAGTCCTGTGCAATCCAAAAAAGCTCCTGCCCTGCATCCCAAAAGGTGTCCTCCACCTCCAGGCAACAGTCCCCTTAGCCCAAGTGGTGATTCAGAAAGCTGCTCTCAGTGACTTGTCTTGATGGGTTTGACACCTGGAAACAGGGCTGATGGCTCTCCCAGGGCAGCCCTGGAAGGAGCTGGGACAACTTGTTCATGCCTCAGGAGCCTGTAATTTGGGTTCCCACCTGCCACTGTGCTTCTGTGCTCTTCTTAGTTTGCAGAGAAGGGCTTTTGATGAGCTGGTGGCTCTCCTGGGGTGGGTCTGGGAGAGCTGAGGCAGGGTATTAGCTGAGCTGCTCCTCCTGCCATTGGTAGTGTTTTCTTCGACTGTACAGATGAGTTTCGTATCACTTAGCCTGACACAACCCCAGAAGAACATCAGCCTCCTGAGGCATCTGTGTTTGGAGGTCACATACATATGCACTGGTATCATTTAAGAGGTGACAGCAGGTCATTGGAATCGCTGTCCAGAAAGGCATCATGATGAGGGGAAAAGCTGTACTGTTGCACGGGCAATGGCTTTGTTCAGGGCCAGCATCACAGCCTTGTTTCTAAGGCTGTAGACGAATGGATTTAAGAATGGGTACAGGACGGTGTTGAGCAAAGCTACGATTCTGTTTGTCTCCAAGGAAACATCTTCGGAAGGACACACGTAGAGAGCAATGCAGCTCCCATATACAATGGCCAAGGTGGTGAGATGGGAAGAACATGTAGTAAAAGCTTTTTTCCTCCCAGAGGCTGCTGAAAGGTGTAGAATACAGAGAAGGATGCTCATGTAAAATGCCAGAGTTAAACATAAGGAACCCAGTACGACAAATGGCAATAAAAAAGAGTCTAGTTTCCAAAGCAGGCTGGTGTCAGAGCAGGACAATTTGAACAAGGGGGAGTTGTCACCAAAAAAATGGTGGATCTTGTTGGAGCCACAGAAAGTCAGCGCGTGGAGGAGGACCAGACGGTAACTCATGAGTGTGATGCTCATGACCCAAGCAGCAACAACCAGGCGGATGCAGAGCTGAGGCTTCATGATGGCAGCGTAACACAAAGGCTGGCAGATGGCAACATAGCGGTCAAAGGACGTGACAACCAGAAGAGCCAACTCTGTGCAGCCCAGGGTAAAATAGAAATAGGATTGGGCAAAGCAGCTGCTTAGTGAGATTCTTCTCCTACCAGAAGCCAGGATCACAACGAGTTTGATGCTTGTGGAGGATGTAAACCAGATCTCCAGGAAGGACAGGTTGCTGATGAAAAAGTACATGGGGGTTTGCAGGCGGTGGTCCGTACACACCAGGAAAATGATGGTCATGTTCGCCACCACTGTTGTCAGGTAGACGAGCAGAAGGACCAGAGAGAGAAATAGCTGTAGTCTTTGATCAAGCCCTGAGAAACCCTCTAGGATGAACTCAGTAACTGCACTTTCATTTTCTGGTCCCATGCTCAATTTCAGTTCATCCTGATGAGACAGGAACCTGGCAAAAACCAACTGTGATAATTTCACCGTCTGGGTGAATAGTTCTGTCCTTCCTTTTCTGCTGCTTTCCTTTCTTGCAGTCTTCCTATATGACACAGACAGAGACAGTCCTATAAGCATTTCTGCCACCCCAATTTTTCTGTTTCACATTTCAGTGGGAGTCCTCACAGAATTTGTTCTCCCTTATCTACCCTTTCCAAACACTCACAAAGGATTTTTTTCTCCAGAACACATTTTAAAGAGGCTGTTAGCTATTTCACCCCATTCCTGGGTAATCCCAAATTCATTCATTCAGACCTGTTGCAAACCTCTGTCACACCTATGTGCCAAACTCTCCTCTTTTATTGCACAAACATTAAACAATCAAAGAAATGAAATCAAATCAAATCTGTATGGTGAAAGCTGTTCTTTCTACTTTTCAATACTTGTCTTTTTGGGCTAGGAATCGCCGACAATATGTTGATTTCAAAATAAATAATATCAAGTATATTTCTGTAATCTTCCACTTTCTTCCATAGCTTCCTCCACTCTGTTTCTTCAGGAAAGAGCAGGGGGGTGACGGGGGAATAAGTACCAAGTCTGACTTGTCTTCCTTAGTACTCTAAATAGCGACTGAAATTTTTTATGGTTCCACACAGTCTCATCTGACATCTGCCTGCACAGAAACGCAGTTGTTTCCAAACAGCTGCTCATTGCTATTACCCTCAAATGTCCTGACCGAAACACAGAGCAAGGGTGTCCCAAAGAGATTTGTAAGCTTTCTTTTGCGTGCCAGATATAGGCTGGGAGGACCCAGCCTCTAGCGTTTTCTCTTGTCTCCGTTGAGTATAGAGGGAGCATCTGGGAAACAATTTCTCACAGGCACCTGCAGCACAGTCGGTGACACTCACTGTTCAAGTCTCAAATCTCGGATGTACTCAGTTATTATTTTTTAAAATCAAAATACGCATCTAACAGAAGGAAGCATGAGAGAAGTATATACAATAACGACCGATGTTTTCCCCTTCATCTTTACTGTTGTTTTTAGACATAGAAAGGAGCAGAGCAGATGAGACCAGACACAGGATGATTCACAACTCAAGGGGAAGAGAGTGAGGGGAGGAGCTGGTGGGTTTGAAGAAGTGAAACAAAAGTTCTCCACAGGCTGTGCTGTCCCCTCAGGCTCTGTCCCAGGGCAGAATGGGTAGCATTACCCAAGGAGCAAAATGGGAAGTTCAGTATAGGGTGATGCTCCACGTTGGCACGACATTTCAGCTTGGGGCTCAGGCTAGTCTTACATCCCAAATGCCCAGCTTGTTCTTTGCCTCTAGTCTGGCACAGGGGAAGCTCTGCACTGGGTTCGCCTGGAAAACTTTCTGAGGTTGAACCACCGGCTGCATTTGAGCAAAAGCTCAAGCTCAGTCACCTCCAGCAATTTGAGCGTGGTGAATCGGTGAATCAGAGGTGGTCGTCCCAGTTTCCATTTTCTGGGTCAGTTCAAACACTCAAAGGCTGGTGTATTCTTACTCCATTGGGTGACACCTAAATTATCTAAAATTATTCTTCTCCTGAAGGTACCTCCTTAGGGGAACCTGCAAATTTGCAGACAGATTCTGTTCAGGCCCAGCATCGTCAAACACGCAGCCAGCCTATGCGATAGGGAGTGAAGAAATAGAGGATATGAAGGCGAAGGATACCCAGGTGAAGAAGGCCTTATTGTGGCTTTGCACAGAGGTTATCCTCAGGATGGTGCCTCACATGGAGACATAAACCACAGCAGTCCCTGTGAAGGAGCTCAGCAGCACAGCGGAGGAGAGAGCAACGCTCCTGGTTCATAGTAGCTGGTGCCCGTGCGGGCTCCTCTCAGCAAAGGGATGATGTCCCAGAAGAAGCAGTCTCTGCACTGGGCACAGAGGGTCTGGTGGCACACAAGATGGTGAGGCTGAGCATGGGCAGAGGAGCCATTCCCCAGCAGGTGAACATGAGCACGGAGCACAAGCAGGAGTTGGCAAAGACAAGAGCAACGCGAGGGCTTGCAAATGGCCCTGCAGCCATCGAAACACGTTGCAACACCTCGGTTAAACTCAGCCGTGCCCAGGGAGACAGAGAATGTCTGCGGCTCGTGAGCAGCCACAGAGATCTCTTAGTCTGCAACACGGGACTGACAAACATGTCAGGGGGAAGGACCAAAGTGAACTAAATCCATGGGTCAATGCTGCAGGGGATGCAAGGCCCCCTCATGACCTTCACCCCAGATGAGCCTGAGAGGGGAATGGGATGGGACCCGCTGTCTTCCCAGCTGTGTACGTGCTGCTGCTGGTGTGGTGGCTTTAAAGGAGAGAAGGGATGGAAAGAGGTAACAGGATTGAGGCAGCTCCTGCCCTGAGCCTTGAACAAGAGCAAAGGAAGAGAACAGGGAAGTAAACGGGTGCAGACCCTTAGACACGAGAAGAACACAAACCTGCAGGACAGCAGCCAATGGGGCTAGCGGTAGTGGCGTGTGGACAATGCCTGTACACCAATCATAGCTTACTTAGTGGCGCGTATACTAGTAGAGAAACGTATATAATGATGCTGTAGCAAACAATAAAGGTCTTCGATTCACCCTCGATCGGAGTCCATGCCCTCAATCTCCACAAATGGCTCCCGAACAGGGACTTGAATCGCGGCAGTGAGCGACCGGTGGAGAGCCCAGCCGAACGAATAAAGCAGCGGATTGAGAGCTGCCGTCCGGACAAGTAATCACCTAGGAAAAAAGGTGAGCGGCTGGGAATGTAACTTAAGGAGTAGCTGATCCGGTGGCAACCCCGTTGAACTCCCCAGGCTGCTGAAAGGAAGCAGGATGATGAAGTCACATTAATCTTCTCTGCAGGACAGGGGTGAGCAACGGGGCAGAATGGGTACCTCTGTGTCTGCGGAGGAAAAGACTGTCATGAAGAGCTAAATAATCTGAAGGAGCAGCTGGATAAACAAAGCAAGAATCTCAATAGTTTAAAAAGGGAATTGGAACGAAATGTGCAGGAGAGAGAGGCCAAAATTGAGTCCCAACTTAAGTGTATCTTGAAGTGGGTCAGGATCGCAGGCCCCGGAGTGGACTCATGTACTATCTATTCCCCTGAGATATGGGACGAATTTCGCCCCAAGGCTTGGGAAGAGAGGGGGCTTGGAAATGTTGCGTGCCTTGCCGGTTAAGTACAGGCGCCAGATGGACCCCCTGGAGTACCCCCTCTCCGAGTACCCCTGGTTCCATGGGACGCTGTCACGGCTGAAGGTGGCTCAGCTGGTGCTGGTGGCGGCGCCGGCTCCCACGGTGTCTGCCTGGTTTGGCAGAGAGAGACGCGCCCAGTGAGAGCGTCCTCCTCTTCAGCTGCCAGGGCCGGCCGGCCCCGACCCCTCCGGCCCCGACACCCATGGCCTGGCTGAGCACCTCCCATTGCCCACCCCCGGCGAGGAGGAAGGAGGACAAGGACGATGCCGAAGGCTCATGGCGGGGGAAAGGGGACCCCCGGCATCACACCTGGGGTCACCCCAACCCTTCCCCCTCCCCCCAAAAATGGATCTCATCCCCCCACCCCCCAAAAAACGACCTCCCCCCTCCCCTCCAAAAACACTGCAGTATGGACCTGCCCCTCCCACCCTGGTCAATTTTCGGGGGGCGGGAGGGAAGTCTGTTGCTAAGAAAATTGGGAAAAAAAAAAAGAAGGAAAAAATAAAAGAAAAAAAAAGAAAAAAAGAGAGGGAAAAAAAAGAAAAAAGAGAGAAATAGGGTAAAAAAAGAAAAAAAGATAAAAGGAAAGATATAAAAGCCTTTGACAGATTTCTAGAAGTGGATTCCTGCTAGCTAGGAATAGTCTGAGTTACAGGTGCTAAGCTTGTTTTCCTGTGTTTGCTTTACTTTGCCTTGGTCACGTGTGTTTCCTTTGATCTGTAACTGGTCACTCAGAGCGAGCACCAGTGCAGTTGTTCTACAGAAGCCTGTGTAATAGTTGGGCATGTCACGCTGCAAAATCGTACAGCTATTGGTGTTTTGCTTTTAGCACAAGTCATGGATGTGAGGATTTTGAAGGAATGTGTTGCATGAATTTATCAGATCACTCCGAGTCAATCCATAAAAGTATCCAGATGCTGAAGGTCGGAGTTCTCAAGCTATGGGTTGATGAAACATGGAAATGGCTGAATGAGCTTTTAGAGGGATGGGGTTTTGTTAGCTGGTTTAAATCACTTATTAAGTTGTTGTTAGTCTGTCTGCTTCTCTTCCTACATATCCTTCTCTGTATACCATGTCTCCTGCAATGTATTAAGCGTTTAACATATGACTGTCACAGCTGTCTTGGTTGTAAGCAAAGGAGGGGGAGATGTAGGAGTAAGTCAGAGGCGACCTTTGGAATCCGGCCAGGCACTGTTGCACTGAGGAGGAACAAGGAGAGAAGGGATGGGAAGAATTAACAGGATTCAGGCAGCTCCTGCCCTGAGCCTTGAACAAGAGTAAAGATAATACAAAAGTAAAGAGATCCTCACCGTTAGATAGGAGAGGAACTCAAGCCTGCACGACAGCACCCAATGCTGCTAGTGGTAGTGGCGCATGGACAATGCCCGTGAACCAATCACAGCTTGCTTAGTGGTGCGTGTGTTAGTAGAGAAAGTATATACTGATGCTGTAACACACAATAAAGGTCTTTGGTTTATCCCCAATCGGAGTCCGTGCCCTCAATCTCCACACCGCTCTGCGCATCCTTCACGACCCAGAGCAAGAAACAGGCCACTGAGAACATTCATCCAGTCCGCATGCTGAGGAGATCCCCACCTCAGGCACCTTGCAGACCCACGTGCCAAACGTGCTCCCCAGGACAGCAGGAGACAAGTGGCCCGGGGGATCCTCAGGAAGGTCCTTTTGCCCCAGGGAAAGGGCAGCCTGACCCGAGCTGCCACCCACACCAAAGGGTTTCTCTTTCCATGTCCCCCCTGCACACACACACGGTGCCCTGCTCTTCTCCCGGGACATCCCATCTCCCCACAGAGACTTTTCCCTACAGAGCTCATCTCTGCTGACCTGGACGGCCATTCCTGCACCCCCTCCCCAGGCTCCCCACAGACCCTGAACTGCTGGTGCTGCTCTGCAGAGCAAGTGGGCTGTGGTGGCCAGGGCCATGCTGGTGAAGTTGGGAGGCAGACCCAGCTCAGGGTGGCTACTGCCCCCTCCACCTCAGCACACAGATGCTTCCCCCGCAGCTCCACAGAAGATCTTGCAGAAAGGAACTCAGACAATCAAGTCAGTGCAGGGTCCTTTATTTGGATTAAACACACGGAGAGCACAAATCCTTATTTACACAAAGTCTCTGGAGCACACAAGACAGGCAGACACTGACATAGAAATAGGACGAAGAATGATAACATTTTCTTGGACATTAGTTTAATGAAAGATTTCATACCGCTTAGAAAAGATAAAACACCAAGAAACTAAAGCAAACAACCCACGAAAGACAGACTGGGCCGGTAATGAGTTCCATTACTAGTGATAGGCAGAGGAAGATGGGTAGTTCATTGCTGCTTCTGAGAAGCAATCAGTCATCAGTTTCCTCAGGGCGTCCTTGAGCTCCTGGTTCCTAATGCTGTAGATGAGGGGGTTCACTGCTGGAGGCACCACCGAGTACAGAACTGCCATCACCAGATTCTGGGATGGGGAGGAGATGGAGGGGGGCTTCAGGTAGGCAAAAAAGCCAGTGCTGACAAACAGGGAGACCACAGCCAGGTGAGGGAGGCAGGTAGAAAAGGCTTTGTGGCGTCCCTGCTCCGAGGGGATCCTCAGCACGGCCCTGAAGATCTGCACGTAGGACACCACAATGAACACAAAACAACCAAAGGATAAACAGGCACTGACCACAAGTAGCCCAGCCTCCCTGAGGTAGGTGTCTGAGCAGGAGAGCTTGAGGATCTGGGGGATTTCACAGAAGAACTGGTCCACAGCATTGCCTTGGCAGAGGGGCAGTGAAAATGTATTGGCCGTGTGCAGCACAGCATAGGGAAAAGCAGTGCCCCAGGCAGCTGCTGCCATGTGGACACAAGCTCTGCTGCCCAGGAGGGTCCCGTAGTGCAGGGGTTTGCAGATGGCCACGTAGCGGTCGTAGGCCATGACGGTGAGAAGAAAATACTCTGCTGCCATAAAAAAGGGAAGGAGAAAGACCTGGGCAGCACATCCTGTGTAGGAGATGGCCCTGGTGTTCCAGAGGGAATTGGCCATGGCTTTGGGGAGAGTGGTGGAGAGGGAGCCCAGGTCGAGCAGGGAGAGGTTGAGGAGGAAAAAGTACATGGGGGTGTGGAGGTGGGGGTCGCAGGCTACAGTGGTGATGATGAGGCCATTGCCCAGGAGGGCAGCCAGGTAGATGTCCAGGAAGAGCCCGAAGGTCAAGAGCTGCAACTCCCGTCTGTCTGCAAATGCCACCAGGAGGAATTGGTTGATGGAGCTGGCATTGGACATTATTTAATTGCAGGAATGAGGGACTGCTGAAAGAGAAAAAGTCATTGATAAGTGAGGGCAGATTTCACTGAACCAGTCTTATCCCTTTTCCCATAGATATCTCCCACAATGGCTTCATTTTTGAGGGAACTTCAGACAGTCCCTTTTTGTGAGGTCAGCATTGACAAGCAGGGACTCTACCCATGGGCTCCAGAGAAGTCAGACCTGTGCTATTGCAGTGGTGTCAAACAGCCCGTGCATTCAATAGCTGTTCCTGGCAATGGGTGCTTCACTTGAGTGAGAGGTATTTGCCTCGGTGACCGTGTGACAATTGTCCCTATTTATTGCAGTGCGATGGAGTCAGCACCCAGACCTGCTGTGTCTGAGAGGGAAGAGCCCAGGGAGGGACCCAGCCCTTCCAACTCTGGTCTCCTGAACAGCAAGCTCTGGTTCAGAATCACTCACGGCTGACACAGAACCTTTCTCACCCCCATTTTCCATCTCCAGGCTCTCTCCAGACATGACAACAGCAGCGTGCGTGTGGGGGAAAATGGGGCTGTCAGTAGGTTCCCATCCTCCCCTGCTGAGGTGCCCCCAGAATGGGGGAAGGACACTTCAACCCCTTCAGCCCAGGGAGTTGCTCACTTGCTCGAAAGACAGTGCCCAGCATCTCTTGAAAGGAGACTCAGCTTGTTCCCAAATTCCACACACTGCATTGCCCAGAGGCCCCCAGAGTCAGAGTTCTCAAAATGCATCTGAAACACCCCCTCGCCCCCACTCCCCATGACACAGAGATTCACAAACAAGAACAAGAGCAGTAGGAATTGGAGAAAAAATGCAGAGCAACACCCTGATCCTTCTGCAAATGGGGAACAGGAGAGGAAGGCAGCTGGCACTCGGGAAAGCCTTCTCCTTACACAGCAAAGCACAGCACATCCATGTTGGTGGCATCCCAGGCTGGTTCCTCTCACTCCCTTTTATCTGCAGAAGGAAGTTTATGTGTCAGGAGAGATGCACCTTTGCTGGGGATTTCTCCTTCCACCCACAGCTTCCCCCACAGATCCGTGAGGAACTCCCTGGGCAGGCAGAGTGCTGATCCTGGCTGATGACAGAGTTCCTGCCCCAGGTAACAGCCACCTGAGGTGAAGAGACACAGCTTGGAAGGACAGCCCTGGGCACCCCTGGCTGCACACCCACCTTCACACCCCACAGCCATCCCCACCAGAAGGCAGCCGTCATGCCCTGTCCCTCTCACACTGCACTAGGGAAGCCCTGCTCTGCAGCCCGGCTTCCTCTTCTCCATCACAGACAGATCCCAGAGGTTGCACACATTCAGGAGATCCTGCAAGGAACCACTGACACATCACCCTGCACCCAGAGACTTACTGTGTCAGAGGCTGGGAAGAGTTCTCCTCCAGTGAGCTCTCAGCCATCCTCCCCCTCTCCCCTGCCTTCAACCTCTCTCTGCCCCGCTCCTTTCTCCTTGGTGCCCACTGGCAGCCCCCTCTGCCCTGCTGCGCTTTGCAGAGCAGCTGCTGCTGGGCAGAGCTGTCTCCCTGCAGCTCTGCCTGCTTGCTAGGAGCTCTCTCTGTCCCAGGAGACCAGCCCAGATCAGCAGCAGAGCAACAGCCCAACAACTTTTTAATCATCTCTCTGGTGGTTTTGATGTTGAGTCCTTGAAACTCAGACACTGAGGGGAAGTTGAGGAAACCTCTCAAGGAGTCAAAGTCAGATGCAAACTCCAAAGTTTCTTGGAGCACTAATGGGTTCCACTGAGGGACATTACTGACGAAGCCTCCCTGGGGGCTGGTTAAAGGACAAACCTGGAGGCAGTGAGGACAGGTAGTCAAAGTCAACATGAAGGTGGCTTTGATGCTGAGTAACCGTTGCTGTGCTTCATCAAGCCAAAAGAAAGCCCTGACTCCCCAGCCCCTGCAAGGCAGACCCTGTCCCTCAGCCATTCCTCAGGGTTTTTCCTGGGGCAGGGTGATGTGGGGATGTGCAGTGCCAAGGGCAGGGTAAAGGTCCTCTGATTCTGGGTTTGTCCTGGGTGGGATGAGCAGGCACTGAGGTGCTGGTTTCATAGTGTGAAGGGGTCATCTGGTATGCCTTGGGGGTTGAGACAACAGCCCTAGCCAAGGGGAGAAAGACCTTGGCTCTCTTGGGGGCTTTGTGTCTTGCCAGAGCCCTTGAGCGTCTCCACCACAGGATGTCCTACAGTGTCCCACACCTGAGCTTGCCATTGCACCGTGCAGATCAGACTGTCCCCAGGAGAGGCCTGAGCAATGCCTGAGGGACATGTTCTCCCTTCCCAGAGGCTGGAGGTCAGGACCCGTAGCCTTCATGGAACACCCCCAGGTTTCCTCAGCATCAGAGCAACCTTGACCGTGCCTTTGCCTGCCTCGGACGAAGGGAGCTCCTGGCAAGAGGGCAGTGCTGCCGAGAGCTCTGGAGTGTCCCTCTCCTCCCACAATCCCAGAACCAAGGAGGCTGGAAGGCATCCAGCCGCCACCATTTCTGGGCTTCCCCTTCATGCTTGGTTTTAGCCAGCAGCTCCTTTCTCAGCCATGCCAGTCTCCTGCCACCTTGATGTGACTTCCAGCATGTCAAGGTGGAACATTCTGGGTCATGTAGAGGAGATCCTTGAGCATCAAACAGCTCTTTGCACTCGTCTTCTCTTCAGGGCTGTAGGCCGTGGGTTCTTCTAGGGATGTCCCTCAGCAGGCCCTCCAGAAAACCTGTTCTTTACTTTCTTCCCATTTTCTCAGGATCCTCAACTCTGCCTTCTCACCCCTGACATTTCCGTTCCTAGCCAGCTCTTCCTTGTTTTGTATGTATTGTGGATTAACAACCCCAAGATATTAGGCACCACCCAGTGTCTTGCTCATATCCCTCATCAACCTCCGTGGGACAGGGGAAGACTAAAGAAGAGTAAAAGCAAGAATACTTGCGGGTTAAGGTGACCATTTGTGGTCAATGGCCTTCTTGTTTCTCTTCCCAACCTCTTGCACCCTCATCCCTTTATTCACTGGTGTGGCACAGTCAGAAACAGAGCACACCTTGAGGCTTCTCAAACACTTTTCAGAAACAGCTAGAACATTCGTGTATTCTCAGCATGGTTTTAGTCACGAAACTGAGACATAGCACCACGGGAGCTTTCATGAAGAGAAGTAAGTCCAGCCCAGCCAGGCCCAGTCCAATCTCCACCCGTTATTCCATCCCACTTCTGTCATAGTCAGGTCCCACACTATCCAAAAGACCTTCATATACAACCAGCCCTTCCAATCATACTGTTTACAGACAGCTATCACTGCTTTAACTGTGGGCCACCCCTCTCAAATGTCCATGAAATTGTCCGTGAAGTGTCGACTGAGTTCGTCAATAACTTCTTTTCCATTTGGTATGGTGGTTACACAGGACAGGAAAGGTGTGTTGTGTGGAGTTACTGGTCACGACAAGTAGCTCAGGTTGGGTGAGGTTACTGGCTGGACGGTCAAGCACAGGGTGATGGTGAACAGAGTTCAATCCAGATGGTGACTGGTCACAAGCAGTGACCCCCAGGGCTCAGTGTTGGGACCTGTCTTGTTTAACATCTTTATCGACGATCTGGATGAGGGGATTGAGTGCTCCCTCAGTGAGTTTGCTGATGACATTAAATTGGGTGGGAGTGTTGATTTGCTTGAGGGTAGAGAGGCTCCACAGAGGGACCTGGATTGGCTGGATCGATGGGCTGAGGACAATTGTATGAGGTTCAACAAGGTCAACAGCCGAGTCCTGTACTTGGGTCACAAAAACACCACACACTGCAACAGGCTGGGGATGAGTGGGTGGAAAGCTGCCCGGCCGAAAAGAACCTGGGTGTGCTGCTCGACAGGCGGCTGAACGTGAGCCAGCAGTGTGCCCAGGTGGCCAAGAAGGCCAACAGCATCACGGTCCATATCAGCAATGGTGTGGCCAGCAGGAGCAGGGAGGTGATTGTGTTCCTGTACTCAGCACTGGTGAGGCCGCACCTCAACTTTTGTGTGCAGTTTTGTGCCCCTCACTCCAAGAAAGACACTGAGGTGCTGGAGCGTGTCCAGAAAAGGGCAACAAAGGTGATGAAGGGTCTGGAGAACAGGTCTTGTGAGGAGCAGCTGAGAGACCTGGGATTGTTTAGTCCAGAGAAGAGGAGGCTGAGGGGAGACCTCATCGCTCTCTACAACTACCTGAGAGGAGGTTGTAGTGAGGTGGGGGTCAGTCTCTTCTCCCAAGTAACAAGTCATAGGACAAGAGGAAATGGCCTCAGGTTGCACCAGGGGAAGATTAGAATGGACATGAGGAAAGATTTCTTTCCTGAAAGAGTTCTCAAACACTGGAACAGGCTGCCCAGGGAAGTGGTGGAGTCACCATCCCTGGAGGTTCTCAAAAAACACAATTCCATGATTCTATGATTGTTGCACTTGCCTAGATTTTTGAAACTCTCATTTAGGTGATATCTGTTGCAGTACTTGCTAAAACATACAACTAAAACATGCTGTTGATATTAAACTGGGAGGAGTGGCTGACACACCAGAAGGCTGTGCTGATATTCAGCGAGACCTGGACAGGCTGGAGAGCTGGGCAGGGAGGAACTTCATGAGGTTCAAAAATGGCAAGAGTAGGGTCCTGCACATGGGGAGGAATAACCCCCTGCACCAGTAGAGGCTGGGGGTTGACCTGCTGGAGAGCAGCTCTGCAGAGAAGGACCCGGGAATTGTAGTAGACAGCAAGTTCACCATGAGCCAGACGTGCCCTTGTGTTAAAAAAGACCAGTGGTATCCTGGGGTGTGTGAAGAAGAGTGTGGCCAGGGCCTCCAGAGGGCTCTTCCAACCCCCACCCTTCTGTGATTCTGTGATTCTGTGACTTTGAGGAGAGGAGCCTGGGCATGATGAGGGATGCCGCATTAGCCAGTGGCACATGTTGACCAGGAATAAGGCCTGCTGCACACAGGGCTGTATTCGGGCGAGCGTGGCCAGCCAGACAGCAGTTATCATGGCCCTTGACTGAGCACTGGTGTGGCCACATCTGGACTAGTGTGTCTGTATGTGGGACGCTCTACTGTGGAGGAATGGGCAGGAGCTGGAGAGGCTCTAGATGGGATCTGCCAGGATGGGGTTTGGGGCCTGTGTGGAGGCCTGAGGGACCTGGGCTTCATTAGGCTAATGAAGTTCACGCCCAGGGCTCTATAATAACTGCTTGAAGGGTGTTTCCAGAGATGATGGAGCTTTTCTGGGTAGTTGGAAGAGAAGGAAACCTCCACAAAGTGCCACTTGGAAGGTTCAGACTGCATGTGAGGAAAAAGAATTCTCCCTCAAAGGGCAGCCTTGTGGCGCAAGAGGTCCCCCAGAGGGAGTCTGGATCAACCCGTGGCTTTGTGTTTCAAGGAACAGGCGGTGAGGGTGGAGAGAGATCAGTAAAGGTCTAGAAATGCTGAGGGCAGAGCTGTGTGGGAAAGCAAGATGGGTGTGTGCAGCCGGCAAGGGAAGAGGTGCAGGCGTGGCAGAGTGCAGGACAGCCTGCAGCAGAGATGGCCGAGGGCTCTGGCAAGGCTCAAAGGCCCAACAGGAGCAAGGCCTTGGGCCCCTTGGCTATGGCAGTGGCCTCTGCCACCAAGGCCTCCCAGGCAGAACTTTCCGTTTCTCCTTCCCCGTTGCTTGGGGAAGCCGGGAGGGCTTGTCCAGTTTCCCTGCCTTTGGCACTGCTCCCCCTCACACCCCACTGCCCCCGGGAAGAGCCCTGAGCCCCCCACGAGGGGCAGGACCTGCCTGCCCAGGGCCTGAGGGTCAGGGCTTGGACTTTCTGCTGGGTGAAACAAAGCCAGGGTTTTCTCAGCTCTCCAGCCCCCTGCACAGGGCCTTTGCCTACCTGCAAGCACAGCCTCCAGTTCTCTGCTGTAACGAGTCCCTGGGGAGGCTTTGTCAGCAGTGGCCCTCAGTGGGGCCAATCAGTCCTTCAAGGGACTTTGGGGTTTGCTTCTGACTTTGACAACTTGAGCAGTTTGTTCAGTTTCCTCTCAGTAGCTGAGATTCCTTTACTTAAGGCCAAATACCCCATGGGGCTCATTAAAAGACAGAAAGCCCTAAGGAGATATTTGTCTTTCTTTATTTTTTTTCAAGTCTTCAAAATTTCTACAGCTAATTGGAGTCCTTTCACAATGTAGTTACAGACGAAAATTGAAAAGTGCACCTAATTAAAATTAATTTTAAAGTGTACTTTTATTTAATTTTCACTTCAGAGAAGAGATGATAGAAGCATTCTGCAATTGGCAGTGATGCAGAGTGTCTCCTCAGGAGCTCTGGACAGCTAGGAACAGCAGTCCCTTGAGGTCTGAATATACGGTCAGCTTTGTTCCTCACCTCCTCTACCTCCCCATTGCTGTCTTTGGCCAACGGGGATTTACCTCCTGTCTTGCCTCAGACTTCTCCACACAAGTCTGCAGACAACTGTTACATCTCCATTGCACCATCTCCCACCTGCTTTCCTTAGAGAACTGCCTGCACACAGGCACAGAAGGACTTCTCCCATGGGCAAACAAAGAAAAGGAAAGCAGGACCAAGTCTCATCAACAATAAAACACACTCCTCAACTGTGTGCTAAGTACAAGGTTTCTCTAATGATGTCACCTTTCGACAAGGGATATTCCTGTGAGAAATGTGTTAGATCAATACATACACAAAGGTAGGTATAAACATAATGAAAGAGCTGGCGAGAGAAAACTAGACTACTGAAATTCTTTTAGTCGCTGAAGCTCAAAGCAGCTGCACTGGTGAGAGGTGTCTGAACGGACAGGAAGGAGAAACATGGAGAATGATGGAAAAGGCCTTTGCCTGGGCAGTTGGCATCTGAAAAGATGACTTTACAAATGGTCATTTTATCAGGACAGGTGAAAATCCGTGAAAAGGCAGAGAAATCAAACACAGCGTGTGACAGGCAGAGTAGTGGTAATGCAGGTACAGAGGAAGATCACCATGGCTTTGGCAAAGACCCAGCTGGCCCCTGGCCTCACACCTCCTCAGCCACCATGGCCATCCCAAGCCCCTGCACAACCCAGCTCCAAGCTCTTGCTCTCCCAACTCCCCAGGCACCTGGGACCTCAGCAGCAGCTGCAAACCCAGGGGCTGCCTCCTGGCCTCCCCTTTCCTCATCCCCCTGTGCCATCACAGGCACCTCCACCTGCCAGGACCTTGCTTCTGCCCTATCTCCTGCTCAGGCACAGGGGACATCACCAGCACCAGAACAAGCCAGCTGCCTGCTCCTGCTGGGACTGACACAAAGCCTCCACTGACATCCCCAGCAACGGCACAAGCCTGCTGCACACTCCTGCCCTAGCAGCTCCTGAGCCATCAGGGACAGCAGGAGGAGCTGCACAAGGCAGGGGCTGCTCTTCACCTGTCACCTGTGCAACCACCTATGACCTCACCCAGCACGACCCATTTAGTTTAGTGTCCTGTTTTAATGCGAAGCAAGAACAGCAGGGGTAGCACTGACCCAAATATTCTTCATTTTCCTACCACAAAGGAACCTCAGAGCACTCCAGAGAGTCTGGCGGCTCTCAGCGACCCATGCAGTACTTTAGCCCTCCGGCAGCCTGTTCTGGGCAATAAAAGCCTTCATGTCTGAGCTGCGAGTGTAGTTTACTCACACGTACCTCACTCAAAAAACCAGAGGTGGGGAATGCTCCACTTGCACTTTTGACACTGACACTTCCTTACGGAGCCCGTTACCACGTCTGCCTCAGCCAACCGCAGCTTCTTCAGAGCAGTCATGGGGGTGAGTTTTCCCCCAGAGAAGTTCTTCAGGCAGCTCACGGGATGTTTTACTTCATTGCGGTGCGTCACATGTCAGTGATTCACTCCAAAGGTTACGAGCTGACCACTGTTACACGCCCCACAAACGCAGACACTCCATAACAAGCAGACACCTGACTAGGATGAAAGATTCCACATTGAGGAATGATTAAGGCCCTGCCTGTAACCTCCCCTCTTACTACTGAATTTGACACTTTCTGGATGGATGAACTAAGGCTAAAAACGCGCTCTGCTACCAATTGGAACACGCACATAGTTTCTGTATAATAAAAAGCATTACAAAAGAAAGCTGACAAATCCTCCATATAACTGGGATTTGAGAAGCAAGCTTATACTGAATAAAGCAGAGCTTTCCTCCAAGATTTCTGATTCATAAGATCCATTTCTTACCAACAAATATATGAAGAAACTGTAAAGAAGCAGCTGCCTCAGTTTAATAGAAAGTTTAGAGTAGTCTTTAAAAAAAAAAATTCAACCAAAAAAACCTCACACTCGAGGATTTCAGGAAATAGATATTGTCAGCAACAAATCCAGTCCCTACAAACAGGAAGGCAGATACAGAAAGTGTGATTCTGGTTACACAGAACATGACATTTTCTCAAGAGGAAACTTAAACATATTAAACATCAGTCGCTGAGATCAGCTGCTTGGGGACGGGCCCAGCAGCGGATCTCAGTGTTCAGGAGGTTTCCTGAGGTTTTTCCGGTTGTAGGGAAACGCCAGGGGAACGGTGAGACCCGCCTGGAGCCGGCAGCTCTTACGGGAGAGGCGGAGGGGCCGTCGGCATGGCCAGAGCTACGGCTGTCACCGGCTGTCACTGCCTGCCCACAACAGGAGCCTGTGGGGAGCAAAGGAGCGGAGCGAGCAGCTCCCGCGGCATTGTGCGGGGAGGGCGCTGAAGCTCCGCCAGTTGGAGAGGCCAAGGGCGCTCATCCTCCCTGACCCTCGAGGCAGAAGGGTGGGCACTCGTGGCAGAGCCAAGGCTGCAGCTCTGGCTGGACACTCTGCACCACTGGCCCCGGCAGGGACCAGTGCCTCCACCCAGACGGAGCTGCTGAAGGGAGAGGCTGCGGTTCAGCCCTCAGCCTGGGGGAAGTGCCTAGACCTTCCTCCTGGGGAAGGGGTGGGGAACAAACGCAGCTGCAAAAGCTGTGCTCAGGTGGAGGACCTCCTGCAGCAGGTGGCTGAGCTGCAGGGGACGGTCACAAGGCTGCGGAGCACCAGGGAGGCAGAAAAGGAGAGAGCGAGCTGGATGCAGGGGAACGCAGCAGTGGAACCACAGCCTCTGGCCAAAGAGCCTGAAGTTCTTCCATCAGCACACCAAAAACTGCTCCCTCCGGCCAAAGAGCCAAAACTCTTCCACTGGCACACCCAAAACAGGGGGAAGCCAACCATACTGCAGATTGGGAAGTAGTGCAGGGAAGATCCAGAAGGAGGAAGAAGCCTTCCTCAAAGCCTGAGGTGCTCCTACAGAACCACTTCATGGCTCTGCAGAATGAGGAGGGAAAAAAGGATGATGAGATAGACAACGCCTCAGAGTTGGGGAAGGCGGCTAGATCGGCTCCCCGAATTACAACAAGGGCAACCAAGAAAAAGCGATGGGTAATAGTAGTGGGAAACTCTCTTTTGAGGGGTACTGAGGAGCCCGTTTGACAACCTACTGTCTAGAGAGTTTTGGAGCTCACCAGGGGCTGGGATTAGGGATGTCACAGACAGACTACCCAACCTGGTACCTCCCATGGAGCGCTCTCCATTGCTGCTCTTTCCCGTGAGCACCAGTGACACAGCCAGAAGCAATGTCAAGAGCATCGAGAGGGATTCCAGAGCCCTAGGAGAGGCAGTGAAGGATTCGCGGGCTCAGCTAATCTTTTCACCAGTCCTCCCAGTGAAAGGCAAGGGGCTTGGAAGAGCCGCCAGGTTCATGAAAATCCATGAACGGCTGAAGGAGTGGTGCCACTGCCAGGGCATTGGCCACTTGGACCATGGGACTCCCTGTGAGAAACCTGGTCTCGTGGGGGCTGATGGGGTACATCTCTCAGAGAAGGGGAGAACATCTTTGGACAAAGGCTAGTCAATCTAGGAAGGAGGGTTTTAAACTAGATTTGCTGGGGGAGGGCATCCTTAATCCATCCCACTTCGAGGCCAGTGCCAGAAATAGATAACCTGGCCTAACAAAAGGGTGCCTTGCCTACCCCAGGGAAACCCAGCAGCTCCTACAACTGTACTGGGGCTTGGTCTGTGACTATCTCTTCAGGGCTGTCAGAAAAGTATGGTTGAGATACAGAGCCAAGCCACCTCTGAGCATGCCATGGTTGTGACATGGACATGACACTGGATGACACCATGGTTGGGATGGGAACCCAAACCACACCTGAGGCCACCAGGGATGAGATAGGAACCTAAGCCCCAACTCACTAGAGGAATCAGCCCAGCAGTAAAAAAGCAGCACTAGACACAGATGTGGACGGATCTGTACCACCTATTAGTAAGGCAGGAGAACACGTTGAAGTATAAAGCTGTTCTTTGGAAAGGAAATAGAAGGAAGAAGTGAGAAAAATCAGCAAAACCAGACCAAAACTACCAGGTTACTAAACTTGAGAGACGTTGGAAAAAAGGAGAAATATAACGGGTGCCAGCGAGGCAAGCAGAGCAGTGCCTGGCTGCTCTGCTGCTGGAACGGTGGGGCAGCAGTCAGGAGTTAGAGGGTGAGGAAGCTCAACAGCTGGAGTCACTCACCAGGGACAAGGGAAGTGACAGAGAAATCCCTGAGGAACATCAACACAATAAGCAAGTAGACCAGGTGCAATAGTTGAAGTGGCTGAGGTGGACCGAGACTGGGAACACAGGAGTTAACTAGTCATAACTTGGTGGAATCCTGTAGGGTCAGGACATCTAGGGAGAACTTCAATGTCCAGATGGGCTTGAGATGGAAGGGTGGACTTGACCACTGAAGCCATTGCAGGTGTTATTCAGGAGTGTGACGCATGCACCGGAGTCAAGTGAGCCAAGTGAGTAAAGCCTCTGTGGTGTGAAGGATGGTGGCTGCGATATCAATCCAGAGAGGCCTCACAGATGGGTTATATCACACTGCCACGAACCTGCCAAGGCAAGCGCCATGTGCTTACTGTGGTGGAAGTGACAACCAGAGGGTTGGCAACATGCCCTGTGACAACCATGTCCCAGCCCCCAAAACACCATCCTGGGCCTTGAACAGCAAGTGCTGTGGCACCCCAGAAAGACCTGAGGCAGAGAGCAGGATTCCTTTCTGAAACACCCTCAGAAGCCCCTGGGCCAGGGAACGTGGCAATGATTGGGTGTGCCACATCCCCTGTCACACACCAGCCTCCGGAATGATTGACCAAGAGAAGGGACTGTTAAGGACAAGAGTGAGAGCAAAGGGGGCTGGGAAATACAAGTGGTGGGATGAAGCCTGGGCAGAAGCCACCTGCCTAGTTAATACCAGAGGCTCGACTGACCGACCTGGCCCTGCCCAGACAAAAACCTGCCTGTTGTAGAAGGAGATAAGATCCCTATAGTGCATGTAGGGAACAGGCTGGGAAAGACAGCACGGGTTGGAAATGGCCAACCTGATTGTGGGATTGCTTTTGCTCAAGGACGCAGGTCCACTGGGTGGATGATGGGGGAATATGACATGTACCTACAGTAGATTTAACCTGGGTCAGAAATAATCTATGATTTGAGTTACATATTTTAGGAAGTTCTACAGTGATACCTCCTAAATGTACCTCGTAAAAAGCTGACCCAACCTGAGCTAGATTCCCTGTTCAGAAACTCCAGACAACACATCACTCTTGTCCTGAGAAAGCACCATATCAAATGGAACCCAAATCATAGACAACATGAACTCAGTGGATACTTTATGGACAATTTATTGGATATTTGAGAGATATTTAATAGACAATTTGTGGCAAAATCAATGCTGAGAACAAAGTGATGTTCTAGTGGTTTGCACAGCATCAAGGCCTGCTCTGTTTCTGATTCTGCCCCTTCAGTAAATAGACTGGGGGGGTGGGGGTGCATAAGCCTTGGAGTGGACATAACCAGGTCAATGTACCAACTGAACATGCTCTTCAACTCTTTGAATGAGGTTGGAAGAGGGAGGTGAGCAAGCTGCAGGGTGGTGCTTAACATCTTGCTGGAGTTAATGCGCAACATTTACAAACAAGGTAGAGCTGGTGAGGAATGGAAAAGTCCAGGGTGAGAAGTTTGGGTTTAAAATCCTCAGAAAATGAAGGAAACAAAAGATTAGAGCTTCTGGAAGGCAGATTTTGGCCTGCTGAGGGACCTACGTAAAGACTGCCAGGGAGCTACAGCCCTGCAGAGAAGATGGGTTCAGAGAGCTGTTTGATGCTCAAGGATCTTCTCTTCATGATCCAGAATGGTCCAACTTGACATGCTGGAGGTCACATCAAGGTGGCAGGAGGCTGGCATAGCTGAGAAAGGAGCTGCTGGGTAAAACCAAGCATGAAGGGGAAGCCCAGAAAAGGCAGCAGCTGGCTGCCTTCCAGCCTCCTTGGTTCTGGGATTGTGGGAGGAGAGGGATACTCCAGAGCTCTTGGCAGCACTGCCCTCTTGCCAGGAGCTCCCTTCGTCCCAGGCAGGCAAAGGCACGGTCAAGGTGGCTCTGATGCTGAGTAAACCTGGGGGTGTTCCATGAAGGCTACAGGTCCTGACCTCCAGCCTCTGGGAAGGGAGAACATGTCCCTCAGGCATTGCTCAGGCCTCTCCTGGGGACAGTCTGATCTGCATGGTGCAATGGCAAGCGCAGGTGTGGGACACTGTAGGACATCCTGTGGTGGAGATGCTCAAGGGCTCTGGCAAGACAAAAAGCCCCCAAGAGAGCCGAGGTCTTTCTGCCCTTGGCTACGGCTGTTGTCTCAACCCCCAAAGCCTGCCAGATTACCCTTTAACCTTAAGGCACCAGCACCTCAGTACCTCCTCAGCCCACCCAGCACAAACCCAGAAGCACAGGACCTTGGCCCTGCCCTTGGCACTGCACATCCCCACATCACCCTGCCCCAGGAAGAACCCTGAGGAATGGCTGAGGGACAGGGTCTGCCTTGCAGGGGCTGGGGAGTCAGGGCTTTCTTTTGGCTTCATAAAGCACACGAAGTTTTACTCAGCATCAGAGCCACCTTCACCTTGCCTTTGCCTACCTGTCCTCACTGAATCCAGGTTTCTCTTTCAACCAGCCCCCAGAGAGACTTTGTCAGCAACGTCCCTCAGTGGAACCCATCAGTGCTTCAAGAAACTTTGGAGTTTGCATCTGACTTTGACTTCTCCAGAGGTTTCCTCAACTTCCTCTCACTGTCTGAGCTTCAAGGACTTGGCACCAAAACCACCAGAGAGATCATTAAAAAGTTCTTGGGCTGTTGCTCTGCTGCTGATCTGGGCTGGGCTCCTGGGCCAGAGAGAGCTCCTAGCAAGCAGGCAGAGCTGCAGGGAGACAGCTCTGCCCAGCAGCAGCTGCTCTGCCAAGCGCAGCAGGGCTGAGGGGGCTGCCTGTGGGCACCAAGGAGAAAGGAGCGGGGCAGAGAGAGGTTGAAGGCAGGGGAGAGGGGGAGGATGGCTGAGAGCTCACTGGAGGAGAACTCTTCCCAGCCTCTGACACAGTAAGTCTCTGGGTGCAGGGTGATGTGTTGGTGGCTCCTTGCAGGATCTCCTGAATGTGTCCAACCTCTGGGATCTGTCTGTGATGGAGAAGAGGAAGCCGGGCTGCAGAGCAGGGCTTCCCTAGTGCAGTGTGAGAGGGACAGGGCATGACGGCTGCCTTCTGGTGGGGATGGCTGTGGGGTGTGAAGGTGGGTGTGCAGCCAGGGGTGCCCAGGACTGTCCTTCTAAGCGTGGTCCCTTCACCATAGGAGCCTGTGTCCTGGGGCAGGGACTCTGTCACCAACCAAAGTCAGGAGTCGACCTGCCTGGCGAGCTCCTCATGGAGCTGTGGTTAGAAGCTGTGGGTGGAAGGACAGTTCCCCAGCAGGGCAGGGCAGGGATCTTCTGCTGTTCAAAGGGTGTTGTGCTGCTCAGGACTTCTCACAACTCCAGATCTGCCCCCCCCCCGGACATTGGCAGAGGCAGCTTCTCAAGAAGGACATCAAGGTAGGGTTTACCTGAATGGGAAGGAGCTTGTGCTTTCAGTCTTCTACTCTGAGTGGCCTCTGGGGTGGAGGGAGTGTTGGACATGGACATTATTCTCTCAGTTTGGGAGGAGCCACTGAACTCCAGATGTGTTTCACTTGCAGGTTTCTAAATCTGAGGTTATCAAAAACTAACCACCTTTGGCTTACTGAGTTCCTCAGCATCACCTCTGCAGCCTCATCAGCAGTGAACTCATGTTCCCATCAGAGCCTGCAGCTACGGAGATGGCCCTGGGCAGTGCTCTGCTGCCAGGAGGGGTCTGCAAGGCTGAGCTGAGTACACAGCGCGTGGGACGGTGTGTGTGAGTGCTGCCAGGGAGGAGATGTGGAGACAGAGAAACAGCTCCTGACAGGGACAGCTCCAGGCAGCAGAGACATGGGCAGGGAAAATTAGAAATGTCATGGCAGTGGGAATTCAGAAAGCTCCTGATCCAATACAGAGAGGTGCTTCTGAGCAAGCCTCCCTGGTCACCTCTCCCCCCCAGCAGATCCTCTGCCCTCAAGGCGAGGGGGTCCAGGGCAGGTGCTGCTTCCTCTGCAGCCAGAGCTGCAGTAGAGCAAAGGTGCATCTCTCCTGACACATAAACTTCTTCCTTCTGCAGAGAAAAGGGACTGAGAGCAACCAGCCTGGGATATCACCAGCGTGGAGGTGCTGTGCTCTGCTGTGTAAGGAGGAAGTTTTCCCAAGTGCCAGCTGTCTTTCTTTCCTTTTCCCTATTTGCAGAAGCATCAGGGTATTGCTTCGTGTTTTTCTTTTCTTCTTCCTGCTGCTTTTTTCCTTTCTTATGGAAGCTCTGGGTTGTGGGGGTATCTCAGATCCACTTTGAGACACGGGCCCTGGGAGGCTGTATGCAATGCAGTGTGTGGAACTTACAAACAAGCTGACTCTCCCTTCAGGAGACACTGGGCAGAGTTTTTCAGGCACCTGGGCATTCTCCTGGGGTAAAGGGGTTGAAGTGCCCTCCCCCCGTGCTAGGGGCACTTCAGCAGGGGAGGATGGGAACCTACTGACAGCCCCATTCTCCCCCACAGGCACGCTGCTCTTATCATGTCTGGAGAGAGCCTGGAGATGGAAAATGGGGGGGGAGAAAGGTTCTGTGTCGGCCGTGAGTGATTCCAACGCAGACTTAGGATTTCATTACAGCAGAGTTGGAAGGGCTGGGTCCCTCCCTGGGCTCTTCCCTCTCAGACACAGCAGGTCTGGGTGCTGACTCCATCGCACTGCAATAAATAGGGACAGGACACATGGTCAGTGAGGCAAATACCTCTCACTCAAGTGAAGCACCCATTGCCAGGAACACCTACCGAATGCAGGGGCTGTTTGACACCACTGCAATAGCACAGGTCTCACTTCTCTGGAGCCCGTGGGCAGAGCCCCTGCTCGTCAATCCTGGCCTCACAAAAAGGAACTGATCGATGTTCCCCCCCCCTCCCCCCAAAAAAGCCTTTGAGGCAGTTATGTGTGAGAAATGGCTTAAGACTGGCTCAGAGAAATCTGACCTGACCTGTCAATGTCTTCTCCTCTTTCAACAGTCTCCCATTCCTGCAGTCAAATAATGTCCAATGCCAGCTCCATCGCTCAGTTCCTCCTCATGGCATTCGCAGACACAAGGGAGCTGCAGCTCTTGACCTTTGGGATCTTCCTGGGCATCTACCTGGCTGCCCTCCTGGGCAACGGAACCATCATCACCGCCATAGCCTGCAACCACCACCTCCACACCCCCATGTACTTCTTCCTCTTCAACCTCTCCCTCCTTGACCTGGGCTCCCTCTCCACCACTCTCCCCAAAGCCATGGCCAATGCCCTCTGGAGGACCAGGGCCATCTCCTACACAGAATGTGTTGCCCAGGTTTTTCTCCTTGTCTTTTTGATGACAGCCGAGTTTTGTCTTCTCACCATCATGGCCTACGACCGCTACGTTGCCATCTGCAAACCCCTGCACTACAGGACCCTCCTGGGCAGCAGAGCTTGTGTCCACATGGCAGCAGCTGCCTGGGGCACTGCTTTTCCCTATGCTGTGCTGCACACAGCCAATACATTTTCACTGCCCCTCTGCCAGGGCAATGCTGTGGACCAGTTCTTCTGTGAAATCCCCCAGATCCTCAAGCTCTCCTGCTCAGACACCTACCTCAGGGAGGCTGGGCTACTTGTGGTCAGTGTCTGTTTAGCCTTTGGGTGTTTTGTGTTCATTGTGGTGTCCTACGTGCAGATCTTCAGGGCCGTGCTGAGGATCCCCTGGGAGCAGGGACGCCACAAAGCCTTTTCCACCTGCCTCCCTCACCTGGCCGTGGTCTCCCTGTTTCTCAGCACTGTCATGTTTGCCTACCTGAAGCCCCCCTCCACCTCTTCCCCTGCTCTTGGCCTGGTGATGGCAGTTCTGTACTCGGTGGTGCCTCCAGCAGTGAACCCCCTCATCTACAGCATGAGGAACCAGGAGCTCAAGGAAGCAGTGTGGAAACTGATCCAATGGTACTTATTCCATCAGCAATAATCTGCCTCCTTCTCTGCAGAGTGCCCACGGTTTTGCCCAGAGTTTAGGCCAAGCTCTGGGGTTTTTCCCTTGGAGAATCACACTCAGAGGGAATTGCTTGGTTTCATGCCTCTTCTCCTGAGGAACTGACTTGTTGTGTCTGATCCTTGCAGAAGGAAAGACACTGTGTCACCTCTGACCCTTGTAATAGCATCTCTGCAATAAAGGGGATCTCCTCAGTTCAGTGCTTGAAGCCTGAGCTCTCCTTCTACAGCTGCCGCCAATAACAACTCAAAAGATTTGGATGGTAAAAGCATATTTTCTCCTTCTCTTCTCCCTGTGCTCATGGGCAGAACCTCACAGTAACACAGGGATCTTTTAAACACAAAAACTTGAGTGAAAAAATCTCCTCATGGTGTCCAGGAGCAGTGGAGATCGTAGATGAGCTCCCAGTCACCTTCTTGAAGGTACCACAGCTATGAAAGTGGCAATGGCAGATGTCCGTCCCTCTGGAAAGGAATCTGGAGAGACCAGGGGAGGATGGGGACTTGCCACATGCCGTGGGGGGGAGCAGAGAATGAGGACTCAGACAGTGAAACACCCTCCAGAGTAAACCACTAAATGCAGGTATCCAGAAACAAGGACTCTTCAATGTTGTGGGAGCCAGTGGAGATGCAGCAGGTACAGGGTCAGAAGACCAGAGAGACGCGTGAGCTGCTGAGGAGCCCCAGGGCTCAGGTTTTGGTGCTGCCCTCAGGAGCGGGGCTGGCAAGGAGGCAAAGTGGGACAAAGGCAGTGGGGGTGGGAGATCACCTACAGGATGGATGCAGGAGAGCCAGAGAGAGACTGGCGCCTGCTTCCTCATGCCAATGGCGCCATCTTCAGCCCTGGGGCTGCTGGGGATCTTGAACCCCTTCAGAGAGGCTGCAGCTGTGGGGCAAGTGCCCAAAGCTCTGCAGCACCCTGCGGTGGGCACTGCTGTGGGGCCAGCCCAGACTGGGCTGCTCTGCTGGGCTGGGGAGAGGGCAGGGGTGGGGTGGAGAGCTGAGGAGGGGCTGGGCTGGGCTGCGAAGTGCTGAGGAGAGGAAAGCACCAATGTCAGCTGAGCTGGGTGACCATACAGAGGGAGGACACGCTCTAGTGGGCTTGTGGTGCAGAGCCAGGTCTCGTGGAGAAGGAAGCAAGGCATCAGAGGTGCAAGAGAGGGGAGCTGGCCTGTGCCATTTTCCTTGGACACCGCAGGAAAGCTTCGCTAATGCAGTGGGGACAAAGCAGCCCCGTGCATCAGCCATTTCAATCTCTGGCCATAAATCCAGCCGTGGGGAGGGACCTGTGCTGCGTGGTCATCTCCTTCCTCCTGGTGGTCTCCATGCCTGTATTAGGGCATGGCCAGCCCTGTGCGGTATCTCTTCTGGCCCACACCTTCCAGACCCCACAGCACAACTCTCTACCAACACATGCATGGGACACAACTGAGGCTGTGCAGGGCCGGGCACCGATGGTGGGATGCCAAATGGAGGAGCTTACTGGGGGAGGAGGCAGGGAGGGCTGTCACAGGGACTGTGCTGGTGTGGAGATTTCCCTGCACTCAGATGCACCTTGCTCTCAGAGCCAAGTCGTTCCCAGTCCCCTTGGGAAAGTCATGGTGACGGAGAGGTCCCTGGTAAGTGTAGGAAAGGGAACGTTGCACCCATCTCTAAAAAAGGCCACAAGTCCAAGCCAGGGACCCACACGCTTTGATGAGAAGAGTGTTCCTGAATGAATCCTCGTGGGGTGACATTTCTGCCTACCTAAGGAAGAAGGTGGTGACTGAGAATGATCAGCACGTAATGTAATCAGGGGTCAATCATGCCTCACCAGGCTGACTGCCTTCAGGATAAGTTACCTGTGTTTGTGAATAAGAGGAGAAAAGTGGATGCTATTTATCTCAACTTTGGCAAGACTTTAGACACGCTCTGCTGCAGTATCCTTGTATCCAAGTTAGGACATCACAGTCTGCATGGGTAGACAAGTAGGTGGGTGAAACACCAGTTGGCTGACTGCACTGAGATTTAGTAGCGAAGGGATCACACCCTACCTGGAGGGCAGTGCAGGTGAGGCAGCATGGGGATCTCTCCTGGGCCCGGTGCGGTTTCTATGGTGCTCCTTTACAAGGTGACCTGGAGGATGCAACCTTCATCGTGTTTGTCAGGGACACCAGCTTGGGGTGCTTAGGGAATCCATGTGGAGAAACCTTGGCAGGTGGGAGGACTGTCTTCTCAGAAAGCTGATGACATGCACAAAAACTGGCATGAGGTCTGGCACCTGGGATAGCCAGCACAGTGTTGTGGGGACCGTCTGGTCAGGGTACAGTCCTGTGCTAAAGACCCTGGTGGTCCTGGGGAATGGAAGGCCAAAGCTCTTCCAGCAGTGTGCCCTGCTGGTGAGGAGGTGTCCCGGGAATTACCAAGAGAAGCCTTGCCAAAATTTGAGGGAAGCGATTGTTTCCCCTGCTCACCACTCATTAGAGCAGACGCAGAATAAAGTGCCCAGGTTTTGCTCCTCAGCTCAGGAAAGGCTTTTGGACTGGATCTCACTGGGATGACATTAACTGTCCTCGTCACAGCCCACGAGTGTTGTGCAGAGGGGACGGTGGTGACAAGGCACAGATGTGATGGCTGCGGCTGAGCGGTGCTGGCACAGCATCAAGGCTGGGTCTCCAACCCCCGCCAAGGGCCAGTAAGCTGGGGGTGGGCAAGAGGCTGGGAGGGGGCACAGCTGGGGCAGTGGCCCAAAGTGACCAAGGGGATGTTTCCTACCGTCTGAGGTCATGCTCAGCAATAAAGGCAAAGAGAAAGGGGGTAAAGGAGGAGGAGGAATTCGTTCTTAAGGCATTTGTCTTCCAAAGCAACTGCTACGTGCACTGAGGCCGTGCTTCCCAGGAAGTGGCTGCACATCCCCTGTGGAGGGGAAGTAGAGGATAAATATTCTCTTTTTTTGTTGTTTTGCTTAAGTACGTGGCCTTTACATTCATGGTTTTCTTTCTATTAAAATGCCTTTATCTCAGACCAGGTGGTTTTTCATTTTGTTTTCTCACTGTGTCCTCCTGAGGAGGGAGAGTGAGAGAGCAGCTTGGTGGGCACCCGGCAACCAGCCGAGGTCAACCCACCACAGGGCTTTTTGGATCCCCTTGTGGGGCCCCAGAAAACAGCAGTTTTGATCGAGTGTGCCATAGCTGTAGCAGTTATGAATCGGCAGACTTCTGCGTGGGTGTGGTGGTTTGAGCCTGACCAGATGCCAGTGCCCAGCAAAGCCACTCTATCACTCTTACCCCCTCGGCTGGACAGGGGAGAAAATATATAACAACAGGCAACGGTAAATCCCCTTTGCTGTGCCCTGAAATGCTGAGATAGTGCTGCAGCACAGACTCCAGCAGAAGCAGGTGCAGGCATCCGTCCAGCTTGGCTGGGCTCCCTGGCACGCGTTTCCTTCAGCTCTGAAAAGTTGTGCCCGTGAGAAAGTCACTCTGGCAGTTTTCCGTGAGCAAGGCTGGCCTGAACCGTGCTCCACCTGTGAGCTTGTGAAGCACTGAGACACTGGAGAGTTAAAAGGAATAGGCTGTATGCCTGAGGGCATTTCCAAGCCATCAGGAAATCGTGGAGAATCTGCAGGTAAATGGTTGCTTTGAGTTGAAACCATAATTTAAAAAAAAATAACGTGGGTATCTCACAGTTTGTCTGAAAATAAAACTATTTTATTTTTCTGTACAGTTATGTGAATAAGCAGGTAGATTAGAAACCAATCGTGGTGACTTCTCCCTCACACAAACCCCAGTTTTATCTTGGACACTTCACATGGCACCTCTATGAGACAGACAAAACTCACAGGAAAGAGGCAGGAATACCTCAGAAAAGGAATCAAACTATTAGGACCACATGTTGTTGTGAACTCAGATTCTTCTCTTGAGAAAAACCACCCTGTGTTTTTCACTTGGCCAACCTGAATGCTTTTATCACGTTTTCTGAGCTGCTGTTCTCATTATTAATACACCGGAGTTTAAGAAGGCTTCTCAAAGGGAGGTGGCCATAGCTGGAGAGGCACCGTCAGCATCCTCAGTCCTCTGTCTCAAAGAGGATATTCCTTCCTCATGTCAAAGTGAGATTCTGAAACACCTTTCATCTGAGTCTCTCCTTCACAAGAAACAGCCTGCTCTTGCCGTGCTACTCGCTTGTGGCTCCCATCCCTCAGGTGTGCCCGGCCAGAAGTCTCTATGCTCTGGGAAGGTGGGAACTGCAAAGGGAAGGCTCGGTTGCCCCAGGCAGCAAGAGCATTGCTCTGCTCCTGCGAGGGCTTGCAGGGGACTGGGAGCATTGCAGGGTTGGGATGAGAGCTAGATTTGTAAGCTGTCAGAAATCCAAGTGACAGAGCAGCAAGTTTAGGAATGCTGAATTATTCAGGGCTCACTCGGCAGTTCTACAAGCCTGACCTGTTCAAGAAAATGGGGTATCGTAGGGAGATCACCCAATTTTAATCACTCTCTTCTCTGCAGGACTGAAAACAGCATGAAGCAGCTTGACTGCTTGCATAAAAATGCCTTTTAACCCCCTGAAAACTTGTGATTTCTGCACAAACTGCTGCTTATTGGTCTTGTTAAAATGTCCCATGGGTGCATGAGTGTCGGTGGATTCACTGGCAGACAGAAGCCTGTTTTACTCCTGATGGGATTCATCCTTTGCCATGTAAAAATGAACAGTTCCCATCTAGGATAGTCTCCCAGACCTTTGTGTGTGGACACAGCGTCAGGGGATGCGCTCTTACATGTGAGGAGAGCTGGGATTAACCTCTCTCACTGAGCTCTAAGAAGCAAGTCATGCCTCGCCTTGTTTTGTTTTGATTATCTAGCCTTGCCTTGCTTTGTCTTCTCCCTTTGCATCCCTTTCCGCCTTTCCACCCTGTTTCTTCTTCATGTTCTTTCATTAAATGCAGCTTTTGCAAGATCTGGACAGGGAAGTAAGCAAGACTGTTCTTTAAGGCCCTCAGATTTATCCATTTTCTTCCTTTTTTCTCACCTATCAATCACCAGGTAGTCCATTTAATACAATCACCTCTAAAAAAGAAAGTCAAGTTTCTTTTCTCCATGTGACAAACCCCAGTCTTTCAGGCTCAAGGATTCTGTTCTTTCCTCTCTTTAGAACCCGTGCTGCAGCAAGCAACCCCTGTTAGATTTCCAAACGTTCCTGCAGCTCTTGGCCAAGCTTGCCTAACCCTGCAATCCCGTGGATGCTGGGGTTTGTAGTCTTTCCCTAGGCGTGAAGTGTGTGTGATGGTGGACAGGCCATCAGCATCCTCTGAGAGCTGGTGGTTTGGATTGCTGTTTCTAGGGAAAATGCCCCAAAGAAAAGGCTTGGAGAATCACACTGTTAGATTTGGCTTCATTCTTCTGGGATGTTCTGAGCACTCCAGCCTGCAGGGTCTGCGCTTCCCAGTATTCCTTGTTATCTACCTTGTGGTCCTCAACGGGAATAGTGTGATTGCACTCATCACAATTGTGGACTCAAACCTCCACTGCTCCACATATTTCTTCCTGAGGAACTTCTCCACCCTGGAGATCTGCTACACGTCAGTCCCTCTGCCTCTCTCATGACTTGCCCTCGGTTGTGGTTGGGAAGACCAGCATCATTGTGCGAGTGGTGGCCAACCAGTAGCCGTAACACTCTGTGGACTTCTTCCTGGGGAATGTGTCCTCTCTGGAGACCAGCTACAGATCTCCCACCCTGTCCTGGCTGCTGCTCAGGTTTCTGAGCGGGAACAGCACCATCTGTGCTCACAGTGGTGTTACAGCATTTCCCGCCCCTTTTGCATGCGCTGCGTGGTCCTTGCTGGGAGCCAAACCCTGCCAGCAGCACTGGGCTGTGTGCCACCCACTGCTCTCTGCAAGACCCATGGGCTGGAAGGTGTGTCTCCAGCAGGCAGCTGCACCTTGGCGGGGGGCATTGCTGTCATCTGCAGGAATCATTTCATTCTTGTCCCTGATACAGTTTGGGGGCCCTGGGGGTACCGGGCCGCTGCTGTGATTTCACCCCGTTGCTGGAGGGCTCCTGCAGTTACACTGTGACACTCCGGCTCTTTGCTTCCATAACCCGCTTTTTAGGTCCAGCTCTCCCCGTCCTGCCCGTGCTGGCATCCTGGGTGTGTGTCAGAGCTGCCACCCTTGGGCAACTCTACTGCCCAGCGCAGGCAGGCAGAAGGCCTCTCCAACTCTTTGTCTCCCCTCACTAGTGTCACTCTTTTCTACAACGCTCTGATCCTGGTCCATGTGATGCTCACAACAGCCCTCCTGGGATAGTTGCACAAACCCCACTTTCTACACCATCCTCACATCCCTGCTCAATGCCTTCACCATGATCACAAAGTTTAGTGTTAAGTGGGGCTCTGAGAAACGCTCAGAAAAGCTGTGAGCTGCCCAGAGAGCCACATGGCAGCACTGTGACCAAGCTGCCAGAGCACTCAGGCCTTACACCATCACAGGGGCTCAGGAGGAGAACGTGGAAGCGAAAAGAGAGTAGCTCTGGAAAGACCAAGTGCTGGTGCTCCCTGGCAGACCTGCCACGCCAGGACTCTTTTCTCTTCAACCTCTCCACACTGGAACTGTCCCTGCGACTCCAAAAAGACCTTCGGGGAAGGATTTCAGGTGAAAAACGTCACTGAAGGGCCCTTTATTTCATTTAAGCACACAGAGAACTCTGGTCTTCATTCACAAAGCAACTCAGTCAGAAAAGAAAACCAGCCAGTAAATGAGAAAGGGGATGACAACATCATCACAGATAACTAAAACACCAACAACAATAAAAAATGCAAAAGACAGGCTGGTCAGGCAATGTGCTACAGTATAAATACTATGCAGGAAAAAAATGGGCAGTTTATTGCTTCAGGAAAAGGATCAAGCCATCAGTTTCCACAGGGCATCTTTGATTTCATTGTTCCTCATGCTGTAGATGAGAGGGTTCACTGCTGGAGGCACCACCGAGTACAGAACTGCCACCACCAGATCCAGGGATGGAAAGTAAATGGAGGGGGGCTTCAGGTGAGCAAACATGGCGGTGCTGACAAACAGGGAGACCACGGCCAGGTGAGGGAGGCAGGTGGAAAAGGCTTTGTGGCGTCCCTGCTCAGAGGGGATCCTCAGCACGGCCCTGAAGATCTGCACGTAAGACACCACAATGAACACAAAACATCCCAACACTAAACAGACACTGACGACAAGAAATCCAGCTTCCCTGAAGTAGGAGTGTGAGCAGGAGAGCTTGAGGATCTGGGGGATTTCACAGAAGAACTGGTCCACAGCATTGCCTTGGCAGAGGGGCAGTGAAAATGTACTGGCCGTGTGCAGAAGGGCAGTGAGAAACCCGCTGCCCCAGGCAGCTGCTGCCATGTGGACACAAGCTCTGCTGCCCAGGAGGGTCCCGTAGCACAGGGGTTTGCAGATGGCCACGTAGCGGTCGTAGGCCATGACGGTGAGAACAGAAAACTCTGATGAGATCACCAAGACTAAGAGAAAGACCTGAGCAGCACATCCCGAGTAGGAGATGGCCCTGGTGTCCCACAGGGAATTGGCCATGGCTTTGGGGAGAGTGGTGGAGATGCAGCCCAGGTCAAGAACAGCGAGGTTGAGGAGGAAGAAGTACATGGGGGTGTGGAGGTGGGGGTCACAGGCTATGGTGGTGATGATGAGTCCGTTGGCCAGGAGGGCAGCCAGGTAGATGCCCAGGAAGACCCAGAAGGTCAAGAGCTGCAGCTCCCATGTGTCTGCAAATGGCAGGAGGAGGAACTGCGTGATGGAGCTGCTGTTGGCCATTTGCGGTGTCTTGGCGTGGCATCACTGCTCAGAAAAGGAAAGGAAAGATTAAATTTAGGACAGACTCCTCTGAGCGTAGCCACTCCACTTTTCACAACAACACCCCCAACTGAGATGCATTTCCTTCCTCTGCTTTGTGCTGGCTGAGCGTGGGGTGAAGAGCAGCACCTCTGCCTGTGTGCTGCTGAGCAGTCAGCTTTGCTCTTCTGCACTGGAGACATGGAGCTGGTTTGTGACAGCTCCGACGTTCACAAGGGCTGTCAGATGTAATCCACCTGTCATGGAAAACTTCAGGCCCTGCACTCATGACTCTCCAGAGCCTGGGCTGCAGAGCAGAGGCTGAGCACGGCCTTATAACAATTGTGTCTGATTTTCATTTTCCACCATCATAGCTGGGGAGTGGGTTTTTTCACAGTGGAAATCCTCATTTGTATGGCTGATAATGTGAAGAGTCTTGAGACGGGAGAGGCAAAAAGGCTGAGCTCTCTGTGCCTTAGGGCAGAGGCAGGAGAGCCACAGAGTCCGTCAGCCTCTTTCCCACCTGCCCTGCGCTTTCGCTCGTGCTGCCCTGAAGATGACTTCACGCGCCACCTCCCCTTGAAAAAGCCCCACACGACTGCACTGGTACGGGAGCAGGGGAGCCCTGTGGGAAAGGGCAGCTCTGTGAACTCTTGTGTGCCCCAGCCCAGAGATGGAGCTGTGATGGAGAGAGCAGGACACGACCTCCCCCAGAGAGAAGCAAAGGACCGTGAGAGGGGAGCGCTGACCCCCACAGAAAGGCTCAGCACTGCCCAGGATCCTACGGGAGAGCTGGGCCTTTCTGGGGGCAGCTCGCAAGCCCAGCAGGACAGGCACAGCAGGCAGTCGGGGCTCCCACAGAGGAGATGCTCCAAGGAGAGGGGCAGCTCCTTGCCCAGCAGACAGCACCCACAGGACACCTCCAGGGAAGGACCAAGGGAGAGCTGCCCGCACGTGCCCTCCCCCAGGGCTTCTTTGCACTTCCCCCCAGCCCCTGCCCCTGCCTCTGCTGCCTGGAGCTGATCCTGCCAGCAGCTGCTTCTCTGCCCCCACCCCTCCTGCCTGCCCCTGCTCCCACAGCCCATCCCACCCGCTGGGGGCTCAGCTCTGCCCTGCACACCCCTCCCGGCAGCAGGGCCCTGCCCAGGGGCAGCTCCCTGGGTGCAGGCTCTGATGGGAACCTCCGAGCAGCCCTGAGGAGGCTGCCAGAGCCATGCTGGTGCTGTCTGTCAGCCACGCTGGGCTGGTTTCCGATACTGCCTGGTTTCTGCACCTCTAAGAGGAACAGATGTGGCATTTCAGTGCCTCCTCCTCAACTGAGGCACAAATTTCTCAGTCCCATCGCCCACCCAGAGCAGAAGACTAACAGGGTCCTTCCCTTTCAGGTAGCCCCTGCCTTTCAGTGCTTCTGGAAAAGTCTCCTTGGAATGTCTTGCACTGCTCTGCAGCTGTCAGCAGCCCTGACCCACACAGCACCCTCTTGACAGCAGGACCCTGCCCTGCAAGGGGTGGCTCCTTCCACCCCCAGCTTCCCCTGCAGCACCCTGGGAGCTCCCCGGGTAGGCTGAGAGCTGACCCTGGCAGGTGTCAGAGTCCCTGCCCCAGCACACAGCCCCTGAGGGGCAGGGACCCTGCTCGGACGGACAGCTTTGGGCACCCCTGGCTAAACACCCACACGCACACCTCCACCACCATCCGCAGCAGAAGGCAGCCTCAGGCCCTGTCCCTCTCATGGCGCAGCAGGGAAGCCCTGCTCTGCAGCACCTCCTCCTCCTCTAGAGCACCGAAACTAAGAGAGTCCTCCTGACAGATCCCAGGAACTGTCAGATGTACCAGGTTTAGCAGAGCCCTCCAGGAACTGCAGCTGCATCGCCCTGCACCCAGAGACTTACCACACAGAGGGCTGGGAAGGTTCCTCCCCCCGTCAGCTCTCAGCATCCTCCCACTCCCAACTGCCTTTAAGCTCTCCCAGCCTCGTACCTCTCCTCTTGTTGCCTGCAGGCAGCACCCCCAGCCCTGCTCCTGAGCAGAGCTGTCTCTCTGCAGCGCTGCCCGCTTGCCAGCAGCTCCCTCCATCCCAGGAGCCCAGCCCAGCTCAGCAGCAGGGGAGCAGCCCAAGGCAGCCCTTTCTCTGCCCCCTCTGGGCTCACTCCAGGTGTCCCTGGGGCTCCAGGGGAACCTGCTCTCAAACAGGCTGAAGTCAGCACTGAGGTTCCCTCCCTCAGCTGGGCAGAAATACTTCTTTCTGCCGGTGTAATTGCCCTGCTGAGAGACAGACTTAGGTCTAAATACCAACTTTTCATGGAAACATAGCATCATTTAGGTAGGAAAAGAACCTTGACATCATCAAGTCCAACCGTTAACATACCACTAGCAAGTCCACCAGCAAACCAAGCCTTTTAAGTACCTCCAAGGATAGTGAAGCAAGCACTTCCCTGGGCAGCTGTTTCCTGCCCCATCCTTAGGCAGGACACGCAGACAGTCACAGGGTGTCCCTGCTGAGGGAAGGGATTCAGCTGAATGGGTTGAGGCATCTCATCCCGGGAGAGGAGCCCTGGGGCTGGAAGGGGACTCAGCTCCCTCCCACGCACACCACAAACCCGCAGGAGGTGGATTCCCCTGGCCTCTCTTCAGGTCTGCATGAAAGAGGCACCTGCATGGGAGCTCCTGGTCTCAGCTCCCATGGTAATGAATGGCGATGGAGGCCAGGAGGGTGGTGTTCATATGCAGATTTCTGGTGACACTTGAGGTGACAGAGGTGGTCAAAGGTATGGGCAGGTAATAGAGACAGATGGAAGATATGTGCAGGCTGATAGAGGGACAGGACAACATCTGGGGGCCTCTTCTTGAAGGCTCTTGGCACTTTCCTTTGGCCAACTGCAATGGCAGCTGATGCCCCAATAAAGGGCATCTGAACCTGTCCCTGTTGTGATGTTCAGGGTGGCCTGTAGAGCTGTTCGTCTGATGGGATGGAGTCATGTGCCACAGGGAGAGCTCAGTGTCTCTCTTCCTCCTCTCCATCTGGTGGACTTACTAGATCTTCACTGACTGCATTGGCAGTTGTCTCATGGTCAGCCCCACGTCGTGTGACATGATTCAGAGCAGCTACTCAAGTCAAAGTTCCAGTCCAGGCCCACAGAGCTACCTGAGATGCCAGGGCTGGCACAGGAGTCAGAGGTCCTACAGGAAAAGCAATTTTCATTCAGGGAAGGTGTGCTAGAGACACCCCTGATGGCACCTCAGAGAGTGCAATTTGGTGTTTTGTGCCATTGATGGTTGCCATCAGTCAGAGGCATCAATCAGAGATGCCGCCAAAGAGGCAAGGTCTGTCCCTTCTTCTGTCTAACAGCTGCCGACATTGGGGGAACACAAAGCGCATCACAGCGGGGTCTTTACTCACCCCCTGACCATTCAACCAAGGAAGAGCCCAAGCATTTTAACAGTGTGCCTGGAGACATCTTGCCTTCAAAGACAGCATCCCCCAGGCACAGCAATGGCCCATATCAAAACTCAGTTGAAACCCAAAAGGGAATTCAAGGGCACCAAGACGAGCTGTTGTTACATCAGGAACAGTTGAAAAAGAAACAGAGATCCTACAGGACTACTCCTACATTAGGTAAGAATACATGTAGATAGATCTGGGATAGTCTGTCCTCTTTGCTGCAGTTACCACCAGCAAGGTCTCCCAGGCGTTTGAGCTGTGAGGCAGGACTCTGGAGAACAACCAGTGGCGGGTGGGGATCAAGCCAGGGGTCCCTTAGCAAACCACACCCTTTCTACTCAATGGGACTGGACGTGTTGCATCCAAGGGTGCTGGTCAGCTCATGAGGATGACTAAACCCAGCCACCCCCAGCAGTGGGCATTCCCCATCTCCATGGCCTGCACGCAAGTTGGAAACATCTGTATCATCCCTGACATGCACAGGAGGGGCCTTCCTTCCTGCTATGTTTCCAGTAAAACCCTCCTCCTCCTCCTCTACCTATTTTCTATTGCTGGACAGCCTTTTAAGGATTTGATAAAGCCATCAGCAATCTCCTTATTTCTCACTGACATCCGCCAACCCTCTCTCCCACACCTACACATGACCAACGACTACTGCTCAGGGCCATTTCCTCTTCAGAAGAGGCCTTGAGCTTTTTAGATCTTCCTGGTGCTTTTTAGAATCTTCCTTGGTGCCTCTAGAGCTCATGGTGAGCTTTCTTAGACACAGCAGGGCCTTTTTGACCATGTCTTATGAAGTGATTGTCTGTTTGTGATTGTCTGTGCAGGAGCAGTCCCAGAAAAGTACCAAATCAATCAAAACCGATACTGAGTGAAGTGTTGGTAGGAGCCAGGTGAGTTGCCCTCATGGCTGTGGCTTCCTGGCAAGGAGTCTGTCCTGAGAAGGGGATCCAGCCTCAGCCACACTCTGAGAGGGAAACAGCAGTGTCCATGCCACCTGGTGACACAAAGGGTGGCTTTTGCAAGGCCACCCTTCATCTGAACTGCTTCAGAGAGGGACTTGTGGATTGGGTATCACGCTGTGGATGGCAAATGCTGATTGCATTGGCATCACCCAGAGGGGCTACCCTGGTGCAGATGGCTCTGCTGCAGATATTGGTGTTTAGGCACACGAATACTGCTGTTGTTGGAGATAGTGAATTCACCCGAGCACTTGGAGGATAATTGGAGGATTGCCACCTCAGTGGCCCTTCAGTGAACTGGTTCCTGTTTGCCATTGTCTCCCTGTCGTGGTGCAGGGTGTGGTGTCAAAGGTGCTGAGCAGAGGAACACAATCCCTTCTTGTGGCTGCGCTCCTGCTCCTACAGCCCAGGAGGCTGTTGCCCGCCTTTGCTGCTGGTTCGTGTTTTGCTTGATGATAATCAAGGACCACCAGGGCCATTTCCACAGAGCTGCTGCCCGCCCACGTGGCTCCTGGCTTCTGTCCCTGCAGCCTGTAGTTGCCCTGCTCAGCCCTTGGGTCTCTTCAGAAGGCGTGTGTGAGATTCACTTCTTGCTTTCTCCAGTCATGGAGACCTTCCAACTGGACCAGAGTAGCCCTACTATGGCACTGGCCTTGTCTATCAACAGCCTTGGACTCATCCTGTCTGCTCCAATGGGCTCCTAAAGGTTGGGCTGACCTTACCTAAGTAACACTTGACTTGATCTCTGTCACTGTTGGATTGTTTCTGGGCTTCTGCCTCTTAGACACACATAGCTGAAAGACATGTGCTTCTCCACCCAGGCAGACCGTAATACCCTATTTTGGACACAGCAGTATTGCAGGGGATGATGTTGAACGCCTTGTTGACTTGCAGGTAAAAGACCACCACTGCTCTCCCCATGTCCAGCAATCCCGTCCTTTCCTCACAGAAAGCAAAGAGGATGGACAGGCACAAGCTACCCTGGGTAAATCCCCTCACCTGCTCCTTCAGACACACAGAAATGGACACACTCTGGGGTAGAGCCTTTAGTTCCCCTGCTCAACCCTTGGCCGTTTCTGAAAGGTGCATGCAACATTTCTAAGCTGCCAGTCACCAGGAGGTTCTCCCAATCTCCATGGCCTTTCAAAGATGGTGGAGAATGGCCTCACTGTGACATCAGCCGGTTCTCTCTGCTCCCTGGGAAGCCACCCCTCCTGTCCTAAAGACTGGTAAGGATTGTGTTAGCTCAGGTGACCCCTGACTTGATCCTCATCCACTACTGGTGCTTCTCCTCCAAATTCCTGCCTCGAGTCACAGAGTCCCGGGAGAAGGACTTGCTGGGGAAGACTGAGGCAAAGAGGACGCAGAGAATTTCACATCTCTCCCTTACTAAATTCAGCAGTGGCCACACAGTATCTTGGATTCCTTTTTAACAGCTTCTGAAATAGTAACGTAACAGCTCGTTATTTACATGCCCTTGAATTGCCTTTCTGTTGCAGACTGAGTTTCAATGTGGACTACTGCTGTGCTTGGAAGGTCCCAGAAGACTGGAGGCTTGCCAATGTGACGCCCATCTGCAAGAAGGGCCGGAAGGAGGATCTGGGGATCTACAGGCCCGTCAGCCTGACCTCAGTACCAGGCAAGATTCTGGAGTGGTTCATCTTGGGTGCGCTCCCATGGCAAGTGCAGGACATCCAGGGAGTCAGGGCCAGCCAGCATGGGTTCATGAAAGGCAGGTCCTGCTTGACCAGCCTGAGCTCCTTCTGTGATCAGGTGACCTGCCTAGTGGATGAGGGGAAAGCTGTGGATGTTGTCTACCCGGACTTCAGTACGGCGTTTGACACAGTCTCCCACAGCATCCTACTGGACAAGCTGGCGACTCATGGCTTAGAGAGGTGCACTCTTCACTGGGTTAGAAACTGGCTGGATGACCGAGCCCAGAGAGCGGTGGTGAATGGAGTTCAATCCTGTTGAGAACCAGTCACAAGCGGTGTTCCCCAGGGCTCAGTTTTGGGGCTGGTCTTGTTTAAGATCTTTATCAAAGGCCTGGATGAGGGGATGGAGTGCACCCTCAGCGTGTTTGTAGATGACACAAAATTAAACAAGAGTGTTGATCTTCTCAAGGGTCGAGAGGCTCTGCAGAGGGATCTGGACAGGCTGGGTCAATGGGCTGAGGCCAATGCCATGAGGTTCAACAAGGCCAAGTGCCGGGTCCTGCCTTTGGGTCACAACAACCCCACGCAGCGCTACAGGCTTGGGGATGAGTGGCTGGAGAGCTGCCTGGCAGAAAATGACCGGGGGGGGGGGGTGCTAGTCAAGAGCCAGCTGAACATGAGCCAGCAGTGTCCCCAGGTGGCCAAGGCAGCCAACAGCATCCTGGCCTGTATCAGCAATGGTGTGGCCAACAGGAGCAGGGAGGTGATCATGCCCCCGTACTCAGCACTGTGAGACCACATCTTGAGTACCATGACAAGTTTTGGGTGCCACAGTATAGGAAAGACGTTGAGGTGCTGGAGTGGGTCCAGAGAAAGGGAATGAAGCTGGGGAGGGGTCTGGAAAACATGTCTTATGAGCAGCACCTGAGGGAATGGGATTGTTGAGCCTAGTGAAGAGGAGGCTGAGAGGAGTCTTTATTGCTCTCTACAAGTACCTAAAAGGAAGTTGCAGTGAGGCTGGTGTTGGTCTCTTCTTCCAAGTAACTAATGACAGGACAAGAGGTAATGGCCTCAAGCTGCACCAGGGGAGATTTAGATTGGATAGTAGGAAAATTTTGTTTCCTGAAAGAGTGGTTAGACGTTGGAACAGGCTGCCCAGGGAGGTGGTGGAGTCACCATTCCTGGAGGTGTTCAAAAGACAAATAGATGTGGTGCTTGGGACTGGTTTAATGGTGGGCATGGTAGTTTTAGGATAATGGCTGAACCTGACGATCTTAGAGGTCTTTTCCAACTAAAATGATTCCATGATTCTGTGCTGTCCTTGAAAAGCAGCTGTACTGAGCTCAGCCATCATGCAAAGGCTCTGCTTCAGAGCAGAGAAATGGCTTGGACAAAAGAATTCTGAATGTCTTTCTATCCCTAGGATAAGAAATCCAGAATGAAATGTCTAAATTCACTCAACTAAAGTCATCTCCCCAACTTGGAGAAACTAGATCGTTGCTTCTCACCTTCCAGGTGTCCTGTGTAGTGACAGGAGAATAGAGGTTATTCTCATGCCCAACTCTCTTTCGATAGGAGAAAAGACACAGCTGGCAGTCAGTGTCACTGCCCAGCTGAGGGAGGGAACATCAGTGAGTCCTTCAGCCTGTTTGGCAGCAGGTTCCCCTGGAGCCCCTGGGACACCTGGAGGGAGGCCAGAGGGGGCAGAGAAAGGGCTGCCTTGGGCTGCTCCCCTGCTGCTGAGCTGCGCTGGGCTCCTGGGAAGGAGAGAGCTTATTGAAGAGGGCAGCGCTGCTGAGAGACAGTTCTTCCTAGGAGCAGCTCCTCTGCAAAACACAGCAGGGCTGAGGGCACTGCCTGCAGGCACCAAGGGGAGAGAAGTGAGGCTGAGAGAGCTTAATGCCAGTCTGGAGGGGAGGAAGCTGAGAGTTTCTTGGAAAAGAAGCCTTTACAGTCATCTGCATGGTAAGTCTCTGGGTTCAGGGCAATGCAGCTGGTGTTTCGGGGGGGCTATCCGAAAGCTGGAACACCCCACAGCACATAGAGTCTTTCACGAGGATCCCAACAGCTTCTCTAGTGTAGAGGAGGAGGATGTGCTCCAGGTGAGGGACTCCCTGCTGCCCCACCAGATGCACCGGGCATGATGGCTGCCTTCTCTCAGGGACACCTGCGGGGTGTGAAGGTAGGTGTGCAGGCAGGGGTGCCCAGGGCTGCCCTTCAGAGCACGGTCCCTGCCCCCCAGGGGCTGTGTGGCAGAGCAGGGACTCTGCTGTCTGCCAGGGTCAGCTCTCAGCCTGCCCAGGGAGCTCCCCACGGCACTGTGGGGAGGTGCTGTGGGTGGAAGGAGTGACCCCCAGCCAGGGAGGCTCCTTCTGCTGGCAGGGGGGAACTGCGTGGGTCAGGGCTGCTCCCAGCTCCAGATCACCCCCACAACATTTGCAGAGGCTCCTTCTGGAAACAGCACGTCAAGGAACTGTTCACCTGAAAGAGAAGAAATCTGGGCTGTGAGTTTTGTCCTCTTGTTTTGCTGGGTGGGCAGGGAGAAATGGGAATTTCTTTCTGCGTTGTGCACCAGGCCTTGAGACCCCATTTGTTGTTGGGACTTGTCTGAGCTGCTCATTAACCCCTGCCCACACAGAGATGTCCCTGGGCAGAGCTCTGCTGCCAGGAGGTGTCTGCAGGGCAGAGCTGTGGACGTGGCAGGTGGGATGGGGTCTGTGAGTGTGAGGAGGGAGGAGATGTGGGGACAGAGAAACAGGTCCTGGCCAAGACAAGCTCCAGGAAGCAGAGACATGGGCAGGGAGGGGGAGAGAACTGCTCCCAGACATGCTGTGGGAGGGGGATTCAGGCATCTCCCTGCCATCCCCTTCAGTGCAGATGCCTTCCCTGGAGCAACCCCCTGGTCTCCTCACTCACGCAGCAGAGCCTCTGCCTTTAATGTCACAGGGATTTGGTCAGGAGTTGCCTTCCCAGCAACCTGATCACCACAGAGGAGACACGCTCGAGTGTCCGACTGAGTCTCCCTCTCCTGCCTCCACTGGCAGGGGGACTTTGGAATCTCCTCTTCTCCCTGCTGCCCTTGTTCTTGCTGTTACACTCACTGGTGTGGGGGATGGAGGACAGAAGTGCAGCTGAGACACCAACACGGCATGGACTGTTATTTTCCTGCTTTAGGCTGAGATAGAGCTTTTTCTTCTTCCTAGGAGCAAGAACAGTGCTGTGTTTTGGATTCAGTATGTGATTTGATATGAGCAGAAGGTTGATAGTACACTGGTGTTTTTAGCTGTTGCTGAGAAATCAAGTGGAACAGGGTTTGCTCAGAAAATGCCACCTTAATTTCTCACTGGCTTTTCCTCCATGGACAGGTCCGCATGCTCAGGAGCAGCAAATGTCCAACGCCAGCACCATCACCCAGTTCCTTCTCCTGCCATTCGCAGACACAAGGGAGCTGCAGCTCTTGACCTTTGGGCTCTTCCTGGGCATCTACCTGGCTGCCCTCCTGGCCAACGGACTCATCATCACCGCTGTAGCCTGTGAACACCGCCTGCACACCCCCATGTACTTCTTCCTCCTCAATCTCTCCCTCCTTGATCTGGGCTCCCTCTCCACCACTCTCCCCAAAGCCATGGCCAATGCCCTCTGGAACACCAGGGCCATCTCCTACACGGGGTGTATTGCACAGCTATTTACAGTTGTCTTTTTTATGGCAGCAGAGTATTTTCTTCTCACAGTCATGGCCTACGACCGCTACGTGGCCATCTGCAAACCCCTGCACTACGGGACCCTCCTGGGCAGCAGAGCTTGTGTCCACATGGCAGCAGCTGCCTGGGGCACTGCTTTTCCCTATGCTGTGCTGCACACGGCCAATACATTTTCACTGCCCCTCTGCCAGGGCAATGCTGTGGACCAGTTCTTCTGTGAAATCCCCCAGATCCTCAAGCTCTCCTGCTCAGACACCTACCTCAGGGAGGCTGGGGTAATTGTGGTCAGTGTCTGTTCAGCCTTTGGTTGTTTTGTGTTCATTGTGGTGTCCTACGTGCAGATCTTCAGGGCCGTGCTGAGGATCCCCTCGGAGCAGGGACGCCACAAAGCCTTTTCCACCTGCCTCCCTCACCTGGTTGTGGTCTCCCTGTTTCTCAGCACTGTCATGTTTGCCTACCTGAAGCCCCCCTCCACCTCTTCCCCTGCTCTTGGCCTGGTGATGGCAGTTCTGTACTCGTTGTTGCCTCCAGCAGTGAACCCCTTCATCTACAGCATGAGGAACCAGGAACTCAAGGAAGCAGTGTGGAAACTGATCCAATGGTACTTATTCCATCAGCAATAATCTGCCTCCTTCTCTGCAGAGTGCCCACGGTTTTGCCCAGAGTTTGGGCCAAGCTCTGGGTTTTTTCCCTTGGAGAATCACACTCAGAGGGAATTGCTTGGTTTCATGCCGCTTCTCCTGAGCATCTGACTTGTTGTGTCTGATCCTTGCAGAAGGAAAGACACTGTGTCACCTCTGACCCTTGTAATAGCATCTCTGCAATAAAGGGGGATCTCCTCAGTTCAGTGCTTGAAGCCTGAGCTCTCCTTCTACAGCTGCCGCCAAGAGCAACCCAAGATTTGGATGGTAAAAGCATATTTTCTCCTTCTCTTCTCCCTGTGCTCATGGGCAGAACCTCACAGTAACACAGGGATCTTTTAAACACAAAAACTTGAGTGAAAAAATCTCTTCATGGTGTCCAGGAGCAGTGGAGATCGTAGATGAGCTCCCAGTCGCCTTCTTGAAGGTACCACAGCTATGAAATTGGCAATGGCAGATGTCCGTCCCTCTGGAAAGGAATCTGGAGAGACCAGGGGAGGATGGGGACTTGTCACATGCCGTGGGGGGGAGCAGAGAATGAGGACTCAGACAGTGAAACACCCTCTAAGTCCCACCAGAGTAAACCACTAAATGCAGGTATCCAGAAACAAGGACTCTTCAATGTTGTGGGAGCCAGTGGAGATGCAGCAGGTACAGGGACAGAAGACCGGAGAGACGCGTGAGCTGCTGAGGAGCGCCAGGGCTCAGGTTTTGGTGCTGCCCTCAGGAGCGGGGCTGGCAAGGAGGCAAAGTGGGGCAAAGGCAGTCGGGGTGGGAGATCACCTACAGGATGGATGCAGGAGAGCCAGAGAGAGACTGGCGCCTGCTTCCTCATGCCAATGGTGCCATCTTCAGCCCTGGGGCTGTTGGGGATCTTGAACCCCTTCAGAGAGGCTGCAGCTGTGGGGCAAGTGCCCAAAGCTCTGCAGCACCCTGCAGTGGGCAGTGCTGTGGGGCCAGCCCAGACTGGGCTGCTCTGCCGCGCTGGGGAGAGGGCAGGGGTGGGGTGGAGAGCTGAGGAGGGGCTGGGCTGGGCTGCGAAGTGCTGAGGAGAGGAAAGCACCAATGTCAGCTGAGCTGGGTGACCATACAGAGGGAGGACACGCTCTAGTGGGCTTGTGGTGCAGAGCCAGGTCTCGTGGAGAAGGAAGCAAGGCATCAAAGGTGCAAGAGAGGGGAGCTGGCCTGTGCCATTTTCCTTGGACACCCCAGGAAAGCTTCGCCAATGCAATGGGAAAAAAGCAGCCCCGTGCATCAGCCATTTCAATCTCTGGCCATAAATCCAGCCGTGGGGAGGGACCTGTGCTGCGTGGCCATCTCCTTCCTCCTGGTGGTCTCCGTGCCTGTATTAGGGCATGGCCAGCCCTGTGCAGTATCTCTTCTGGCCCACACCTTCCAGACCCCACAGCACAACTCTCTGCCAACACAGGCATGGGACACAACTGAGGCTGTGCAGGGCCGTGCACCGATGGTGGGATGCCAAATGGAGGAGCTTAGTGGGGGAGGAGGCAGGGAGGGCTGTCACAGGGACTGTGCTGGTGTGGAGATTTCCCTGCACTCAGATGCACCTTGCTCTCAGAGCCAAGTCGTTCCCAGTCCCCTTGGGAAAGTCATGGTGACGGAGAGGTCCCTGGTAAGTGTAGGAAAGGGAACGCTGCACCCATCTCTAAAAAAGGCCACAAGTCCAAGCCAGGGACCCACACGCTTTGATGAGAAGAGTGTTCCTGAATGAATCCTCGTGGGGTGACATTTCTGCCTGCCTAAGGAAGAAGGTGGTGACTGAGAATGATCAGCACGTAATGTAATCAAGGGTCAACCATGCCTCACCAGGCTGACTGCCTTCAGGATAAGTTACCTGTGTTTGTGAATAAGAGGAGAAAAGTGGATGCCATTTATCTCAACTTTGGCAAGACTTTAGACACGCTCTGCTGCAGTATCCTTGTATCCAAGTTAGGACATCACAGTCTGCATGGGTAGACAAGTAGGTGGGTGAAACACCAGTTGGCTGACTGCACTGAGATTTAGTAGCGAAGGGATCACACCCTACCTGGAGGGCAGTGGAGGTGAGGCAGCATGGGGATCTCTCCTGGACCTGGTGTTTTTTCTATGGTGCTCCTTTATAAGGTGACCTGGAGGATGCAACCTTCATCGTGTTTGTCAGGGACACCAGCTTGGGGTGCCTCAGGGAATCCGTTTGGAGAAACCCTGGCAGGTGGCAGGACTGTCTTCTCAGAAAGCTGATGACATGCACAAAAACTGGCATGAGGTCTGGCACCTGGGATAGCCAGCACAGTGTTGTGGGGACCGTCTGGTCAGGGTACAGTTCTGTGCTAAAGACCCTGATGGTCCTGGGGAGTGGAAGGCCAAAGCTCTTCCAGCAGTGTGCCCTGCTGGTGAGGAGGTGTCCTGGGAATTACCAAGAGAATCCTTGCCAAAAGTTTGAGGGAAGCGATTGTTTCCCCTGCTCACCACTCATTAGAGCAGACGCAGAATAAAGTGTCCAGGTTTTGCTCCTCAGCTCAGGAAAGGCTTTTGGATCTCACTGGGATGACATTAACTGTCCTCGTCACAGGCCACGAGTGTTGTGCTTTGCGCTTGCGGCGGGGACGGTGGTGACAAGGCACAGATGTGATGGCTGCGGCTGAGCGGTGCTGGCACAGCATCAAGGCTGGGTCTCCAACCCCCACCAAGGGCCAGTAAGCTGGGGGTGGGCAAGAGGCTGGGAGGGGGCACAGCTGGGGCAGTGGCCCAAAGTGACCAAGGGGATGTTTCCTACCGTCTGAGGTCATGCTCAGCAATAAAGGCAAAGAGAAAGGGGGTAAAGGAGGAGGAGGAATTCGTTCTTAAGGCATTTGTCTTCCAAAGCAACTGCTACGTGCACTGAGGCCGTGCTTCCCAGGAAGTGGCTGCACATCCCCTGTGGAGGGGAAGTAGAGGATAAATATTCTCTTTTTTTGTTGTTTTGCTTAAGTACATGGCCTTTACATTCATGGTTTTCTTTCTATTAAAATGCCTTTATCTCAGACCAGGTGGTTTTTCATTTTGTTTTCTCACTGTGTCCTCCTGAGGAGGGAGAGTGAGAGGGCAGCTTGGTGGGCACCCGGCAACCAGCCGAGGTCAACCCACCACAGGGCTTTTTGGATCCCCTTGTGGGGCCCCAGAAAACAGCAGTTTTGATCGAGTGTGCCATAGCTGTAGCAGTTATGAATCGGCAGACTTCTGCGTGGGTGTGGTGGTTTGAGCCTGACCGGATGCCAGTGCCCAGCAAAGCCACTCTATCACTCTTACCCCCTCGGCTGGACAGGGGAGAAAATATATAACAACAGGCAACGGTAAATCCCCTTTGCTGTGCCCTGAAATGCTGAGATAGTGCTGCAGCACAGACTCCAGCAGAAGCAGGTGCAGGCATCCGTCCAGCTTGGCTGGGCTCCCTGGCACGCGTTTCCTTCAGCTCTGAAAAGTTCTGCCCGTGAGAAAGTCACTCTGGCAGTTTTCCGTGAGCAAGGCTGGCCTGAACCGTGCTCCACCTGTGAGCTTGTGAAGCACTGAGACACTGGAGAGTTAAAAGGAATAGGCTGTATGCCTGAGGGCATTTCCAAGCCATCAGGAAATCGTGGAGAATCTGCAGGTAAATGGTTGCTTTGAGTTGAAACCATAATTTAAAAAAAAATAACGTGGGTATCTCACAGTTTGTCTGAAAATAAAACTATTTTATTTTTCTGCACAGTTATGTGAATGAGCAGGTACATTAGAAACCAATCGTGGTGACTTCTCCCTCACACAAACTCTAGTTTTATCTTGGACACTTCGCATGGCACCTCTATGAGACAGACAAAACTCACAGGAAAGAGGCAGGAATACCTCAGAAAAGGAATCAAACTATTAGGACCACATGTTGTTGTGAACTCAGATCCTTCTCTTGAGAAAAACCACCCTGTGCTTTTCAATTGGCCAACCTGAATGCTTTTATCACGTTTTCTGAGCTGCTGTTCTCATTGTTAATACACCAGAGTTTAAGAAGGCTTCTCAGAGGGAGGTGGCCATAGCTGGAGAGGCACCGTCAGCATCCTCAGTCCTCTGTCTCAAAGAGGATATTCCTTCCTCATGTCAAAGTGAGATTCTGAAACATCTTTCATCTGAGTCTCTCCTTCACCAGAAACAGCCTGCTCTTGCCGTGCTACTCGCTTGTGGCTCCCATCCCTCAGGTGTGCCCGGCCAGAAGTCTCTATGCTCTGGGAAGGTGGGAACTGCAAAGGGAAGGCTCGGTTGCCCCAGGCAGCAAGAGCATTGCTCTGCTCCTGCGAGGGCTTGCAGGGGACTGGGAGCATTGCAGGGCTGGGATGAGAGCTAGATTTGTAAGCTGTCAGAAATCCAAGTGACAGAGCAGCAAGTTTAGGAATGCTGAATTATTCAGGGCTCACTCGGCAGTTCTACAAGCCTGACCTGTTCAAGAAAATGGGGTATCGTAGGGAGATCACCCAATTTTAATCACTCCCTTCTCTGCAGGACTGAAAACAGCATGAAGCAGCTTGACTGCTTGCATAAAAACGCCTTTTAGCACCCTGAAAACTTGTGATTTCTTCACAAACTGCTGCTTATTGGTCGTGTTAAAATGTCCCATGGGTGCATGAGTGTCGGTGGATTCACTGGCAGACAGAAGCCTGTTTTACTCCTGATGGGATTCATCCTTCTCCATGTAAAAATGAACAGTTCCCATCTGGGATAGTCTCCCAGACCTTTGTGTGTGGACACAGCGTCAGGGGATGCGCTCTTACATGTGAGGAGAGCTGGGATTAACCTCTCTCACTGAGCTCTAAGAAGCAAGTCGTGCCTCGCCTTGTTTTGTTTTGATTACCTAGCCTTGCCTTGCTTTGTCTACTCCCTTTGCATCCCTTTCCTCCTTTCCACCCTGTTACTTCTTCATGTTCTTTCATTAAATGCAGCTTTTACAAGATCTGGACAGGGAAGTAAGCAAGCCTGTTCTTTAAGGCCCTCAGATTTATCCATTTTCTTCCTTTTTTCTCACCTATCAATCACCAGGTAGTCCAATTAATACAATCACCTCTGAAAAAGAAAGTCAAGTTTCTTTTCTCCATGTGACAAACCCCAGTCTTTCAGGCTCAAGGATTCTGTTCTTTCCTCTCTTTAGAACCCGTGCTGCAGCAAGCAACCCCTGTTAGATTTCCAAACGTTCCTGCAGCTCTTGGCCAAGCTTGCCTAACCCTGCAATCCCGTGGATGCTGGTGTTTGTAGTCTTTCCCTAGGCGTGAAGTGTGGGTGATGGTGGACAGGCCATCAGCATCCTCTGAGAGCTGGTGGTTTGGATTGCTGTTTCTAGGGAAAATGCCCCAAAGAAAAGGCTTGGAGAATCACACTGTTAGATTTGGCTTCATTCTTCTGGGATGTTCTGAGCACTCCAGCCTGCAGGGTCTGCGCTTCCCAGTATTCCTTGTTATCTACCTTGTGGTCCTCACCAGGAATAGTGTGATTGCACTCATCACAATTGTGGACTCAAACCTCCACTGCTCCACATATTTCTTCCTGAGGAACTTCTCCACCCTGGAGATCTGCTACACGTCAGTCCCTCTGCCTCTCTCATGACTTGCCCTCGGTTGTGGTTGGGAAGACCAGCATCATTGTGTGAGTGGTGGCCAACCAGTAGCCGTAACACTCTGTGGACTTCTTCCTGGGGAATGTGTCCTCTCTGGAGACCAGCTACAGATCTCCCACCCTGTCCTGGCTGCTGCTCAGGTTTCTGAGCATTTCCTGCCCCTTTTGCATGTGCTGCGTGGTCCTTGCTGGGAGCCAAACCCTGCCAGCAGCACTGGGCTGTGTGCCACCCACTGCTCTCTGCAAGACCCATGGGCTGGAAGGTGTGTCTCCAGCAGGCAGCTGCACCTTGGCGAGGGGCATTGCTGTCATCTGCAGGAATCATTTCATTCTTGTCCCTGATACATTTTGGTGGCCCTGGGGGTACCGGGCCGCTGCTGTGATTTCACCCCGTTGCTGGAGGGCTCCTGCAGTTACACTGTGACACTCCAGCTCTTTGCTTCCATAACCCGCTTTTTAGGTCCAGCTCTCCCCGTCCTGCCCGTGCTGGCATCCTGGGTGTGCGTCAGAGCTGCCACCCTTGGGTGACTCTACTGCCCAGCGCAGGCAGGCAGAAGGCCTCTCCAACTCTTTGTCTCCCCTCACTAGTGTCACTCTTTTCTACAACGCTCTGATCCTGGTCCATGTGATGCTCACAACAGCCCTCCTGGGATAGTCAGACAAACCCCACTTTCTATCCATCCTCAGATCCCTGCTCAATGCCTTCACCGTGATCACAAAGTTTAGTGTTAAGTGGGGCTCTGAGAAACGCTCAGGAAAGCTGTGAGCTGCCCAGAGAGCCACATGGCAGCACTGTGACCAAGCTGCCAGAGCACTCAGGCCTTACACCACCACAGGGGCTCAGGAGGAGAACGTGGAAGCGGAAAGAGAGCAGCTCTGGAAAGACCAAGTGCTGGTGCTCCCTGGTAGTCCTGCCATGCCAGGACTCTTTTCTCTTCAACCTCTCCACACTGGAACTGTCCCTGCAACTCCAAAAAGACCTTCGGGGAAGGATTTCAGGTGAAAAAAGTCACTGAAGGGCCCTTTATTTCATTTAAGCACACAGAGAACTCTGGTCTTCATTCACACAGCAACTCAGTCAGAAAAGAAAACCAGCCAGTAAATGAGAAAAAGGATGACAACATCATCACAGATAACTAAAACACCACCAACAATAAAAAGTGCAAAAGACAGGCTGGGCAGGCAATGTGCTACAGTATAAATGCTATGCAGGAACAGATGGGCAGTTCAATGCTTCAGAAAAAGCATCCAGTCATCAGTTTCAATAGGGCATCTTTGATTTCATTGTTCCTCATGCTGTAGATGAGGGGGTTGACTGCTGGAGGCACCACCGAGTACAGAACTGCCATCACCAGATCCAGGGATGGAAAGCAAATGGAGGGGGGCTTCAGGTGAGCAAACACACCAGTGCTGACAAACAGGGAGACCACGGCGAGGTGAGGGAGGCAGGTGGAAAAGGCTTTGTGGCGTCCCTGCTCCGAGGGGATCCTCAGCACGGCCCTGAAGATCTGCACGTAGGACACCACAATAAACACAAAACAACTCAACACTAAACAGACACTGACGACAAGAAATCCAGCTTCCCTGAAGTAGGAGTGTGAGCAGGAGAGCTTGAGGATCTGGGGGATTTCACAGAAGAACTGGTCCACAGCATTGCCTGACACGATTCAGAGCAGCTACTCAAGTCAATGTTCGTGTGACACGATTCAGAGCAGCTACTCAAGTCAATGTTCCAGTCCAGGCCCACAGAGCTACCTGAGATGCCAGGGCTGGCACAGGAGTCACAGGTCCTACAGGAAAAGCAATTTTCATTAAGGGAAGGTGTGCTAGAGACACCCCTGATGGCACCTCAGAGAGTGCAATTTGGTGTTTTGTGCCATTGATGGTTGCCATCAGTCAGAGGCATCAATCAGAGATGCCACCAAAGAGGCAAGGTCTGTCTCTTCTTCTATCTAACATAAAGATGGGTGAACATAAAGCGCATCACAGCGGGGTCTTTACTCATCCCCTGACCATTCAACCAAGGAAGAGCCCAAGCATTTTAACAGTGTGCCTGGAGACATCTTGCCTTCAAAGACAGCATCCCCCAGGCACAGCAATGGCCCATATCAAAACTCAGTTGAAACCCAAAAGGGAATTCAAGGGCACCAAGACGAGCTGTTGCTACATCAGGAACAGTTGAAGAAGAAACAGAGATCCTACAGGACTACTCCTACATTAGGTAAGAATACATGTAGATAGATCTGGGATAGTCTATGTCCTCTTTGCTGCAGTTACCACCAGCAAGGTCTCCCAGGCCTTTGAGCTGTGAGGCAGGACTCTGGAGGAGGACAACCAGTGGCGGATGGGGATCAAGCCAGGGGTCCCTTAGCAAACCACACCCTTTCCAGTCCATGGGACTGGACATGTTGCATCCACGGGTGCTGGTCAGCTCATGAGGATGACTAAGCCCAGCCACCCCCAGCAGTGGGCATTCCCCATCTCCATGGCCTGCACGCAAGATGGAAACATCTGTATCGTCCCTGATATGCACAGGAGGGGCCTTCCTTCCTGCTATGTTTCCAGTAAAACCCTCCTCCTCCTCCTCCTCCTCTACCTATTTTCTATTGCTGGACAGCCTTTTAAGGATTCGATAAAGCCATCAGCAATCTCTTTGTTTCTCACTGACATCCCCTGACGCTCTCTCCCACACCTACACACGGCCAACATCTACTTCTCAGGGCCGCTCCCTCTTCAGAAGAGGCCTTGAGAGTTTTAGATCTTCCTGGTGCTTTTTAGAATCTTCCTTGGTGTCTCTAGAGCTCATGGTGAGCTTTCTTAGCCATAGCAGGATCTTTTTGACCATGTCTTATTAAATGATTGCCCGTCTGTGATTGTGCAGAAGGAGCAGGCCCCGAAAAGCACCAAATCAATCAAAACCGATACTGAGTGAAGTGTCAGTAGGAGCCAGGTGAGCTGCCCTCATGGCTGTGGCTTCCTGGAAGGGAGTCTGTCCTGAGAAGGGGATCCAGCCTCAGCCACGCTCTGAGAGGGAAACAGCAGTGTCCATGCCACCTGGTGACACAAAGGGTGGCTTTTGCAAGGCCACCCTTCATCTGAACCGCTTCAGAGAGGGACTTGTGGATTGGGTGTCACGCTGTGGATGGCAAATCCTGATTGCATGGGAATCGCCCAGAGGGGCTACCCCGGTATAGATGGCTCTGCTGCAGATATTGGTGTTTAGGCAGACGGATGCTGTTGTTGTTGGAGATAGTGAAATCACCCGAGCACTTGGAGGATAATTGGAGGATTGCCACCTCAGTGGCCCTTCAGTGAACTGGTTCCTGTTTGCCATTGTCTCCCTGTCGTGGTGCAGGGTGTGGTGTCAAAGGTGCTGAACAGAGGAGCACAACCCCTTCTTGTGGCTGCACTCCTGCTCCTACGGCCCAGAAGGCTGTTGCCCGCCTTTGCCGCTGGTTCGTGTTTTGCCTGATGATAATCAAGGACCACCAGGGCCATTTCCACAGAGCTGCTGCCCAGCCACATGGCTCCTGGCCTCTGTCCCTGCAGCCTGTAGTTTCCCTGCTCAGCCCTTGGGTCTCTTCAGAAGGCGTGTGTGAGATTCACTTCTTGCTTTCTCCAGTCATGGAGACCTTCCAACTGGACCAGAGTAGCCCTGCTGTGGCACTGGCCTGGTCTGTCAACAGCCTTGGCCTCATCCCGTCTGCTCCAATGGGCTCCTAAGGGTTGGGCTGACCTTACCTAAGTAACCCCTGACTTGATCTCCATCACTGTTGGATTGTTTCTGGGCTTCTGCCTCTTAGATACACAGAACCGGAAGACCTTGCTGGGGAAGACAAAGGCCAAAAGTGCCCCAGATCTCTCTACACCTACTCTGAGGAAATTCAGCAGTGGCCACACATTATCTGCAGTTCTTCTTCAACTCTTCCTGAAGCAGTAACAGCTCATCATTGTGCCCTTGAATTGCCTTGCAAGTGTCAGCCTCACAGGAGCTCTGGCTTTTCTAAAACAAAAGGGAGTTCTGCATTCCTCCTTTTTTCGATCCTTGCATCCACCTCTTGTAGGCTTCCTTTTTTTTCTGTGTAGCTTCGCTGTGAGTCTCCTGTTCCCCCAAGCTTCTCACCTGACAGCTCTGCTTGTTGTCCTGACTCTTGGTGCGCACTCTCTCGTGCTTGAAAGACACTGTCCTTGAACACCAGCTATACTGAGCATTGCTGCTCTTCTGTGCTGCTCACATACATGGGCTCCTGCCCTAAAACTCACAAGGCTTGAGACTCAAAGTCTGCTCCTCTGAGGTCTCACATCTTCACTCTTCTATTCTCCTTCTGCTTTGGAGTGGAGACGCCATGCTTCCATGGTCATGACAGGAAAGGTTTTCACACCCATGCCCAGCTCTTCCTTCTTTGAAAGCAGCAGATGCAGATGAGCGTCACCCTTGCTGACCAAGCTGGCAGCTGTGCTATAAACACCTGTGTCCCAAGCCCCTCCAGAGACCTCCAAGACTGTTTGCATGTTGTTGTGGTCCCCTTCCAGTGAATGCCAGGTAATTCAAGTCCGCAAGGGGACTTAAATGAGTTCTCTGCCTCACACCATAATGTTCTGGAGTGGATGGTAGATGGCAGTGTGGAGAGGAAAGGAGGTGCCCACAAAGAGAGCAAACCCTGCTCTCCTCAAGGGCAGAGAGAAACAGAGCAGGGCTGTGCAGTCTGAACAGGAGAGGGGTTTGTTGTCTGTTGTGTCTCTGCAGCCCCAAGGGCCTGTGGTGGAGGGGAAGCTGACCTCAGGGAGGAAGACATGAAGTCGAAAATGTCCATGATGTGGACATGCTGTGACTCAGGCACACTGTGAAAAACATTCGCCTCATCCATGATTGTATCATCGAGGGGACGGTTACACACTGGAGGAGAGAAGAACCAGCAGAGTTGGAGAAGGAATGTCCATGAGCGAAGACCCTGCTGCGATGAGCTTTGTACTCACACTCTGCCCGACATTTACCGGATAGAGACAGGACACCCCTGAGGTGACTTCAGGGGTGGGATTCAGTCACTGGCCCAAAGGCATTGACTCTGAGCTGCCCTGGGTGGTGCCTGTCACTCAGCTAGTCTGAATGGGGGCGGGGTTCCTGGGCTGGACCTGTGCTGTTCGTATCAGGTGCCTGCAGTTGTGCTGGGGAGCCCTGGTGCCTCCCATAGCACTATGGGCCTGTATTTGGATATTAAATTGAGGTTCAGCTGCCCCGAATTAGGGCAGGCAATGAAGGGATGCACAGGAGACAACTGCTGTTAGACTCGAAGGCCATAGAGAAAATAGAGCTGATGGAGAAGAGAAAGAGAGAGACTTGGCTCTGCCTGTGCCACATGGCTCCGTTTGATCAGCTGAATACCTCTAGAGGATGCCCTGGACATAGGGAATAGTTACAGGTTCAGTAGTACTACCCATGGGCATTTTCTGTCTTTTAAGTTGGCCAACGGAATTTCCCACCAACCTCTAAGGAGATGCCCCCAGATGCTGCCCTGTGCCTAGGAACTGCTCCATCAGAGCTTGCAGTCACCAGCATGCATCTTGGTCACCTCTGGCACCAAATGTGTCACCAAGTGTCTGTGCCTGAGCACCTTCCTCCTGCCCTCCATTTCCAGTAACGAGCAAGGGAGCTGAGACAAGGAGCTCACGTGCAGGAGCCTATCTTGTGCACGTCTGAACGGAGGCAAGAGGGATCCCCCCTCCTGCGGGTTTGTGGTGGGCATGGGATGGAGCTAACTCCTCTTTTAGCCCTGGGGACTACAGACCCAGGATGAGATGCCTCCCTTGAGACAGCTGAATCCCTTCCCTCAGGCTGGGTGAAGGAGATCCCTCCCTGTGTTTTAGAAGAGTCCAGGAAGACCCACCGCTGAATCGTGAGGTCCAGACAGGCCCCCCTCACTTTCTAAACTTCCTCTCCAAGAGGAGTGTCGGTGCAGCTCGATCCAGCCTTAGCCCCCGACTGCAAAGAAGAATTTGGAGCCTCGGTTCTAGCAGACACACGTGTTCCTGAGCTGCCTCCCCTCATGAGTGCCAGAAGGTCAACTGCCCCAAGGGCGTGTGTGGCTGTGGTGAATCCTGGAGAGTCCCTCCCGGGAAACCTTGCCGGCTGGGGTTAAAGCACAACCAACACAAACTCCAGAGGTCTATTCCAGTGCTGGACTCTTCCCCTGGTGATTGGAGTTTTTTATTCTTTATGTCAAGTTAGAAAGCAGTAGACAACTACGTGGACGAGACCATAGCAGGGGAACATGACTTTCATGTCTTTTAACTTTTTACAGCTGATTCCATGCAGGGACACCGTAGATAGTCTGTGGGGTCCATCAAGCAATTTCTCAGCCCTGAGGGTAGTCATTCCTTCATCGATTGTTTCACCTTCTGTTCCCCATTGACTACTGACCATCCTTTGATGATTTCCCTTTAACGTGTGGTTGGTCAGGCACAGCTTGAAGTAGCTGCTGGCGTTAAGCTATAGAGGGACACTGAAGATGCTCTGGAGGACAAAGATGTCATGGTGGGGCATGGCATAACGGGAGGGCCTCAGGAGACCTTTCCCCTTCTTGAGGAAGATGAAAGCCAGGCTGGACGCAGGGTTTTGTTGGAGCAAGTATGGGGTGCTTTATTCAGGCCACCACGTACCCCAGGGAGAGTTCTGGTACTATTTGGGACTCTTTTGCATACTCTGTAGTATCACTTTGTCCAGAGGAGTCACTTCGAGGCAATTCTCACTTCCTTATTCCTCAGGCTATAGATGACAGGGTTAAACATGGGGGTCCCAACTGTGTAAAGCAGGGCAAGGTATTTGTTGGTGCCTATGGAATCCCTTGACCGTTGCTTTAAGTAGACGACTGTGGCCAAGCCGTAGCAGAGCGTCACCACCCAGAGATGGGAAGAGCAGGTGGAAAAGGCTTTGTGTCTGCCCAGAGCCAAAGGTATTTTCAGAGTTTCCCTGGTAATTTTAACGTAAGACACAACTATGAAGGAGAAGGGAAGGACTGCGAATGCCAGGATGAAGGTGTACAGCATCCCTTGGTTCCAGAAAGTGCCTGCACAGGCCAGTGCCAGCAGAGGGGGGAGGTCACAGAAAAAGTGGTGAAGGTGACGAGATGCACAGAAGGGCAAAGTGAACTCCTGGTGGGTCTGTCCTACTTGCACTGGTAAGACAGTCAGCCACGACCCCACCACCAGCCTGATGCAGAGACCCCTGTTCATGGTGAGGGCATAGTGCAGGGGGTCACAGAGGGCTGTGCAGCGGTCGTGGGCCACGGCAATAAGGAGAAGGCACTCAATGCTGCCCCACAAAAACCAGAAAATACAGCTGGGCAGCACAGCCAAGACCCTGAGGAGAAGGGCCTGGGCACTACGAGGGATGCCAGAGGAGCCGGTGGCACACGCTCACCGTGTGGAATTCCAGCTGCAGGTGGGGCTGCAGAGACGGGGCTACGCTAGGGGGTGCGTGGCCACCCAGACAAGGGACCTCTAATCCCCCTTGGCTCGGCACTGCTGTGGCCCCATCTGGATGACCAGAGTCTGGCTTTGGGGCTGCCTTGCCTGGAGGAATGGGGAGGAAAAGGAAAGCCTGCCGAGGAGATCTGCCAGGCTGGAGTTTGGAGCCTGTGCAGGGAGGATGAAGGTTCTGGGCTTCTTTAGCCTGCTGAAGTGGAGGCTCAGGGCACTACAGGAGCAGCGTGCACCTGCTTGAAGGGTGTTTTCAGAGCTGATGGAGATTTTCTTGGTAGTGGGAAGAGAAGGAAACCTCCACAAAGTGCAGCTTGGAAGGTTCAGACTGGAGGGGAGAACAAAAGAAATGTCTCACAGAGGGTAGTCTTGCAGTGCAAGAGGTCCCCCAGAGGGCGTCTGTATCAGCCTATGGCTTTGTGTTTCAAGGAATGGCCAGCGAGAGTGGAGAGACATGAGGGAAGGTGGAGAAATGGTGGGGTGAGAGCTGGGTGGGAAAGCAAGCAGGGTGTGAACAGCCTGAAGGGAAAGAGGTGCAGGCTTGGGGCAGGGTAGGACAGCCTGCAGGAGAGATGGCCAAGGGCTGTAGCAAGGCTGAAAGGTCCAAGAGGCCTGAGGTCTTGGTCCTCTTGGCTAGAGCAGTTGCCTCTGCCAGCGAGGCTGGTGAGATGGAACTTGGAGGGTGTCAGGATGGGCCTTGGCAGGGCCTGAGGGTCAGGGCTTGGCCTTTCTGCTTCCTAAAGCAAAGCAAAGGGTTTTCTCAGCATTCCAGCCCCCTGCACAGGGCCTTGGCCTGCCTGCAAGCATGGCCTCCAGTGATCTGCTCTAAGGAGGCCCTGGGGAGGCTTTGTCAGTAAGGGCCCTCAGGGGGGCCAGTCAGAGCTTCAAGGGACTTCTGGGCTTTGCTTCTGACTTTGACTTCTGGAGAGGTTTCTTCAGGCTTCTCTCAGTACCTGAGGGTCATGGAATGAGCCCCAAATGCCCTAACGAGCTGTTTGCCTTGTTGTCATTTTCTTCAAGTCTTCAAAACTTGCACAGATAACTGGAGCTATTTCAGAGTGTAGTTCAGGAGGATGTTTTCAAAGTGCATCTAATAACTTTAATTTTTATTTTAAGTGTTATCCCTTCTGCCTTTTCTTTCAGAGAAGGGTTTAGAGCAGTATTCTTCAAGTGCTAATGCTCCAGAGGGTCTCCTGAAGAGGTCTGAACTGGTCGGAAAAGCAGTTTTTTGAGGTCTGACACTATCTGGGCAACCTTGCTCCTCACTTCCCCAACCCCACCGTTTTCCTCATTGTCCCCTGGAACCTGCATCACTTTTTGTGACATCAGCCTTCTCCACTGCATTCTGCAGCTGGATGTTACAGCTCCATTGCATCATCTCCCGCCTGATCTCCTGACAGACCTGGCTGCACGAGGGCACAGAAGAACTTTCCTGATGTGTAGAGAACAGTGAGGCATGATGAAGTTTCATGAACAATAAAACACACTCTGCAAGCATATGCTCTGTCCGAGCTGTCTCTAACGAGCTTGAACTTCCTACAAGCGATAATCTGAGGAGAAATATCTACAGTAGGTGGATACAAGATAATTAGAAATAAAGACAATGAAAGGGTTGGCTAAGGACACAATCAGACTGTTGAAAGACAGGTAAGATTTTACTGCCTGAAGCTCAAAACAGCAACCTAGGTGAGAGGCATCTGAATGAGCAAAGATTAAGGGGAGGAGGAAACCAGAGAGTAATGATCTGACCAGTCTGCATCTGAAAAGATGACTTCAGAAGTGGTCATTGTATCCTGAACAGGTGCAAATATCTGAAAGATTAAAGAAATTAGATCCACCATAGAACAGGAAGAACAGTGTTAGTGACCTCACAGGGGAAGATGGCTGTTTCTTTGGAATATCCCTTCGGAAAGGTCATGGGAATGGCAGAGGTCTCTTCTGAGAGAGGACAAACATCCATCTTTGAAAGAGGCCAAAAGTGCATCCCAGGGAACCCCAGACTGTACAAGCTCATGCTGGGGAGGAGTGTGACATCACTGAGAGTCCTCATGGGTGACAGTTCTGAGCACCTGCGAGAGAGTGACTGTCAACATGGACTCTCCAAGGGTCACTCGTGCCTCACCAACCTGACAGCCTGCACTTGTGCATGAGGAGATAAAAAGTGGCTGCCATTTGCCTCAGCTTCAGCCCAACCCTTGCCGTGGTCTCCCTCAATATTCTTCTACCCAAGTCAGGCCATTCCAGTCGGGACGGGTAGAGAAACATTAGGTTAAAACTGCATTAGGAAAAGCGATGCTGGCAGGTGGAGGGAGGTGACCCTTCCCCTCTACTCAGCACTGGTGATGCCACACCTGGAGTGCTGTGTCCAGTGCTGGGCTGCCCAGGGCGAGGAAGTTGCTGATCTACTAAAGCACGTCCAGCAAAGGGCCACAGAGCTGGTTTAAGGGACTGGAGCAGCTTTCGTAGGTGTTAAGGCTGAGAGTTGTGGGACTGTTCAGTCTGGAGAAGGAAGCTTGGAGGGATTTTATTAATGTATAGGAATACCTGATGGGAGGGCATGAAGACCAGGGAGCCAAACTTTTCTTGGTAGTTCCCAGTGACAAGGGGGTGATGGACACAGATATATAGACACAAAATTCTGTCTGAAACAGGTAAATGCTGTTTGACTGGAAGGGTGGTCAACAACTGGAACAGAGTGCCCCAGTGGATTGGGGGAGTCTCCATCAACCGACCTCGACCAGGTCTTCAGCAACCTGCTCCAGCTGGCCCTGCCTCAGCTGGGGTTTGGACTAAATGATTTCAGTGTCTTTAGATGACCATTGAATGTCCCTTCCAACCAAATCTATTCATGATTCTATGATTCTAAAAGCTCATTTTGGTGAGGAGTGTGCCATCAATTAGAGTCCTCTTGGGTGACGTTCCTGGGCCCCTAAAAGAGAAGAACGTGTCCAAATGCAGGCAGAATGGACTTAGCAAGGATACATACTGGGACGTACGTGAGGAACACACAGACCTTTTCTGGGTGCTGTTCAATTTAATACCTGTATCCATGACCCAGAGTTGTCACCGTGTTTAACAAGAACAAATGTCAGATTCGACTCCAGGGATGAAAGAACACCAGTCACAAGTGTAGACTGGGAGAGGAGTGGGTGGAGAGCAGCCCTGTAGAACGGGATCTGGGGGTGCTGGTTGACAGCAGGCTCAACAGGAGTCTCGAAGGTTCCCCATCAGCCAAGAGGGCAAACTGGAAGCTGGGGTGCATCAATCAAAGTAGAACCAGCCAGCCCAAAGAGGGGATTATCCCACTCTGTTCAGCATTGGTGTGGCCTCACCTTGAGTACTGTGTGCACTTCTGGGCCCCACAATTTTCAAGGATGTTAAGATACTTAAGGTGCTCAGAGGAGGCCAACAAAGCTGGTGGCAGGGCTGGAAGGCATGTCCTATGAGGAACGGCTAAGGAGAGTGGGTTTGTGTAACTTGGAAATAAAGAGGCTGAGGAGTGACCTCATTGCTCTCGACAGCTTCCTGAGATGGGGATGTGGAGAGGGAGGGGCTGAGCTCTCCTCCCTGATATCCTGTGACAGGGTATGTGGGAATGGTTCCAAGCTGCACCAGAAGAGGTTTAGACTGGACATTAGGAAGCATTTCTTTACCAAGAGGGTGGTCAAACCCTTCAACGGGCTTCCTAGAGAGGTGGTTGACACCCCAAGCCTGTCAGTGTTTAAGAGGCATTTGGACAACGCCCTTATGAATATGATTTATCTTTTGGTGAGAGGTGAAGTGGTCAGGCAGTTGGACTAGATGATCATTGTAGCCCCCTCCCTACTGAACCATTCTGTTCTATAGAGGTACCTGTACAGGGTGGATCCCTCCAGCGCCTGGGCTCTGACACTCAGTCTCCTCAGTATGAGCCCCTGAGGCTACAATCCCATTCCAGATGCTGGTACAGACCACCTCAGTCTCACACACACACACAAACTCTGACCTCCAGTCACTCCCATCTCTCAGTTGCTGGCACAAATGACACAAGGGCTGTCTGACCCCCTGGTCCTGCTTAAGTTGCTGCACTCACACCCCTGTGCTCACAGGTTCACGCAGAGGAGAGATTGACTCACCCAGGAAAAAGTTAGAAATAAAGTTTCATGAGAAGACAGAAAAGGTTATACTCGTCGGGGTCCTCCCCTAAACTTCCCATAATAAGTCCTGTGCAATCCAAAAATGCTCCTGCCCTGCATCCCAAAAGGTGTCCTACACCTCAAGGCAAAAGTCCCCTTAGCCCAAGTGGCGAACCAGAAAGCTGCTCTCAGTGACTCCTCTTGATGGGTTTCACACCTGGAAACGGGGCTGATGGCTTTCCCAGGGCAGCCCTGGAAGGAGCTGGGACAACTTGTTCATGCCTCAGAAGCCTGTAATTTGGGTTTCCACCTGCCACTGTGCCTCTGTGCTCTTCTTAGTTTGCAGAGAAGGGCTCTTGATGAGCTGGTGGCTCTCCTGGGATGGGTCTGGGAGAGCTGAGGCAGGGTATTAGCTGAGCTACTCCTTCTGCCATTGGTAGTGCTTTCTTCGACTGTACAGATGAGCTTCGTATCACTTAGCCTGACACAACCCCACAAGAACATCAGCCTCCTGAGGCATCTGTGTTTGGAGGTCATGTACATATGCACTGGTATCATTTAAGAGGTGACAGCAGGTCATTGGAATCAGTGTCCAGAAAGGCATCACGATGAGGGGAAAAGCTGTACTGTTGCACGAGCAATGGCTTTGTTCAGGGCCAGCATCACAGCCTTGTTTCTAAGGCTGTAGATGAATGGATTTAAGAATGGGTACAGGACGGTGTTCAGCAAAGCTACGATTCTGTTTGTCTCCAAGGAAACGTCTTCGGAAGGACACACTAGAGAGCAATGCAGCTCCCATATACAATGGCCAAGGTGGTGAGATGGGAAGAACATGTAGTAAAAGCTTTTTTCCTCCCAGAGGCTGCTGGAAGATGTAGAATACAGAGAAGGATGCTCATGTAAAATGCCAGAGTTAAACATAAGGAACCCAGTACGACAAATGGCAATAAAAAAGAGTCTAGTTTCCAAAACAGGCTGGTGTCAGAGCAGGACAATTTGAACAAGGGGGAGTTGTCACAAAAAAAATGGTGGATCTTGTTGGAGCCACAGAAAGTCAGCGTGTGGAGGAGGACCAGACGGTAACTCATGAGTGTGATGCCTGTGACCCAAGCAGCAACAACCAGGCGGATGCAGAGCTGAGGCTTCATGATGGCAGCGTAACACAAAGGCTGGCAGATGGCAAGATAGCGGTCAAAGGACATGACAACCAGAAGAGCCAACTCTGTGCAGCCCAGGACAAAATAGAAATAGGATTGGGCAAAGCAGCTGCTTAGGGAGATTCTTCTCCTCCCAGAAGCCAGGATCACAACGAGTTTGATGCTTGTGGAGGATGTAAACCAGATCTCCAGGAAGGACAGGTTGCTGATGAAAAAGTACATGGGGGTTTGCAGGCGGTGATCCATACACACCAGGAAAATGATGGTCATGTTCGCCACCACTGTTGTCAGGTAGACGAGCAGAAGGACCAGAGAGAGAAATAGCTGTAGTCTTTGATCAAGCCCTGAGAAACCCTCTAGGATGAACTCAGTAACTGCACTTTCATTTTCTGGTCCCATGCTCAATTTCAGTTCATCCTGACGAGACAGGAACCTGGCAAAAACCAACTGTGATAATTTCACCATCTGGGTGAATAGTTCTGTCCTTCCTTCTCTGCTGCTTTCCTTTCTTGCAGTCTTCCTATATGACACAGACAGAGACAGTTCTATAAGCATTTCTCCCACCTCAATTTTTCTGTTTCACATTTTAGTGGCAGTCCTCACAGAATTTGTTCTCCCTTATCTACCCTTTCCAAACACTCACAAAGGATTTTTTTCTCCAGATCACATTTTAAAGAGGCTGTTAGCTATTTCATCCCATTCCTGGGTAATCCCAAATTCATTCACTCAGACCTGTTGCAAACCTCTGTCACACCTATGTGCCAAACTCTCCTCTTCTATTGCACAAACATTAAACAATCAAAGAAATGAAATCAAATCAAATATGTATGGTGAAAGCTGTTCTTTCTACTTTTCAATACTTGCCTTTTTGGGCTAGGAATCGCCGACAATATGTTGATTTCAAAATAAATAATATCAAGTATCTTTTCTGTAATCCTCTGCTTTCTTCCATAGCTTCTTGCACTCTGTTTCTTCAGGAAAGGGCAGGGGGGTGACGGGGGAATAAGGACCAAGTCTAACTTGTCTTCCTTAGTACTCTAAATAGCGACTGAAATTTTTTATGGTTCCACACAGTCTCATCTGACATCTGCCTGCACAGAAACGCAGGTCGCTCTGATGCTGAGGAAACTTGGAGGTGTTCCATGAAGGTTACAGGTCCTGACCTCCAGCCTCTGGGAAGGGAGAACAGGTCCCTCATGCGTTGCTCAGGCCTCTCCTGGGGACAGTCTGATCTGCACGGTGCAATGGCAAGCGCAGGTGTGGGACACTGTAGGACATCCTGTGGTGGAGACGCTCAAGGGCTCTGGCAAGACAAAAAGCCCCCAAGAGAGCTGAGGTCTTTCTCCCCTTGGCTAGGGCTGTTGTCTCAACCCCCAAGGCCTACCAGATGACCCCTTCACCTTATGGCACCAGCACCTCAGTGCCGACCCAGGACAAACTCAGAAGCAGAGGATCTTGGCCCTGCCCTTGGCACTGCACATCCCCACATCACCCTGCCCCAGGAAGAACCCTGAGGAATGGCTGAGGGACAGGGTCTGCCTTGCAGGGGCTGGCAAGTCAGTCCTTTGTCTTTTGGCTTGATAAAGCACACCAAGGGTTACTCAGCATCAGAGCCATCTTCACCTTACCTTTGCCTACTTGTCCTCACTGCCTCCTGTTTTCTTTTTCAACCAGCCCCCAGGGAGGCTTTGTCAGTAACGTCCCTCAGGGGAACCCATTAGTGCTCCAAGAAACTTTGGAGTTTGCATCTGACTTTGACTCCTTGAGAAGTTTCCTCAACTTCCCCTCACCGTCTGAGTTTCAAGGACTCAACATCAAAACCACCAGAGAGATGATTAGAAAGTGGTTGGGCTGTTGCTCTGCTGCTGAGCTGGGCTGGGCTCCTGGGACAGAGAGAGCTCCTAGCAAGCAGGCAGAGCTGCAGGGAGACAGCTCTGCCCAGCAGCAGCTGCTCTGCCAAGCGCAGCAGGGCTGAGGGGGCTGCCTGTGGGCACCAAGGAGAAAGGAGCGGGGCAGAGAGAGGTTGAAGGCAGGGGAGAGTGGAAGGATGGCTGAGAGCTCACTGGAGGAGAACTCTTCCCAGCCTCTGACACAGTAAGTCTCTGGGTGCAGGGTGATGTGTCAGTGGCTCCTTGAAAGATCTCCTGAATGTGTACAACCTCTGGGATCTGTATGTAATGCAGAAGAGGAAGACGGGGTGCAGGGCAGGGCTTCCCTAGTGCAGTTTGAGAGGGACAGGGCATGATGGCTGCCTTCTGGTAAGGATGGCTGTGGGGTGTGAAGCCCGTTGGGGATGGCTTGAGGATGTGAAGGTGGGTGTGCAGCCAGAGGTGCCCAGGGCTGTCCTTCCGTGCGGTTTGTCTTCACCATGGGAGGCTGTGACCTTGGTCATGGACTCTGTCACCAGCCTACATCAGCACTCAACCTGCCCCGGGAGCTCCTCATGAAGTTACGGGGAGTAGCTGTGTCTGGAAGGACAGATCCCCCGCAAAGATGCATCTCTCCTGACATGTAAAACTCTTCCTTCTGCAGAGAAAAGGGACTGAGAGCAACTGGCCTGGGATGCCACCAACATGGAGGTGCTGTGCTCTGCTGTGTAAGGAGAAGGCTTTCCCCAGTGCCAGCTGTCTTCCTCTCCTGTTCCCCATTTGCAGAAGGATCAAGGTATTGCTCTGCATTTTTTCTCCGATACCTGCTGCTCCTTTTTCTTACTTGTGGAAGATCTGGGTTGTGGGGTAGTGTTATGCATCTCAGATGCATTTGAGTCACTGATCCTGGGGGGCTGTGGGCAATACAGTGTGTGGGACTTGGAAACAAGTTGAGCCTCCCTTCAGGAGAGGATGGGCGCTGTCTTTCAGGCACCTGAGCATCTCCATGAGGTGAAGAGGTTGAAGTGCCCTTCCCCCGTGCTGCGTGCAACTCAGCAGAGGAGGATGGGAACCTAGTGACAGCCCCATTCTCCCCCACAGGCACGCTGCTGTTATCATGTCTGGAGAGAGCCAAGAGATGGAAAATGGGGGTGAGAAAGGTTCTGTGTCGGCTGTGAGTGATTCCGACGCAGACTTTGCTGTTCATTACAGCAGAGTTGGAAGGGCTGGGTCCCTCCCTGGGCTCTTCCCTCTCAGACACAGCAGGTCTGGGTGCTGACTCCATCACATTGGAATAAATAGGGACAATTGTCACACGGTCACTGAGGGAAATACCTCTTACTCAAGTGAAGCACCCATTGCCAGGAACAGCTACTGAATGCACGGGCAGTTTGACACCTCTGCAATAGAACAGGTCTGACTTGTCTGGAGCCCCTGGTCAGAGCCCCTGCTCCTCAATCCTGAACTCACAAAAAGGAACTGATCGTGGTTCCTAGAAAAAAAAAAAAAAAAAAAAAAAAAGCCATTTTGGGTGTTTTGTCTTAGAAATGGCATAAAAGACGTTCAGAGAAATCTATCCTCAATTGTCAATGTCTTCTCCTCTTACAGCAGTCCCCCATTCCTGCAGTGAAATAATGTCCAATGCCAGCTCCATCACAGAGTTCCTCCTCTTTAGATTTGGAGACACATGGGAGCTGCAGCTCTTGACCTTCGGGCTCTTCCTGGGCATCTACCTGGCTGCCCTCCTGGGCAACGGACTCATCATCACTGCCGTAGCCTGTGACCCCCACCTCCACACCCCCATGTACTTCTTCCTCCTCAACCTCTCCCTCCTTGATCTGGGCTCCCTCTCCACCACTCTCCCCAAAGCCATGGCCAATGCCTTCTGGAACACCAGGGCCATCTCCTACTCAGGATGTGTTGCACAGTTTTTTCTCTTTGTCTTCTTGCTCACAGCAGAATATTCTCTTCTCACCGTCATGGCCTACGACCGCTACGTTGCCATCTGCAAACCCCTGCACTACGGGACCCTCCTGGGCAGCAGAGCTTGTGTCCACATGGCAGCAGCTGCCTGGGGCACTGCTTTTCCCTATGCTCTGCTGCACACGGCCAATACATTTTCACTGCCCCTCTGCCAGGGCAATGCTGTGGACCAGTTCTTCTGTGAAATTCCCCAGATCCTCAAGCTCTCCTGCTCAGACACCTACCTCAGGGAGGCTGGGGTGGTTGTGGTCAGTGTCTGTTTAGGCTTTGTTTGTTTTGTGTTCATTGTGGTGTCCTATGTGCAGATCTTCAGGGCCGTGCTGAGGATCCCCTCGGAGCAGGGACGCCACAAAGCCTTTTCCACCTGCCTCCCTCACCTGGCCGTGGTCTCCCTGTTTATCAGCACCGGCGTGTTTGCCTACCTGAAGCCCCCCTCCATCTCCTCCCCATCCCTGAACGTGGTGATGGCAGTTCTGTACTCGTTGTTGCCTCCAGCAGTGAACCCCCTCATCTACAGCATGAGGAACCAGGAGCTCAAGGATGCCCTGAGGAAACTGATGACTGGTTGCTTTTCAGAAGTAGCAATGAACCGCTCATATTCCACTGCATGTCACTAGTAATGGAACACATTACCGGCCCAGTCTGTATGTTTGGGAGGTTGTTTGACCTGGTTTATTTGGGTTTAGCTTTTCTTGGTTGTATTAATTCTGTCCCCAAACCCTCCCCTTATTCTTTACCCTATTTCTGTGTCAGTGTTTGCTTGTTTTGCGTGCTCTAGAGACTTTGTGTAAATAAGGAGCTGTGGTCTCTGTGTGTTTATTCCACATAAAGGACCCTGCACCGACTTCTTTGTCTGAGTTCTTTTCTCCAAGATCTTCTGTGGAGCTGCAGGGGCAGCGTCTGTGTGCTGAGGTGGAGGGGGCAGTAGCCACCCTGAGCTGGGTCTGCCTCTCAGCCTCACCAGTACGGCCCTGGCCACCACAGCCCACTTGCTCTGCAGAGCAGCACCACCAGTTCAGGGTCTGTGGGGAGCCTGGGGAGGGGCTGCAGGAATGGCCGTCCAGGTCAGCAGAGATGAGCTCTGTAGGGAAAAGCCTCTGTGGGGAGATGGGATGTCCCGGGAGAAGAGCAGGGCACCGTGTGTGTGTGCAGGGGGGACGTGGAAAGAGAAACCCTTTGGTGTGGGTGTCAGCTCGGGTCAGGCTGCCCTTTCCCTGGGGCAAAAGGACCTTCCTGAGGATCCCCAAGGCCAGTTGTCTTCTGCTGTCCTGGGGAGCAAGTTTGGCATTTGGGACTGCAAAATGCTCGGTGTGGGGATCTCCTCAGCATGCCGGCTGGATGAACGTTCTCAGTGGCCTGTTTCTTGCTCTGGGACGTGAAGGATGCGCAGAGCGGTGTGGAGATTGAGGGCACGGACTCCAATTTGGGATAAACCAAAGACCTTTATTGTTTGCTACAGCATCATTATATACTTTTCTCTACTAGCACACGCACCACTAAGCAAGCTGTGATTGATTTATGGGCATTGTCTGCGCGCCACTACCGCTAGCCCCATTGGCTGCTGTCCTGCAGGTTTGTGTTCTTCTCGTGTCTAAGGGTCTGCACCCGTTTACTTCCCTGTTCTCTTCCTTTACTCTTGTTCAAGGCTCAGGGCAGGAGCTGCCTGAATCCTCTTCCCACCCCTTCTCTCTTTGTTCCTCCTCAGTGCAACAGTGCCTGGCCGGATTCCAAAGGTCGCCTCTGACTTACTCCTACGTCTCCCCCTCCTTTGCTACAACCAAGACAGCTGTGACAGTCATATGTTAAACGCTTAATACATTGCAGGAGACATGGTATACAGAGAAGGATATGTAGGAAGAGAAGGAGACAGATTAACAACACCTTATTAAGTGATTTAAACCAGCTAACAAAACCCCATCCCTCTAAAACTGATTTAGCGATTGTCATGGGTCATCAACCCGAAGCTTGAGAACTCCATCCTTCAGCGTCTGGATACTTTTAGGGATTGACTCAGAGTGATCTGATAAATTCACGCAACACATTCCTTCAAAATTCTCACATCCATGACTTGTGCTAAAAGCAAAACACCAATAGCTGTACGATTTTGCAGCGTGACATGCCCAACTATTACACAGGCTTCTGTAGAACAACTGCACTGGTGCTCGCTCTGAGTGACCAGTTACAGATCAAAGGAAACACACGTGACCAAGGCAAAGTAAAGCAAACACAGGAAAACAAGCTCAGCCCCTGTAACTCAGACTTTTCCTAGCTAGCAGGAATCCACTTCTAGAAATCTGTCAAAGGCTTTTATATCTTTTATGCAGTTCCCTTCTTTCTTCCCTGTTTTTTTCTTTTTTCCTTTTTTTTCCTTTTTTTTTTTTTCCCTTTTTTTTCCCTTCTCTTTCTTTTTTTCTTTTTTTTTAAATTTTCTTAGAAACACGCTCCACCTGGAAAATGACTCGGGGGGGGTGGGGGGGTTGGGCAGGGCCATTCCATAGCATTTTGGGGGTGAGGTCCGTTTTGGGGGGTGGTGAGGGGGTAAAGTCCGTTTTTTTTTATGGGGGGATGTGTTGGGCTGACTCCAGGTGTGACGCTGGGGGTCCCCCATCCCCGGCCACGAGCCTTCAGCGTCGTCCTTGTCCTCCTTCCTGCTCACGGCATGGGGGGGCTACAGGAGGTTCTTGGCAAGGCCATCGGTGTCTGGGCCAAGCGGGTTGGGGCCAGCCAGCCCTGGCAGCTGTATGGGAGGACGCACTCGCCGGGCGCACCTCACTCTGCCACGCCAGGAAGATACTTTGGGAGCGGGCGCCGCTGCCAGCACCAGCTGTGCCACCTTCAGCTGCAGCAGGGTCCTGTGGAACCAGGGGTACTCAGAGAGGGGGTGCTCCAGGGGGTCCATCTGGCAACTGTACCGAACCGGCAAGGCACGTAATATTTCCAAGTCCCCCTCTTCCCGAGCCTCGGGGCGAGCTTCGTCCCGTGTCTCAGGGGAATAGGTAGTACATGAGTCCACTCTGGGGACTGAGACCGTGATCCACTTCAAGATACGCTTAAGTTAGGACTCAATTTTGGCCTTTCTCTCCTGCATTTTTTGTTCAAATTCACTTTTTAAACTATCGAGATTCTTGCTTTTTTTATTGTCCGAGGTTACAAATTTGTCCTGCAAATTATCAGGTTCCCCTAAGGAGGTACCTTCAGGAGAAGAATACTTTTAGATAATTTAGGTGTCACCCAACAGAGTAAGAAGACACCAGCCTTTGAGTGTGTGAACTGACCCAGAAAATGGAAACTGGGATGACAACCTCTGATTCACCAATTCACCACGCTCAAACTGCTGGGGGTGACTGAGCTTGAGCTTTTGCTCAAATGCAGCCGGTGGTTTAACCTCAGAAAGTTTTCCAGACAAACCCAGTGCAGAGCTTCCCCTGTGCCAGACCAGAGGCAAAGAACAATCCGGGCATTTAGGATGTAAGACAAGCCTGAGCCCCAAGCTGAAATGTCGTGCCAACGTGGAGCACCACCCTATGCTGAAATTCCCATTTTGCTCCTTGGGTAATGCTACCCATTCTGCCCTGGGACAGAGCCTGAGGGGACAGCACAGCCTGTGGAGAACTTTTGTTTCACTGCTTCAAACCCACCAGCTCCTCCCCTCGCTCTCCTCCCCTTGCGTTGTGAATCATCCTGTGACTGGAGTCATCTGCTCTGCTCCTTTCTATGTCTAAAAACAACGGTATAGATTAAGGGAAAAACATTGGTCGTTATTATGTACACTTTTCTTGTGCTTCCTTCTGTTAGATTCGCATTTTGATTTTAAAAAATAATAACTGGGTACATCCGAGATTTGAGACTTGAACAGTGAGTGTCACCGACTGTGCTGCAGGTGCCTGTGAGAACTTGTTTCCCAGAGGCTCCCTCTATACTCAATGGAGACAAGAGAAAACACTAGAGGCTGGGTCCTCCCAGCCTATAACTGGCACGCAAAAGAAAGCTTACAAATCTCTTCCAGACACCCTTGCTCTGCATTTCGGTCAGGACATTTGAGGGTAATAGCAATGAGCAGCTGTTTGGAATCAACTGCATTTGAGTGCAGGCGGATGTCAGATGAGACTGTGTGGAACCACAGAAAATTTCAGTCACTATTTAGAGTACTAAGGAAGACAAGTCAGACTTGGTCCTTGTTCCCCCTTCCCACCCCTGTCCTCTCCTGAAGAAACAGAGAACACGAAGCCATGGAAGAAAGTGGGAGATTACAGAAGAGATACTTGATATTACTTATTTTAAAATCAGCAGATTCTCAGCGATTCCTAGCCCAAAAAGGCAAGTATGGAAAAATAGAAAGAACAGCTTTTAACATACAGATTTGGTTTGATTTCTTTTGTTTTGCTTTTTTAGTATTCGTGCAATAGAAGAGGAGAGTTTGGCATATAGGTGTGACAGAGGTTTGCAATAGGTCTGAGTGAATGAATTTGTGATTACCCAGGAATGGGATGAAATAGCTAACAGCCTCTTTAAAATGTGTTCTGGAGAAAGAAATCCTTTGTGAGTGTTTGGAAAGGGTAGAAAAGAGACAACAAATTCTGTGAGGACTCCCACTGAAATGCGAAACAGAAAAATTCAGGTGGGAGAAATGCTTATAGGACTGTCTCTGTCTGTGTCATATAGCAAGACTGCAAGAAAGGAAAGCAGCAGAGAAGGAAGGACAGAAGTATTCACCCAGATGGTGAAATTATCACAGTTGGTTTTTGCCAGGTTCTCGTCTCCTCAGGATGAACTGAAATTGAGCATGGGAGCAGAAAATGAAAGTGCAGTTACTGAGTTCATCCTAGAGGGTTTCTCAGGGCTTGATCAAAGACTACAGCTATTTCTCTCTCTGGTCCTTCTGCTTGTCTACCTGACAACAGTGGTGGCGAACATGACCATCATTTTCCTGGTGTGTATGGATCACCACCTGCAAACCCCCATGTACTTTTTCATCAGCAACCTGTCCTTCCTGGAGATCTGGTTTACATCCTCCACAAGCATCAAACTCGTTGTGATCCTGGCTTCTGGGAGGAGAAGAATCTCCCTAAGCAGCTGCTTTGCCTGTCTTGGTTTGAAAAAGACAGGTGTCTGTGGAGGAAGGCAGGAGCCTCCCTTGAAATGGAGAGTGCAACCCCCTTCCCTCCAAACTATTATAATTTTGAAATTAACGGGCCTTCAGGCAAAGATATGGGGAATAGGAATAACAGTTCTTTACTAATATATATATATATATATAACACAAGGCAGGGAAAAAACAAACAACCCACTGGTTTACACTGACAGAGTCAGGAATACAACCTGACACCCTGTTAGGGTGGCAGTAGCAGTCCGATAAGATGCTGGCTGCAGTCCTCCTGAAGTGATGGGTGTAGTTCTGTGGAAGCAGCAATCAGGTAAAAGAGTCTGGTCTTCCTCCGAAGGTCCAGTGGTCGGCAGGTAGCTCTCGTCCTCTGGAACTCCAGTGGGGGGGGGAAAGCTCCTCTGGGAATCCAGTGGAAGAAAGGCGGCTAGCGTGTTCAAAATCTCCGTTTTTATTTGGCATGGACTGCTTGGCTCCTTCCCCCCGCCTCCCCGGGCGGAGCATCTCACAATGGGATGGGGAGTCGTGAGGCAGTTCCTTGATGGGCCATTAACAGGAGATAGCCCAGGAGCGAGTTACCGATGGGTCAGGCGATAAGGCATTGTTGTGCCCATTGACAGGAGATAGTCCAGAGGGGGGGAGGCAGGGAGCACCGCCCCACCTGGTCTCAACAGCTCCTGAAGATGGTAATAGAATATATTTTTTTCTTTTGGCACATTTTACACTGTAACCCAGGACATAATCCACCCCTTATTCTATTATCATCTACACCATACCCAACCCAATGCCCCTTACAGATACATATATACATATATACAGAATGAAACCTTACACAGAGTTCTCACTTAAAATTAGGTCTCCTTGTGGTACACAACGGGTTTCCCCATTTTTCTGCATTACCCACCAAGTGTAACCAGGTCCTTGAGCAAAAACAACCCCACGGAGGGGTGTGCCTTTGCCTGATGTGGGATTAATCCAAACAGTCTTTCCTAACATACCTCTCGTGTGTACCACAGGGACTTTATCTCCGTCCACTGTGTGCAAGGGTCCAGACTGGGCGGGACCAGCTCGATTGATGGACCCTCGGGTATTGACCATCCAGGTGGCCTTTGCTAAGTTCAGTTCCCAATTTTTGAAAGTCCCCCCTCCAAGTGCTTTTAGGGTAGTCTTAAGTAGCCCGTTGCACCGTTCAACTTTCCCGGCAGCTGGTGCATGATAAGGGATATGATATATCCATTCGATTCCATGTTCTCTGGCCCAAGTGCTTATGAGGCTGTTCTTGAAATGTGTCCCGTTGTCTGACTCGATTCTCTCAGGGGTGCCATGTCTCCAAAGAACTTGCTTTTCCAGGCCCAAGATGGTGTTCCGGGCAGTAGCATGAGGCACAGGGTAGGTCTCCAGCCACCCAGTGGTTGCTTCCACCATGGTCAGCACGTATCGCTTGCCTTGACGGGTTTGGGGAAGAGTGATGTAGTCAATTTGCCAGGCTTCCCCATACCTGTACTTCGACCATCGTCCACCGTACCACAGAGGCTTCACCCGCTTGGCCTGCTTGATTGCAGCGCAGGTCTCACAGTCTTGGATAACCTGGGAGATACTGTTCATGGTTAGATCCACCCCTCGGTCCCGTGCCCATTTATAAGTGGCCTCTCTGCCTTGATGGCCTGAGGCATCATGGGCCCATCGAGCTAAGAACAACTCTCCTTTATGTTGCCAATCTAAGTCTATCTGGGACACCTCTATTTTTGCAGCCTGATCTACCTGTTCATTGTTACGATGTTCTTCGTTAGCCCGACTCCTGGGGACATGAGCATCTACATGACGGACCCTCACAGGTAGCTTCTTTACCCGAGTGGCAATATCTTTCCACTCATCAGCAGCCCAAATTGGTTTTCCCCTACGCTGCCAGTTGGCCTTTTTCCACCTTTCCAGCCAGCCCCACAGAGCATTGGCTACCATCCATGAATCAGTATAAAGGTAGAGCTTTGGCCACTTCTCTCTTTCAGCAATGTCCAGGGCCAGTTGAACGGCTTTGAGTTCAGCAAGTTGACTTGATCCACCTTCTCCTTCAGTAGCTTGTGCGACCTGTCGTGTGGGGCTCCATACGGCTGCTTTCCACTTCCGGTTCATCCCTACGATGCGACAGGAACCGTCAGTGAAAAGAGCATATCGTGTTTCCTCTGCTGGTAGTTGGTTGTACGGTGGAGCTTCTTCAGCCCGCATCACTTGTTCCTGCTCCTCTTCGTCAGTGAGGCCAAAGTCTTCACCTTCCGGCCAGTTCGTAATTATCTCCAAAATCCCAGGGCGATTTGGGTTTCCAATACGGGCGCGCTGTGTGATGAGGGCAATCCATTTGCTCCATGTGGCGTCAGTGGCGTGGTGGGTGGAGGGAACCTTTCCTTTAAACATCCACCCCAGCACCGGTAGTCGGGGTGCCAGGAGGAGTTGTGCTTCGGTGCCAATCACTTCCGAGGCAGCTTGGACTCCTTCATAGGCTGCTAGGATTTCCTTCTCTGTGGGAGTGTAGTTGGCCTCAGACCCTCTATAACTTCGACTCCAGAATCCCAGTGGTCGGCCACGAGTCTCTCCAGGCACCTTCTGCCAAAGGCTCCAGGACAAACCATTGTTCCCGGCCGCAGAGTAGAGCACGTTCCTCACCTCTGGTCCCGTCCTGACTGGGCCAAGGGCTAGCGCATGAGCGATCTCCCGCTTGATTTGGGCAAAAGCTTGTTGCTGTTCAGGGCCCCAGTGGAAATTGTTCTTCTTGCGGGTAACCAGGTACAGAGGGCTCACGATCTGGCTGTACTCAGGAATGTGCATTCTCCAAAAACCTATGGCGCCTAGGAAAGCCTGTGTTTCCTTCTTGCTGGTTGGTGGAGACATCGCAGTGATCTTATTGATGACCTCGGTGGGGATCTGACGCCGTCCGTCTTGCCACTTTACCCCCAGGAACTGGATCTCTCGGGCAGGTCCCTTGACTTTGCTCTTCTTGATGGCAAAACCAGCTTCCAGGAGAATCTGGATGATCTTCTCTCCTTTCCCAAATACTTCCTTTGCTGTGTTCCCCCACACAATGATGTCATCGATGTACTGCAGATGTTCCGGAGCTTCACCCTTTTCCAGTGCAGCCTGGATCAGTCCATGGCAGATGGTGGGACTGTGCTTCCACCCCTGGGGCAGTCGGTTCCAGGTGTACTGTACGCCCCTCCAGGTGAAGGCAAACTGAGGCCTACATTCTGCTGCCAGAGGAATGGAGAAAAAAGCATTGGCAATGTCAATAGTGGCATACCACTTTGCTGCCTTGGACTCCAGCTCGTACTGGAGTTCCAGCATGTCCGGCACGGCAGCGCTCAACGGTGGAGTCACTTCATTCAAGCCACGATAGTCCACAGTCAATCTCCATTCTCCATCAGACTTGCGCACAGGCCAAATGGGGCTGTTGAAGGGTGAGTGGGTCTTGCTGACCACCCCTTGACTCTCCAGCTCGCGGATCATTTTGTGGATGGGGATCACGGCATCTCGATTCGTCCGATACTGCCGGCGGTGCACTGTCGAGGTGGCAATTGGCACTTGTTGCTCTTCCACCTTCAAGAGTCCTACTGCAGATGGGTTTTCTGATAGTCCGGGCAAGGTGTTCAATTGCCTAATGCTCTCTGCCTCCACAGCAGCTATCCCAAATGCCCACCTGAGACCTTTTGGGTCCTTGTAATAGCCATTCCGGAGGAAGTCTATGCCCAGAATACACGGGGCCTCTGGGCCAGTCACAATCGGATGTTTCTGCCACTCCTTCCCAGTAAGGCTCACCTCGGCTTCCAACAGAGTCAATTGCTGCGATCCCCCCGTTACCCCGGCAATGGAAACAGGTTCTGCCCCCACATGTCCCGATGGCATTAGGGTACACTGCGCACCAGTATCAACTAACGCTTTGTATTTTTGTGGCTCTGACGTGCCAGGCCATCGGATCCACACCGTCCAAAATATCCGGTTTTCCCGTGCCTCTCCCTGGCTAGAGGCAGGGCCCCTCTAGCACTGGTTACCATTCCCTTCCTGGACATACATACTAGAGGTTCCTTCAAGGGGATCTGTCAGATCATCCTCCCTTCTGTAATATCTGGCAGCTCGGTCCTGGGAGGTTGAGGCTACCTTCACTTTAGTGTTACTCCCCCGGTTAGTGTTTCCCTCCTTGAGTTGACGCACCCGTGCTGCCAGGACAGAAGTGGGTTTCCCATCCCACCTTCCCATGTCTTCCCCATGGTCGCGCAGGAAGTACCATAGCTCAGCTCGTGGGGTGTACCCTCTCCCTCTAGCTGGGGGACGTTGGGCTCCGACTTTGGGGCCTGTGACTTGTACCGGTGCCAAATGGGAACTGCTCCTCCTCACCTCCTGCTTTATTTCCCTCATCTCCTCTTGTAGGCTCTTAATCACAGCAGAAACGTTAGCCTGCATTGGGCCATTGATCATGCTTTCAAAATTTCTAAGCTTGCTCGTGACAGAACCCACTGTCTCTCGGTCGTTATCTGCATTAATCATTGCAATGAAGGTGGAGTATTCGGATGGCCCTAGAGTTGCCAGATTCCACAACATTTGCCCTGTGCACCTGACTTTGTCAGGGTCATTACCATGCTGTCCATCCCTCCCAAAGAGTACCTCCAATACTGCCACTTCTCTCAGCTGCTGGATCCCTTCCTCAAGGGTCTTCCAGCGCATTCTATGATGGTGCTCCTGCATTCTCTCTCTGTGGACAAACCTCTCTCTCACACTCATTAAAAGCCGCTCCCAGAGGGAAAGGGTCCCTGGCTCCCTTACAAATACCAGATTGACACCTGAGTCCTGAGTCAAGGGTCCCAAATTCCTTGCCTCACTGCCATCCAGTTGCACACCCGTACCCATAAGATCCCAGACCCGAAGTAACCAGGTTGTAAAAGCCTCACGCCCCCGCCGTACGATGTCTTTGTGCAGATTACGGAGACTGTCGTACGTCAGGGACTCGGTGATTATCTCAACCACTGGCTCGCCTGCAGGTTCTGAGGGCCCTCCTTTCTTAACTGAGTGGTCTGATTTCATCTTAGATTTCCTCGTTTCCACAGGGGCGACTGCTGCTGGCTCTGACTGCCCTTGCGTTTCAGCTGGAACCTGGACGGTTGTAACGTCTGTGGGTTCTACTGCTGCACCATTAGACTCTCCCTCTTCAAGGCAGGAGGAGGGATTCCCAGCAGCTGAGAGAATGCACTCCTTCAGCATCTGGCCCATCTCACGTATCTCCTTCACCCAATCCGAGTGGTTCATTTCTGATGTGAGCTGTGAGGCAGGGTCAGATTCTGGAGCAGCATTCCTAGTCAGGGTAGTTATCCAAGCCAATCTCCCCTGATCTCTGAATACTGAATAAAACAGGATTATCAGCAACACCAGCCACTGTATGATATCATTAGCACTTAGGAAAGCTCTGAATCCTTCGAAAACTGGTGGAGTAGACCCAAAGAGCTGGGTTAGGGGTTGGGAGAAAGTTTCTCCCGGTGTCATTTCCTCACAGTAGGTACCATTATTAAAGTAACCCCAAAAGCATACATTTAGTGTTTGATAGCTCCGAATCCATGTGCCCGCCTTCCAGAGGAAGTTAATAAGCCATGAATTCCTCACCTTATTAATCCATAAAACAAACTGGATAACAGTCACGGTAGCCTTAGTTATAGGACCCATGTTTAGATAAGGGCCTGCAAATGGGAGAAATACAGCCACCACCACATGCCACACGAATCGGGATAAGCTAGCCCACATGATGCCACTTAACAAGGAATCTATATCCAACGCACAAGAACCGTTATTCCTTTTATCTCTCGATGCCCTCGAGCCCCACGTTGGGCGCCAAAATCTGTCTTGGTTTGAAAAAGACAGGTGTCTGTGGAGGAAGGCAGGAGCCTCCCTTGAAATGGAGAGTGCAACCCCCTTCCCTCCAAACTATTATAATTTTGAAATTAACGGGCCTTCAGGCAAAGATATGGGGAATAGGAATAACAGTTCTTTACTAATATATATATATATATAACACAAGGCAGGGAAAAAACAAACAACCCACTGGTTTACACTGACAGAGTCAGGAATACAACCTGACACCCTGTTAGGGTGGCAGTAGCAGTCCGATAAGATGCTGGCTGCAGTCCTCCTGAAGTGATGGGTGTAGTTCTGTGGAAGCAGCAATCAGGTAAAAGAGTCTGGTCTTCCTCCGAAGGTCCAGTGGTCGGCAGGTAGCTCTCGTCCTCTGGAACTCAGGTGGGGGGAAAAGCTCCTCTGGGAATCCAGTGGAAGAAAGGCGGCTAGCGTGTTCAAAATCTCCGTTTTTATTTGGCATGGACTGCTTGGCTCCTTCCCCCCCCCTCCCCGGGCGGAGTATCTCACAATGGGATGGGGAGTCGTGAGGCAGTTCCTTGATGGGCCATTAACAGGAGATAGCCCAGGAGCGAGTTACCGATGGGTCAGGCGATAAGGCATTGTTGTGCCCATTGACAGGAGATAGTCCAGAGGGGGGGAGGCAGGGAGCACCGCCCCACCTGGTCTCAACAGCTCCTGAAGATGGTAATAGAATATATTTTTTTTCTTTTGGCACATTTTACACTGTAACCCAGGACACAGCCTCAACACTTCTGTGATTCTGCGCTGGAGAGACATTTGCTTGTGTGTTTGGCAGTGCACGGGGGAACTGAGGGAATGAGGGACTCCTGGGACCAGCTCCTAAACAGACAGAGGGTCTAAGACCAGCGGCTGGAGGGATCCAATGTCCCTTCCAGGATGCATGAATGACGCACCATGGGTCTTCCCTTGATGACAACAGGGAGAGCTCTCAGTGCCCCATGACCACAGAAGGAAGCAGACACAGGTTTGGTGCACTCAGCTGTGGCTTTTTTGTCCCCCTCAGTCATTGACTCAAGGCTGCCAGGCAGGTAACCCCAAACAGGCCTCATCACATCCTGAGCTGAACCTTCGCATTTCCTTTTCCCTCTTTCCCACTCCCAGGTTCTTCCCTTTCATCATCCTCCTACAGATTCCTCTACAAACAGCCCAGCTCTGCTCTTTCCCCACTGGCCATGGTTTGCTGACTTTGTGCCCTCACACAGTGTTCCTCAGATCGTTGTCATGCTGATTCTGACCTTGCCCAGCACAAACTAGTAGCTCCTGTTCTTGTCTGTAGTGCCCTGCGACTCCTCATGCTGTCACCTTGTGGTGATGGCTCTCCACAACCAGGGTGAGCCGCCTGCACGCAAACACTAAGAGCTGACCAAATGGAGCTTCAGCACAGGCAGACCTTGAGGAACTCTGGGATTCAGCCAACAGGAACCTCTGCAGTTTTACAAGGAGAAGTAGCATCGGGGGGAACAAATAGGCCCATAAGTCAGGGCCAGCTGGGACGTGACTGGCTGAGCAGGAGAATGGCCTGGCCACCACGAGGGACACCGTACAAGCCAGCGGAGAGCACTCACCATGAACAAGGCCAGCTGCACAGGGGGCTGCATTAGGAGGAGCATGGCCACCCAGACATCTTGAGTTTTCATCCCCCTCCAGTGAGCTCTGTGGTGGTCACACCTGGTCTGGTGTGTCCCTCTGTGGGAATTCCTGCTGTAGACAGGTGGGGAGGAACTGGAGAGTGCCCAGAGGAGGTCTGCACATGCCCTGGACTCTCAGCCCCAAACCCCGTCTTTGCAGCCCTCTTCCATCTCCACACATCCCCAGGAACATGCTGTCCCTGCAGAACTGCCCAGCTCTCCCAACAGCTCCACGTTCCCCTCCTAGAGAATGGGGGTATTTAGTGTCACCTGTGGGAAAGCCCTGGATACATCCCTCAATATACTTATCAATGTACCCGATACCTGAAACCCTCTGGTGATTCTTAAATCCAGCCCTATGTCTCAAATAGGCTACAAAATTGAGCTTTTTACTCTTAAAAACATGGGGAAAGAGGAACTTAAGAGCTGAAGTTCCTCAGGTTTCCTTGGAGAAAGAGCTCAGCCTGAAAGCACTGCAGCAGGGAATCCCATTTCATTTCAGAGCGGCTGTGAAGGAAATTAACTCTGAGCCAGTGTCAAACACGCTTTCATAAGGGCAACAGGCATCCCAAATTTGGTCCATGCCTCAGGTAAGTGATGCAAATACAAACATTTGTCTACTAACACAAGAACCATGAATGACAACACAGCAATTATAATACTATAAAAGATATTAAGAACAAAATAAAACATCTCCCCAAAAAAGTGAAGAAAAAAATCCAACTTCTAAAAACCATGCGACATACAAAAAATGCCAAAGAAGTATGGAATCAGATAATCTGTGAATCATTTGTGCAGAGAGGAAATAACTTTTTCACTATTGAACAATGTGGAAGGAATGAGTTTCTTAACAGCATCTTTGAGCTCCTGGTTCCTCATGCTGTAGATGAGGGGGTTCACTGCTGGAGGCATCACTGAGTACAGAACTGCCATGACCAGGTTCAGGGATGGGGAGAAGATGGAGGGGGGCTTCAGGTAGGCAAACATGGCAGTGCTGACAAACAGGGAGACCACGGCCAGGTGAGGGAGGCAGGTGGAAAAGGCTTTGTGGCGTCCCTGCTCCAAGGGGATCCTCAGCACGGCCCTGAAGATCTACACGTAGGACACCACAATGAACACAAAACAACCAAAGCCTAAACAGACACTGACCACAAGTAGCCCAGCCTCCCTGAGGTAGGTGTCTGAGCAGGGGAGCTTGAGGATCTGAGGGATTTCACAGAAGAACTGGTCCACAGCATTGCCCTGGCAGAGGGGCAGTGAAAATGTATTGGCCATGTGCAGCACAGCATAGGGAAAAGCAGTGCCCCAGGCAGCTGCTGCCATGTGGACACAAGCTCTGCTGCCCAGGAGGGTCCCGTAGTGCAGGGGTTTGCAGATGGCAACGTAGCGGTCGTAGGCCATGATGGTGAGAAGACAATACTCTGCTGCATTAAAAAAGACAAATAGAAAGACCTGGGCAGCACACCCCGTGTAGGAGATGGCCCTGGTGTTCCAGAGGGAATTGGCCATGGCTTTGGGGAGAGTGGTGGAGAGGGAGCCCAGGTAGAGCAGGGACAGGTTGAGGAGGAAGAAGTACATGGGGGTGTGGAGGTGGGGGTCGCAGGCTACAGTGGTGATGATGAGGCCATTGCCCAGGAGGGCAGCCAGGTAGATGCCCAGGAAGAGCCCGAAGGTCAAGAGCTGCAGCTCCCGTCTGTCTGCAAATGCCAGGAGGAGGAACTGGGTGATGGAGCTGGCATTGGACATTACTTCACTCTAGGAATGGGGGACTGTTGAAAGAGGAGAAGACATTCACAAGTGAGGACAAATTTCTCTGAGCCACACTTTTCCACAGATATTCACCACAATGGCTTTTTTTTTGGAGGAACTTCGATTAGTTCCTATTTGTGAGATCAGGATGGATGAGCAGGGGCTCTGCCCATGGGCTCCAGACAAGTCAGACCTGTGCTATTGCAGTGGTGTCAAACAGCTCGTGCATTCAATAGCTGTTCCTGGCAATGAGTGCCTTAAGTCGAGTGAGAGGTATTGGCCTCAATGACCATGTGACAATTGTCCCTATTTATTTCAGTGCGATGGAGTCAGCACCCAGACCGGCTGTGTCTGAGAGGGAAGAGCCCAGGAGGGACCCAGCCCTTCCAACTCTGCGCTCCTGAACAGCAAAGTCTGCATCGGAATCAGTCATGGCTGACACATCTCCAGGCTCTCTCCAGACATGATAAGAGCAGCGTGCCTGTGGGGGAGAATGGGGCTGTCACTAGGTTCCCATCCTCCTCTGCTGAAATGCCCCCAAGCATGGGAGAAGGGCACTTCAACCTCTTCACCCCAGGGAGATGCTCAGCTGCCCGAAAGACAGTGCCCAGCATCTCTTGAAGGGAGATTTAGTTGGTTTCCGAGTCCCACACACTGCATTGCCCACCTCCTCCCATGGTCAGTGTCATAAATGCATCTGAGACACCCCCCTCACCTCCATCCCCTACAACCAGAGCTTCCACAAGCAAGAAAAGTAGCAGGAGAAACAGGTGAAAAAATCACAAAGCAATAACCGGATCTGCGACTGAGGAACAGGAGAGGAAGACAGCTGGCAGTTGGGAAAGCCTTCTCCTTACATAGCTGAGCACAGCACCTCCATGTAGGTCACATCCCAGGCATGTTGCTCTCAGTCCCTTTTCTCTGCAGAAGGAAGAGTTTTATGTATCAGGAGAGACGCAACTTTGCTGGGGATCTTCCACACACAGCCTCTCCCCACAGCTCCGTGCGGAGCTCCATGGGAGGGCTGAGTGCTGATGCGGGCTGGTGACAGAGTCCATGCCCCAGGAAACAGCTCCCTGGGGTGAAGAGACACTGCTTGGAAGGAGAGCCCTGGGCACCCCTGGCTGCACACCCACCTTCACACCCTCAAGCCATCCCCACCAGAAGGCAGCCGTCATGCCCTGTCCCTCTCACACTGCAGCAGGGAAGCCCTGCTCTGCAGCCCGGCTTCCTCTTCTCCATCACAGACAGATCCCAGAGGTTGCACACATTCAGGAGATCCTGCAAGGAACCACCGACACATCACCCTGCACCCAGAGACTTACTGTGTCAGAGGCTGGGAAGAGTTCTCCTCCAGTGAGCTCTCAGCCATCCTCCCCCTCTCCCCTGCCTTCAACCTCTCTCTGCCCCGCTCCTTTCTCCTTGGTGCCCACAGGCAGCCCCCTCAGCCCTGCTGCGCTTGGCAGAGCAGCTGCTGCTGGGCAGAGCTGTCTCCCTGCAGCTCTGCCTGCTTGCTAGGAGCTCTCTCTGTCCCAGGAGCCCAGCCCAGATCAGCAGCAGAGCAACAGCCCAACAACTTTTTAATCACCTCTCTGGTGGTTTTAGTGCCAAGTCCGTGAAACTCAGACACTGAGAGGAAGTTGAGGAAACCTCTGGAGGAGTCAAAGTCAGAAGCAAACTCCAAAGTTTCTTGGAGCACTCATGGGTTCCACTGAGGGATGCTACTGACAAAGCCTCCCTGAGGGCTGGTTAAAAAAGAAACCTGGAGGCAGTGACGATAGGTAGGCAAAGGCAAGGTGAAGGTGGCTCTGATCCTGAGTAATCCTTGCTATGCTTTATCAAGCCAAAAGAAAGCCCTGACTCCCCAGCCCCTCCAAGGCAGACCCTGTCCCTCACCCATTCCTCAGGGTTCTTCCTGGGGCAGCGTGATGTGGGGATATGCAGTGCCAAGGGCAGGGCCAAGGTCCTCTGCTTCTGGGTTTGTCCTGGGTGGGCTGAGGAGGCACTGAGGTACTGGTGCCATAAGGTGAAGGTTTCTTCTGGTAGGCCTTGGGGGTTGAGACAACAGCCCTAGCCAAGGGGAGAAAGACCTCGGCTCTCTTGGGGGCTTTTTGTCTTGCCAGAGCCCTTGAGTGTCTCCACCACAGGATGTCCTGCAGTGTCCCACACCTGCACTTGCCATTGCACTGTGCAGATCAGACTGTCCCCAGGAGAGGCCTGAGCAACGCCTGAGGGACATGTTCTCCCTTCCCAGAGGCTGGAGGTCAGGACCTGTAGCCTTCATGGAACACCCCCAGGTTTCCTCAGCATCAGAGTGACCTTGACCTTGCCTTTGCCTGCTTAGGATGAAGGGAGCTCCTGGCAAGAGGGCAGTGCTGCCAAGAGCTCTGGAGTGTCAATCTACTCCCACAGTCACAGAACCAAGGAGGCTGGAAGGCAGCCAGCCGCCACCTTTTCTGGGCTTCCCCTTCATGCTTGGTTTTAGCCAGCAGCTCCTTTCTCAGCCATGCCAGTCTCCTGCCACCTTTATGTGACTTCCAGCATGTCAAGGTGGAACATTCTGGGTCATGTAGAGTTGATCCTTGAGCATCAAACAGCTCTCTGCACCCGTCTTCTCTTCAGGACTGGAGGCAGTGGGTTCTTCTAGGGACGTCCCTCAGCAGGCCCTCCAGAAACCCTGTTCTTTACTTTCTGCCCATTTTCTCAGGATCCTCAACTCTGTCTTCTCACCCCTGACATTGCCGTTCCTAGCCAGCTCTTCCTTGTTTTGTATGTATTGTGGATTAACAACCCCAAGAAATTAGGCACAACCCTGCGGCTTGCTCACATCCCTCATCAACCTCCGTGGGACAGGGGAAGACTAAAGGATAGTGAAAGCAAGAACACTTGCGGGTTAAGGTGACCATTTGTGGTCAATCGCCTTCTTGTTTCTCCTCCCAACCTCTTGTACCCTCACCCCTTTATTCACTGGTGTGGAACACACAGAAACAGAGCAGACCTTGAGGCTTTTCAAACACTTTTCAGAAACAGCTAGTACATTCGTGTATTCTCAACATTGTTTTAGTCACAAAACTGAGACATAGCACCACGGGAGCTTTCATGAAGAGAAGTAAGTCCAGCCCAGCCAGGCCCAGTCCAATCTCCATCCATTATTCCAACCCATTTCTGTCATACTCAGGTCCCACACTAGCTAAAAGACCTTCATATACAACCACCCCCTTCCAATCGTACTGTTTACAGACAGCTATCACTGCTTTAACTGTGGGCCACCCCTCTCAAATGTCCATGAAATTGTCTGTGAAGTGTCAACTGAGTTCGTCAATATCTTCTTTTCCATTTGGTATGGTGGTTACACAGGACAGGAAAGGTGTGTTGTGTGGAGTTACTGGTCATGACAAGTAGCTCAGGTTGGGTGAGGTTACCGGCTGGACGGTCAAGCACAGGGTGATGGTGAACAGACTTCAATCCAGATGGTGACTGGTCAAAAGCAGTGACCCCCAGGGCTCAGTATTGGGATCGGTCTTGTTTAACATCTTTATCAATGATCTGGATGAGGGGATTGAGTGCTCCCTCAGTGAGTTTGCTGATGACATTAAATTGGGTGGGAGTGTTGATTTGCTTGAGGGTAGAGAGGCTCCACAGAGGGACCTGGATTGGCTGGATCGATGGGCTGAGGACAATTGTATGAGGTTCAACAAGGCCAGCAGCCGAGTCCTGTACTTGGGTCACAAAAACACCACACACTGCTACAGGCTGGGGATGAGTGGCTGGCAAGCTGCCCGACAGAAAAGAACCTGGGTGTGCTGCTCGACAGGCGGCTGAACGTGAGCCAGCAGTGTGCCCAGGTGGCCAAGAAGGCCAACAGCACCACGGTCCGAATCAGCAATGGTGTGGCCAGCAGGAGCAGGGAGGTGATCGTGCCCCTGTACTCAGCACTGATGAGGCCGCACCTCAACTTCTGTGTGCAGTTTTGTGCCCCTCACTCCAAGAAAGACACTGAGGTGCTGGAGCGTGTCCAGAAAAGGGCAACAAAGGTGATGAAGGGTCTGGAGAACAGGTCTTGTGAGGAGCAGCTGAGAGAACTGGGATTGTTTAGTCCAGAGAAGAGAAGGCTGAGGGGAGACCTCATCGCTCTCTACAACTACCTGAGAGGAGGTTGTAGTGAGGTGGGGGTCAGTCTCTTCTCCCAAGTAACAAGTCATAGGACAAGAGGAAATGGCCTCAGGTTGCACCAGGGGAAGATTAGAATGGACATTAGGAAATATTTCTTTCCTGAAAGAGTTCTCAAACACTGGAACAGGCTGCCCAGGGAAGTGGTGGAGTCACCATCCCTGGAGGTTCTCAAAAAACACAATTCCATGATTCTATGATTGTTGCACTTGCCTAGATTTTTTTGAAACTCTCATTTAGGTGATATCTGCTGCAGTACTTGCTAAAATATACAACTAAAACTTGCTGTTGAAATTAAACTGGGAGGAGTGGCTGACAAACCGAAAGGCTGTGCCTTGTGTGATATTCAGCGAGACCTGGACAGGCTGGAGAGCTGGGCAGGGAGGAACTTCATGAGGTTCAAAAATGGCAAGAGTAGGGTCCTGCACATGGGGAGGAATAATCCCCTGCACCAGTAGAGGCTGGGGGTTGACCTGCTGGAGAGCAGCTCTGCAGAGAAAGACCTGGGAATTGTAGTAGACAGCAAGTTAACCATGAGCCAGACGTGCCCTTGTGGCAAAAAAGACCAGTGGTATCCTGGGGTGTGTGAAGAAGAGTGTGGCCAGGGCCTGCAGAGGGCTCTTCCAACCCCCACCCTTCTGTGATTCTGTGATTCTGTGACCTTGAGGAGAGGAGCCTGGGCATGATGAGGGATGCTGCATTAGCCAGTGGCACATGCTGACCAGGAATAAGGCCTGCTGCACACAGGGCTGTATTAGGGGCATCATGGCCAGCCAGACAGGAATTATCATGGCCCTTGACTGAGCACTGGTGTGGCCACATCTGGACTAGTGTGTCTCCATGTGGGGCGCTCTATTGTGGAGGAATGGGCAGGAGCTGGAGAGGCTCTAGATGGGATCTGCCAGGATGGGGTTTGGGGCCTGTGTGGAGGGCTGAGGGACCTGGGCTTCTTTAGGCTGATGAAGTTCACACCCAAGGCTCTATAATAACTGCTTGAAGGGTGGTTCCAGAGATGATGGAGCTTTTCTCGGTAGTGGGAAGAGAAGGAAACCTCCACAAAGTGCCGCTTGGAAGGTTCAGACTGCATGTGAGGAAAAAGAAATCTACCTCAAAGGGTAGCCTTGTGGTGCAAGAGGTCCCCCAGAGGGAGTCTGGATCAGCCCATGGCTTTGTGTTTCAAGGAACAGATGCTGAGGGTGAAGAGACATCAGTAAAGGTCTAGAAATGCTGAGGGCAGAGCTGTGTGGGAAAGCAAGATGGGTGTGTGCAGCCTGCAAGGGAAGAGGTGCAGGCGTGGCAGAGTGCAGGACAGCCTGCAGCAGAGATGGCCGAGGGCTCTGGCAAGGCTCAAAGGCCCAACAGGAGCAAGGCCTTGGGCCCCTTGGCTATGGCAGTGGCCTCTGCCACCAAGGCCTCCCAGGCAGAACTTTCCCTTTCTCCTTCCCCGTTGCTTGGGGAAGCCGGGAGGGCTTGTCCAGTTTCCCTGCCTTTGGCACTGCTCCCCCTCACACCCCACTGCCCCCGGGAAGAGCCCTGAGCCCCCCGCGAGGGGCAGGATCTGCCTGCCCAGGGCCTGAGGGTCAGGGTTTGGACTTTCTGCTGGGTGAAACAAAGCCAGGGTTTTCTCAGCACTCCAGCCCCCTGCACAGGGCCTTTGCCTACCTGCAAGCACAGCCTCCAGTTCTCTGCTCTAAGGAGTCCCTGGGGAGGCTTTGTCAGCAGTGGCCCTCAGTGGGCCCAATCATTCCTTCAAGGGACTTTGGGGTTTGCTTCTGATTTTGATGACTTTTTGACGACAGTTTGTTCAGTCAACTCTCAGTAGCTGAGATTCCTTTACTTAAGGCCAAATACCCCATGGGGCTCATTAAAAGACAGAAAGCCCTAAGGAGATATTTGTCTGTCTTTAATTTTTTTCAAGTCTTTAAGATTTTTGTAGCTAATTGGAATCCTTTCAGAACGTACATACAGACGAAAATTGAAAAGTGCACCTAATTAAAATTAATTTTAAAGAGTGTTTTTATTTAATTTTCAGTTTAGGGAAGAGATGATAGAAGCATTCTGCAATTGACAGTGATGCAGAGTGTCTCCTCAGGAGCTCTGGACAGCTAGGAACAGCAGTCCCTTGAGGTCTGACACTGTACGGACAGCTTTGCTCCTCACCTCCTCTCCTCTCCATTGCTGTCTTTGCCAACGGGGATTTACCTCCTGTCTTGCCTCAGACTTCTCCACTCAAGTTTGCAGAAAAATGTTACATCTCCATTGCACCATCTCCCACCTGCTTTCCTTAGAGAACTGCCTGCACACAGGCACAGAAGGACTTCTCCCATGGGCAAGACAAGGAAAGGAAAGCGTGACCAAGTCTCATCAACAATAAAACACACTCCTCAACTGTGTGCTAAGTACAAGGTGTCTCTAATGAGGTCGCCTTTCGACAGGGCATAATCCTGTGAGAAATGTCTTAGATCGATACATACACAAAGGTAGGTGTAAACCTAATGAAAGACCTGGCGAGAGAAAACTAGACTACTGAAATCTTTTAGTCCCTGAATCTCAAAGCAGCTGCATAGGTGAGAGGTGTCTGAATGAACAAAGAGTAAAGGAAGGAAAAAAACTGGAGGATGATGGAAAAGGCCTTTGCCTGAGCAGTTGGCATCTGAAAAGATGACTTTAGAAATGGTCGTTTTATCAGGACAGGTGAAAATCCATGAAAAGGCAGAGAAATCAAATACAGCGTGTGACAGGCAGAGTAGTGGTAATGCAGGTACAGAGGAAGATCACCATGGCTTTGGCAAAGACCCAGCTGGCCCCTGGCCTCACACCTCCTCAGCCACCATGGCCATCCCAAGCCCCTGCACAACCCAGCTCCAAGCTCTTGCTCTCCCAACTCCCCAGGCACCTGGGACCTCAGCAGCAGCTGCAAACCCAGGGGCTGCCTCCTGGCCTCCCATTTCCTCATCCCCCTGGACATCACAGGCACCTCCACCTGCCAGGACCTTGCTTCTGCCCTATCTCCTGCTCGGGCACAGGGGACATCACAAGCACCAGAACAAGCCAGCTGCCTGCTCCTGCTGGGACTGACACAAAGCCTCCACTGACATCCCCAGCAGCGGCACAAGCCTGCTGCACACTCCTGCCCTAGCAGCTCCTGAGCCATCAGGGACAGCAGGAGGAGCTGCACAAGGCAGGGGCTGCTCTTGACCTGTCACCTGTGCAGCCACCTATGACGTCACCCAGCACGACCCATTTAGCTTAGTGTCCTGTTTTAATGTGAAGCAAGAACAGCCTGGGCAGAACTGACCCAAATATTCTTCATTTTCCTTCCACAACGGAACCTCAGAGCACTCCAGAGAGTCTGGCGGCTCTCAGCGACCCATGCAGTACTTTAGCCCTCCGGCAGCCTGTTCCAGGCAATAAAAGCCTTCATGTCTGAGCTGCGAGTGTAGTTTACTCACACGCACCTCACTCAAAAAAACAGAGGTGGGGAATGCTCCACTTGCACTTTTGACACTGACACTTCCTTACGGAGCCCGTTACCACGTCTGCCCCAGCATCCGCAGCTTCTTCAGAGCAGTCATGTGGGTGAGTTTTCCCCCAGAGAAGTTCTTCAGGCAGCTCAAGGGATGTTTTACTTCATTGCTGTGAGTCACCTCTCAGTGATTCACTCCAAAGGTTACGAGCTGACCACTGTTACACGCCCCACAAATGCAGACACTCCCCAAGAAGCGGACACCTGACTAGGATGAAAGATTGCACAGTGAGGAATGATTAAGGCCCTGCCTGTAACCTCCTCTATTACTCCTGAATTTGACACCTTCTGGATCGACGAACTAAGACTAAAAACGCGCTCTACTACCAGTCGGAACACGCACAGAGTTTCAATATTCTAAAAACCATTACAAAAGAAAGGTGGCAAATCCTTCATGCAATTGGGATATGAGAAGCAAGCTGACACTGAACAAGGCAGAGCTTTCCTACACGTTTTCTGACTCCTATGATACATTTCATCCCAACAAATGCATGAAGGAACTATAAACAAGTAGCAACCTCAGTGTGATAGAAAGATTAGAGTAGTCCTAAAAAAAAAATCCTACCAAAACCCCCTCACACTCAAGGATTTCAGGAAATAGATACTGTGAGCAATAAATCCATCCCTAGAAAGAGTAATGCAGATACAGAAAATGACACTCTGCTGCCACAGAAAATCACATGACATTTTCTCAAGGAGAAACATGAACATATTGATCTGTGGAGTAAAGAGTTAAATTTAGCATAGCTTAGTAGAAAGTAGAAATTAGCCAGCTGGACTTAGCACAAGATAAGGGAGCAGAAGCAGTCTTGAAATGTTTGAGGTAGTAGGAACAGCTTGCATGAGAAAGAAGGACTTGATTGTCTTTGTGAACCAGTCATCAGGTTCAGATTGGTTCTGCGGTTTGGAGTTAAGCCAGTCCAGGATCCTGTACCAAAGGAGAGAAGTACACGATGAAGAAGACTATGAGCCTTCGTCCGAAAGCCCCCAAAGGACGACCACCAGACGACAGCACGCATGCGCCAAGAGGAGGAAACATATTATAATAACTTCCGAGAAACAATTACAATATTCTCAGCTATTCTCTGAACTAGTTGTACTAACTCATGGATATGCATGTTTTGATGTAATAAATCAAGTTTTAGAAGGCGACCCGGTGTGCACGCGAGGAGGAGCGATCCCCCTTGCACCCAGCGCTGTAACAAACACACCTGCTTTAGAACTCTCTGCGAGTTACAGAGTTTGTTTCCGCGCTTCATTTTGGTGACCCAGCTGAGACCTTCTCTGTCCGGCTGCGGGACCTACTGAGGACGGGACTCCTCTGGGTGCCCCCAAGATTTTCTCAGGAGGACCCCCCCTCTCATCCAGGTCAGCGTGCAGGCACACAAGGACCATCATCAGCAGAGCAGGTATGTTATACGTAAGTAAGGGGATACCTGTAAGTCATGAGGAGACGTTCTACGTGAGGTAAAGAGCCTTGGTGCTCGCCCCTGGGATAGGGGTTTGAGTCCCCGTAAGGTGGTGGCAGGGTGAATTCTGTCCCCTGTCTGTTGGTATCCTAGGTCTGGCCCTGGGTCCTCCTAGCCCTGGCTACAGGAGCGGTACGCAGCGTTGCCATTACTGTCACTAAATGTAAAATCTGGTACCGTGTATTATAATCCCATTGATATCGATCGGCGTGGAGCTGTGGCAAATGGTAAACAGTTAATAATTTATGCTGTATGTGCATTTGGTTACTGCTCTGATGGGTATTTTGTAATGTAAGAGCCAGAACTAGAAAAGGCCCTTTTGTGAGTGGCTGAGGGCGTGCGCTGTGTGAGTGAGACGTGGCACGGCTGCGGAGCGAGCAGGGAGTTCTGATCCACAATTCCGTGTTCTCCACGAGGAGAGTGGCCAGAGACGAACAAACCTTATGACAAAGTTTAAATTATGCTTCAACCAAGTATTACTGGTGGGATTTGGAGAGAAATACTGAATTGTGTGGGTGAACTCTAGAATTCCTCGGGTCCAATGTCAGAACGGAACCCGAATATTTCGCTGGCTTTGTTGTTTGTTTGTGAGGCAAGTACTTGCTCTGGGGCAGATTTCATTATTGTTGACGTGAGTCATGGACAAAGATGCAGAATACTAAAAAGGAGCCCTTTAGGTTGTGTTTTGGCTCGTTGGAAGGATATAGGGGAATTGTCCAGTGTGGGTGTGAGTGAGAAGACCTTAATAAAGTGTTGTTATCGGTGGTGGTCCTTGTATAAATTAGATGATGGGGAGAAGTGACCCTTTAACGAGACGCTAAATTATAAGACCCTTTTGCAGCTGATGTTGTTTTTGAGGAGAGAAGGGAAGTGGGAGGAAGTTTCATATGTGGAGATGTTTTTCACCCTCTGAAATCACCTCGAGTACTATACTGACTGTGGACTGACAGTCCCGCAGGACCCGATGGCGTTAGCTTTAGAGAAGGAGAACAAGAGAGAAGGGAAAGGAAAGGTGAAGAGGTGTTCGGCATGTAGCAGAGTTGTACGAAGCCCGGGAAAATAAGAAATCCTGAAACAGAGGATCTACCAGAGTATTATAAACCACCACAAACAGGCTGGACCCAGCAAGGGGCACAACAAAGGAAGAGTGAAAGTGAGGATTCCGATTCTGGAATCCCTCCAAGTAGTCCGGTATCCTCTCACACCCGGAGTAAGAAAGAGCAGACAGAGTTGCCAGCACCCTTAAGGCAAGAAGTAGGACCAGAGGGAGATCCTATCTTAATACAAATTCCCTTCTCCTCCTTTGATCTCTTTGAAAGGATTTGCAAAATCTACCAAAATGACTCCGTGGGGGTGACAAGACACTTCCAGTTCCTAATAAAACAACACAATCCTGATTGGAGCGATAGTCAATAATTATTAGATCATATGACTGAAACAGAAAAGCAGTTAATTTTAAAAATGGCCCAGGATTTGGCCAATGATACTCTTAAAGGGATAGGAGAGGATATTAAAGAACACTTTCCCTTACAGGACCCACAGTCAGACCCTAATAGAGGGGCCCACGTGATACTGCTGAATGAATACAGAGACTGGATCGTACGGCAGTGGAGCGAGCCATCCCTAAAGCAATCAGTTGGTCAGCCTTATATGCTGTTCGGCAAGGTCCAAAGGAGACCCCCTCGGAATTCTTAGACAAATTGCGGGATACTATGAGGTGACATATTCCCTTAGACCCAGGGTCAGAGAGAGGAATCCAGCAGTTAGTGTCCCTGTTTATTGGACAATCAGCAAGTGATATCCGAAGGAAGCTGCAGAAATTGAGAACAACAGAAAGTGGAAACTTTATTAGATGAAGCATGGAGAGTGTTTAGCAATAGGGAAGAAAAGGCAGGCACTGATGGCGGTGCTACAAGAAAGTAGAGGATTCAAAAGTGGGGGAGACAAGAGTGCTTTAGGGAAGGATCAGCGTGCATGGTGCAGACAGAAGGGACATTGGGAGAACGAATGTCCAGAGAGACAGGGAGGGAAGGGAGGGATACAGGCACATGTTAAGGAGGACTGACGGGGACCTGGGGAATCTACTCTGGCGGATCCACTGGTTATATTAAAACTAGGGAAATAGCAACAGGACATGGAATTTCTAGTTGATACCGGGGCAACATTCTCGGGTTTAAATCAAGCTTTGACACCCATAGATGATGGCTCTGTAATGGTAAGGGGAGCTACTGGCCAGGGTGAAAAGGCCTGCTTTTTAAAACCCCTTAAATTCAAGTTGAGGAAACAGCTGGGGATGCGCAAATTTTTGTATATGCCTCATTCACCCAAACCACTACTAGGGCAAGATTTATTAGAACAATTAAAGGCAGAAATAAAATTTGAAAACGGAAAGGTAGAACTCCGAGTGGGAAATGACCAACTGATTGAAATTTTGAGTCTAGCCCTCCTAGATACCCCTGTTGGCTCAGAAATACCTGAGGAGGTCCAGAACCAAGTGTATCCAGGGGTATGGGCCTCAGAAATACCAGGAAAAGCAAAAAATGCTTCTCCAATAATAGTTAAACTCAGACTGGGGGCACGGCCCCTAAGGATTAAACAGTACCCCCTTAGAATGGAAGATAGGGAAGGGATTTGACCTGTAATCAACCGATTCATCAAGTACGGGCTACTAACGGAGAGTGAATGGGAATGTAACACTCCCATTTTCCCGGTCAAAAAGCCAGAATGGTAATTATGGAATAGTACAGGATCTCAGAGCTATTAATAAAATTGTTGAGGATCTGCACCCAGTTGTAGCAAACCCGTATACGTTGCTGACTAAATTAGTACCTGAATTGGCTTGGTTTACCATATTGGACTTAAAGGACGCCTTCTTTTGCCTATCCTTGAGTCCAGAAAGCCAGTTGCTGTTTGCATTTGAGTGGGAAAACCCAGACTCTGGAAGGAAGACACAGCTAACATGGACAGTGTTACCACAGGGATTTAAGAACAGCTCCATTATTTTTGGAAACTAATTAACCAGAGACCTGGAAAAATGGGAATGGATACATGGAGCTAGAAAAATATTACAGTATATAGATGATCTGCTGATAGCCACTGAGATGAATGAACTTTGTATAGTGTGGACAACTAGTCTGTTAAATTTTCTTGGACTTAATGGCTATCGAGTCTCTCCACAGAAAGCCCAAACAGCCCAGCAACAAGTGACTGACCTTGGCTATGAGATAACAGCAGGCCAGCGAGCCCTGGGAGCCACAAGGAAGGAGGTTATCTGCCAGACCCCCCGACCGCAGACAGCTAAAGAGCTCTGTACGTTTCTAGGAATGACAGGACGGTGTCGCCTATGGATCTATAACTGTGGACTCATGGTAAAGCCACTTTATGAACTGTTGAAATCTAATCAAAAGAACCTTGTCTGGAATAAAGAAGCAGAAAGAGAATTCCACCAGCTAAAGAAAAGGCTGATGGAGGCCCCTGCTTTGGCATTACCAGATACTACCAAGCCTTTCTGGCTGTTCTCTCATAAAAAGCAGGGAATAGCCCTAGGGGTCCTAGCTCAAAACCTGGGACCATACCACAGAGCAGTAGCATACTTCTCCAAGCAACTTGATGATGTAAGCAGGGATTGGCCTAGCTGCTTAAGAGCAGTAGCAGCGGTGGTACTGAACATCCAAGAAGCCCGTAAGTTTACATTGGGTCAGAAGATTACAGTATTGGTCTCCCATACTGTATCAGTGGTGTTGGAGATGAAGGGAGGACACTGGCTCTCGCCACAAAGATTCCTTAAACACCAAGCTGTTCTGGCAGAGCAGGATGACGTGGAAACAGTGGTCACTAACATCATCAACCCAGCATCTTTTCTTAGCGGGGCTACAGGAGAACTGGTGTTGCACAACTGCCTGGAAACAAGTGAAGGAGTCTACTCTAGCTGACCTGACCTAAAAGAGGAGCCACTGATGCTGATCACTCCTGGGGCACTGACGGAAGCATCTTCGTTTGGCAAGGCATCCATAAGGCAGGATACACGGTAACCACTAGGGATCAGGTAATAGAGTCTAAAGCTCTTGCCCCAAACACCTCAGCAGAGAAAGCAGAAATAATAGCTCTAACCTGAGCATTGGAATTAGCCAAAAGCCAAAGAATAAACATCTGGACCGACTCCAAGTATGGTTTTGAGGTGGTCCATGCTCATGGAGCGCTATAGAGACTCCTAACTACTGAAGGGAAACATATCAAACATACTGAAAAAATTCTCAAGCTCCTGGAAGCAGTGCAACTCCCCAAAAAGGTGGCTATCATGCACTGTAAAGCTCATCAGAGAAAGAATACTGCTCAGGATTTGGGCAATGCCATGGCGGACCGTGAAGCCAGGAGAGTAGCTGAGGAGGGTGATTTGGGGGTGCAGTCTTTGGTCCCAGATGGTAAAAATACAAATTGATTGTAAACTCAGATACTCTAAAGAAGATCAAAAATTGATTGAAGATTTAGAAGGAAAAGTAGAAAAGGGAGATGGGCAAAAACTCCACAAGGTAAAGTCATAGTACCATCCGCATTATTGTGGGCGTAGTCATGGCCGAGCATAAAAAATCCCATTGGGGAACAGAAGCCTTGTATAAATACTTGAGTCGGCTTACAGATGCCTGAAATCTGTATACCACTATCAAGCAGATAACACAGCAGTGCGAGGTATGTTTACAGAGTAATCCCAAGACAGGCCCTAAAGCGCAGCCTGGGCAGATAGGGAAAGGAAACTGTCCAGGACAACAATTGATTTCTGAGAGCTCCCAAGAAAAAGGGGGTTTTGATATTTGTTGGTCTTGACAGACACCTTTTCAGGGTGGCCAGAAGCATTCCCTTGCCAAACCAATAAGGCTAAGGAGGTGAACAAGGTAATATTACAAGAAATAATACTGAGATTTGGAGTTCCAGTGATAATTTCATCAGATCGAGGGACACCCTTCATTTCAAAGATCATTCGACAAGTCAGTATGATTCTAGGAATAGATTGGCAACTACACACCCCCTATAACCC